>NW_027136881.1:0-634466 GCF_040869045.1 Eurosta solidaginis | reverse complement strand
ATTTATCAATTTAACTCTAGAATTAAAGGATATACAACGAGAAACAACGTTTGACAACCTTTAAACAGTTTTAAAAACTATCTCAAAAATTGTCGCTCTGATGGAAACAACTGCTGAGTTATCTACTCAAATTTGTTGAACAAAACGACTTACGTATTTTAAGCATGCTAACCTATAGCCCGGTAAGCAAATTAAAAAAAACGCACTATGTAGGCTACACGAGAACGGAGACGTCGAGTAACCAAAACAAATGCGTTAAACAAATTCGTACACGTTATTTATCAATTTAACTCTAGAATTAAAGGTTATACAACGAGAAACAACGTTTGACAACCTTTAAACAGTTTTAATAACTATCTCAAAAATTGTCGCTCTGATGCAAACATCTCATGAGTTATCTACTTAAATTTGTTGAACAAAACGACTTACGTATTTTAAGCATGCTTACCTTTAGCCCGGTAAGCAAATTAAAAAAAAAAAACGCAATATGTAGGCTACACGAGAACGGAGACGTCGAGTAACCAAAACAAATGCGTTAAACAAATTCGTACACGTTATTTATCAATTTAACTCTAGAATTAAAGGATATACAACGAGAAACAACGTTTGACAACCTTTAAACAGTTTTAATAACTATCTCAAAAATTGTAGCTCTGATGCAAACAACTGCTGAGCTATCTACTCAAATTTGTTGAACAAAACGACTTACGTATTTTAAACATGCTAGCCTTTAGCCCGGTAAGCCAATTAAAAAAAAAACGCAATATGTAGGCTACACGAGAACGGAGACGTCGAGTAACCAAAACAAATGCGTTAATCAAATTCGTACACGTTATTTATCAATTTAACTCTAGAATTAAAGGATATACAACGAGAAACAACGTTTGACAACCTTTAAACAGTTTTAATAACTATCTCAAAAATTGTCGCTCTGATGCAAACAACTGCTGAGTTATCTACTCAAATTTGTTGAACAAAACGACTTACGTATTTTAAGCATGCTAACCTTTAGCCCGGTAAGCAAATTAAAAAAAAACGCAATATGTAGGCTACACGAGAACGGAGACGTCGAGTAACCAAAACAAATGCGTTAAACAAATTCGTACACGTTATTTATCAATTTAACTCTAGAATTAAAGGATATACAACGAGAAACAACGTTTGACAACCTTTAAACAGTTTTAATAACTATCTCAAAAATTGTCGCTCTGATGCAAACAACTGCTGAGTTATCTACTCAAATTTGGTGAACAAAACGACTTACGTATTTTAAGCATGCTAACCTTTAGCCCGGTAAGCAAATTAAAAAAAAAACGCAATATGTAGGCTACACGAGAACGGAGACGTCGAGTAACCAAAACAAATGCGTTAAACAAATTCGTACACGTTATTTATCAATTTAACTCTAGAATTAAAGGATATACAACGAGAAACAACGTTTGACAACCTTTAAACAGTTTTAATAACTATCTCAAAAATTGTCGCTCTGATGCAAACAACTGCTGAGTTATCTACTCAAATTTGTTGAACAAAACGACTTACGTATTTTAAACATGCTAACCTTTAGCCCGGTAAGCAAATTAAAAAAAAACGCAATATGTAGGCTACACGAGAACGGAGACGTCGAGTAACCAAAACAAATGCGTTAAACAAATTCGTACACGTTATTTATGAATTTAACTCTAGAATTAAAGGATATACAACGAGAAACAACGTTTGACAACCTTTAAACAGTTTTAATAACTATCTCAAAAATTGTCGCTCTGATGCAAACAACTGCTGAGTTATCTACTCAAATTTGTTGAACAAAACGACTTACGTATTTTAAACATGCTAATCTTTAGCCCGGTAAGCAAATTAAAAAAAAAAAACGCAATATATAGGCAACACGAGAACGGAGACGTCGAGTAACCAAAACAAATGCGTTAAACAAATTCGTACACGTTATTTATCAATTTAAATCTAGAATTAAAGGATATACAACTAGAAACAACGTTTGACAACCTTTAAACAGTTTTAATAACTATCTCAAAAATTGTCGCTCTGATGCAAACAACTGATGAGTTATCTACTTAAATTTGTTGAACAAAACGACTTACGTATTTTAAGCATGCTAGCCTTTAGCCCGGTAAGCAAATTAAAAAAAAAAAACGCAATATGTAGGCTACACGAGAACGGAGACGTCGAGGAACCAAAACAAATGCGTTAAACAAATTCGTACACGTTATTTATCAATTTAACTCTAGAATTAATGGATATACAACGAGGAACAACGTTTGACAACCTTTAAACAGTTTTAATAACTATCTCAAAAATTGTCGCTCTGATGCAAACAACTGCTGAGTTATCTACTCAAATTTGTTGAACAAAACGACTTACGTATTTTAAGCATGCAAACCTTTAGCCCTGTAAGCAAATTAAAAAAAAAACGCAATATGTAGGCTACACGAGAACGGAGACGTCGAGTAACCAAAACAAATGCGTTACACAAATTCGTACACGTTATTTATCAATTTAACATTAGAATTAAAGGATATACAACGAGAAACAACGTTTGACAACCTTTAAACAGTTTTAATAACTATCTCAAAAATTGTCGCTCTGATGCAAACAACTGATGAGTTATCTACTTAGATTTGTTGAACAAAACGACTTACGTATTTTAAGCATGCTAACCTTTAGCCCGGTAAGCAAATTAAAAAAAAAAAAAACGCAATATGTAGGCTACACGAGAACGGAGACGTCGAGTAACCAAAACAAATGCGTTAAACAAATTCGTACACGTTATTTATCAATTTAACTCTAGAATTAAAGGATATACAACGAGAAACAACGTTTGACAACCTTTAAACAGTTTTAATAACTATCTCAAAAATTGTCGCTCTGATGCAAACAACTGATGAGTTATCTACTTAAATTTGTAGAACAAAACGACTTACGTATTTTAAGCATGCTAACCTTTAGCCCGGTAAGCAAATTAAAAAAAAAAACGCAATATGTAGGCTACACGAGAACGGAGACGTCGAGTAACCAAAACAAATGCGTTAAACAAATTCGTACACGTTATTTATCAATTTAACTCTAGAATTAAAGGATATACAACGAGAAACAACGTTTGACAACCTTTAAACAGTTTTAATAACTATCTCAAAAATTGTCGCTCTGATGGAAACAACTGCTGAGTTATCTACTCAAATTTGTTGAACAAAACGACTTACGTATTTTAAGCATGCTAACCTATAGCCCGGTAAGCAAATTAAAAAAAACGCACTATGTAGGCTACACGAGAACGGAGACGTCGAGTAACCAAAACAAATGCGTTAAACAAATTCGTACACGTTATTTATCAATTTAACTCTAGAATTAAAGGTTATACAACGAGAAACAACGTTTGACAACCTTTAAACAGTTTTAATAACTATCTCAAAAATTGTCGCTCTGATGAAAACATCTCATGAGTTATCTACTTAAATTTGTTGAACAAAACGACTTACGTATTTTAAGCATGCTAACCTTTAGCCCGGTAAGCAAATTAAAAAAAAAAAAACGCAATATGTAGGCTACACGAGAACGGAGACGTCGAGTAACCAAAACAAATGCGTTAAACAAATTCGTACACGTTATTTATCAATTTAACTCTAGAAT
The DNA here is from genome assembly GCF_040869045.1 of Eurosta solidaginis. Taxonomy (NCBI): domain Eukaryota; kingdom Metazoa; phylum Arthropoda; class Insecta; order Diptera; family Tephritidae; genus Eurosta; species Eurosta solidaginis. The sequence goes on along the minus strand of NW_027136881.1, from coordinate 630,821 downwards.
TAAAGGATATGCAACGAGAAACAACGTTTGACAACCTTTAAACAGTTTTAATAACTATCTCAAAAATTGTCGCTCTGATGCAAACAACTGCTGAGTTATCTACTCAAATTTGTTGAACAAAACGACTTACGTATTTTAAGCATGCTAACCTTTAGCCCGGTAAGCAAATTAAAAAAAACGCAATATGTAGGCTACACGAGAACGGAGCCGTCGAGTAACCAAAACAAATGGGTTAAACAAATTCGTACACGTTATTTATCAATTTAACTCTAGAATTAAAGGATATACAACGAGAAACAACGTTTGACAACCTTTAAACAGTTTTAATAACTATCTCAAAAATTGTCGCTCTGATGCAAACAACTGCTGAGTTTTTTACTCAAATTTGTTGAACAAAACGACTTACGTATTTTAAGCATGCTAACCTTTAGCCCGGTAAGCAAATTAAAAAAACGCAATATGTAGGCTACACGAGAACGGAGACGTCGAGTAACCAAAACAAATGCGTTAAACAAATTCGTACACGTTATTTATGAATTTAACTCTAGAACTAGAGGATATACAACGACAAACAACGTTTGACAACTTTTAAACAGTTTTAATAACTATCTCAAAAATTGTCGCTCTGATGGAAACAACTGCTGAGTTATCTATTTAAATTTGTTGAACAAAACGACTTACGTATTTTAAACATGCTAACCTTTAGCCCGGTAAGCAAATTAAAAAAAAAAAACGCAATATGTAGGCTACACGAGAACGGAGACGTCGAGTAACCAAAACAAATGCGTTAAACAAATTCGTACACGTTATTTATCAATTTAACTCTAGAATTAAAGGATATACAACGAGAAACAACGTTTGACAACCTTTAAACAGTTTTAATAACTATCTCAAAAATTGTCGCTCTGATGCAAACAACTGATGAGTTATCTACTCAAATTTGTTGAACAAAACGACTTACGTATTTTAAGCATGCTAACCTTTAGTCCGGTAAGCAAATTAAAAAAAAACGCAATATGTAGGCTACACGAGAACGGAGACGTCGAGTAACCAAAACAAATGCGTTAAGCAAATTCGTACACGTTATTTATCAATTTAACTCTAGAATTAAAGGATATACAACGAGAAACAACGTTTAACAACCTTTAAACAGTTTTAATAACTATCTCAAAAATTGTCGCTCTGATGCAAACAACTGATGAGTTATCTACTTAAATTTGTTGAACAAAACGACTTACGTATTTTAAGCATGCTAACCTTTAGCCCGGTAAGCAAATTAAAAAAAAAAACAACGCAATATGTAGGCTACACGAGAACGGAGACGTCGAGTAACCAAAACAAATGCGTTAAACAAATTCGTACACGTTATTTATCAATTTAACTCTAGAATTAAAGGATATACATCGAGAAACAACGTTTGACAACCTTTAAACAGTTTTAATAAACTATCTCAAAAATTGTCGCTCTGATGCAAACAACTGATGAGTTATCTACTTAAATTTGTTGAACAAAACGTCTTACGTATTTTAAGCATGCTAACCTTTAGCCCGGTAAGCAAATTACAAAAAAAAACGCAATATGTAAGCTACACGAGAACGGAGACGTCGAGTAACCAAAACAAATGCGTTAAACAAATTCGTACACGTTATTTATCAATTTAACTCTAGAATTAAAGGATATACAACGAGAAACAACGTTTGACAACCTTTAAACAGTTTTAATAACTATCTCAAAAATTGTCGCTCTGATGCAAACAACTGCTGAGCTATCTACTCAAATTTGTTGAACAAAACGACTTACGTATTTTAAACATGCTAGCCTTTAGCCCGGTAAGCCAATTAAAAAAAAAACGCAATATGTAGGCTACACGAGAACGGAGACGTCGAGTAACCAAAACAAATGCGTTAATCAAATTCGTACACGTTATTTATCAATTTAACTCTAGAATTAAAGGATATACAACGAGAAACAACGTTTGACAACCTTTAAACAGTTTTAATAACTATCTCAAAAATTGTCGCTCTGATGCAAACAACTGCTGAGTTATCTACTCAAATTTGTTGAACAAAACGACTTACGTATTTTAAGCATGCTAACCTTTAGCCCGGTAAGCAAATTAAAAAAAAACGCAATATGTAGGCTACACGAGAACGGAGACGTCGAGTAACCAAAACAAATGCGTTAAACAAATTCGTACACGTTATTTATCAATTTAACTCTAGAATTAAAGGATATACAACGAGAAACAACGTTTGACAACCTTTAAACAGTTTTAATAACTATCTCAAAAATTGTCGCTCTGATGCAAACAACTGCTGAGTTATCTACTCAAATTTGGTGAACAAAACGACTTACGTATTTTAAGCATGCTAACCTTTAGCCCGGTAAGCAAATTAAAAAAAAAACGCAATATGTAGGCTACACGAGAACGGAGACGTCGAGTAACCAAAACAAATGCGTTAAACAAATTCGTACACGTTATTTATCAATTTAACTCTAGAATTAAAGGATATACAACGAGAAACAACGTTTGACAACCTTTAAACAGTTTTAATAACTATCTCAAAAATTGTCGCTCTGATGCAAACAACTGCTGAGTTATCTACTCAAATTTGTTGAACAAAACGACTTACGTATTTTAAACATGCTAACCTTTAGCCCGGTAAGCAAATTAAAAAAAAACGCAATATGTAGGCTACACGAGAACGGAGACGTCGAGTAACCAAAACAAATGCGTTAAACAAATTCGTACACGTTATTTATGAATTTAACTCTAGAATTAAAGGATATACAACGAGAAACAACGTTTGACAACCTTTAAACAGTTTTAATAACTATCTCAAAAATTGTCGCTCTGATGCAAACAACTGCTGAGTTATCTACTCAAATTTGTTGAACAAAACGACTTACGTATTTTAAACATGCTAATCTTTAGCCCGGTAAGCAAATTAAAAAAAAAAAAACCCAATATGTAGGCAACACGAGAACGGAGACGTCGAGTAACCAAAACAAATGCGTTAAACAAATTCGTACACGTTATTTATCAATTTAAATCTAGAATTAAAGGATATACAACGAGAAACAACGTTTGACAACCTTTAAACAGTTTTAATAACTATCTCAAAAATTGTCGCTCTGATGGAAACAACTGCTGAGTTATCTACTCAAATTTGTTGAACAAAACGACTTACGTATTTTAAGCATGCTAACCTTTAGCCCGGTAAGCAAATTAAAAAAAAACGCAATATGTAGGCTACACGAGAACGAAGACGTCGAGTAACCAAAACAAATGCGTTAAACAAATTCGTACACGTTATTTATCAATTTAACTCTAGAATTAAAGGATATACAACGAGAAACAACGTTTGACAACCTTTAAACAGTTTTAATAACTATCTCAAAAATTGTCGCTCTGATGCAAACAACTGCTGAGTTATCTACTCAAATTTGTTGAACAAAACGACTTACGTATTTTAAGCATGCTAACCTTTAGCCCGGTAAGCAAATTAAAAAAAAAACGCAATATGTAGGCTACACGAGAACGGAGACGTCGAGTAACCAAAACAAATGCGTTAAACAAATTCGTACACGTTATTTATCAATTTAACTCTAGAATTAAAGGATATACAACGAGAAACAACGTTTGACAACCTTTAAACAGTTTTAATAACTATCTCAAAAATTGTCTCTCTGATGCAAACAACTGATGAGTTATCTACTTAAATTTGTTGAACAAAACGACTTATGTATTTTAAGCATGCTAACCTTTAGCCCGGTAAGCAAATTAAAAAAAAAAAGCAATATGTAGGCTACACGAGAACGGAGACGTCGAGTAACCAAAACAAATGCGTTAAACAAATTCGTACACGTTATTTATCAATGTAACTCTAGAATTAAAGGATATACAACGAGAAACAACGTTTGACAACCTTTAAACAGTTTTAATAACTATCTCAAAAATTGTCGCTCTGATGCAAACAACTGATGAGTTATCTACTTAAATTTGTTGAACAAAACGACTTACGTATTTTAAGCATGCTAACCTTTAGCCCGATAAGCAAATTAAAAAAAAAAACGCAATATGTAGGCTACACGAGATCGGAGACATCGAGTAACCAAAACAAATGCGTTAAACAAATTCGTACACGTTATTTATCAATTTAACTCTAGAATTAAAGGATATACAACGAGAAACAACGTTTGACAATCTTTAAACAGTTTTAATAACTATCTCAAAAATTGTCGCTCTGATGCAAACAACTGATGAGTTATCTACTTAAATTTGTTGAACGAAACGACTTACGTATTTTAAGCATGCTAACCTTTAGCCCGGTAAGCAAATTAAAAAAAAAACGCAATATGTAGGCTACACGAGAACGGAGACGTCGAGTAACCAAAACAAATGCGTTAAACAAATTCGTACACGTTATTTATCAATGTAACTCTAGAATTAAAGGATATACAACGAGAAACAACGTTTGACAACCTTTAAACAGTTTTAATAACTATCTCAAAAATTGTCGCTCTGATGCAAACAACTGATGAGTTATCTACTTAAATTTGTTGAACAAAACGACTTACGTATTTTAAGCATGCTAACCTTTAGCCCGGTAAGCAAATTTAAAAAAAACGCAATATGTAGGCTACACGAGAACGGAGACGTCGAGTAACCAAAACAAATGCGTTAAACAAATTCGTACACGTTATTTATCAATTTAACTCTAGAATTAAAGGATATACAACGAGAAACAACGTTTGACAACCTTTAAACAGTTTTAATAACTATCTCAAAAATTGTCGCTCTGATGCAAACAACTGCTGAGTTATCTACTCAAATTTGTTGAACAAAACGACTTACGTATTTTAAGCATGCTAACCTTTAGCCCGGTAAGCAAATTAAAAAAAAAACGCAATATGTAGGCTACACGAGAACGGAGACGTCGAGTAACCAAAACAAATGCGTTAAACAAATTCGTACACGTTATTTATCAATTTAACTCTAGAATTAAAGGATATACAACGAGAAACAACGTTTGACAACCTTTAAACAGTTTTAATAACTATCTCAAAAATTGTCTCTCTGATGCAAACAACTGATGAGTTATCTACTTAAATTTGTTGAACAAAACGACTTACGTATTTTAAGCATGCTAACCTTTAGCCCGGTAAGCAAATTAAAAAAAAAAAAAGCAATATGTAGGCTACACGAGAACGGAGACGTCGAGTAACCAAAACAAATGCGTTAAACAAATTCGTACACGTTATTTATCAATTTAACTCTAGAATTAAAGGATATACAACGAGAAACAACGTTTGACAACCTTTAAACAGTTTTAATAACTATCTCAAAAATTGTCGCTCTGATGGAAACAACTGCTGAGTTATCTACTCAAATTTGTTGAACAAAACGACTTACGTATTTTAAGCATGCTAACCTTTCGCCCGGTAAGCAAATTAAAAAAAAAACGCAATATGTAGGCTACACGAGAACGGAGACGTCGAGTAACCAAAACAAATGCGTTAAACAAATTCGTACACGTTATTTATCAATTTAACTCTAGAATTAAAGGATATACAACGAGAAACAACGTTTGACAACCTTTAAACAGTTTTAATAACTATCTCAAAAATTGTCGCTCTGATGCGAACAACTGATGAGTTATCTACTTAAATTTGTTGAACAAAACGACTTACGTATTTTAAGCATGCTAACCTTTAGCCCGTTAAGCAAATTAAAAAAAAAAAACGCAATATGTAGGCTACACGAGAACGTAGACGTCGAGTAACCAAAACAAATGCGTTAAACAAATTCGTACACGTTATTTATCAATTTAACTCTAGAATTAAAGGATATACAACGAGAAACAACGTTTGACAACCTTTAAACAGTTTTAATAACTATCTCAAAAATTGTCGCTCTGATGGAAACAACTGCTGAGTTATCTACTCAAATTTGTTGAACAAAACGACTTACGTATTTTAAGCATGCTAACCTTTAGCCCGGTAAGCAAATTAACGCAATATGTAGGCTACACGAGAACGGAGACGTCGAGTAACCAAAACAAATGCGTTAAACAAATTCGTACACGTTATTTATCAATTTAACTCTAGAATTAAAGGATATACAACGAGAAACAACGTTTGACAACCTTTAAACAGTTTTAATAACTATCTCAAAAATTGTCGCTCTGATGCAAACAACTGCTGAGTTATCTACTCAAATTTGTTGAACAAAACGACTTACGTATTTTAAGCATGCTAACCTTTAGCCCGGTAAGCAAATTAAAAAAAAAAACGCAATATGTAGGCTACACGAGATCGGAGACATCGAGTAACCAAAACAAATGCGTTAAACAAATTCGTACACGTTATTTATCAATTTAACTCTAGAATTAAAGGATATACAACGAGAAACAACGTTTGACAATCTTTAAACAGTTTTAATAACTATCTCAAAAATTGTCGCTCTGATGCAAACAACTGATGAGTTATCTACTTAAATTTGTTGAACGAAACGACTTACGTATTTTAAGCATGCTAACCTTTAGCCCGGTAAGCAAATTAAAAAAAAAACGCAATATGTAGGCTACACGAGAACGGAGACGTCGAGTAACCAAAACAAATGCGTTAAACAAATTCGTACACGTTATTTATCAATGTAACTCTAGAATTAAAGGATATACAACGAGAAACAACGTTTGACAACCTTTAAACAGTTTTAATAACTATCTCAAAAATTGTCGCTCTGATGCAAACAACTGATGAGTTATCTACTTAAATTTGTTGAACAAAACGACTTACGTATTTTAAGCATGCTAACCTTTAGCCCGGTAAGCAAATTTAAAAAAAACGCAATATGTAGGCTACACGAGAACGGAGACGTCGAGTAACCAAAACAAATGCGTTAAACAAATTCGTACACGTTATTTATCAATTTAACTCTAGAATTAAAGGATATACAACGAGAAACAACGTTTGACAACCTTTAAACAGTTTTAATAACTATCTCAAAAATTGTCGCTCTGATGCAAACAACTGATGAGTTATCTACTTAAATTTGTTGAACAAAACGACTTACGTATTTTAAGCATGCTAACCTTTAGCCCGGTAAGCAAATTAAAAAAAAAACGCAATATGTAGGCTACACGAGAACGGAGACGTCGAGTAACCAAAACAAATGCGTTAAACAAATTCGTACACGTTATTTATCAATTTAACTCTAGAATTAAAGGATATACAACGAGAAACAACGTTTGACAACCTTTAAACAGTTTTAATAACTATCTCAAAAATTGTCGCTCTGATGCAAACAACTGATGAGTTAGCTACTTAAATTTGTTGAACAAAACGACTTACGTATTTTAAGCATGCTAACCTTTAGCCCGGTAAGCAAATTACAAAAAAAAAACGCAATATGTAGGCTACACGAGAACGGAGGCGTCGAGTTACCAAAACAAATGCGTTAAACAAATTCGTACACGTTATTTATCAATTTAACTCTAGAATTAAAGGATATACAACGAGAAACAACGTTTGACAACATTTAAACAGTTTTAATAACTATCTCAAAAATTGTCGCTCTGATGGAAACAACTGCTGAGTTATCTACTCAAATTTGTTGAACAAAACGACTTACGTATTTTAAGCATGCTAACCTTTAGCCCGGTAAGCAAATTAAAAAAAAAACGCAATATGTAGGCTACACGAGAACGGAGACGTCGAGTAACCAAAACAAATGCGTTAAACAAATTCGTACACGTTATTTATCAATTTAACTCTAGAATTAAAGGATATACAACGAGAAACAACGTTTGACAACCTTTAAACAGTTTTAATAACTATCTCAAAAATTGTCGCTCTGATGCGAACAACTGATGAGTTATCTACTTAAATTTGTTGAACAAAACGACTTACGTATTTTAAGCATGCTAACCTTTAGCCCGTTAAGCAAATTAAAAAAAAAAAAAACGCAATATGTAGGCTACACGAGAACGGAGACGTCGAGTAACCAAAACAAATGCGTTAAACAAATTCGTACACGTTATTTATCAATTTAACTCTAGAATTAAAGGATATACAACGAGAAACAACGTTTGACAACCTTTAAACAGTTTTAATAACTATCTCAAAAATTGTCGCTCTGATGGAAACAACTGCTGAGTTATCTACTCAAATTTGTTGAACAAAACGAATTACGTATTTTAAGCATGCTAACCTTTAGCCCGGTAAGCAAATTAAAAAAAAAACGCAATATGTAGGCTACACGAGAACGGAGACGTCGAGTAACCAAAACAAATGCGTTAAACAAATTCGTACACGTTATTTATCAATTTAACTCTAGAATTAAAGGATATACAACGTGAAACAACGTTTGACAACCTTTAAACAGTTTTAATAACTATCTCAAAAATTGTCGCTCTGATGCAAACAACTGCTGAGTTATCTACTCAAATTTGTTGAACAAAACGACTTACGTATTTTAAGCATGCTAACCTTTAGCCCGGTAAGCAAATTAAAAAAAAAACGCAATATGTAGGCTACACGAGATCGGAGACGTCGAGTAACCAAAACAAATGCGTTAAACAAATTCGTACACGTTATTTATCAATTTAACTCTAGAATTAAAGGATATACAACGAGAAACAACGTTTGACAACCTTTAAACAGTTTTAATAACTATCTCAAAAATTGTCGCTCTGATGCAAACAACTGATGAGTTATCTACTTAAATTTGTTGAACGAAACGACTTACGTATTTTAAGCATGCTAACCTTTAGCCCGGTAAGCAAATTAAAAAAAAAACGCAATATGTAGGCTACACGAGAACGGAGACGTCGAGTAACCAAAACAAATGCGTTAAACAAATTTGTACACGTTATTTATCAATTTAACTCTAGAATTAAAGGATATACAACGAGAAACAACGTTTGACAACCTTTAAACAGTTTTAATAACTATCTCAAAAATTGTCGCTCTGATGCAAACAACTGATGAGTTATCTACTTAAATTTGTTGAACAAAACGACTTACGTATTTTAAGCATGCTAACCTTTAGCCCGGTAAGCAAATTAAAAAAAAACGCAATATGTAGGCTACACGAGAACGGAGACGTCGAGTAACCAAAACAAATGCGTTAAACAAATTCGTACACGTTATTTATCAATTTAACTCTAGAATTAAAGGATATACAACGAGAAACAACGTTTGACAACCTTTAAACAGTTTTAATAACTATCTCAAAAATTGTCGCTCTGATGCAAACAACTGATGAGTTATCTACTTAAATTTGTTGAACAAAACGATTTACGTATTTTAAGCATGCTAACCTTTAGCCCGGTAAGCAAATTAAAAAAAAAACGCAATATGTAGGCTACACGAGAACGGAGACGTCGAGTAACCAAAACAAATGCGTTAAACAAATTCGTACACGTTATTTATCAATTTAACTCTAGAATTAAAGGATATACAACGAGAAACAACGTTTGACAACCTTTAAACAGTTTTAATAACTATCTCAAAAATTGTCGCTCTGATGGAAACAACTGCTGAGTTATCTACTCAAATTTGTTGAACAAAACGACTTACGTATTTTAAGCATGCTAACCTTTAGCCCGGTAAGCAAATTAAAAAAAAAACGCAATATGTAGGCTACACGAGAACGGAGGCGTCGAGTAACCAAAACAAATGCGTTACACAAATTCGTACACGTTATTTATCAATTTAACTCTAGAATTAAAGGATATACAACGAGAAACAACGTTTGACAACCTTTAAACAGTTTTAATAACTATCTCAAAAATTGTCGCTCTGATGCAAATAACTGATGAGTTAGCTACTTAAATTTGTTGAACAAAACGACTTACGTATTTTAAGCATGCTAACCTTTAGCCCGGTAAGCAAATTAAAAAAAAAAAACGCAATATGTAGGCTACACGAGAACGGAGGCGTCGAGTAACCAAAACAAATGCGTTACACAAATTCGTACACGTTATTTATCAATTTAACTCTAGAATTAAAGGATATACAACGAGAAACAACGTTTGACAACCTTTAAACAGTTTTAATAACTATCTCAAAAATTGTCGCTCTGATGGAAACAACTGCTGAGTTATCTACTCAAATTTGTTGAACGAAACGACTTACGTATTTTAAGCATGCTAACCTTTAGCCCGGTAAGCAAATTAAAAAAAAAAATGCAATATGTAGGCTACACGAGAACGGAGACGTCGAGTAACCAAAACAAATGCGTTAAACAAATTCGTACACGTTATTTATCAATTTAACTCTAGAATTAAAGGATATACAACGAGAAACAACGTTTGACAACCTTTAAACAGTTTTAATAACTATCTCAAAAATTGTCGCTCTGATGCGAACAACTGATGAGTTATCTACTTAAATTTGTTGAACAAAACGACTTACGTATTTTAAGCATGCTAACCTTTAGCCCGTTAAGCAAATTAAAAAAAAAAAACGCAATATGTAGGCTACACGAGAACGGAGACGTCGAGTAACCAAAACAAATGCGTTAAACAAATTCGTACACGTTATTTATCAATTTAACTCTAGAATTAACAACGAGAAACAACGTTTGACAACCTTTAAACAGTTTTAATAACTATCTCAAAAATTGTCGCTCTGATGGAAACAACTGCTGAGTTATCTACTCAAATTTGTTGAACAAAACGACTTACGTATTTTAAGCATGCTAACCTTTAGCCCGGTAAGCAAATTAAAAAAAAAACGCAATATGTAGGCTACACGAGAACGGAGACGTCGAGTAACCAAAACAAATGCGTTAAACAAATTCGTACACGTTATTTATCAATTTAACTCTAGAATTAAAGGATATACAACGAGAAACAACGTTTGACAACCTTTAAACAGTTTTAATAACTATCTCAAAAATTGTCGCTCTGATGCAAACAACTGCTAAGTTATCTACTCAAATTTGTTGAACAAAACGACTTACGTATTTTAAGCATGCTAACCTTTAGCCCGGTAAGCAAATTAAAAAAAAACGCAATATGTAGGCTACACGAGATCGGAGACGTCGAGTAACCAAAACAAATGCGTTAAACAAATTCGTACACGTTATTTATCAATTTAACTCTAGAATTAAAGGATATACAACGAGAAACAACGTTTGACAACCTTTAAACAGTTTTAATAACTATCTCAAAAATTGTCGCTCTGATGCAAACAACTGATGAGTTATCTACTTAAATTTGTTGAACGAAACGACTTACGTATTTTAAGCATGCTAACCTTTAGCCCGGTAAGCAAATTAAAGAAAAAACGCAATATGTAGGCTACACGAGAACGGAGACGTCGAGTAACCAAAACAAATGCGTTAAACAAATTCGTACACGTTATTTATCAATTTAACTCTAGGATTAAAGGATATACAACGAGAAACAACGTTTGACAACCTTTAAACAGTTTTAATAACTATCTCAAAAATTGTCGCTCTGATGCAAACAACTGATGAGTTATCTACTTAAATTTGTTGAACAAAACGACTTACGTATTTTAAGCATGCTAACCTTTAGCCCGGTAAGCAAATTAAAAAAAAACGCAATATGTAGGCTACGCGAGAACGGAGACGTCGAGTAACCAAAACAAATGCGTTAAACAAATTCGTACACGTTATTTATCAATTTAACTCTAGAATTAAAGGATATACAACGAGAAACAACGTTTGACAACCTTTAAACAGTTTTAATAACTATCTCAAAAATTGTCGCTCTGATGCAAACAACTGATGAGTTATCTACTTAAATTTTTTGAACAAAGCGACTTACGTATTTTAAGCATGCTAACCTTTAGCCCGGTAAGCAAATTAAAAAAAAAAACGCAATATGTAGGCTACACGAGAACGGAGACGTCGAGTAACCAAAACAAATGCGTTAAACAAATTCGTACACGTTATTTATCAATTTAACTCTAGAATTAAAGGATATACAACGAGAAACAACGTTTGACAACCTTTAAACAGTTTTAATAACTATCTCAAAAATTGTCGCTCTGATGCAAACAACTGATGAGTTAGCTACTTAAATTTGTTGAACAAAACGACTTACGTATTTTAAGCATGCTAACCTTTAGCCAGGTAAGCAAATTAAAAAAAAAAAACGCAATATGTAGGCTACACGAGAACGGAGGCGTCGAGTAACCAAAACAAATGCGTTAAACAAATTCGTACACGTTATTTATCAATTTAACTCTAGAATTAAAGGATATACAACGAGAAACAACGTTTGACAACCTTTAAACAGTTTTAATAACTATCTCAAAAATTGTCGCTCTGATGCGAACAACTGATGAGTTATCTACTTAAATTTATTGAACAAAACGACTTAAAAAACGCAATATGTAGGCTACACGAGAACGGAGACGTCGAGTAACCAAAACAAATGCGTTAAACAAATTCGTACACGTTATTTATCAATTTAACTCTAGAATTAAAGGATATACAACGAGAAACAACGTTTGACAACCTTTAAACAGTTTTAATAACTATCTCAAAAATTGTCGCTCTGATGCAAACAACTGATGAGTTATCTACTTAAATTTGTTGAACAAAACGACTTACGTATTTTAAGCATGCTAACCTTTAGCCCGGTAAGCAAATTAAAAAAAAACGCAATATGTAGGCTACGCGAGAACGGAGACGTCGAGTAACCAAAACAAATGCGTTAAACAAATTCGTACACGTTATTTATCAATTTAACTCTAGAATTAAAGGATATACAACGAGAAACAACGTTTGACAACCTTTAAACAGTTTTAATAACTATCTCAAAAATTGTCGCTCTGATGCAAACAACTGATGAGTTATCTACTTAAATTTGTTGAACAAAGCGACTTACGTATTTTAAGCATGCTAACCTTTAGCCCGGTAAGCAAATTAAAAAAAAAAACGCAATATGTAGGCTACACGAGAACGGAGACGTCGAGTAACCAAAACAAATGCGTTAAACAAATTCGTACACGTTATTTATCAATTTAACTCTAGAATTAAAGGATATACAACGAGAAACAACGTTTGACAACCTTTAAACAGTTTTAATAACTATCTCAAAAATTGTCGCTCTGATGCAAACAACTGATGAGTTAGCTACTTAAATTTGTTGAACAAAACGACTTACGTATTTTAAGCATGCTAACCTTTAGCCAGGTAAGCAAATTGAAAAAAAAAAAGGCAATATGTAGGCTACACGAGAACGGAGGCGTCGAGTAACCAAAACAAATGCGTTAAACAAATTCGTACACGTTATTTATCAATTTAACTCTAGAATTAAAGGATATACAACGAGAAACAACGTTTGACAACCTTTAAACAGTTTTAATAACTATCTCAAAAATTGTCGCTCTGATGGAAACAACTGATGAGTTATCTACTCAAATTTGTTGAACAAAACGACTTACGTATTTTAAGCATGCTATCCTTTAGCCCGGTAAGCAAATTAAAAAAAAAACGCAATATGTAGGCTACACGAGAACGGAGACCTCGAGTAACCAAAACAAATGCGCTAAACAAATTCGTACACGTTATTTATCAATTTAACTCTAGAATTAAAGGATATACAACGAGAAACAACGTTTGACAACCTTTAAACAGTTTTAATAACTATCTCAAAAATTGTCGCTCTGATGCAAACAACTGCTGAGTTATCTACTCAAATTTGTTGAACAAACCGACTTACGTATTTTAAGCATGCTAACCTTTAGCCCGGTAAGCAAATTAAAAAAAAAAACGCAATATGTAGGCTACACGAGAACGGAGACGTCGAGTAACCAAAACAAATGCGTTAAACAAATTTGTACACGTTATTTATCAATTTAACTCTAGAATTAAAGGATATACAACGAGAAACAACGTTTGACAACCTTTAAACAGTTTTAATAACTATCTCAAAAATTGTCGCTCTGATGCAAACAACTGATGAGTTATCTACTTAAATTTGTTGAACAAAACGACTTACGTATTTTAAGCATGCTAACCTTTAGCCCGGTAAGCAAATTAAAAAAAAAAACGCAATATGTAGGCTACACGAGAACGGAGACGTCGAGTAACCAAAACAAATGCGTTAAACAAATTCGTACACGTTATTTATCAATTTAACTCTAGAATTAAAGGATATACAACGAGAAACAAAGTTTGACAACCTTTAAACAGTTTTAATAACTATCTCAAAAATTGTCGCTCTGATGCAAACAACTGATGAGTTATCTACTTAAATTTGTTGAACAAAACGATTTACGTATTTTAAGCATGCTAACCTTTAGCCCGGTAAGCAAATTAAAAAAAAAAACGCAATATGTAGGCTACACGAGAACGGAGACGTCGAGTAACCAAAACAAATGCGTTAAACAAATTCGTACACGTTATTTATCAATTTAACTCTAGAATTAAAGGATATACAACGAGAAACAACGTTTGACAACCTTTAAACAGTTTTAATAACTATCTCAAAAATTGTCGCTCTGATGCAAACAACTGATGAGTTATCTACTCAAATTTGTTGAACAAAACGACTTACGTATTTTAAGCATCCTAACCTTTAGCCCGGTAAGCAAATTAAAAAAAAACGCAATATGTAGGCTACACGAGAACGGAGACGTCGAGTAACCAAAACAAATGCGTTAAGCAAATTCGTACACGTTATTTATCAATTTAACTCTAGAATTAAAGGATATACAACGAGAAACAACGTTTGACAACCTTTAAACAGTTTTAATAACTATCTCAAAAATTGTCGCTCTGATGCAAACAACTGATGAGTTATCTACTTAAATTTGTTGAACAAAACGACTTACGTATTTTAAGCATGATAACATTTAGCCCGGTAAGCAAATTAAAAAAAACAACGCAATATGTAGGCTACACGAGAACGGAGACGTCGAGTAACCAAAACAAATGCGTTAAACAAATTCGTACACGTTATTTATCAATTTAACTCTAGAATTAAAGGATATACAACGAGAAACAACGTTTGACAACCTTTAAACAGTTTTAATAACTATCTCAAAAATTGTCGCTCTGATGCAAACAACTGCTGAGCTATCTACTCAAATTTGTTGAACAAAACGACTTACGTATTTTAAACATACTAACCTTTAGCCCGGTAAGCAAATTAAAAAAAAAAACGCAATATGTAGGCTACACGAGAACGGAGACGTCGAGTAACCAAAACAAATGCGTTAAACAAATTCGTACACGTTATTTATCAATTTAACTCTAGAATTAAAGGATATCCAACGAGAAACAACGTTTGACAACCTTTAAACAGTTTTAAAAACTATCTCAAAAATTGTCGCTCTGATGCAAACAACTGCTGAGTTATCTACTCAAATTTGTTGAACAAAACGACTTACGTATTTTAAACATGCTAACCTTTAGCCCGGTAAGCAAATTAAAAAAAAAAACGCAATATGTAGGCTACACGAGAACGGAGACGTCGAGTTACCAAAACAAATGCGTTAAACAAATTCGTACACGTTATTTATCAATTTAACTCTAGAATTAAAGGATATACAACGAGAAACAACGTTTGACAAC
This sequence comes from Eurosta solidaginis, assembly GCF_040869045.1. NCBI lineage: Eukaryota > Metazoa > Arthropoda > Insecta > Diptera > Tephritidae > Eurosta > Eurosta solidaginis. The sequence goes on along the minus strand of NW_027136881.1, from coordinate 615,256 downwards.
CTTTAAACAGTTTTAATAACTATCTCAAAAATTGTCGCTCTGATGCAAACAACTGCTGAGTTATCTACTCAAATTTGTTGAACAAAACGACTTACGTATTTTAAACATGCTAACCTTTAGCCCGGTAAGCAAATTAAAAAAAAAACGCAATATGTAGGCTACACGAGAACGGAGACGTCGAGTAACCAAAACAAATGCGTTAAACAAATTCGTTCACGTTATTTATCAATTTAAATCTAGAATTAAAGGATATACAACGAGAAACAACGTTTGACAACCTTTAAACAGTTTTAATAACTATCTCAAAAATTATCGCTCTGATGGAAACAACTGCTGAGTTATCTACTCAAATTTGTTGAACAAAACGACTTACGTATTTTAAGTATGCTAACCTTTAGCCCGGTAAGCAAATTAAAAAAAAACGCAATATGTAGGCTACACGAGAACGGAGACGTCGAGTAACCAAAACAAATGCGTTAAACAAATTCGTACACGTTATTTATCAATTTAACTCTAGAATTAAAGGATATACAACGAGAAACAACGTTTGACAACCTTTAAACAGTTTTAATAACTATCTCAAAAATTGTCGCTCTGATGCAAACAACTGCTGAGTTATCTACTCAAATTTGTTGAACAAAACGACTTACGTATTTTAAGCATGCTAACCTTTAGCCCGGTAAGCACATTAAAAAAAAAACGCAATATGTAGGCTACACGAGAACGGAGACGTCGAGTAACCAAAACAAATGCATTAAACAAATTCGTACACGTTATTTATCAATTTAACTCTAGAATTAAAGGATATACAACGAGAAACAACGCTTGACAACCTTTAAACAGTTTTAATAACTATCTCAAAAATTGTCGCTCTGATGCAAACAACTTATGAGTTAGCTACTTAAATTTGTTGAACAAAACGATTTACGTATTTTAAGCATGCTAACCTTTAGCCCGGTAAGCAAATTAAAAAAAAAAAACCCAATATGTAGGCTACACGAGAACGGAGATATCGAGTAACCAAAACAAATGCGTTAAACAAATTCGTACACGCTATTTATCAATTTAACTCTAGAATTAAAGGATATACAACGAGAAACAACGTTTGACAACCTTTAAACAGTTTTAATAACTATCTCAAAAATTGTCGCTCTGATGCAAACAACTGATGAGTTATCTACTTAAATTTGTTGAACAAAACGACTTACGTATTTTAAGCATGCTAACCTTTAGCCCGGTAAGCAAATTAAAAAAAAAAAAACGCAATATGTAGGCTACACGAGAACGGAGACGTCGAGTAACCAAAACAAATGCGTTAAACAAATTCGTACACGTTATTTATCAATTTAACTCTAGAATTAAAGGATATACAACGAGAAACAACGTTTGACAACCTTTAAACAGTTTTAATAACTATCTCAAAAATTGTCGCTCTGATGGAAACAACTGATGAGTTATCTACTTAAATTTGTTGAATAAAACGACTTACGTATTTTAAGCATGCTAACCTTTAGCCCGGTAAGCAAATTAAAAAAAAAACGCAATATGTAGGCTACACGAGAACGGAGACGTCGAGTAACCAAAACAAATGCGTTAAACAAATTCATACACGTTATTTATCAATTTAACTCTAGAATTAAAGGATATACAACGAGAAACAACGTTTGACAACCTTTAAACAGTTTTAATAACTATCTCAAAAATTGTCGCTCTGATGGAAACAACTGCTGAGTTATCTACTCAAATTTGTTGAACAAAACGACTTACGTATTTTAAGCATGCTAACCTTTAGCCCGGTAAGCAAATTAAAAAAAAAAAACGCAATATGTAGGCTACACGAGAACGGAGACGTCGAGTAACCAAAACAAATGCGTTAAACAAATTCGTACACGTTATTTATCAATTTAACTCTAGAATTAAAGGATATACAACGAGAAACAACGTTTGACAACCTTTAAACAGTTTTAATAACTATCTCAAAAATTGTCGCTCTGATGCAAACAACTGATGAGTTATCTACTTAAATTTGTTGAACGAAACGACTTACGTATTTTAAGCATGCTAACCTTTAGCCCGGTAAGCAAATTACAAAAAAAAACGCAATATGTAGGCTACACGAGAACGGAGACGTCGAGTAACCAAAACAAATGCGTGAAACAAATTCTTACACGTTATTTATCAATTGAACTCTAGAATTAAAGGATATACAACGAGAAAAAAACGTTTGACAACCTTTAAACAGTTTAAATAACTATCTCAAAAATTGTCGCTCTGATGCAAACAACTGATGAGTTATCTACTTAAATTTGTTGAACAAAACGATTTACGCATTTTAAGCATGCTAACCTTTAGCCCGGTAAGCAAATTAAAAAAAAAACGCAATATGTAGGCTACACGAGAACGGAGACGTCGAGTAACCAAAACAAATGCGTTAAACAAATTCGTACACGTTATTTATCAATTTAACTCTAGAATTAAAGGATATACAACGAGAAACAACGTTTGACAACCTTTAAACAGTTTTAATAACTATCTCAAAAATTGTCGCTCTGATGCAAACAACTGCTGAGTTATCTACTCAAATTTGTTGAACAAAACGATTTACGCATTTTAAGCATGCTAACCTTTAGCCCGGTAAGCAAATTAAAAAAAAAAACGCAATATGTAGGCTACACGAGAACGGAGACGTCGAGTAACAAAACAAATGCGTTAAACAAATTCATACACGTTATTTATCAATTTAACTCTAGAATTAAAGGATATACAACGAGAAACAACGTTTGACAACCTTTAAACAGTTTTAATAACTATCTCAAAAATTGTCGCTTTGATGGAAACAACTGCTGAGTTATCTACTCAAATTTGTTGAACAAAACGACTTACGTATTTTAAGCATGCTAACCTTTAGCCCGGTAAGCAAATTAAAAAAAAAAACGCAATATGTAGGCTACACGAGAACGGAGACGTCGAGTAACCAAAACAAATGCGTTAAACAAATTCGTACACGTTATTTATCAATTTAACTCTAGAATTAAAGGATATACAACGAGAAACAACGTTTGACAACCTTTAAACAGTTTTAATAACTATCTCAAAAATTGTCGCTCTGATGCAAACAACTGATGAGTTATCTACTCAAATTTGTTGAACAAAACGACTTACGTATTTTAAGCATGCTAACCTTTAGCCCGGTAAGCAAATTAAAAAAAAAACGCAATATGTAGGCTACACGAGAACGGAGACGTCGAGTAACCAAAACAAATGCGTTAAGCAAATTCGTACACGTTATTTATCAATTTAACTCTAGAATTAAAGGATATACAACGAGAAACAACGTTTGACAACCTTTAAACAGTTTTAATAACTATCTCAAAAATTGTCGCTCTGATGCAAACAACTGATGAGTTATCTACTTAAATTTGTTGAACAAAACGACTTACGTATTTTAAGCATGCTAACCTTTAGCCCGGTAAGCAAATTAAAAAAAACAACGCAATATGTAGGCTACACGAGAACGGAGACGTCGAGTAACCAAAACAAATGCGTTAAACAAATTCGTACACGTTATTTATCAATTTAACTCTAGAATTAAAGGATATACAACGAGAAACAACGTTTGACAACCTTTAAACAGTTTTAATAACTATCTCAAAAATTGTCGCTCTGATGCAAACAACTGCTGAGTTATCTACTCAAATTTGTTGAACAAAACGACTTACGTATTTTAAACATGCTAACCTTTAGCCCGGTAAGCAAATTAAAAAAACAAAAACGCAATATGTAGGCTACACGAGAACGGAGACGTCGAGTAACCAAAACAAATGCGTTAAACAAATTCGTACACGTTATTTATCAATTTAACTCTAGAATTAAAGGATATACAACGAGAAACAACGTTTGACAACCTTTAAACAGTTTTAATAACTATCTCAAAAATTGTCGCTCTGATGCAAACAACTGCTGAGTTATCTACTCAAATTTGTTGAACAAAACGACTTACGTATTTTAAACATGCTAACCGTTAGCCCGGTAAGCAAATTAAAAAAAAAACGCAATATGTAGGCTACACGAGAACGGAGACGTCGAGTAACCAAAACAAATGCGTTAAACAAATTCGTTCACGTTATTTATCAATTTAAATCTAGAATTAAAGGATATACAACGAGAAACAACGTTTGACAACCTTTAAACAGTTTTAATAACTATCTCAAAAATTATCGCTCTGATGGAAACAACTGCTGAGTTATCTACTCAAATTTGTTGAACAAAAACGACTTACGTATTTTAAGCATGCTAACCTTTAGCCCGGTAAGCAAATTTAAAAAAAAACGCAATATGTAGGCTACACGAGAACGGAGACGTCGAGTAACCAAAACAAATGCGTTAAACAAATTCGTACACGTTATTTATCAATTTAACTCTAGAATTAAAGGATATACAACGAGAAACAACGTTTGACAACCTTTAAACAGTTTTAATAACTATCTCAAAAATTGTCGCTCTGATGCAAACAACTGCTGAGTTATCTACTCAAATTTGTTGAACAAAACGACTTACGTATTTTAAGCATGCTAACCTTTAGCCCGGTAAGCAAATTAAAAAAAAAAACGCAATATGTAGGCTACACGAGAACGGAGACGTCGAGTAACCAAAACAAATGCATTAAACAAATTCGTACACGTTATTTATCAATTTAACTCTAGAATTAAAGATATACAACGAGAAACAACGCTTGACAACCTTTAAACAGTTTTAATAACTATCTCAAAAATTGTCGCTCTGATGCAAACAACTGATGAGTTATCTACTTAAATTTGTTGAACAAAACGACTTACGTATTTTAAGCATGCTAGCCTTTAGCCCGGTAAGCAAATTAAAAAAAAAACGCAATATGTAGGCTACGCGAGAACGGAGACGTCGAGTAACCAAAACAAATGCGTTAAACAAATTCGTACACGTTATTTATCAATTTAACTCTAGAATTAAAGGATATACAACGAGAAACAACGTTTGACAACCTTTAAACAGTTTTAATAACTATCTCAAAAATTGTCGCTCTGATGCAAACAACTGATGAATTATCTACTTAAATTTGTTGAACAAAACGACTTACGTATTTTAAGCATGCTAGCCTTTAGCCCGGTAAGCAAATTAAAAAAAAAAACGCAATATGTAGGCTACACGAGAACGGAGACGTCGAGTAACCAAAACAAATGCGTTAAACTAATTCGTACACGTTATTTATCAATTTAACTCTAGAATTAAAGGATATACAACGAGAAACAACGTTTGACAACCTTTAAACAGTTTTAATAACTATCTCAAAAATTGTCGCTCTGATGCAAACAACTGATGAGTTATCTACTTAAATTTGTTGAACAAAACGACTTACGTATTTTAAGCATGCTAACCTTTAGCCCGGTAAGCAAATTAAAAAAAAAAACGCAATATGTAGGCTACACGAGAACGGAGACGTCGAGTAACCAAAACAAATGCATTAAACAAATTCGTACACGTTATTTATCAATTTAACTCTAGAATTAAAGGATATACAACGAGAAACAACGTTTGACAACCTTTAAATAGTTTTAATAACTATCTCAAAAATTGTCGCTCTGATGGAAACAACTGATGAGTTATCTACTCAAATTTGTTGAACAAAACGACTTACGTATTTTAAGCATGCTAACCTTTAGCCCGGTAAGCAAATTAAAAAAAAAACGCAATATGTAGGCTACACGTGAACGGAGAGACGTCGAGTAACCAAAACAAATGCGTTAAACAAATTCGTACACGTTATTTATCAATTTAACTCTAGAATTAAAGGATATACAACGAGAAACAACGTTTGACAACCTTTAAACAGTTTTAATAACTATCTCAAAAATTGTCGCTCTGATGCAAACAACTGCTGAGTTATCTACTCAAATTTGTTGAACAAAACGACTTACGTATTTTAAGCATGCTAACCTTTGGCCCGGTAAGCAAATTAAAAAAAAAACGCAATATGTAGGCTACACGAGAACGGAGACGTCGAGTAACCAAAACAAATGCGTTAAACAAATTCGTACACGTTATTTATCAATTTAACTCTAGAATTAAAGGATATACAACGAGAAACAACGTTTGACAACCTTTAAACAGTTTTAATAACTATCTCAAAAATTGTCGCTCTGATGCAAACAACTGATGAGTTATCTACTCTAATTTGTTGAACAAAACGACTTACGTATTTTAAGCATGCTAACCTTTAGCCCGGTAAGCAAATTAAAAAAAAAAACGCAATATGTAGGCTACACGAGAACGGAGACGTCGAGTAACCAAAACAAATGCGTTAAACAAATTCGTACACGTTATTTATCAATTTAACTCTAGAATTAAAGGATATACAACGACAAACAACGTTAGACAACCTTTAAACAGTTTTAATAACTATCTCAAAAATTGTCGCTCTGATGCAAACAACTGATGAGTTATCTACTTAAATTTGTTGAACAAAACGACTTACGTATTTTAAGCATGCTAACCTTTAGCCCGGTAAGCAAATTAAAAAAAACGCAATATGTAGGCTACACGAGAACGGAGACGTCGAGTAACCAAAACAAATGCGTTAAACAAATTCGTACACGTTATTTATCAATTTAACTTTAGAATTAAAGGATATACAACGAGAAACAACGTTTGACAACCTTTAAACAGTTTTAATAACTATCTCAAAAATTGTCGCTCTGATGCAAACAACTGATGAGTTATCTACTTAAATTTGTTGAACAAAACGACCTACGTATTTTAAGCATGCTATCCTTTAGCCCGGTAAGCAAATTAAAAAAAAAACGCAATATGTAGGCTACACGAGAACGGAGACGTCGAGTAACCAAAACAAATGCGTTAAACAAATTCGTACACGTTATTTATCAATTTAACTCTAGAATTAAAGGATATACAACGAGAAACAACGTTTGACAACCTTTAAACAGTTTTAATAACTATCTAAAAAATTGGCGCTCAGATGCAAACAACTGATGAGTTATCTACTTAAATTTGTTGAACAAAACGACTTACGTATTTTAAGCATGCTAACCTTTAGCCCGGTAAGCAAATTAAAAAAAAAACGCAATATGTAGGCTACACGAGAACGGAGACGTCGAGTAACCAAAACAAATGCGTTAAACAAATTCGTACACGTTATTTATCAATTTAAATCTAGAATTAAAGGATATACAACGAGAAACAACGTTTGACAACCTTTAAACAGTTTTAATAACTATCTCAAAAATTATCGCTCTGATGGAAACAACTGCTGAGTTATCTACTCAAATTTGTTGAACAAAACGACTTACGTATTTTAAGCATGCTAACCTTTAGCCCGGTAAGCAAATTAAAAAAAAAACGCAATATGTAGGCTACACGAGAACGGAGACGTCGAGTAACCAAAACAAATGCGTTAAACAAATTCGTACACGTTATTTATCAATTTAACTCTAGAATTAAAGGATATACAACGAGAAACAACGTTTGACAACCTTTAAACAGTTTTAATAACTATCTCAAAAATTGTCGCTCTGATGCAAACAACTGCTGAGTTATCTACTCAAATTTGTTGAACAAAACGACTTACGTATTTTAAGCATGCTAACCTTTAGCCCGGTAAGCAAATTAAAAAAAAAAACGCAATATGTAGGCTACACGAGAACGGAGACGTCGAGTAACCAAAACAAATGCATTAAACAAATTCGTACACGTTATTTATCAATTTAACTCTAGAATTAAAGGATATACAACGAGAAACAGTTTTAATAACTATCTCAAAAATTGTCGCTCTGATGCAAACAACTTATGAGTTATCTACTTAAATTTGTTGAACAAAACGATTTACGTATTTTAAGCATGCTAACCTTTAGCCCGGTAAGCAAATTAAAAAAAAAAACGCAATATGTAGGCTACACGAGAACGGAGATGTCGAGTAACCAAAACAAATGCGTTAAACAAATTCGTACACGTTATTTATCAATTTAACTCTAGAATTAAAGGATATACAACGAGAAACAGTTTTAATAACTATCTCAAAAATTGTCGCTCTGATGCAAACAACTTATGAGTTATCTACTTAAATTTGTTGAACAAAACGATTTACGTATTTTAAGCATGCTAACCTTTAGCCCGGTAAGCAAATTAAAAAAAAAAAACGCAATATGTAGCTACACGAGAACGGAGATGTCGAGTAACCAAAACAAATGCGTTAAACAAATTCGTACACGTTATTTATCAATTTAACTCTAGAATTAAAGGATATACAACGAGAAACAACGTTTGACAACTCTTAAACAGTTTTAATAACTATCTCAAAAATTGTCGCTCTGATGGAAACAACTGCTGAGTTATCTACTCAAATATGTTGAACAAAACGACTTACGTATTTTAAGCATGCTAACCTTTAGCCCGGTAAGCAAATTAAAAAAAAAACGCAATATGTAGGCTACACGAGAACGGAGACGTCGAGTAACCAAAACAAATGCGTTAAACAAATTCGTACACGCTATTTATTAATTTAACTCTAGAATTAAAGGATATACAACGAGAAACAACGTTTGACAACCTTTAAACAGTTTTAATAACTATCTCAAAAATTGTCGCTCTGATGCAAACAACTGATGAGTTATCTACTTAAATTTGTTGAACAAAACGACTTACGTATTTTAAGCATGCTAACCTTTAGCCCGGTAAGCAAATTAAAAAAAAAACGCAATATGTAGGCTACACGAGAACGGAGACGTCGAGTAACCAAAACAAATGCGTTAAACAAATTCGTACACGTTATTTATCATTTAACTCTAGAATTAAAGGATATACAACGAGAAACAACGTTTGACAACCTTTAAACAGTTTTAATAACTATCTCAAAAATTGTCGCTCTGATGGAAACAACTGCTGAGTTATCTACTCAAATTTGTTGAACAAAACGACCTACGTATTTTAAGCATGCTAACCTTTAGCCCGGTAAGCAAATTAAAAAAAAAACGCAATATGTAGGCTACACGAGAACGGAGACGTCGAGTAACCAAAACAAAGGCGTTTAAACAAATTCGTACACGTTATTTATCAATTTAACTCTAGAATTAAAGGATTAACAACGAGAAACAACGTTTGACAACCTTTTAAACAGTTGTAATAACTATCTCAAAAATTGTCGCTCTGATGCAAACAACTGATGCGTTATCTACTTAAATTTGTTGAACGAAACGACTTACGTATTTTAAGCATGCTAACCTTTAGCCCGGTAAGCAAATTAAAAAAAAACGCAATATGTAGGCTACACGAGAACGGAGACGTCGAGTAACCAAAACAAATGCGTGAACAAATTCTTACACGTTATTTATCAATTGAACTCTAGAATTAAAGGATATACAACGAGAAAAAAACGTTTGACAACCTTTAAACAGTTTTAATAACTATCTCAAAAATTGTCGCTCTGATGCAAACAACTGATGAGTTATCTACTTAAATTTGTTGAACAAAACTACTTACGTATTTTAAGCATGCTAACCTTTAGCCCGGTAAGCAAATTAAAACAAAACGCAATATGTAGGCTACACGAGAACGGAGACGTCGAGTAACCAAAACAAATGCGTTAAACAAATTCGTACACGTTATTTATCAATTTAACTCTAGAATTAAAGGATATACAACGAGAAACAACGTTTGAGACGTCGAGTAACCAAAACAAAGGCGTTAAACAAATTCGTACACGTTATTTATCAATTTAACTCTAGAATTAAAGGATTAACAACGAGAAACAACGTTTGACAACCTTTAAACAGTTGTAATAACTATCTCAAAAATTGTCGCTCTGATGCAAACAACTGATGCGTTATCTACTTAAATTTGTTGAACGAAACGACTTACGTATTTTAAGCATGCTAACCTTTAGCCCGGTAAGCAAATTAAAAAAAAAACGCAATATGTAGGCTACACGAGAACGGAGACGTCGAGTAACCAAAACAAATGCGTGAAACAAATTCTTACACGTTATTTATCAATTGAACTCTAGAATTAAAGGATATACAACGAGAAAAAAACGTTTGACAACCTTTAAACAGTTTTAATAACTATCTCAAAAATTGTCGCTCTGATGCAAACAACTGATGAGTTATCTACTTAAATTTGTTGAACAAAACGACTTACGTATTTTAAGCATGCTAACCTTTAGCCCGGTAAGCAAATTAAAACAAAACGCAATATGTAGGCTACACGAGAACGGAGACGTCGAGTAACCAAAACAAATGCGTTAAACAAATTCGTACACGTTATTTATCAATTTAACTCTAGAATTAAAGGATATACAACGAGAAACAACGTTTGACAACCTTTAAACAGTTTTAATAACTATCTCAAAAATTGTCGCTCTGATGGAAACAACTGCTGAGTTATCTACTCAAATTTGTTGAACAAAACGACTTACGTATTTTAAGCATGCTAACCTTTAGCCCGGTAAGCAAATTAAAAAAAAACGCAATATGTAGGCTACACGAGAACGGAGACGTCGAGTAACCAAAACAAATGCGTTAAACAAATTCGTACACGTTATTTATCAATTTAACTCTAGAATTAAAGGATATACAACGAGAAACAACGTTTGACAACCTTTAAACAGTTTTAATAACTATCTCAAAAATTGTCGCTCTGATGCAAACAACTGATGAGTTATCTACTTAAATTTGTTGAACAAAACGACTTACGTATTTTAAGCATGCTAGCCTTTAGCCCGGTAAGCAAATTAAAAAAAAACGCAATATGTAGGCTACACGAGAACGGAGACGTCGAGTAACCAAAACAAATGCGTTAAACTAATTCGTACACGTTATTTATCAACTTAACTCTAGAATTAAAGGATATACAACGAGAAACAACTTTTGACAACCTTTAAACAGTTTTAATAACTATCTCAAAAATTGTCGCTCTGATGCAAACAACTGATGAGTTATCTACTTAAATTTGTTGAACAAAACGACTTACGTATTTTAAGCATGCTAACCTTTAGCCCGGTAAGCAAATTAAAAAAAAGAAAACGCAATATGTAGGCTACACGAGAACGGAGACGTCGAGTAACCAAAACAAATGCGTTAAACAAATTCGTACACGTTATTTATCAATTTAACTCTAGAATTAAAGGATATACAACGAGAAACAACGTTTGACAACCTTTAAACAGTTTTAATAACTATCTCAAAAATTGTCGCTCTGATGGAAACAACTGATGAGTTATCTACTCAAATTTGTTGAACAAAACGACTTACGTATTTTAAGCATGCTAACCTTTAGCCCGGTAAGCAAATTAAAAAAAAAACGCAATATGTAGGCTACACGTGAACGGAGACGTCGAGTAACCAAAACAAATGCGTTAAACAAATTCGTACACGTTATTTATCAATTTAACTCTAGAATTAAAGGATATACAACGAGAAACAACGTTTGACAACCTTTAAACAGTTTTAATAACTATCTCAAAAATTGTCGCTCTGATGCAAACAACTGCTGAGTTATCTACTCAAATTTGTTGAACAAAACGACTTACGTATTTTAAGCATGCTAGCCTTTGGCCCGGTAAGCAAATTAAAAAAAAAACGCAATATGTAGGCTACACGAGAACGGAGACGTCGAGTAACCAAAACAAATGCGTTAAACAAATTCGTACACGTTATTTATCAATTTAACTTTAGAATTAAAGGATATACAACGAGAAACAACGTTTGACAACCTTTAAACAGTTTTAATAACTATCTCAAAAATTGTCGCTCTGATGCAAACAACTGATGAGTTATCTACTTAAATTTGTTGAACAAAACGACCTACGTATTTTAAGCATGCTAACCTTTAGCCCGGTAAGCAAATTAAAAAAAAAACGCAATATGTAGGCTACACGAGAACGGAGACGTCGAGTAACCAAAACAAATGCGTTAAACAAATTCGTACACGTTATTTATCAATTTAACTCTAGAATTAAAGGATATACAACGAGAAACAACGTTTGACAACCTTTAAACAGTTTTAATAACTATCTCAAAAATTGTCGCTCTGATGCAAACAACTGATGATTTATCTACTTAAATTTGTTGAACAAAACGACTTACGTATTTTAAGCATGCTAACCTTTAGCCCGGTAAGCAAATTAAAAAAAAAAACGCAATATGTAGGCTACACGAGAACGGAGACGTCGAGTAACCAAAACAAATGCGTTAAACAAATTCGTACACGTTATTTATCAATTTAACTCTAGAATTAAAGGATATACAACGAGAAACAACGTTTGACAACCTTTAAACATTTTTAATAACTATCTCAAAAATTGTCGCTCTGATGCGAACAACTGCTGAGTTATCTACTCAAATTTGTTGAACAAAACGACTTACGTATTTTAAGCATGCTAACCTTTAGCCCGGTAAGCAAATTAAAAAAAAAACGCAATATGTAGGCTACACGAGAACGGAGACGTCGAGTAACCAAAACAAATGCGTTAAACAAATTCGTACACGTTATTTATCAATTTAACTCTAGAATTAAAGGATATACAACGAGAAACAACGTTTGACAACCTTTAAACAGTTTTAATAACTATCTCAAAAATTGTCGCTCTGATGCAAACAACTGATGAGTTATCTACTTAAATTTGTTGAACAAAACGACTTACGTATTTAAAGCATGCTAACCTTTAGCCCGGTAAGCAAATTAAAAAAAAAAACGCAATATGTAGGCTACACGAGAACGGAGACGTCGAGTAACCAAAACAAATGCGTTAAACAAATTCGTACACGTTATTTATCAATTTAACTCTAGAATTAAAGGATATACAACGAGAAACAACGTTTGACAACCTTTAAACAGTTTTAATAACTATCTCAAAAATTGTCGCTCTGATGCAAACAACTTATGAGTTATCTACTTAAATTTGTTGAACAAAACGACTTTCGTATTTTAAGCATGCTAACCTTTAGCCCGGTAAGCAAATTAAAAAAAAAAAACGCAATATGTAGGCTACACGAGAACGGAGACGTCGAGTAACCAAAACAAATGCGTTAAACAAATTCGTACACGTTATTTATCAATTTAACTCTAGAATTAAAGGATATACAACGAGAAACAACGTTTGACAACCTTTAAACAGTTTTAATAACTATCTCAAAAATTGTCGCTCTGATGCAAACAACTGATGAGTTATCTACTTAAATTTCTTGAACAAAACGACTTACGTATTTTAAACATGCTAACCTTTAGCCCGGTAAGCAAATTAAAAAAAAACGCAATATGTAGGCTACACGAGAACGGAGACGTCGAGTAACCAAAACAAATGCATTAAACAAATTCGTACACGTTATTTATCAATTTAACTCTAGAATTAAAGGATATACAACGAGAAACAACGTTTGACAACCTTTAAACAGTTTTAATAACTATCTCAAAAATTGTCGCTCTGATGCAAACAACTGATGAATTATCTACTTAAATTTGTTGAACAAAACGACTTACGTATTTTAAGCATGCTAGCCTTTAGCCCGGTAAGCAAATTAAAAAAAAAAAACGCAATATGTAGGCTACACGAGAACGGAGACGTCGAGTAACCAAAACAAATGCGTTAAACTAATTCGTACACGTTATTTATCAATTTAACTCTAGAATTAAAGGATATACAACGAGAAACAACGTTTGACAACCTTTAAACAGTTTTAATAACTATCTCAAAAATTGTCGCTCTGATGCAAACAACTGATGAGTTATCTACTTAAATTTGTTGAACAAAACGACTTACGTATTTTAAGCATGCTAACCTTTAGCCCGGTAAGCAAATTAAAAAAAAAAACGCAATATGTAGGCTACACGAGAACGGAGACGTCGAGTAACCAAAACAAATGCATTAAACAAATTCGTACACGTTATTTATCAATTTAACTCTAGAATTAAAGGATATACAACGAGAAACAACGTTTGACAACCTTTAAATAGTTTTAATAACTATCTCAAAAATTGTCGCTCTGATGGAAACAACTGATGAGTTATCTACTCAAATTTGTTGAACAAAACGACTTACGTATTTTAAGCATGCTAACCTTTAGCCCGGTAAGCAAATTAAAAAAAAAAACGCAATATGTAGGCTACACGTGAACGGAGACGTCGAGTAACCAAAACAAATGCGTTAAACAAATTCGTACACGTTATTTATCAATTTAACTCTAGAATTAAAGGATATACAACGAGAAACAACGTTTGACAACCTTTAAACAGTTTTAATAACTATCTCAAAAATTGTCGCTCTGATGCAAACAACTGCTGAGTTATCTACTCAAATTTGTTGAACAAAACGACTTACGTATTTTAAGCATGCTAACCTTTGGCCCGGTAAGCAAATTAAAAAAAAAACGCAATATGTAGGCTACACGAGAACGGAGACGTCGAGTAACCAAAACAAATGCGTTAAACAAATTCGTACACGTTATTTATCAATTTAACTTTAGAATTAAAGGATATACAACGAGAAACAACGTTTGACAACCTTTAAACAGTTTTAATAACTATCTCAAAAATTGTCGCTCTGATGCAAACAACTGATGAGTTATCTACTTAAATTTGTTGAACAAAACGACCTACGTATTTTAAGCATGCTAACCTTTAGCCCGGTAAGCAAATTAAAAAAAAAAACGCAATATGTAGGCTACACGAGAACGGAGACGTCGAGTAACCAAAACAAATGCGTTAAACAAATTCGTACACGTTATTTATCAATTTAACTCTAGAATTAAAGGATATACAACGACAAACAACGTTAGACAACCTTTAAACAGTTTTAATAACTATCTCAAAAATTGTCGCTCTGATGCAAACAACTGATGAGTTATCTACTTAAATTTGTTGAACAAAACGACTTACGTATTTTAAGCATGCTAACCTTTAGCCCGGTAAGCAAATTAAAAAAAAAACGCAATATGTAGGCTACACGAGAACGGAGACGTCGAGTAACCAAAACAAATGCGTTAAACAAATTCGTACACGTTATTTATCAATTTAACTTTAGAATTAAAGGATATACAACGAGAAACAACGTTTGACAACCTTTAAACAGTTTTAATAACTATCTCAAAAATTGTCGCTCTGATGCAAACAACTGATGAGTTATCTACTTAAATTTGTTGAACAAAACGACCTACGTATTTTAAGCATGCTATCCTTTAGCCCGGTAAGCAAATTAAAAAAAAAACGCAATATGTAGGCTACACGAGAACGGAGACGTCGAGTAACCAAAACAAATGCGTTAAACAAATTCGTACACGTTATTTATCAATTTAACTCTAGAATTAAAGGATATACAACGAGAAACAACGTTTGACAACCTTTAAACAGTTTTAATAACTATCTCAAAAATTGGCGCTCAGATGCAAACAACTGATGAGTTATCTACTTAAATTTGTTGAACAAAACGACTTACGTATTTTAAGCATGCTAACCTTTAGCCCGGTAAGCAAATTAAAAAAAAAACGCAATATGTAGGCTACACGAGAACGGAGACGTCGAGTAACCAAAACAAATGCGTTAAACAAATTCGTACACGTTATTTATCAATTTAAATCTAGAATTAAAGGATATACAACGAGAAACAACGTTTGACAACCTTTAAACAGTTTTAATAACTATCTCAAAAATTATCGCTCTGATGGAAACAACTGCTGAGTTATCTACTCAAATTTGTTGAACAAAACGACTTACGTATTTTAAGCATGCTAACCTTTAGCCCGGTAAGCAAATTAAAAAAAAAACGCAATATGTAGGCTACACGAGAACGGAGACGTCGAGTAACCAAAACAAATGCGTTAAACAAATTCGTACACGTTATTTATCAATTTAACTCTAGAATTAAAGGATATACAACGAGAAACAACGTTTGACAACCTTTAAACAGTTTTAATAACTATCTCAAAAATTGTCGCTCTGATGCAAACAACTGCTGAGTTATCTACTCAAATTTGTTGAACAAAACGACTTACGTATTTTAAGCATGCTAACCTTTAGCCCGGTAAGCAAATTAAAAAAAAAAAACGCAATATGTAGGCTACACGAGAACGGAGACGTCGAGTAACCAAAACAAATGCATTAAACAAATTCGTACACGTTATTTATCAATTTAACTCTAGAATTAAAGGATATACAACGAGAAACAGTTTTAATAACTATCTCAAAAATTGTCGCTCTGATGCAAACAACTTATGAGTTATCTACTTAAATTTGTTGAACAAAACGATTTACGTATTTTAAGCATGCTAACCTTTAGCCCGGTAAGCAAATTAAAAAAAAAAAACGCAATATGTAGGCTACACGAGAACGGAGATGTCGAGTAACCAAAACAAATGCGTTAAACAAATTCGTACACGTTATTTATCAATTTAACTCTAGAATTAAAGGATATACAACGAGAAACAGTTTTAATAACTATCTCAAAAATTGTCGCTCTGATGCAAACAACTTATGAGTTATCTACTTAAATTTGTTGAACAAAACGATTTACGTATTTTAAGCATGCTAACCTTTAGCCCGGTAAGCAAATTAAAAAAAAAAAACGCAATATGTAGGCTACACGAGAACGGAGATGTCGAGTAACCAAAACAAATGCGTTAAACAAATTCGTACACGTTATTTATCAATTTAACTCTAGAATTAAAGGATATACAACGAGAAACAACGTTTGACAACCTTTAAACAGTTTTAATAACTATCTCAAAAATTGTCGCTCTGATGGAAACAACTGCTGAGTTATCTACTCAAATTTGTTGAACAAAACGACTTACGTATTTTAAGCATGCTAACCTTTAGCCCGGTAAGCAAATTAAAAAAAAAAACGCAATATGTAGGCTACACGAGAACGGAGACGTCGAGTAACCAAAACAAATGCGTTAAACAAATTAGTACACGCTATTTATTAATTTAACTCTAGAATTAAAGGATATACAACGAGAAACAACGTTTGACAACCTTTAAACAGTTTTAATAACTATCTCAAAAATTGTCGCTCTGATGCAAACAACTGATGAGTTATCTACTTAAATTTGTTGAACAAAACGACTTACGTATTTTAAGCATGCTAACCTTTAGCCCGGTAAGCAAATTAAAAAAAAAAACGCAATATGTAGGCTACACGAGAACGGAGACGTCGAGTAACCAAAACAAATGCGTTAAACAAATTCGTACACGTTATTTATCAATTTAACTCTAGAATTAAAGGATATACAACGAGAAACAACGTTTGACAACCTTTAAACAGTTTTAATAACTATCTCAAAAATTGTCGCTCTGATGGAAACAACTGCTGAGTTATCTACTCAAATTTGTTGAACAAAACGACTTACGTATTTTAAGCATGCTAACCTTTAGCCCGGTAAGCAAATTAAAAAAAAAAACGCAATATGTAGGCTACACGAGAACGGAGACGTCGAGTAACCAAAACAAAGGCGTTAAACAAATTCGTACACGTTATTTATCAATTTAACTCTAGAATTAAAGGATTAACAACGAGAAACAACGTTTGACAACCTTTAAACAGTTGTAATAACTATCTCAAAAATTGTCGCTCTGATGCAAACAACTGATGCGTTATCTACTTAAATTTGTTGAACGAAACGACTTACGTATTTTAAGCATGCTAACCTTTAGCCCGGTAAGCAAATTAAAAAAAAAACGCAATATGTAGGCTACACGAGAACGGAGACGTCGAGTAACCAAAACAAATGCGTGAAACAAATTCTTACACGTTATTTATCAATTGAACTCTAGAATTAAAGGATATACAACGAGAAAAAAACGTTTGACAACCTTTAAACAGTTTTAATAACTATCTCAAAAATTGTCGCTCTGATGCAAACAACTGATGAGTTATCTACTTAAATTTGTTGAACAAAACTACTTACGTATTTTAAGCATGCTAACCTTTAGCCCGGTAAGCAAATTAAAACAAAACGCAATATGTAGGCTACACGAGAACGGAGACGTCGAGTAACCAAAACAAATGCGTTAAACAAATTCGTACACGTTATTTATCAATTTAACTCTAGAATTAAAGGATATACAACGAGAAACAACGTTTGAGACGTCGAGTAACCAAAACAAAGGCGTTAAACAAATTCGTACACGTTATTTATCAATTTAACTCTAGAATTAAAGGATTAACAACGAGAAACAACGTTTGACAACCTTTAAACAGTTGTAATAACTATCTCAAAAATTGTCGCTCTGATGCAAACAACTGATGCGTTATCTACTTAAATTTGTTGAACGAAACGACTTACGTATTTTAAGCATGCTAACCTTTAGCCCGGTAAGCAAATTAAAAAAAAAACGCAATATGTAGGCTACACGAGAACGGAGACGTCGAGTAACCAAAACAAATGCGTGAAACAAATTCTTACACGTTATTTATCAATTGAACTCTAGAATTAAAGGATATACAACGAGAAAAAAACGTTTGACAACCTTTAAACAGTTTTAATAACTATCTCAAAAATTGTCGCTCTGATGCAAACAACTGATGAGTTATCTACTTAAATTTGTTGAACAAAACGACTTACGTATTTTAAGCATGCTAACCTTTAGCCCGGTAAGCAAATTAAAACAAAACGCAATATGTAGGCTACACGAGAACGGAGACGTCGAGTAACCAAAACAAATGCGTTAAACAAATTCGTACACGTTATTTATCAATTTAACTCTAGAATTAAAGGATATACAACGAGAAACAACGTTTGACAACCTTTAAACAGTTTTAATAACTATCTCAAAAATTGTCGCTCTGATGGAAACAACTGCTGAGTTATCTACTCAAATTTGTTGAACAAAACGACTTACGTATTTTAAGCATGCTAACCTTTAGCCCGGTAAGCAAATTAAAAAAAAACGCAATATGTAGGCTACACGAGAACGGAGACGTCGAGTAACCAAAACAAATGCGTTAAACAAATTCGTACACGTTATTTATCAATTTAACTCTAGAATTAAAGGATATACAACGAGAAACAACGTTTGACAACCTTTAAACAGTTTTAATAACTATCTCAAAAATTGTCGCTCTGATGCAAACAACTGATGAGTTATCTACTTAAATTTGTTGAACAAAACGACTTACGTATTTTAAGCATGCTAGCCTTTAGCCCGGTAAGCAAATTAAAAAAAAACGCAATATGTAGGCTACACGAGAACGGAGACGTCGAGTAACCAAAACAAATGCGTTAAACTAATTCGTACACGTTATTTATCAACTTAACTCTAGAATTAAAGGATATACAACGAGAAACAACTTTTGACAACCTTTAAACAGTTTTAATAACTATCTCAAAAATTGTCGCTCTGATGCAAACAACTGATGAGTTATCTACTTAAATTTGTTGAACAAAACGACTTACGTATTTTAAGCATGCTAACCTTTAGCCCGGTAAGCAAATTAAAAAAAAGAAAACGCAATATGTAGGCTACACGAGAACGGAGACGTCGAGTAACCAAAACAAATGCGTTAAACAAATTCGTACACGTTATTTATCAATTTAACTCTAGAATTAAAGGATATACAACGAGAAACAACGTTTGACAACCTTTAAACAGTTTTAATAACTATCTCAAAAATTGTCGCTCTGATGGAAACAACTGATGAGTTATCTACTCAAATTTGTTGAACAAAACGACTTACGTATTTTAAGCATGCTAACCTTTAGCCCGGTAAGCAAATTAAAAAAAAAACGCAATATGTAGGCTACACGTGAACGGAGACGTCGAGTAACCAAAACAAATGCGTTAAACAAATTCGTACACGTTATTTATCAATTTAACTCTAGAATTAAAGGATATACAACGAGAAACAACGTTTGACAACCTTTAAACAGTTTTAATAACTATCTCAAAAATTGTCGCTCTGATGCAAACAACTGCTGAGTTATCTACTCAAATTTGTTGAACAAAACGACTTACGTATTTTAAGCATGCTAGCCTTTGGCCCGGTAAGCAAATTAAAAAAAAAACGCAATATGTAGGCTACACGAGAACGGAGACGTCGAGTAACCAAAACAAATGCGTTAAACAAATTCGTACACGTTATTTATCAATTTAACTTTAGAATTAAAGGATATACAACGAGAAACAACGTTTGACAACCTTTAAACAGTTTTAATAACTATCTCAAAAATTGTCGCTCTGATGCAAACAACTGATGAGTTATCTACTTAAATTTGTTGAACAAAACGACCTACGTATTTTAAGCATGCTAACCTTTAGCCCGGTAAGCAAATTAAAAAAAAAACGCAATATGTAGGCTACACGAGAACGGAGACGTCGAGTAACCAAAACAAATGCGTTAAACAAATTCGTACACGTTATTTATCAATTTAACTCTAGAATTAAAGGATATACAACGAGAAACAACGTTTGACAACCTTTAAACAGTTTTAATAACTATCTCAAAAATTGTCGCTCTGATGCAAACAACTGATGATTTATCTACTTAAATTTGTTGAACAAAACGACTTACGTATTTTAAGCATGCTAACCTTTAGCCCGGTAAGCAAATTAAAAAAAAAAACGCAATATGTAGGCTACACGAGAACGGAGACGTCGAGTAACCAAAACAAATGCGTTAAACAAATTCGTACACGTTATTTATCAATTTAACTCTAGAATTAAAGGATATACAACGAGAAACAACGTTTGACAACCTTTAAACATTTTTAATAACTATCTCAAAAATTGTCGCTCTGATGCGAACAACTGCTGAGTTATCTACTCAAATTTGTTGAACAAAACGACTTACGTATTTTAAGCATGCTAACCTTTAGCCCGGTAAGCAAATTAAAAAAAAAACGCAATATGTAGGCTACACGAGAACGGAGACGTCGAGTAACCAAAACAAATGCGTTAAACAAATTCGTACACGTTATTTATCAATTTAACTCTAGAATTAAAGGATATACAACGAGAAACAACGTTTGACAACCTTTAAACAGTTTTAATAACTATCTCAAAAATTGTCGCTCTGATGCAAACAACTGATGAGTTATCTACTTAAATTTGTTGAACAAAACGACTTACGTATTTAAAGCATGCTAACCTTTAGCCCGGTAAGCAAATTAAAAAAAAAAACGCAATATGTAGGCTACACGAGAACGGAGACGTCGAGTAACCAAAACAAATGCGTTAAACAAATTCGTACACGTTATTTATCAATTTAACTCTAGAATTAAAGGATATACAACGAGAAACAACGTTTGACAACCTTTAAACAGTTTTAATAACTATCTCAAAAATTGTCGCTCTGATGCAAACAACTTATGAGTTATCTACTTAAATTTGTTGAACAAAACGACTTTCGTATTTTAAGCATGCTAACCTTTAGCCCGGTAAGCAAATTAAAAAAAAAAAAAACGCAATATGTAGGCTACACGAGAACGGAGACGTCGAGTAACCAAAACAAATGCGTTAAACAAATTCGTACACGTTATTTATCAATTTAACTCTAGAATTAAAGGATATACAACGAGAAACAACGTTTGACAACCTTTAAACAGTTTTAATAACTATCTCAAAAATTGTCGCTCTGATGCAAACAACTGATGAGTTATCTACTTAAATTTCTTGAACAAAACGACTTACGTATTTTAAACATGCTAACCTTTAGCCCGGTAAGCAAATTAAAAAAAAACGCAATATGTAGGCTACACGAGAACGGAGACGTCGAGTAACCAAAACAAATGCGTTAAACAAATTCGTACACGTTATTTATCAATTTAACTCTAGAATTAAAGGATATACAACGAGAAACAACGTTTGACAACCTTTAAACAGTTTTAATAACTATCTCAAAATTTGTCGCTCTGATGCAAACAACAGATGAGTTATCTACTTAAATTTGTTGAACAAAACGACTTACGTATTTTAAGCATGCTAACCTTTAGCCCGGTAAGCAAATTAAAAAAAAAACGCAATATGTAGGCTACACGAGAACGGAGACGTCGAGTAACCAAAACAAATGCGTTAAACAAATTCGTACACGTTATTTATCAATTTAACTCTAGAATTAAAGGATATACAACGAGAAACAACGTTTGACAACCTTTAAACAGTTTTAATAACTATCTCAAAAATTGTCGCTCTGATGCAAACAACTGCTGAGTTATCTACTCAAATTTGTTGAACAAAACGACTTACGTATTTTAAGCATGCTAACTTTTAGCCCGGTAAGCAAATTAAAAAAAAAACGCAATATGTAGGCTACACGAGAACGGAGACGTCGAGTAACCAAAACAAATGCGTTAAACAAATTCGTACACGTTATTTATCAATTTAATTCTAGAATTAAAGGATATACATCGAGAAACAACGTTTGACAACCTTTAAACAGTTTTAATAACTATCTCAAAAATTGTCGCTCTGATACAAACAACTGATGAGTTATCTACTTAAATTTGTTGAACAAAACGACCTACGTATTTTAAGCATGCTAACCTTTAGCCCGGTAAGCAAATTAAAAAAAAAACGCAATATGTAGGCTACACGAGAACGGAGACGTCGAGTAACCAAAACAAATGCGTTAAACAAATTCGTACACGTTATTTATCAATTTAACTCTAGAATTAAAGGATATACAACGAGAAACAACGTTTGACAACCTTTAAACAGTTTTAATAACTATCTCAAAAATTGTCGCTCTGATGCAAACAACTGATGATTTATCTACTTAAATTTGTTGAACAAAACGACTTACGTATTTTAAGCATGCTAACCTTTAGCCCGGTAAGCAAATTAAAAAAAAAACGCAATATGTAGGCTACACGAGAACGGAGACGTCGAGTAACCAAAACAAATGCGTTAAACAAATTCGTACACGTTATTTATCAATTTAACTCTAGAATTAAAGGATATACAACGAGAAACAACGTTTGACAACCTTTAAACATTTTTAATAACTATCTCAAAAATTGTCGCTCTGATGCGAACAACTGCTGAGTTATCTACTCAAATTTGTTGAACAAAACGACTTACGTATTTTAAGCATGCTAACCTTTAGCCCGGTAAGCAAATTAAAAAAAAACGCAATATGTAGGCTACACGAGAACGGAGACGTCGAGTAACCAAAACAAATGCGTTAAACAAATTCGTACACGTTATTTATCAATTTAACTCTAGAATTAAAGGATATACAACGAGAAACAACGTTTGACAACCTTTAAACAGTTTTAATAACTATCTCAAAAATTGTCGCTCTGATGCAAACAACTGATGAGTTATCTACTTAAATTTGTTGAACAAAACGACTTACGTATTTAAAGCATGCTAACCTTTAGCCCGGTAAGCAAATTAAAAAAAAAAACGCAATATGTAGGCTACACGAGAACGGAGACGTCGAGTAACCAAAACAAATGCGTTAAACAAATTCGTACACGTTATTTATCAATTTAACTCTAGAATTAAAGGATATACAACGAGAAACAACGTTTGACAACCTTTAAACAGTTTTAATAACTATCTCAAAAATTGTCGCTCTGATGCAAACAACTTATGAGTTATCTACTAAAATTTGTTGAACAAAACGACTTTCGTATTTTAAGCATGCTAACCTTTAGCCCGGTAAGCAAATTAAAAAAAAAAAAAACGCAATATGTAGGCTACACGAGAACGGAGACGTCGAGTAACCAAAACAAATGCGTTAAACAAATTCGTACACGTTATTTATCAATTTAACTCTAGAATTAAAGGATATACAACGAGAAACAACGTTTGACAACCTTTAAACAGTTTTAATAACTATCTCAAAAATTGTCGCTCTGATGCAAACAACTGATGAGTTATCTACTTAAATTTCTTGAACAAAACGACTTACGTATTTTAAACATGCTAACCTTTAGCCCGGTAAGCAAATTAAAAAAAAACGCAATATGTAGGCTACACGAGAACGGAGACGTCGAGTAACCAAAACAAATGCGTTAAACAAATTCGTACACGTTATTTATCAATTTAACTCTAGAATTAAAGGATATACAACGAGAAACAACGTTTGACAACCTTTAAACAGTTTTAATAACTATCTCAAAATTTGTCGCTCTGATGCAAACAACTGATGAGTTATCTACTTAAATTTGTTGAACAAAACGACTTACGTATTTTAAGCATGCTAACCTTTAGCCCGGTAAGCAAATTAAAAAAAAAAACGCAATATGTAGGCTACACGAGAACGGAGACGTCGATTAACCAAAACAAATGCGTTAAACAAATTCGTACACGTTATTTATCAATTTAACTCTAGAATTAAAGGATATACAACGAGAAACAACGTTTGACAACCTTTAAACAGTTTTAATAACTATCTCAAAAATTGTCGCTCTGATGCAAACAACTGCTGAGTTATCTACTCAAATTTGTTGAACAAAACGACTTACGTATTTTAAGCATGCTAACTTTTAGCCCGGTAAGCAAATTAAAAAAAAAACGCAATATGTGGGCTACACGAGAACGGAGACGTCGAGTAACCAAAACAAATGCGTTAAACAAATTCGTACACGTTATTTATCAATTTAATTCTAGAATTAAAGGATATACATCGAGAAACAACGTTTGACAACCTTTAAACAGTTTTAATAACTATCTCAAAAATTGTCGCTCTGATGCAAACAACTGCTGAGTTATCTACTCAAATTTGTTGAACAAAACGACTTACGTATTTTAAACATGCTAACCTTTAGCCCGGTAAGCAAATTAAAAAAAAAAACGCAATATGTAGGCTACACGAGAACGGAGACGTCGGGTAACCAAAACAAATGCGTTAAACAAATTCGTACACGTTATTTATCAATTTAACTCTAGAATTAAAGGATATACAACGAGAAACAACGTTTGACAACCTTTAAACAGTTTTAATAACTATCTCAAAAATTGTCGCTCTGATGCAAACAACTGCTAAGTTATCTACTCAAATTTGTTGAACAAAACGACTTACGTATTTTAAGCATGCTAACTTTTAGCCCGGTAAGCAAATTAAAAAAAAACGCAATATGTAGGCTACACGAGAACGGAGACGTCGAGTAACCAAAACAAATGCGTTAAACAAATTCGTACACGTTATTTATCAATTTAACTCTAGAATTAAAGGATATACAACGAGAAACAACGTTTGACAACCTTTAAACAGTTTTAATAACTATCTCAAAAATTGTCGCTCTGATGCAAACAACTGATGAGTTATCTACTTAAATTTCTTGAACAAAACGACTTACGTATTTTAAACATGCTAACCTTTAGCCCGGTAAGCAAATTAAAAAAAAACGCAATATGTAGGCTACACGAGAACGGAGACGTCGAGTAACCAAAACAAATGCGTTAAACAAATTCGTACACGTTATTTATCAATTTAACTCTAGAATTAAAGGATATACAACGAGAAACAACGTTTGACAACCTTTAAACAGTTTTAATAACTATCTCAAAATTTGTCGCTCTGATGCAAACAACTGATGAGTTATCTACTTAAATTTGTTGAACAAAACGACTTACGTATTTTAAGCATGCTAACCTTTAGCCCGGTAAGCAAATTAAAAAAAAAACGCAATATGTAGGCTACACGAGAACGGAGACGCCGAGTAACCAAAACAAATGCGTTAAACAAATTCGTACACGTTATTTATCAATTTAACTCTAGAATTAAAGGATATACAACGAGAAACAACGTTTGACAACCTTTAAACAGTTTTAATAACTATCTCAAAAATTGTCGCTCTGATGCAAACAACTGCTGAGTTATCTACTCAAATTTGTTGAACAAAACGACTTACGTATTTTAAGCATGCTAACTTTTAGCCCGGTAAGCAAATTAAAAAAAAAACGCAATATGTAGGCTACACGAGAACGGAGACGTCGAGTAACCAAAACAAATGCGTTAAACAAATTCGTACACGTTATTTATCAATTTAATTCTAGAATTAAAGGATATACATCGAGAAACAACGTTTGACAACCTTTAAACAGTTTTAATAACTATCTCAAAAATTGTCGCTCTGATGCAAACAACTGCTGAGTTATCTACTCAAATTTGTTGAACAAAACGACTTACGTATTTTAAACATGCTAACCTTTAGCCCGGTAAGCAAATTAAAAAAAAAAAACGCAATATGTAGGCTACACGAGAACGGAGACTTCGGGTAACCAAAACAAATGCGTTAAACAAATTCGTACACGTTATTTATCAATTTAACTCTAGAATTAAAGGATATACAATGAGAAACAACGTTTGACAACCTTTAAACAGTTTTAATAACTATCTCAAAAATTGTCGCTCTGATGCAAACAACTGCTAAGTTATCTACTCAAATTTGTTGAACAAAACGACTTACGTATTTTAAGCATGCTAACTTTTAGCCCGGTAAGCAAATTAAAAAAAAAACGCAATATGTAGGCTACACGAGAACGGAGACGTCGAGTAACCAAAACAAATGCGTTAAAAAATTCGTACACGTTATTTATCAATTTAACTCTAGAATTAAAGGATATACAACGAGAAACAACGTTTGACAACCTTTTAATAGTTTTAATAACTATCTCAAAAATTGTCGCTCTGATGCAAACAACTGATGAGTTATCTACTTAAATTTGTTGAACAAAACGACTTATGTATTTTAAGCATGCTAACCTTTAGCCCGGTAAGCAAATTAAAAAAAAAACGCAATATGTAGGCTACACGAGAACGGAGACGTCGAGTAACCAAAACAAATGCGTTAAACAAATTCGTACACGTTATTTATCAATTTAACTCTAGAATTAAAGGATATACAACGAGAAACAACGTTTGACAACCTTTAAACAGTTTTAATAACTATCTCAAAAATTGTCGCTCTGATGCAAACAACTGATGAGTTATCTACTTAAATTTCTTGAACAAAACGACTTACGTATTTTAAACATGCTAACCTTTAGCCCGGTAAGCAAATTAAAAAAAACGCAATATGTAGGCTACACGAGAACGGAGACGTCGAGTAACCAAAACAAATGCGTTAAACAAATTCGTACATGTTATTTATCAATTTAACTCTAGAATTAAAGGATATACAACGAGAAACAACGTTTGACAACCTTTAAACAGTTTTAATAACTATCTCAAAATTTGTCGCTCTGATGCAAACAACTGATGAGTTATCTACTTAAATTTGTTGAACAAAACGACTTACGTATTTTAAGCATGCTAACCTTTAGCCCGGTAAGCAAATTAAAAAAAAAACGCAATATGTAGGCTACACGAGAACGGAGACGTCGAGTAACCAAAACAAATGCGTTAAACAAATTCGTACACGTTATTTATCAATTTAACTCTAGAATTAAAGGATATACAACGAGAAACAACGTTTGACAACCTTTAAACAGTTTTAATAACTATCTCAAAAATTGTCGCTCTGATGCAAACAACTGCTGAGTTATCTACTCAAATTTGTTGAACAAAACGACTTACGTATTTTAAGCATGCTAACTTTTAGCCCGGTAAGCAAATTTAAAAAAAAACGCAATATGTAGGCTACACGAGAACGGAGACGTCGAGTAACCAAAACAAATGCGTTAAACAAATTCGTACACGTTATTTATCAATTTAATTCTAGAATTAAAGGATATACATCGAGAAACAACGTTTGACAACCTTTAAACAGTTTTAATAACTATCTCAAAAATTGTCGCTCTGATGCAAACAACTGCTGAGTTATCTACTCAAATTTGTTGAACAAAACGACTTACGTATTTTAAACATGCTAACCTTTAGCCCGGTAAGCAAATTAAAAAAAAAAACGCAATATGTAGGCTACACGAGAACGGAGACGTCGGGTAACCAAAACAAATGCGTTAAACAAATTCGTACACGTTATTTATCAATTTAACTCTAGAATTAAAGGATATACAACGAGAAACAACGTTTGACAACCTTTAAACAGTTTTAATAACTATCTCAAAAATTGTCGCTCTGATGCAAACAACTGCTGAGTTATCTACTCAAATTTGTTGAACAAAACGACTTACGTATTTTAAGCATGCTAACTTTAACCCGGTAAGCAAATTAAAGAAAAAACGCAATATGTAGGCTACACGAGAACGGAGACGTCGAGTAACCAAAACAAATGCGTTAAACAATTTCGTACACGTTATTTATCAATTTAATTCTAGAATTAAAGGATATACATCGAGAAACAACGTTTGACAACCTTTAAACAGTTTTAATAACTATCTCAAAAATTGTCGCTCTGATGCAAACAACTGCTGAGTTATCTACTCAAATTTGTTGAACAAAACGACTTACGTATTTTAAACATGCTAACCTTTAGCCCGGTAAGCAAATTAAAAAAAAACGCAATATGTAGGCTACACGAGAACGGAGACGTCGAGTAACCAAAACAAATGCGTTAAACAAATTCGTACACGTTATTTATCAATTTAACTCTAGAATTAAAGGATATACAACGAGAAACAACGTTTGACAACCTTTAAACAGTTTTAATAACTATCTCAAAATTTGTCGCTCTGATGCAAACAACTGATGAGTTATCTACTTAAATTTGTTGAACAAAACGACTTACGTATTTTAAGCATGCTAACCTTTAGCCCGGTAAGCAAATTAAAAAAAAAACGCAATATGTAGGCTACACGAGAACGGAGACGTCGAGTAACCAAAACAAATGCGTTAAACAAATTCGTACACGTTATTTATCAATTTAACTCTAGAATTAAAGGATATACAACGAGAAACAACGTTTGACAACCTTTAAACAGTTTTAATAACTATCTCAAAAATTGTCGCTCTGATGCAAACAACTGCTGAGTTATCTACTCAAATTTGTTGAACAAAACGACTTACGTATTTTAAGCATGCTAACTTTAACCCGGTAAGCAAATTAAAGAAAAAACGCAATATGTAGGCTACACGAGAACGGAGACGTCGAGTAACCAAAACAAATGCGTTAAACAATTTCGTACACGTTATTTATCAATTTAATTCTAGAATTAAAGGATATACATCGAGAAACAACGTTTGACAACCTTTAAACAGTTTTAATAACTATCTCAAAAATTGTCGCTCTGATGCAAACAACTGCTGAGTTATCTACTCAAATTTGTTGAACAAAACGACTTACGTATTTTAAACATGCTAACCTTTAGCCCGGTAAGCAAATTAAAAAAAAAACGCAATATGTAGGCTACACGAGAACGGAGACGTCGGGTAACCAAAACAAATGCGTTAAACAAATTCGTACACGTTATTTATCAATTTAACTCTAGAATTAAAGGATATACAACGAGAAACAACGTTTGACAACCTTTAAACAGTTTTAATAACTATCTCAAAAATTGTCGCTCTGATGCAAACAACTGCTAAGTTATCTACTCAAATTTGTTGAACAAAACGACTTACGTATTTTAAGCATGCTAACTTTTAGCCCGGTAAGCAAATTAAAAAAAAAACGCAATATGTAGGCTACACGAGAACGGAGACGTCGAGTAACCAAAACAAATGCGTTAAACAAATTCGTACACGTTATTTATCAATTTAACTCTAGAATTAAAGGATATACAACGAGAAACAACGTTTGACAACCTTTAAATAGTTTTAATAACTATCTCAAAAATTGTCGCTCTGATGCAAACAACTGATGAGTTATCTACTTAAATTTGTTGAAAAAAACGACTTATGTATTTTAAGCATGCTAACCTTTAGCCCGGTAAGCAAATTAAAAAAAAAACGCAATATGTAGGCTACACGAGAACGGAGACGTCGAGTAACCAAAACAAATGCGTTAAACAAATTCGTACACGTTATTTATCAATTTAACTCTAGAATTAAAGGATATACAACGAGAAACAACGTTTGACAACCTTTAAACAGTTTCAATAACTATCTCAAAAATTGTCGCTCTGCTGCAAACAACTGATGAGTTATCTACTTAAATTTGTTCAAAAAAACGACTTACGTATTTTAAGCATGCTAACCTTTAGCCCGGTAAGCAAATTAAAAAAAAACGCAATATGTAGGCTACACGAGAACGGAGACGTCGAGTAACCAAAACAAATTCGTTAAACAAATTCGTACACGTTATTTATCAATTTAACTCTAGAATTAAAGGATATACAGCGAGAAACAACGTTTGACAACCTTTAAACAGTTTTAATAACCATCTCAAAAATTGTCGCTCTGATGCAAACAACTGCTGAGTTATCTACTCAAATTTGTTGAACAAAACGACTTACGTATTTTAAGCATGCTAACCTTTAGCCCGGTAAGCAAATTAAAAAAAAAAAACGGAATATGTAGGCTACACGAGAACGGAGACGTCGAGTAATCAAAACAAATGCGTTAAACAAATTCGTACACGCTATTTATAAATTTAACTCTAGAATTAAAGGATATACAACGAGAAACAACGTTTGACAACCTTTAAACAGTTTTAATAACTATCTCAAAAATTGTCGCTCTGATGCAAACAACCTGATGAGTATCTACTTAAATTTGTTGAACTAAACGACTTACGTATTTTAAACATGCTAAACCTTTAGCCCGGTAAGCAAATTAAAAAAAAAAACGCAATATGTAGGCTACACGAGAACGGAGACGTCGAGTAACCAAAACAAATGCGTTAAACAAATTCGTACACGTTATTTATCAATTTAACTCTAGAATTAAAGGATATACAACGAGAAACAACGTTTGACAACCTTTAAAACAGTTTTAATAACTATCTCAAAAATTGTCGCTCTGATGGAAACAACTGCTGAGTTATCTACTCAAATTTGTTGAACAAAACGACTTACGTATTTTAAGCATGCTAGCCTTTAGCCCGGTAAGCAAATTAAAAAAAAACGCAATATGTAGGCTACACGAGAACGGAGACGTCGAGTAACCAAAACAAATGCGTTAAACAAATTCGTACACGTTATTTATCAATTTACTCTAGAATTAAAGGATATACAACGAGAAACAACGTTTGACAACCTTTAAACAGTTTTAATAAACTATCTCAAAAATTGTCGCTCTGATGCAAACAACTGTTGAGTTATCTACTTAAATTTATTGAACAAAACGACTTACGTATTTTAAGCATGTTAACCTTTAGCCCGGTAAGCAAATTAAAAAAAAAAAACGCAATATGTAGGCTACACGAGAACGGAGACATCGAGTAACCAAAACAAATGCGTTAAACAAATTCGTACACGTTATTTATCAATTTAACTCTAGAATTAGAGGATATACAACGAGAAACAACGTTTGACAACCTTTAAACAGTTTTAATAACTATCTCAAAAATTGTCGCTCTGATGCAAACAACTGATGAGTTTTAAAAAAAAAAGCAATATGTAGGCTACACGAGAACGGAGACGTCGAGTAACCAAAACAAATGCGTTAAACAAATTCGTACACGTTATTTATCAATTTAACTCTAGAGTTAAAGGATATACAACGAGAAAGAACGTTTGACAACCTTTAAACAGTTTTAATAACTATCTCAAAAATTGTCGCTCTGATGCAAAACAACTGCTGAGTTATCTACTCAAATTTGTTGAACAAAACGACTTACGTATTTTAAGCATGCTAACTTTTAGCCCGGTAAGCAAATTAAAAAAAAAACGCAATATGTAGGCTACACGAGAACGGAGACGTCGAGTAACCAAAACAAATGCGTTAAACAAATTCGTACACGTTATTTATCAATTTAATTCTAGAATTAAAGGATTATACATCGAGAACCAACGTTTGACAACCTTTTAAACAGTTTTAATAACTATCTCAAAAATTGTCGCTCTGATGCAAACAACTGCTGAGTTATCTACTCAAATTTGTTGAACAAAACGACTTACGTATTTTAAACATGCTAACCTTTAGCCCGGTAAGCAAATTAAAAAAAAAAACGCAATATGTAGGCTATACGAGAACGGAGACGTCGAGTAACCAAAACAAATGCGTTAAACAAATTCGTACACGTTATTTATCAATTTAACTCTAGAATTAAAGGATATACAACGAGAAACAACGTTTGACAACCTTTAAACAGTTTTAATAACTATCTCAAAAATTGTCGCTCTGATGCAAACAACTGCTGAGTTATCTACTCAAATTTGTTGAACAAAACGACTTACGTATTTTAAGCATGCTAACCTTTAGCCCGGTAAACAAATTAAAAAAAAAAAACGCAATATGTAGGCTACACGAGAACGGAGACGTCGAGTAACCAAACAAATGCGTTAAACAAATTCGTACACGTTATTTATGAATTTAACTCTAGAATTAAAGGATATACAACGAGAAACAACGTTTGACAACCTTTAAACAGTTTTAGTAACTATCTCAAAAAATTGTCGCTCTGATGCAAACAACTGATGAGTTATCTACTTAAATTTGTTGAACAAAACGACCTACGTATTTTAAGCATGCTAACCTTTAGCCCGGTAAGCAAATTAAAAAAAAACGCAATATGTAGGGCTACACGAGAACGGAGACATCGAGTAACCAAAACAAATGCGTCAAACAAATTCGTACACGTTATTTATCAATTTAACTCTAGAATTAAAGGATATACAACGAGAAACAACGTTTGACAACCTTTAAACAGTTTTAATAACTATCTCAAAAATTGTCGCTCTGATGCAAACAAGTGATGAGTTATCTACTTAAATTTGTTGAACAAAACGACCTACGTATTTTAAGCATGCTAACCTTTAGCCCGGTAAGCAAATTAAAAAAAAAAAACGCAATATGTAGGCTACACGAGAACGGGAGACATCGAGTAACCAAAACAAATGCGTTAAACAAATTCGTACACGTTATTTATCAATTTAACTCTAGAATTAAAGGATATACAACGAGAAACTAGGTTTGACAACCTTTAAACAGTTTTAATAACTATCTGAAAAATTGTCGCTCTGATGCAAACAACTGCTGAGTTATCTACTCAAATTTGTTGAACAAAACGACTTACGTATTTTAAGCATGCTAACCTTTAGCCCGGTAAGCAAATTAAAAAAAAAAACGCAATAAGTAGGCTACACGAGAACGGAGACGTCGAGTAACCAAAACAATGCGTTAAACAAATTCGTACACGTTATTTATCAATTTAACTCTAGAGTTAAAGGATATACAACGAGAAACAACGTTTGACAACTTTAAACAGTTTTAATAACTATCTCAAAAATTGTCGCTCTGATGCAAACAACTGCTGAGTTATCTACTCAAATTTGTTGAACAAAACGACTTACGTATTTTAAGCATGCTAACCTTTAGCCCGGTAAGCAAATTAAAAAAAAAAACGCAATATGTAGGCTACACGAGAACGGAGACATCGAGTAACCAAAACAAATGCGTTAAACAAATTCGTACACGTTATTTATCAATTTAACTCTAGAGTTAAAGGATATATAACGAGAAACAACGTTTGACAACCTTTAAACAGTTTTAATAACTATCTCAAAAATTGTCGCTCTGATGCAAACAACCTGCTGAGTTATCTACTCAAATTTGTTGAACAAAACGACTTACGTATTTTAAGCATGCTAACCTTTAGCCGGTAAGCAAATTAAAAAAAAACGCAATATGTAGGCTACACGAGAACGGAGACGTCGAGTAACCAAAACAATGCGCTAAACAAATTCGTACACGTTATTTATCAATTTAACTCTAGAATTAAAGGATATACAACGAGAAACAACGTTTGACAACCTTTAAAACAGTTTTAATAACTATCTCAAAAATTGTCGCTCTGATGCAAACAACTGCTGAGTTATCTACTCAAATTTGTTGAGCAAAACGACTTACGTATTTTAAACATGCTAACCTTTAGTCCGGAAAGCAAATTAAAAAAAAACGCAATATGTAGGCTACACGAGAACGGAGGACGTCGAGTAACCAAAACAAATGCGTTAAACAAATTCGTACACGTTATTTATCAATTTAACTCTAGAATTAAGGACAAACAACGAGAAACAACGTTGACAACTTTTAAACAGTTTTTAATAACTATCTCAAAAATTGTCGCTCTGATGCAAACAACTGCTGAGTTATCTACTCAAATTTGTTGAGCAAAACGACTTACGTATTTTAAGCATGCTAACCTTTAGCCGCGTAAGCAAATTAAAAAAAAACGCAATATGTAGGCTACACGAGAACGGAGACGTCGAGTAACCAAAACAAATGCGTTAAAACAAATTCGTACACTTTATTTATAAATTTAACTCTAGAATTAAAGGATATACAACG
The DNA here is from genome assembly GCF_040869045.1 of Eurosta solidaginis. Lineage (NCBI taxonomy): Eukaryota > Metazoa > Arthropoda > Insecta > Diptera > Tephritidae > Eurosta > Eurosta solidaginis. The sequence goes on along the minus strand of NW_027136881.1, from coordinate 580,980 downwards.
AAAAACAACATTTGACAACCTTTAAACAGTTTTAATAACTATCTCAAAAATTGTCGCTCTGATGCAAACAACTGATGACTTATCTACTTAAATTTGTTGAACAAAACGACTTACGTATTTTAACATGCTAACCTTTAGCCGTAAGCAAATTAAAAAAAAACGCAATATGTAGGCTACACGAGAACGGAGACGTCGAGTAACCAAAACAAATGCGTTAAACAAATTCGTACACGTTATTTATCAATTTAACTCTAGAATTAAAGGATATACAACGAGAAACAACGTTTGACAACCTTTAAACAGTTTTAATAACTATCTCAAAAATTGTCGCTCTGATGCAAACAACTGCTGAGTTATCTACTCAAATTTGTTGAACAAAACGACTTACGTATTTAAGCATGCTAACCTTTAGCCCGGTAAGCAAATTAAAAAAAAAACGCAATATGTAGGCTACACGAGAACGGAGACGTCGAGTAACCAAAACAAATGCGTTAAACAAAGTCGTACACGTTATTTATCAATTTAACTCTAGAATTAAAGGATATACAACGAGAAACAACGTTTGACAACCTTTAAACAGTTTTAAGAACTATCTCAAAAATTGTCGCTCTGATGCAAACAACTGATGAGTTAATCTACTTAAATTTGTTGAACTAAACGACTTACGTATTTTAAACATGCTAAACTTTAGCCCGGTAAGCAAATTAAAAAAAAAAAAAAGCAATATGTAGGCTACACGAGAACGGAGACGTCGAGTAACCAAAACAAATGCGTTTAAACAATTCGTACACGTTATTTATCAATTTAACTCTAGAATTAAAGGATATACAACGAGAAACAACGTTTGACAACCTTTAAAGAGTTTTAATAACTATCTCAAAAATTGTCGCTCTGATGGAAACAACTGCTGAGTTATCTACTCAAATTTGTTGAACAAAACGACTTACGTATTTTAAGCATGCTAACCTTTAGCCCGGTAAGCAAATTAAAAAAAAAACGCAATATGTAGCTACACGAGAACGGAGGACGTCGAGTAACCAAAACAAATGCGTTAAACAAATTCGTACACGTTTATTTATCAATTTAACTCTAGAATTAAAGGATATACAACGAGAAACAACGTTTGACAACCTTTAAACAGTTTTTAATAACTATCTCAAAAATTGTCGCTCTGATGCAAACAACTGATGAGTTATCTACTTAAATTTGTTGAACAAAACGACTTACGTATTTTAAGCATACTAACCTTTAGCCCGGTAAGCAATTAAAAAAAAAAACGCATATGTAGGGCTACACGAGAACGGAGACGTCGAGTAACCAAAACAAATGCGTTTAAACAAATTCGTACACGTTATTTATCAATTAACTCTAGAATTAAAGGATATACAACGAGAAACAATGTTTGACAACCTTTAAACAGTTTTAATAACTATCTCAAAAATTGGCGCTCTGATGCAAACAACTGATGAGTTATCTTCTTAAATTTGTTGAACAAAACGACTTACGTATTTTAAGCATGCTAACTTTTAGCCCGGTAAGCAAATTAAAAAAAAAACGCAATATGTAGGCTACACGAGAACGGAGACGTCGAGTAACCAAAACAAATGCGTTAAACAAATTCGTACACGTTATTTATCAATTTAACTCTAGAATTAAAGGATATACAACGAGAAACAACGTTTGACAACCTTTTGAACAGTTTTAATAACTATCTCAAAAATTGGTCGCTCTGATGGAAACAACTGCTGAGTTATCTACTTAAATTTGTTGAACAAAACGACTTACGTATTTTAAGCATGCTAACCTTTAGCCCGGTAAGCAAATTTAAAAAAAAACGCAATATGTAGGCTACACGAGAACGAGGACTTCGAGTAACCAAAACAAATGCGTTAAACAAATTCGTACACGTTATTTATCAATTTAACTCTAACATTAAAGGATATACAACGAGAAACAACGTTTGGCAACCTTTAAACAGTTTAATAACTATCTCAAAAATTGTCGCTCTGATGCAAACAACTGCTGAGTTATCTACTCAAATTTGTTGAACAAAACTACTTACGTATTTTAAGTATGCTAACCTTTAGCCCGGTAAGCAAATTAAAAAAAAAATGCAATATGTAGGCTACACGAGAACGGAGACGTCGAGTAACCAAAACAAATGCGTTAAACAAATTCGTACACGTTATTTATCAATTTAACATTAGAATTAAAGGATATACAACGAGAAACAACGTTTGACAACCTTTTAAACAGTTTTAATAACTATCTCAAAAATTGTCGCTCTGATGCAAACAACTGATGAGTTATCTACTTAAATATGTTGAACAAAACGACTTACGTATTTTAAGCATGCTAACCTTTAGCCCGGTAAGCAAATTAAAAAAAACGCAATATTTAGGCTACACGAGAACGGAGACGTCGAGTAACCAAAACAAATGCCGTTAAACAAATTCGTACACGTTATTTATCAATTTAACTCTAGAATTAAAGGATATACAACGAGAAACAACGTTTGACAACCTTTAAACAGTTTTAATAACTATCTCAAAAATTGTCGCTCTGATGCAAACACCTGATGAGTTATCTACTTAAATTTGTTGAACAAAACGACTTACGTATTTTAAGCATGCTAACCTTTAGCCCGGTAAGCAAAATTAAAAAAAAAACGCAATATGTAGGCTACACGAGAACGGAGACGTCGAGTAACCAAAACAAATGCGGTTAAACAAATTCGTACACGTTATTTATCAATTTAACTCTAAAATTAAAGGATATACAACGAGAAACAACGTTTGACAACCTTTAAACAGTTTTAATAACTATCTCAAAAATTGTCGCTCTGATGCAAACAACTTAATTTGTTGAACAAAACGACTTACGTATTTTAAACATGCTAACCTTTAGCCCGGTAAGCAAATTAAAAAAAAAACGCAATATGTAGGCTACACGAGAACGGAGACGTCGAGTAACCAAAACAAATGCGTTAAACAAATTCGTACACGTTATTTATCAATTTAACTCTAGAATTAAAGGATATACAACGAGAAACAACGTTTGACAACCTTTAAACAGTTTAATAACTATCTCAAAAATTGTCGCTCTGATGCAAACAACTGCTGAGTTATCTACTCAAAATTTGTTGAACAAAACGACTTACGTATTTAAACATGCTAACTTTTAGCCCGGTAAGCAAATTAAAAAAAAACGCAATATGTAGGCTACACGAGAACGGAGACGTCGAGTAACCAAAACAAATGCGTTAAACAATTCGTACACGTTATTTATCAATTTAACTCTAGAATTAAAGGATATACAACGAGAAACAACGTTTGACAACCTTTAAACAGTTTTAATAACTATCTCAAAAATTGTCGCTCTGATGCACACAACTGATGAGTTATCTACTTAAATTTGTTGAACAAAACGACTTACGTATTTTAAACATGCTAACATTTAGCCCGGTAAGCAAATTAAAAAAAAAAACGCAATATGTAGGCTACACGAAAACGGAGACGTCGAGTAACCAAAACAAATGCGTGAATCAAATTCGTAAACGTTATTTATCAATTTAACTCTAGAATTAAAGGATATACAACGAGAAACAACGTTTGACAACCTTTAAACAGTTTTAATAACTATCTCAAAAATTGTCGCTCTGATGCAAACAACTGCTGAGTTATCTACTCAAATTTGTTGAACAAAACGACTTACGTATTTTAAACATGCTAACTTTTAGCCCGGTAAGCAAATTAAAAAAAAAAACGCAATATGTAGGCTACACGAGAACGGAGACGTCGAGTAACCAAAACAAATGCGTTAAACAAATTCGTGCACGTTATTTATCAATTTAACTCTAGAATTAAAGGATATACAACGAGAAACAACGTTTGACAACCTTTAAACAGTTTTAATAACTATCTCAAAAATTGTCGCTCTGATGCAAACAACTGCTGAGTTATCTACTCAAATTTGTTGAACAAAACGACTTACGTATTTTAAGCATGCTAACCTTTAGCCCGGTAAGCAAATTAAAAAAAAAAACGCAATATGTAGGCTACACGAAAACGGAGACGTCGAGTAACCAAAACAAATGCGTTAAACAAATTCGTACAAGTTATTTATCAATTTAACTCTAGAATTAAAGGATATACAACGAGAAACAACGTTTGACAACCTTTAAACAGTTTTAATAACTATCTCAAAAATTGTCGCTCTGATGCAAACAACTGCTGAGTTATCTACTCAAATTTGTTGAACAAAACGACTTACGTATTTTAAACATGCTAGCTTTTAGCCCGTTAAGCAAATTAAAAAAAAAAACGCAATATGTAGGCTACACGAGAACGGAGACGTCGAGTAACCAAAACAAATGCGTTAAACAAATTCGTACACGTTATTTATCAATTTAACTCTAGAATTAAAGGATATACAACGAGAAACAACGTTTGACAACCTTTAAACAGTTTTAATAACTATCTCAAAAATTGTCGCTCTGATGCAAACAACTGCTGAGTTATCTACTCAAATTTGTTGAACAAAACGACTTACGTATTTTAAGCATGCTAACCTTTAGCCCGGTAAGCAAATTAAAAAAAAAACGCAATATGTAGGCTACACGAGAACGGAGACGTCGAGTAACCAAAACAAATGCGTTAAACAAATTCGTACACGCTATTTATCAATTTAACTCTAGAATTAAAGGATATACAACGAGAAACAACGTTTGACAACCTTTAAACAGTTTTAATAACTATCTCAAAAATTGTCGCTCTGATGCAAACAACTGCTGAGTTATCTACTCAAATTTGTTGAACAAAACGACTTACGTATTTTAAGCATGCTAACCTTTAGCCCGGTAAGGAAATAAAAAAAAAAGCGCAATATGTAGGCTACACGAGAACGGAGACGTCGAGTAACCAAAACAAATGCGTTAAACAAATTCGTACACGTTATTTATAAATTTAACTCTAGAATTAAAGGATATACAACGAGAAACAACGTTTGACAACCTTTAAACAGTTTTAATAACTATCTCAAAAATTGTCGCTCTGATGGAAACAACTGCTGAGTTATCTACTCAAATTTGTTGAACAAAACGACTTACGTATTTTAAGCATGCTAACCTTTAGCCCGGTAAGCAAATTAAAAAAAAAACGCAATATGTAGGCTACACGAGAACGGAGACGTCGAGTAACCAAAACAAATGCGTTAAACAAATTCGTACACGTTATTTATCAATTTAACTCTAGAATTAAAGGATATACAACGAGAAACAACGTTTGACAACCTTTAAACAGTTTTAATAACTATCTCAAAAATTGTCGCTCTGATGCAAACAACTGCTGAGTTATCTACTCAAATTTGTTGAACAAAACGACTTACGTATTTTAAGCATGCTAACCTTTAGCCCGGTAAGCAAATTAAAAAAAAACGCAATATGTAGGCTACACGAAAACGGAGACGTCGAGTAACCAAAACAAATGCGTTAAACAAATTCGTACAAGTTATTTATCAATTTAACTCTAGAATTAAAGGATATACAACGAGAAACAACGTTTGACAACCTTTAAACAGTTTTAATAACTATCTCAAAAATTGTCGCTCTGATGCAAACAACTGCTGAGTTATCTACTCAAATTTGTTGAACAAAACGACTTACGTATTTTAAACATGCTAACTTTTAGCCCGTTAAGCAAATTAAAAAAAAAAAACTCAATATGTAGGCTACACGAGAACGGAGACGTCGAGTAACCAAAACAAATGCGTTAAACAAATTCGTACACGTTATTTATCAATTTAACTCTAGAATTAAAGGATATACAACGAGAAACAACGTTTGACAACCTTTAAACAGTTTTAATAACTATCTCAAAAATTGTCGCTCTGATGCAAACAACTGCTGAGTTATCTACTCAAATTTGTTGAACAAAACGACTTACGTATTTTAAGCATGCTAACCTTTAGCCCGGTAAGCAAATTAAAAAAAAAAACGCAATATGTAGGCTACACGAGAACGGAGACGTCGAGTAACCAAAACAAATGCGTTAAACAAATTCGTACACGCTATTTATCAATTTAACTCTAGAATTAAAGGATATACAACGAGAAACAACGTTTGACAACCTTTAAACAGTTTTAATAACTATCTCAAAAATTGTCGCTCTGATGCAAACAACTGCTGAGTTATCTACTCAAATTTGTTGAACAAAACGACTTACGTATTTTAAGCATGCTAACCTTTAGCCCGGTAAGGAAATTAAAAAAAAAGCGCAATATGTAGGCTACACGAGAACGGAGACGTCGAGTAACCAAAACAAATGCGTTAAACAAATTCGTACACGTTATTTATAAATTTAACTCTATAATTAAAGGATATACAACGAGAAACAACGTTTGACAACCTTTAAACAGTTTTAATAACTATCTCAAAAATTGTCGCTCTGATGGAAACAACTGCTGAGTTATCTACTCAAATTTGTTGAACAAAACGACTTACGTATTTTAAGCATGCTAACCTTTAGCCCGGTAAGGAAATTAAAACAAAAACGCAATATGTAGGCTACACGAGAACGGAGACGTCGAGTAACCAAAACAAATGCGTTAAACAAATTCGTACACGTTATTTATAAATTTAACTCTAGAATTAAAGGATATACAACGAGAAACAACGTTTGACAACCTTTAAACAGTTTTAATAACTATCTCAAAAATTGTCGCTCTGATGGAAACAACTGCTGAGTTATCTACTCAAATTTGTTGAACAAAACGACTTACGTATTTTAAGCATGCTAACCTTTAGCCCGGTAAGCAAATTAAAAAAAAAAACGCAATATGTAGGCTACACGAGAACGGAGACGTCGAGTAACCAAAACAAATGCGTTAAACAAATTCGTACACGTTATTTATCAATTTAACTCTAGAATTAAAGGATATACAACGAGAAACAACGTTTGACAACCTTTAAACAGTTTTAATAACTATCTCAAAAATTGTCGCTCTGATGCAAACAACTGCTGAGTTATCTACTCAAATTTGTTGAACAAAACGACTTACGTATTTTAAGCATGCTAACCTTTAGCCCGGTAAGCAAATTAAAAAAAAAAAAACGCAATATGTAGGCTACACGAGAACGGAGACGTCGAGTAACCAAAACAAATGTGTTAAACAAATTCGTACACGTTATTTATCAATTTAGCTCGAGAATTAAAGGATATACAACGAGAAACAACGTTTAACAACCTTTAAACAGTTTTAATAACTATCTCAAAAATTGTCGCTCTGATGCAAACAACTGCTGAGTTATCTACTCAAATTTGTTGAACAAAACGACTTACGTATTTTAAGCATGCTAACCTTTAGCCCGGTAAGCAAATTAAAAAAAAACGCAATATGTAGGCTACACGAGAACGGAGACGTCGAGTAACCAAAACAAATGCGTTAAACAAATTCGTACACGTTATTTATCAATTTAACTCTAGAATTAAAGGATATACAACGAGAAACAACGTTTGACAACCTTTAAACAGTTTTAATAACTATCTCAAAAATTGTCGCTCTGATGCAAACAACTGCTGAGTTATCTACTCAAATTTGTTGAACAAAACGACTTACGTATTTTAAGCATGCTAACCTTTAGCCCGGTAAGCAAATTAAAAAAAAAAACGCAATATGTAGGCTACACGAAAACGGACACGTCGAGTAACCAAAACAAATGCGTTAAACAAATTCGTACAAGTTATTTATCAATTTAACTCTAGAATTAAAGGATATACAAAGAGAAACAACGTTTGACAACCTTTAAACAGTTTTAATAACTATCTCAAAAATTGTCGCTCTGATGCAAACAACTGCTGAGTTATCTACTCAAATTTGTTGAACAAAACGACTTACGTATTTTAAACATGCTAACTTTTAGCCCGTTAAGCAAATTAAAAAAAAAAAACTCAATATGTAGGCTACACGAGAACGGAGACGTCGAGAAACCAAAACAAATGCGTTAACCAAATTCGTACACGTTATTTATCAATTTAACTCTAGAATTAAAGGATATACAACGAGAACAACGTTTGACAACCTTTAAACAGTTTTAATAACTATCTCAAAAATTGTCGCTCTGATGCAAACAACTGCTGAGTTATCTACTCAAATTTGTTGAACAAAACGACTTACGTATTTTAAGCATGCTAACCTTTAGCCCGGTAAGCAAATTAAAAAAAAAAACGCAATATGTAGGCTACACGAGAACGGAGACGTCGAGTAACCAAAACAAATGCGTTAAACAAATTCGTACACGCTATTTATCAATTTAACTCTAGAATTAAAGGATATACAACGAGAAACAACGTTTGACAACCTTTAAACAGTTTTAATAACTATCTCAAAAATTGTCGCTCTGATGCAAACAACTGCTGAGTTATCTACTCAAATTTGTTGAACAAAACGACTTACGTATTTTAAGCATGCTAACCTTTAGCCCGGTAAGGAAATTAAAAAAAAAGCGCAATATGTAGGCTACACGAGAACGGAGACGTCGAGTAACCAAAACAAATGCGTTAAACAAATTCGTACACGTTATTTATAAATTTAACTCTAGAATTAAAGGATATACAACGAGAAACAACGTTTGACAACCTTTAAACAGTTTTAATAACTATCTCAAAAATTGTCGCTCTGATGGAAACAACTGCTGAGTTATCTACTCAAATTTGTTGAACAAAACGACTTACGTATTTTAAGCATGCTAACCTTTAGCCCGGTAAGGAAATTAAAACAAAAACGCAATATGTAGGCTACACGAGAACGGAGACGTCGAGTAACCAAAACAAATGCGTTAAACAAATTCGTACACGTTATTTATAAATTTAACTCTAGAATTAAAGGATATACAACGAGAAACAACGTTTGACAACCTTTAAACAGTTTTAATAACTATCTCAAAAATTGTCGCTCTGATGGAAACAACTGCTGAGTTATCTACTCAAATTTGTTGAACAAAACGACTTACGTATTTTAAGCATGCTAACCTTTAGCCCGGTAAGCAAATTAAAAAAAAAAACGCAATATGTAGGCTACACGAGAACGGAGACGTCGCGTAACCAAAACAAATGCGTTAAACAAATTCGTACACGTTATTATCAATTTAACTCTAGAATTAAAGGATATACAACGAGAAACAACGTTTGACAACCTTTAAACAGTTTTAATAACTATCTCAAAAATTGTCGCTCTGATGCAAACAACTGATGAGTTATCTACTTAAATTTGTTGAACAAAACGACTTACGTATTTTAAGCATGCTAACCTTTAGCCCGGTAAGCAAATTAAAAAAAAAAAACGCAATATGTAGGCTACACGAGAACGGAGACGTCGAGTAACCAAAACAAATGCGTTAAACAAATTCGTACACGTTATTTATCAATTTAACTCTAGAATTAAAGGATATACAACGAGAAACAACGTTTGACAACCTTTAAACAGTTTTAATAACTATCTCAAAAATTGTCGCTCTGATGCAAACAACTGCTGAGTTATCTACTCAAATTTGTTGAACAAAACGACTTACGTATTTTAAGCATGCTAACCTTTAGCCCGGTAAGCAAATTAAAAAAAAAAATCGCAATATGTAGGCTACACGAGAACGGAGACGTCGAGTAACCAAAACAAATGTGTTAAACAAATTCGTACACGTTATTTATCAATTTAGCTCGAGAATTAAAGGATATACAACGAGAAACAACGTTTGACAACCTTTAAACAGTTTTAATAACTATCTCAAAAATTGTCGCTCTGATGCAAACAACTGCTGAGTTATCTACTCAAATTTGTTGAACAAAACGACTTACGTATTTTAAGCATGCTAACCTTTAGCCCGGTAAGGAAATTAAAAAAAAAACGCAATATGTAGGCTACACGAGAACGGAGACGTCGAGTAACCAAAACAAATGCGTTAAACAAATTCGTACACGTTATTTATCAATTTAACTCTAGAATTAAAGGATATAAAACGAGAAACAACGTTTGACAACCTTTAAACAGTTTTAATAACTATCTCAAAAATTGTCGCTCTGATGCAAACAACTGATGAGTTATCTACTTAAATTTGTTGAACAAAACGACTTACGTATTTTAAGCCTGCTAACCTTTAGCCCGGTAAGCAAATTAAAAAAAAAACGCAATATGTAGGCTACACGAGAACGGAGACTTCGAGTAACCAAAACAAATGCGTTAAACAAATTCGTACACGTTATTTATCAATTTAGCTCGAGAATTAAAGGATATACAACGAGAAACAACGTTTGACAACCTTTAAACAGTTTTAATAACTATCTCAAAAATTGTCGCTCTGATGCAAACAACTGCTGAGTTATCTACTCAAATTTGTTGAACAAAACGACTTACGTATTTTAAGCATGCTAACCTTTAGCCCGGTAAGCAAATTAAAAAAAAAACTCAATATGTAGGCTACACGAGAACGGAGACGTCGAGTAACCAAAACAAATGCGTTAAACAAATTCGTACACGTTATTTATCAATTTAACTCTAGAATTAAAGGATATACAACGAGAAACAACGTTTGACAACCTTTAAACAGTTTTAATAACTATCTCAAAAATTGCCGCTCTGATGCAAACAACTGCTGAGTTATCTACTCAAATTTGTTGAACAAAATGACTTACGTATTTTAAACATGCTAACCTTTAGCCCTGTAAGCAAATTAAAAAAAAAACGCAATATGTAGGCTACACGAGAACGGAGACGTCGAGTAACCAAAACAAATGCGTTAAACAAATTCGTACACGTTATTTATAAATTTAACTCTAGAATTAAAGGATATACAACGAGAAACAACGTTTGACAACCTTTAAACAGTTTTAATAACTATCTCAAAAATTGTCGCTCTGATGGAAACAACTGCTGAGTTATCTACTCAAATTTGTTGAACAAAACGACTTACGTATTTTAAGCATGCTAACCTTTAGCCCGGTAAGCAAATTAAAAAAAAAACGCAATATGTAGGCTACCCGAGAACGGAGACGTCGAGTAACCAAAACAAATGCGTTAAACAAATTCGTACACGTTATTATCAATTTAACTCTAGAATTAAAGGATATACAACGAGAAACAACGTTTGACAACCTTTAAACAGTTTTAATAACTATCTCAAAAATTGTCGCTCTGATGCAAACAACTGATGAGTTATCTACTTAAATTTGTTGAACAAAACGACTTACGTATTTTAAGCATGCTAACCTTTAGCCCGGTAAGCAAATTAAAAAAAAAAACGCAATATGTAGGCTACACGAGAACGGAGACGTCGAGTAACCAAAACAAATGCGTTAAACAAATTCGTACACGTTATTTATCAATTTAACTCTAGAATTAAAGGATATACAACGAGAAACAACGTTTGACAACCTTTAAACAGTTTTAATAACTATCTCAAAAACTGTCGCTCTGATGCAAACAACTGCTGAGTTATCTACTCAAATTTGTTGAACAAAACGACTTACGTATTTTAAGCATGCTAACCTTTAGCCCGGTAAGCAAATTAAAAAAAAAAAACGCAATATGTAGGCTACACGAGAACGGAGACGTCGACTAACCAAAACAAATGCATTAAACAAATTCGTACACGTTATTTATCAATTTAGCTCTAGAATTAAAGGATATACAACGAGAAACAACGTTTGACAACCTTTAAACAGTTTTAATAACTATCTCAAAAATTGTCGCTCTGATGCAAACAACTGCTGAGTTATCTACTCAAATTTGTTGAACAAAACGACTTACGTATTTTAAGCATGCTAACCTTTAGCCCGGTAAGCAAATTAAGAAAAAAAACGCAATATGTAGGCTACACGAGAACGGAGACGTCGAGTAACCAAAACAAATGCGTTAAACAAATTCGTACACGTTATTTATCAATTTAACATTAGAATTAAAGGATATACAACGAGAAACAACGTTTGACAACCTTTAAACAGTTTTAATAACTATATCAAAAATTGTCGCTCTGATGCAAACAACTGATGAGTTATCTACTTAAATTTGTTGACCAAACCAATTACGTATTTTAAGCATGCTAACCTTTAGCCCGGTAAGCAAATTAAAAAAAAACGCAATATGTAGGCTACACGAGAACGGAGACGTCGAGTAACCAAAACAAATGCGTTAAACAAATTCGTACACGTTATTTATCAATTTAACTCTAGAATTAAAGGATATACAACGAGAAACAACGTTTGACAACCTTTAAACAGTTTTAATAACTATCTCAAAAATTGTCGCTCTGATGCAAACAACTGCTGAGTTATCTACTCAAATTTGTTGAACAAAACGACTTGCGTATTTTAAGCATGCTAACCTTTAGCCCGGTAAGCAAATTAAAAAAAAAAAAACGCAATATGTAGGCTAGACGAGAACGGAGACGTCGAGTAACCAAAACAAATGCGTTAAACAAATTCGTACACGTTATTTATCAATATAACTCTAGAATTAAAGGATATACAACGAGAAACAACGTTTGACAACCTTTAAACAGTTTTAATAACTATCTCAAAAATTGTCGCTCTGATGCAAACAACTGCTGAGTTATCTACTCAAATTTGTTGAACAAAACGACTTACGTATTTTAAGCATGCTAACCTTTAGCCCGGAAAGCAAATTAAAAAAAAACGCAATATGTAGGCTACACGAGAACGGAGACGTCGAGTAACCAAAACAAATGCGTTAAACAAATTCGTACACGTTATTTATCAATTTAACTCTACAATTAAAGGATATACAACGAGAAACAACGTTTGACAACCTTTAAACAGTTTTAATAACTATCTCAAAAATTGTCGCTCTGATGCAAACAACTGATGAGTTATCTACTTAAATTTGTTGAACAAAACGACTTACGTATTTTAAACATGCTAACCTTTAGCCCGGTAAGCAAATTAAAAAAAAAACGCAATATGTAGGCTACACGAGAACGGAGACGTCGAGTAACCAAAACAAATGCGTTAAACAAATTCGTACACGTTATTTATCAATTTAACTCTAGAATTAAAGGATATACAACGAGAAACAACGTTTGACAACCTTTAAACAGTTTTAATAACTATCTCAAAAATTGTCGCTCTGATGCAAACAACTGATAAGTTATCTACTTAAATTTGTTGAACAAAACGACTTACGTATTTTAAACATGCAAACCTTTAGCCCGGTAAGCAAATTAAAAAAAAACGCAATATGTAGGCTACACGAGAACGGAGACGTCGATTAACCAAAACAAATGCGTTAAACAAATTCGTACACGTTATTTATCAATTTAACTCTAGAATTAAAGGATATACAACGAGAAACAACGTTTGACAACCTTTAAACAGTTTTAATAACTATCTCAAAAATTGTCGCTCTGATGCAAACAACTGCTGAGTTATCTACTCAAATTTGTTGAACAAAACGACTTACGTATTTTAAACTTGCTAACCTTTAGCCCGGTAAGCAAATTAAAAAAAAAAACGCAATATGTAGGCTACACGAGAACGGAGACGTCGAGTAACCAAAACAAATGCGTTAAACAAATTCGTACACGTTATTTATCAATTTAACTCTAGAATTAAAGGATATACAACGAGAAACAACGTTTGACAACCTTTAAACAGTTTTAATAACTATCTCAAAAATTGTCGCTCTGATGCAAACAACTGATGAGTTATCTACTTAAATTTGTTGAACAAAACGACTTACGTATTTTATGCATGCTAACCTTTAGCCCGGTAAGCAAATTAAAAAAAAAAAAACGCAATATGTAGGCTACACGAGAACGGAGACGTCGAGTAACCAAAACAAATGCGTTAAACAAATTCGTACACGTTATTTATCAATTTAACATTAGAATTAAAGGATATACAACGAGAAACAACGTTTGACAACCTTTAAACAGTTTTAATAACTATATCAAAAATTGTTGCTCTGATGCAAACAACTGATGAGTTATCTACTTAAATTTGTTGACCAAACCAATTACGTATTTTAAGCATGCTAACCTTTAGCCCGGTAAGCAAATTAAAAAAAAACAACGCAATATGTAGGCTACACGAGAACGGAGACGTCGAGTAACCAAAACAAATGCGTTAAACAAATTCGTACACGTTATTTATCAATTTAACATTAGAATTAAAGGATATACAATGAGAAACAACGTTTGACAACCTTTAAACAGTTTTAATAACTATCTCAAAAATTGTCGCTCTGATGCAAACAACTGCTGAGTTATCTACTCAAATTTGTTGAACAAAACGACTTACGTATTTTAAGCATGCTAACCTTTAGCCCGGTAAGCAAATTAAAAAAAAAAAAACGCAATATGTAGGCTAGACGAGAACGGAGACGTCGAGTAACCAAAACAAATGCGTTAAACAAATTCGTACACGTTATTTATCAATATAACTCTAGAATTAAAGGATATACAACGAGAAACAACGTTTGACAACCTTTAAACAGTTTTAATAACTATCTCAAAAATTGTCGCTCTGATGCAAACAACTGCTGAGTTATCTACTCAAATTTGTTGAACAAAACGACTTACGTATTTTAAGCATGCTAACCTTTAGCCCGGTAAGCAAATTAAAAAAAAACGCAATATGTAGGCTACACGAGAACGGAGACGTCGAGTAACCAAAACAAATGCGTTAAACAAATTCGTACACGTTATTTATCAATTTAACTCTAGAATTAAAGGATATACAACGAGAAACAACGTTTGACAACCTTTAAACAGTTTTAATAACTATCTCAAAAATTGTCGCTCTGATGCAAACAACTGATGAGTTATCTACTTAAATTTGTTGAACAAAACGACTTACGTATTTTAAGCATGCTAACCTTTAGCCCGGTAAGCAAATTAAAAAAAAAACGCAATATGTAGGCTACACGAGAACGGAGACTTCGAGTAACCAAAACAAATGCGTTAAACAAATTCGTACACGTTATTTATCAATTTAGCTCGAGAATTAAAGGATATACAACGAGAAACAACGTTTGACAACCTTTAAACAGTTTTAATAACTATCTCAAAAATTGTCGCTCTGATGCAAACAACTGCTGAGTTATCTACTCAAATTTGTTGAACAAAACGACTTACGTATTTTAAGCATGCTAACCTTTAGCCCGGTAAGCAAATTAAAAAAAAAACTCAATATGTAGGCTACACGAGAACGGAGACGTCGAGTAACCAAAACAAATGCGTTAAACAAATTCGTACACGTTATTTATCAATTTAACTCTAGAATTAAAGGATATACAACGAGAAACAACGTTTGACAACCTTTAAACAGTTTTAATAACTATCTCAAAAATTGCCGCTCTGATGCAAACAACTGCTGAGTTATCTACTCAAATTTGTTGAACAAAATGACTTACGTATTTTAAACATGCTAACCTTTAGCCCTGTAAGCAAATTAAAAAAAAAACGCAATATGTAGGCTACACGAGAACGGAGACGTCGAGTAACCAAAACAAATGCGTTAAACAAATTCGTACACGTTATTTATAAATTTAACTCTAGAATTAAAGGATATACAACGAGAAACAACGTTTGACAACCTTAAACAGTTTTAATAACTATCTCAAAAATTGTCGCTCTGATGGAAACAACTGCTGAGTTATCTACTCAAATTTGTTGAACAAAACGACTTACGTATTTTAAGCATGCTAACCTTTAGCCCGGTAAGCAAATTAAAAAAAAAACGCAATATGTAGGCTACCCGAGAACGGAGACGTCGAGTAACCAAAACAAATGCGTTAAACAAATTCGTACACGTTATTATCAATTTAACTCTAGAATTAAAGGATATACAACGAGAAACAACGTTTGACAACCTTTAAACAGTTTTAATAACTATCTCAAAAATTGTCGCTCTGATGCAAACAACTGATGAGTTATCTACTTAAATTTGTTGAACAAAACGACTTACGTATTTTAAGCATGCTAACCTTTAGCCCGGTAAGCAAATTAAAAAAAAAAAACGCAATATGTAGGCTACACGAGAACGGAGACGTCGAGTAACCAAAACAAATGCGTTAAACAAATTCGTACACGTTATTTATCAATTTAACTCTAGAATTAAAGGATATACAACGAGAAACAACGTTTGACAACCTTTAAACAGTTTTAATAACTATCTCAAAAACTGTCGCTCTGATGCAAACAACTGCTGAGTTATCTACTCAAATTTGTTGAACAAAACGACTTACGTATTTTAAGCATGCTAACCTTTAGCCCGGTAAGCAAATTTAAAAAAAAAAACGCAATATGTAGGCTACACGAGAACGGAGACGTCGACTAACCAAAACAAATGCATTAAACAAATTCGTACACGTTATTTATCAATTTAGCTCTAGAATTAAAGGATATACAACGAGAAACAACGTTTGACAACCTTTAAACAGTTTTAATAACTATCTCAAAAATTGTCGCTCTGATGCAAACAACTGCTGAGTTATCTACTCAAATTTGTTGAACAAAACGACTTACGTATTTTAAGCATGCTAACCTTTAGCCCGGTAAGCAAATTAAGAAAAAAAACGCAATATGTAGGCTACACGAGAACGGAGACGTCGAGTAACCAAAACAAATGCGTTAAACAAATTCGTACACGTTATTTATCAATTTAACATTAGAATTAAAGGATATACAACGAGAAACAACGTTTGACAACCTTTAAACAGTTTTAATAACTATATCAAAAATTGTCGCTCTGATGCAAACAACTGATGAGTTATCTACTTAAATTTGTTGACCAAACCAATTACGTATTTTAAGCATGCTAACCTTTAGCCCGGTAAGCAAATTAAAAAAAAACGCAATATGTAGGCTACACGAGAACGGAGACGTCGAGTAACCAAAACAAATGCGTTAAACAAATTCGTACACGTTATTTATCAATTTAACTCTAGAATTAAAGGATATACAACGAGAAACAACGTTTGACAACCTTTAAACAGTTTTAATAACTATCTCAAAAATTGTCGCTCTGATGCAAACAACTGCTGAGTTATCTACTCAAATTTGTTGAACAAAACGACTTGCGTATTTTAAGCATGCTAACCTTTAGCCCGGTAAGCAAATTAAAAAAAAAAAAACGCAATATGTAGGCTAGACGAGAACGGAGACGTCGAGTAACCAAAACAAATGCGTTAAACAAATTCGTACACGTTATTTATCAATATAACTCTAGAATTAAAGGATATACAATGAGAAACAACGTTTGACAACCTTTAAACAGTTTTAATAACTATCTCAAAAATTGTCGCTCTGATGCAAACAACTGCTGAGTTATCTACTCAAATTTGTTGAACAAAACGACTTACGTATTTTAAGCATGCTAACCTTTAGCCCGGAAAGCAAATTAAAAAAAAAACGCAATATGTAGGCTACACGAGAACGGAGACGTCGAGTAACCAAAACAAATGCGTTAAACAAATTCGTACACGTTATTTATCAATTTAACTCTACAATTAAAGGATATACAACGAGAAACAACGTTTGACAACCTTTAAACAGTTTTAATAACTATCTCAAAAATTGTCGCTCTGATGCAAACAACTGATGAGTTATCTACTTAAATTTGTTGAACAAAACGACTTACGTATTTTAAACATGCTAACCTTTAGCCCGGTAAGCAAATTAAAAAAAAAACGCAATATGTAGGCTACACGAGAACGGAGACGTCGAGTAACCAAAACAAATGCGTTAAACAAATTCGTACACGTTATTTATCAATTTAACTCTAGAATTAAAGGATATACAACGAGAAACAACGTTTGACAACCTTTAAACAGTTTTAATAACTATCTCAAAAATTGTCGCTCTGATGCAAACAACTGATAAGTTATCTACTTAAATTTGTTGAACAAAACGACTTACGTATTTTAAACATGCAAACCTTTAGCCCGGTAAGCAAATTAAAAAAAAACGCAATATGTAGGCTACACGAGAACGGAGACGTCGATTAACCAAAACAAATGCGTTAAACAAATTCGTACACGTTATTTATCAATTTAACTCTAGAATTAAAGGATATACAACGAGAAACAACGTTTGACAACCTTTAAACAGTTTTAATAACTATCTCAAAAATTGTCGCTCTGATGCAAACAACTGCTGAGTTATCTACTCAAATTTGTTGAACAAAACGACTTACGTATTTTAAACTTGCTAACCTTTAGCCCGGTAAGCAAATTAAAAAAAAAACGCAATATGTAGGCTACACGAGAACGGAGACGTCGAGTAACCAAAACAAATGCGTTAAACAAATTCGTACACGTTATTTATCAATTTAACTCTAGAATTAAAGGATATACAACGAGAAACAACGTTTGACAACCTTTAAACAGTTTTAATAACTATCTCAAAAATTGTCGCTCTGATGCAAACAACTGATGAGTTATCTACTTAAATTTGTTGAACAAAACGACTTACGTATTTTATGCATGCTAACCTTTAGCCCGGTAAGCAAATTAAAAAAAAAAAAAACGCAATATGTAGGCTACACGAGAACGGAGACGTCGAGTAACCAAAACAAATGCGTTAAACAAATTCGTACACGTTATTTATCAATTTAACATTAGAATTCAAGGATATACAACGAGAAACAACGTTTGACAACCTTTAAACAGTTTTAATAACTATATCAAAAATTGTCGCTCTGATGCAAACAACTGATGAGTTATCTACTTAAATTTGTTGACCAAACCAATTACGTATTTTAAGCATGCTAACCTTTAGCCCGGTAAGCAAATTAAAAAAAAACAACGCAATATGTAGGCTACACGAGAACGGAGACGTCGAGTAACCAAAACAAATGCGTTAAACAAATTCGTACACGTTATTTATCAATTTAACATTAGAATTAAAGGATATACAATGAGAAACAACGTTTGACAACCTTTAAACAGTTTTAATAACTATCTCAAAAATTGTCGCTCTGATGCAAACAACTGCTGAGTTATCTACTCAAATTTGTTGAACAAAACGACTTACGTATTTTAAGCATGCTAACCTTTAGCCCGGTAAGCAAATTAAAAAAAAAAAAACGCAATATGTAGGCTAGACGAGAACGGAGACGTCGAGTAACCAAAACAAATGCGTTAAACAAATTCGTACACGTTATTTATCAATATAACTCTAGAATTAAAGGATATACAACGAGAAACAACGTTTGACAACCTTTAAACAGTTTTAATAACTATCTCAAAAATTGTCGCTCTGATGGAAACAACTGCTGAGTTATCTACTTAAATTTGTTGAACAAAACGACTTACGTATTTTAAGCATGCTAACCTTTAGCCCGGTAAGCAAATTAAAAAAAAACGCAATATGTAGGCTACACGAGAACGGAGACGTCGAGTAACCAAAACAAATGCGTTAAACAAATTCGTACACGTTATTTATCAATTTAACTCTAGAATTAAAGGATATACAACGAGAAACAACGTTTGACAACCTTTAAACAGTTTTAATAACTATCTCAAAAATTGTGGCTCTGATGGAAACAACTGCTGAGTTATCTACTTAAATTTGTTGAACAAAACGACTTACGTATTTTAGCATGCTAACCTTTAGCCCGGTAAGCAAATTAAAAAAAAAAAAACGCAATATGTAGGCTACACGAGAACGGAGCCGTCGAGTAACCAAAACAAATGGGTTAAACAAATTCGTACACGTTATTTATCAATTTAACTCTAGAATTAAAGGATATACAACGAGAAACAACGTTTGACAACCTTTAAACAGTTTTAATAACTATCTCAAAAATTTTCGCTCTGATGCAAACAACTGATGAGTTATCTACTTAAATTTGTTGAACAAAACGACTTACGTATTTTAGCATGCTAACCTTTAGCCCGGTAAGCAAATTAAAAAAAAACGCAATATGTAGGCTACACGAGAACGGAGACGTCGAGTAACCAAAACAAATGCGTTAAATAAATTCGTACACGTTATTTATCAATTTAACTCTAGAATTAAAGGATATACAACGAGAAACAACGTTTGACAACCTTTAAACAGTTTTAATAACTATCTCAAAAATTGTGGCTCTGATGGAAACAACTGCTGAGTTATCTACTTAAATTTGTTGAACAAAACGACTTACGTATTTTAAGCATGCTAACCTTTAGCCCGGTAAGCAAATTAAAAAAAAACCCAATATGTAGGCCAACCGAGAACGGAGACGTCGAGTAACCAAAACAAATGCGTTAAACAAATTCGTACACGTTATTTATCAATTTAACTCTAGAATTAAAGGATATACAACGAGAAACAACGTTTGACAACCTTTAAACAGTTTTAATAACTATCTCAAAAATTGTCGCTCTGATGCAAACAACTGCTGAGTTATCTACTCAAATTTGTTGAACAAAACGACTTACGCATTTTAAGCATGCTAACCTTTAGCCCGGTAAGCAAATTAAAAAAAAACGCAATATGTAGGCTACACGAGAACGGAGACGTCGAGTAACCAAAACAAATGCGTTAAACAAATTCGTACACGTTATGTATCAATTTAACTCTAGAATTAAAGGATATACAACGAGAAACAACGTTTGACAACCTTTAAACAGTTTTAATAACTATCTCAAAAATTGTCGCTCTGATGCAAACAACTGCTGAGTTATCTACTCAAATTTGTTGAACAAAACGACTTACGTATTTTAAGCATGCTAACCTTTAGCCCGGTAAGCAAATTAAAAAAAAACGCAATATGTAGGCTACACGAGAACGGAGACGTCGAGTAACCAAAACAAATGCGTTAAACAAATTCGTACACGTTATTTATCAATTTAACTCTAGAATTAAAGGATATACAACGAGAAACATCGTTTGACAACCTTTAAACAGTTTTAATAACTATCTCAAAAATTGTCGCTCTGATGCAAACAGCTGCTGAGTTATCTACTGAAATTTGTTGAACAAAACGACTTACGTATCTTAAGCATGCTAACCTTTAGCCCGGTAAGCAAATTCAAAAAAAAACGCAATATGTAGGCTACACGAGAACGGAGACGTAGAGTAACAAAAAAAATGCGTTAAACAAATTCGTACACGTTATTTATCAATTTAACTCTAGAATTAAAGGATATGTAACGAGAAACAACGTTTGACAACCTTTAAACAGTTTTAATAACTATCTCAAAAATTTTCGCTCTGATGCACACAACTGCTGAGTTATCTACTCAAATTTGTTGAACAAAACGACTTACGTATTTTAAACATGCTAACCTTTAGCCCGGTAAGCAAATTAAAAAAAAAAACGCAATATGTAGGCTACACGAGAACGGAGACGTCGAGTAACCAAAACAAATGCGTTAAAAAATTCGTACACGTTATTTATCAATTTAACTCTAGAATTAAAGGATATACAACGAGAAACAACGTTTGACAACCTTTAAACAGTTTTAATAACTATCTCAAAAATTGTCGCTCTGATGGAAACAACTGCTGAGTTATCTACTTAAATTTGTTGAACAAAACGACTTACGTATTTTAAGCATGCTAACCTTTAGCCCGGTAAGCAAATTAAAAAAAAAACGCAATATGTAGGCTACACGAGAACGGAGACGTCGAGTAACCAAAACACATGCGTTAAACAAATTCGTACACGTTATTTATCAATTTAACTATAGAATTAAAGGATATACAACGAGAAACAACGTTTGACAACCTTTAAACAGTTTTAATAACTATCTCAAAAATTGTCGCTCTGATGCAAACAACTGCTGAGTTATCTACTCAAATTTGTTGAACAAAACGACTTACGTATTTTAAGCATGCTAACCTTTAGCCCGGTAATCAAATTAAAAAAAAAACGCAATATGTAGGCTACACGAGAACGGAGACGTCGAGTAACCAAAACAAATGCGTTAAACAAATTCGTACACGTTATTTATCAATTTAACTCTAGAATTAAAGGATATACAACGAGAAACAACGTTTGACAACCTTTAAACAGTTTTAATAACTATCTCAAAAATTGTCGCTCTGATGCAAACAACTGCTGAGTTATCTACTCAAATTTGTTGAACAAAACGACTTACGTATTTTAGGCATGCTAACCTTTAGCCCGGTAAGCAAATTAAAAAAAAAACGCAATATGTAGGCTACACGAGAACGGAGACGTCGAGTAACCAAAACAAATGCGTTAAACAAATTCGTACACGTTATTTATCAATTTAACTCTAGAATTAAAGGATATACAACGAGAAACAGCGTTTGACAACCTTTAAACAGTTTTAATAACTATCTCAAAAATTGTCGCTCTGATGCAAACAACTGCTAAGTTATCTACTCAAATTTGTTGAACAAAACGACTTACGTATTTTAAGCATGCTAACCTTTAGCCCGGTAAGCAAATTAAAAAAAAAAAAACGCAATATGTAGGCTACACGAGAACGGAGACGTCGAGTAACCAAAACAAATGCGTTAAACAAATTCGTACACGTTATTTATCAATTTAACTCTAGAATTAAAGGATATACAACGAGAAACAACGTTTGACAACCTTTAAACAGTTTTCATAACCATCTCAAAAATTGTCGCTCTGATGCAAACAACTGCTAAGTTATCTACTCAAATTTGTTGAACAAAACGACTTACGTATTTTAAGCATGCTAACCTTTAGCCCGGTAAGCAAATTAAAAAAAAAAAAACGCAATATGTAGGCTACACGAGAACGGAGACGTCGAGTAACCAAAAAAAATGCGTTAAACAAATTCGTATACGTTATTTATCAATTTAACTCTAGAATTAAAGGATATACAACGAGAAACAACGTTTGACAACCTTTAAACAGCTTTAATAACTATCTCAAAAATTGTCGCTCTGATGCAAACAACTGCTGAGTTATCTACTCAAGTTTGTTGAACAAAACGACTTACGTATTTTAAGCATGCTAACCTTTAGCCCGGTAAGCAAATTAAAAAAAAAAAACGCAATATGTAGGCTACACGAGAACGGAGACGTCGAGTAACCAAAACAAATGCGTTAAACAAATTCGTACACGTTATTTATCAATTTAACACTAGAATTAAAGGATATACAACGAGAAACAACGTTTGACAACCTTTAAACAGTTTTAATAACTATCTCAAAAATTGTCGCTCTGATGCAAACAACTGATGAGTTATCTACTTAAATTTGTTGAACAAAACGACTTACGTATTTTAAGCATGCTAACCTTTAGCCCGGTAAGCAAAATAAAAAAAAAACGCAATATGTAGGCTACACGAGAACGGAGCCGTCGAGTAACCAAAACAAATGGGTTAAACAAATTCGTACACGTTATTTATCAATTTAACTCTAGAATTAAAGGATATACAACGAGAAACAACGTTTGACAACCTTTAAACAGTTTTAATAACTATCTCAAAAATTGTCGCTCTGATGCAAACAACTGATGAGTTATCTACTTAAATTTGTTGAACAAAACGACTTACGTATTTTAGCATGCTAACCTTTAGCCCGGTAAGCAAATTAAAAAAAAAAACGCAATATGTAGGCTACACGAGAACGGAGACGTCGAGTAACCAAAACAAATGCGTTAAACAAATTCGTACACGTTATTTATCAATTTAACTCTAGAATTAAAGGATATACAACGAGAAACAACGTTTGACAACCTTTAAACAGTTTTAATAACTATCTCAAAAATTGTCGCTCTGATGCAAACAACTGCTGAGTTATCTACTCAAATTTGTTGAACAAAACGACTTACGCATTTTAAGCATGCTAACCTTTAGCCCGGTAAGCAAATTAAAAAAAACGCAATATGTAGGCTACACGAGAACGGAGACGTCGAGTAACCAAAACAAATGCGTTAAACAAATTCGTACACGTTATGTATCAATTTAACTCTAGAATTAAAGGATATACAACGAGAAACAACGTTTGACAACCTTTAAAGAGTTTTAATAACTATCTCAAAAATTGTCGCTCTGATGCAAACAACTGCTGAGTTATCTACTCAAATTTGTTGAACAAAACGACTTACGTATTTTAAGCATGCTAACCTTTAACCCGGTAAGCAAATTTAAAAAAAACGCAATATGTAGGCTACACGAGAACGGAGCCGTCGAGTAACCAAAACAAATGGGTTAAACAAATTCGTACACGTTATTTATCAATTTAACTCTAGAATTAAAGGATATGCAACGAGAAACAACGTTTGACAACCTTTAAACAGTTTTAATAACTATCTCAAAAATTGTCGCTCTGATGCAAACAACTGCTGAGTTATCTACTCAAGTTTGTTGAACAAAACGACTTACGTATTTTAAACATGCTAACCTTTAGCCCGGTAAGCAAATTAAAAAAAAAAACTTAATATGTAGGCTACACGAGAACGGAGACGTCGAGTAACTAAAACAAATGCGTTAAACAAATTCGTACACGTTATTTATCAATTTAACTCTAGAATTAAATGATATACAACGAGAAACAACATTTGACAACCTTTAAACAGTTTTAATAACTATCTCAAAAATTGACGCTCTGATGCAAACAACTGATGAGTTATCTACTTAAATTTGTTGAACAAAACGACTTACGTATTTTAAGCATGCTAACCTTTAGCCCGGTAAGCAAATTAAAAAAAAACGCAATATGTAGGCTACACGAGAACGGAGCCGTCGAGTAACCAAAACAAATGGGTTAAACAAATTCGTACACGTTATTTATCAATTTAACTCTAGATTTAAAGGATATACAACGAGAAACAACGTTTGACAACCTTTAAACAGTTGTAATAACTATCTCAAAAATTGTCGCTCTGATGCAAACAACTGATGAGTTATCTACTTAAATTTGTTGAACAAAACGACTTACGTATTTTAGCATGCTAACCTTTAGCCCGGCAAGCAAATTAAAAAAAAAAACGCAATATGTAGGCTACACGAGAACGGAGACGTCGAGTAACCAAAACAAATGAGTTAAACAAATTCGTACACGTTATTTATCAATTTAACTCTAGAATTAAAGGATATACAACGAGAAACAACGTTTGACAACCTTTAAACAGTTTTAATAACTATCTCAAAAATTGTCGCTCTGATGCAAACAACTGCTGAGTTATCTACTGAAATTTGTTGAACAAAACGACTTAAGTATTTTAAGCATGCTAACCTTTAGCCCGCTAAGCAAATTAAAAAAAAAACCCAATATGTAGGCTACACGAGAACGGAGACGTCGAGTAACCAAAACAAATGGGTTAAACAAATTCGTACACGTTATTTATCAATTTAACTCTAGATTTAAAGGATATACAACGAGAAACAACGTTTGACAACCTTTAAACAGTTGTAATAACTATCTCAAAAATTGTCGCTCTGATGGAAACAACTGCTGAGTTATCTACTTAAATTTGTTGAACAAAACGACTTACGTATTTTAAGCATGCTAACCTTTAGCCCGGTTAGCAAATTTAAAAAAAAAAACGCAATATGTAGGCCACACGAGAACGGAGACGTCGAGTAACCAAAACAAATGCGATAAACAAATTCGTACACGTTATTTATCAATTTAACTCTAGAATTAAAGGATATACAACGAGAAACAACGTTTGACAACCTTTAAACAGTTTTAATAACTATCTCAAAAATTGTCGCTCTGATGCAAACAACTGCTGAGTTATCTACTCAAATTTGTTGAACAAAACGACTTACGTATTTTAAGCATGCTAACCTTTAGCCCGGTAAGCAAATTAAAAAAAAAAACTCAATATGTAGGCTACACGAGAACGGAGACGTCGAGTAACCAAAACAAATGCGTTAAACAAATTCGTACACGTTATTTATCAATTTAATTCTAGAATTAAAGGATATACAACGAGAAACAACGTTTGACAACCTTTAAACAGTTTTAATAACTATCTCAAAAATTGTCGCTCTGATGCAAACAACTGCTGAGTTATCTACTGAAATTTGTTGAACAAAACGACTTAAGTATTTTAAGCATGCTAACCTTTAGCCCGGTAAGCAAATTAAAAAAAAAACCCAATATGTAGGCTACACGAGAACGGAGACGTCGAGTAACCAAAACAAATGCGTTAAACAAATTCGTACACGTTATTTATCAATTTAACTCTAGAATTAAAGGATACCAACGAGAAACAACGTTTGACAACCTTTAAACAGTTTTAATAACTATCTCAAAAATTGTCGCTCTGATGCAAACAACTGCTGAGTTATCTACTCAAATTTGTTGAACAAAACGACTTACGTATTTTAAGCATGCTAACCTTTAGCTCGGTAAGCAAATTAAAAAAAAAACGCAATATGTAGGCTACACGAGAACGGAGACGTCGAGTAACCAAAACAAATGCGTTAAACAAATTCGTATACGTTATTTATCAATTTAACTCTAGAAATAAAGGATATACAACGAGAAACAACGTTTGACAACCTTTAAACAGCTTTAATAACTATCTCAAAAATTGTCGCTCTGATGCAAACAACTGCTGAGTTATCTACTCAAATTTGTTGAACAAAACGACTTACGTATTTTAAGCATGCTAACCTTTAGCCCGGTAAGCAAATTAAAAAAAAAAAACGCAATATGTAGGCTACACGAGAACGGAGACGTCGAGTAACCAAAACAAATGCGTTAAACAAATTCGTACACGTTATTTATCAATTTAACTCTAGAATTAAAGGATATACAACGAGAAACAACGTTTGACAACCTTTAAACAGTTTTAATAACTATCTCAAAAATTGTCGCTCTGATGCAAACAACTGATGAGTTATCTACTTAAATTTGTTGAACAAAACGACTTACGTATTTTAAGCATGCTAACCTTTAGCCCGGTAAGCAAATTAAAAAAAAACGCAATATGTAGGCTACACGAGAACGGAGCCGTCGAGTAACCAAAACAAATGGGTTAAACAAATTCGTACACGTTATTTATCAATTTAACTCTAGAATTAAAGGATATACAACGAGAAACAACGTTTGACAACCTTTAAACAGTTTTAATAACTATCTCATGCAAACAACTGATGAGTTATCTACTTAAATTTGTTGAACAAAACGACTTACGTATTTTAGCATGCTAACCTTTAGCCCGGTAAGCAAATTAAAAAAAAAAAACGCAATATGTAGGCTACACGAGAACGGAGACGTCGAGTAACCAAAACAAATGCGTTAAACAAATTCGTACACGTTATTTATCAATTTAACTCTAGAATTAAAGGATATACAACGAGAAACAACGTTTGACAACCTTTAAACAGTTTTAATAACTATCTCAAAAATTGTCGCTCTGATGCAAACAACTGCTGAGTTATCTACTCAAATTTGTTGAACAAAACGACTTACGCATTTTAAGCATGCTAACCTTTAGCCCGGTAAGCAAATTAAAAAAAAACGCAATATGTAGGCTACACGAGAACGGAGACGTCGAGTAACCAAAACAAATGCGTTAAACAAATTCGTACACGTTATGTATCAATTTAACTCTAGAATTAAAGGATATACAACGAGAAACAACGTTTGACAACCTTTAAAGAGTTTTAATAACTATCTCAAAAATTGTCGCTCTGATGCAAACAACTGCTGAGTTATCTACTCAAATTTGTTGAACAAAACGACTTACGTATTTTAAGCATGCTAACCTTTAACCCGGTAAGAAAATTTAAAAAAAACGCAATATGTAGGCTACACGAGAACGGAGACGTCGAATAACCAAAACAAATGCGTTAAACAAATTCGTACACGTTATTTATCAATTTAACTCTAGAATTAAAGGATATACAACGAGAAACATCGTTTGACAACCTTTAAACAGTTTTAATAACTATCTCAAAAATTGTCGCTCTGATGCAAACAGCTGCTGAGTTATCTACTGAAATTTGTTGAACAAAACGACTTACGTATCTTAAGCATGCTAACCTTTAGCCCGGTAAGCAAATTAAAAAAAAAACGCAATATGTAGGCTACACGAGAACGGAGACGTCGAGTAACCAAAACAAATGCGTTAAAAAATTCGTACACGTTATTTATCAATTTAACTCTAGAATTAAAGGATATACAACGAGAAAAAACGTTTGACAACCTTTAAACAGTTTTAATAACTATCTCAAAAATTGTCGCTCTGATGGAAACAACTGCTGAGTTATCTACTTAAATTTGTTGAACAAAACGACTTACGTATTTTCAGCATGCTAACCTTTAGCCCGGTAAGCAAATTAAAAAAAAAACGCAATATGTAGGCTACACGAGAACGGAGACGTCGAGTAACCAAAACACATGCGTTAAACAAATTCGTACACGTTATTTATCAATTTAACTATAGAATTAAAGGATATACAACGAGAAACAACGTTTGACAACCTTTAAACAGTTTTAATAACTATCTCAAAAATTGTCGCTCTGATGCAAACAACTGCTGAGTTATCTACTCAAATTTGTTGAACAAAACGACTTACGTATTTTAAGCATGCTAACCTTTAGCCCGGTAAGCAAATTAAAAAAAAAAAACGCAATATGTAGGCTACACGAGAACGGAGACGTCGAGTAACCAAAACAAATGCGTTAAACAAATTCGTATACGTTATTTATCAATTTAACTCTAGAATTAAAGGATATACAACGAGAAACAACGTTTGACAACCTTTAAACAGCTTTAATAACTATCTCAAAAATTGTCGCTCTGATGCAAACAACTGCTGAGTTATCTACTCAAAT
The DNA here is from genome assembly GCF_040869045.1 of Eurosta solidaginis. NCBI lineage: Eukaryota > Metazoa > Arthropoda > Insecta > Diptera > Tephritidae > Eurosta > Eurosta solidaginis. The sequence continues at coordinate 552,245 of NW_027136881.1, read as the reverse complement.
TTGTTGAACAAAACGACTTACGTATTTTAAGCATGCTAACCTTTAGCTCGGTAAGCAAATTAAAAAAAAAACGCAATATGTAGGCTACACGAGAACGGAGACGTCGAGTAACCAAAACAAATGCGTTAAACAAATTCGTATACGTTATTTATCAATTTAACTCTAGAATTAAAGGATATACAACGAGAAACAACGTTTGACAACCTTTAAACAGCTTTAATAACTATCTCAAAAATTGTCGCTCTGATGCAAACAACTGCTGAGTTATCTACTCAAATTTGTTGAACAAAACGACTTAGTATTTTAAGCATGCTAACCTTTAGCCCGGTAAGCAAATTAAAAAAAAAAAACGCAATATGTAGGCTACACGAGAACGGAGACGTCGAGTAACCAAAACAAATGCGTTAAACAAATTCGTACACGTTATTTATCAATTTAACTCTAGAATTAAAGGATATACAACGAGAAACAACGTTTGACAACCTTTAAACAGTTTTAATAACTATCTCAAAAATTGTCGCTCTGATGCAAACAACTGATGAGTTATCTACTTAAATTTGTTGAACAAAACGACTTACGTATTTTAAGCATGCTAACCTTTAGCCCGGTAAGCAAATTAAAAAAAAACGCAATATGTAGGCTACACGAGAACGGAGCCGTCGAGTAACCAAAACAAATGGGTTAAACAAATTCGTACACGTTATTTATCAATTTAACTCTAGAATTAAAGGATATACAACGAGAAACAACGTTTGACAACCTTTAAACAGTTTTAATAACTATCTCATGCAAACAACTGATGAGTTATCTACTTAAATTTGTTGAACAAAACGACTTACGTATTTTAGCATGCTAACCTTTAGCCCGGTAAGCAAATTAAAAAAAAAAAACGCAATATGTAGGCTACACGAGAACGGAGACGTCGAGTAACCAAAACAAATGCGTTAAACAAATTCGTACACGTTATTTATCAATTTAACTCTAGAATTAAAGGATATACAACGAGAAACAACGTTTGACAACCTTTAAACAGTTTTAATAACTATCTCAAAAATTGTCGCTCTGATGCAAACAACTGCTGAGTTATCTACTCAAATTTGTTGAACAAAACGACTTACGCATTTTAAGCATGCTAACCTTTAGCCCGGTAAGCAAATTAAAAAAAAACGCAATATGTAGGCTACACGAGAACGGAGACGTCGAGTAACCAAAACAAATGCGTTAAACAAATTCGTACACGTTATGTATCAATTTAACTCTAGAATTAAAGGATATACAACGAGAAACAACGTTTGACAACCTTTAAAGAGTTTTAATAACTATCTCAAAAATTGTCGCTCTGATGCAAACAACTGCTGAGTTATCTACTCAAATTTGTTGAACAAAACGACTTACGTATTTTAAGCATGCTAACCTTTAACCCGGTAAGAAAATTTAAAAAAAACGCAATATGTAGGCTACACGAGAACGGAGACGTCGAATAACCAAAACAAATGCGTTAAACAAATTCGTACACGTTATTTATCAATTTAACTCTAGAATTAAAGGATATACAACGAGAAACATCGTTTGACAACCTTTAAACAGTTTTAATAACTATCTCAAAAATTGTCGCTCTGATGCAAACAGCTGCTGAGTTATCTACTGAAATTTGTTGAACAAAACGACTTACGTATCTTAAGCATGCTAACCTTTAGCCCGGTAAGCAAATTAAAAAAAAAACGCAATATGTAGGCTACACGAGAACGGAGACGTCGAGTAACCAAAACAAATGCGTTAAAAAATTCGTACACGTTATTTATCAATTTAACTCTAGAATTAAAGGATATACAACGAGAAAAAACGTTTGACAACCTTTAAACAGTTTTAATAACTATCTCAAAAATTGTCGCTCTGATGGAAACAACTGCTGAGTTATCTACTTAAATTTGTTGAACAAAACGACTTACGTATTTTCAGCATGCTAACCTTTAGCCCGGTAAGCAAATTAAAAAAAAAACGCAATATGTAGGCTACACGAGAACGGAGACGTCGAGTAACCAAAACAAATGCGTTAAACAAATTCGTACACGTTATTTATCAATTTAACTATAGAATTAAAGGATATACAACGAGAAACAACGTTTGACAACCTTTAAACAGTTTTAATAACTATCTCAAAAATTGTCGCTCTGATGCAAACAACTGCTGAGTTATCTACTCAAATTTGTTGAACAAAACGACTTACGTATTTTAAGCATGCTAACCTTTAGCCCGGTAATCAAATTTAAAAAAAAACGCAATATGTAGGCTACACGAGAACGGAGACGTCGAGTAACCAAAACAAATGCGTTAAACAAATTCGTACACGTTATTTATCAATTTAACTCTAGAATTAAAGGATATACAACGAGAAACAACGTTTGACAACCTTTAAACAGTTTTAATAACTATCTCAAAAATTGTCGCTCTGATGCAAACAACTGCTGAGTTATCTACTCAAATTTGTTGAACAAAACGACTTACGTATTTTAGGCATGCTAACCTTTAGCCCGGTAAGCAAATTAAAAAAAAAACGCAATATGTAGGCTACACGAGAACGGAGACGTCGAGTAACCAAAACAAATGCGTTAAACAAATTCGTACACGTTATTTATCAATTTAACTCTAGAATTAAAGGATATACAACGAGAAACAGCGTTTGACAACCTTTAAACAGTTTTAATAACTATCTCAAAAATTGTCGCTCTGATGCAAACAACTGATGAGTTATCTACTTAAATTTGTTGAACAAAACGACTTACGTATTTTAAGCATGCTAACCTTTAGCCCGGTAAGCAAATTAAAAAAAAAAAACGCAATATGTAGGCTACACGAGAACGGAGACGTCGAGTAACCAAAACAAATGCGTTAAACAAATTCGTACACGTTATTTATCAATTTAACTCTAGAATTAAAGGATATACAACGAGAAACAACGTTTGACAACCTTTAAACAGTTTTCATAACTATCTCAAAAATTGTCGCTCTGATGCAAACAACTGCTAAGTTATCTACTCAAATTTGTTGAACAAAACGACTTACGTATTTTAAGCATGCTAACCTTTAGCCCGGTAAGCAAATTAAAAAAAAAAAAAACGCAATATGTAGGCTACACGAGAACGGAGACGTCGAGTAACCAAAACAAATGCGTTAAACAAATTCGTATACGTTATTTATCAATTTAACTCTAGAATTAAAGGATATACAACGAGAAACAACGTTTGACAACCTTTAAACAGCTTTAATAACTATCTCAAAAATTGTCGCTCTGATGCAAACAACTGCTGAGTTATCTACTCAAATTTGTTGAACAAAACGACTTACGTATTTTAAACATGCTAACCTTTAGCCCGGTAAGCAAATTAAAAAAAAAAAACGCAATATGTAGGCTACACGAGAACGGAGACGTCGAGTAACCAAAACAAATGCGTTAAACAAATTCGTACACGTTATTTATCAATTTAACTCTAGAATTAAAGGATATACAACGAGAAACAACGTTTGACAACCTTTAAACAGTTTTAATAACTATCTCAAAAATTGTCGCTCTGATGCAAACAACTGATGAGTTATCTACTTAAATTTGTTGAACAAAACGACTTACGTATTTTAAGCATGCTAACCTTTAGCCCGGTAAGCAAAATAAAAAAAAAACGCAATATGTAGGCTACGCGAGAACGGAGCCGTCGAGTAACCAAAACAAATGGGTTAAACAAATTCGTACACGTTAATTATCAATTTAACTCTAGAATTAAAGGATATACAACGAGAAACAACGTTTGACAACCTTTAAACAGTTTTAATAACTATCTCAAAAATTGTCGCTCTGATGCAAACAACTGATGAGTTATCTACTTAAATTTGTTGAACAAAACGACTTACGTATTTTAGCATGCTAACCTTTAGCCCGGTAAGCAAATTAAAAAAAAAAACGCAATATGTAGGCTACACGAGAACGGAGACGTCGAGTAACCAAAACAAATGCGTTAAACAAATTCGTACACGTTATTTATCAATTTAACTCTAGAATTAAAGGATATACAACGAGAAACAACGTTTGACAACCTTTAAACAGTTTTAATAACTATCTCAAAAATTGTCGCTCTGATGCAAACAACTGCTGAGTTATCTACTCAAATTTGTTGAACAAAACGACTTACGCATTTTAAGCATGCTAACCTTTAGCCCGGTAAGCAAATTAAAAAAAAACGCAATATGTAGGCTACACGAGAACGGAGACGTCGAGTAACCAAAACAAATGCGTTAAACAAATTCGTACACGTTATGTATCAATTTAACTCTAGAATTAAAGGATATACAACGAGAAACAACGTTTGACAACCTTTAAAGAGTTTTAATAACTATCTCAAAAATTGTCGCTCTGATGCAAACAACTGCTGAGTTATCTACTCAAATTTGTTGAACAAAACGACTTACGTATTTTAAGCATGCTAACCTTTAACCCGGTAAGCAAATTTAAAAAAAACGCAATATGTAGGCTACACGAGAACGGAGCCGTCGAGTAACCAAAACAAATGGGTTAAACAAATTCGTACACGTTATTTATCAATTTAACTCTAGAATTAAAGGATATGCAACGAGAAACAACGTTTGACAACCTTTAAACAGTTTTAATAACTATCTCAAAAATTGTCGCTCTGATGCAAACAACTGCTGAGTTATCTACTCAAGTTTGTTGAACAAAACGACTTACGTATTTTAAACATGCTAACCTTTAGCCCGGTAAGCAAATTAAAAAAAAAAACTTAATATGTAGGCTACACGAGAACGGAGACGTCGAGTAACTAAAACAAATGCGTTAAACAAATTCGTACACGTTATTTATCAATTTAACTCTAGAATTAAATGATATACAACGAGAAACAACATTTGACAACCTTTAAACAGTTTTAATAACTATCTCAAAAATTGTCGCTCTGATGCAAACAACTGATGAGTTATCTACTTAAATTTGTTGAACAAAACGACTTACGTATTTTAAGCATGCTAACCTTTAGCCCGGTAAGCAAATTAAAAAAAAACGCAATATGTAGGCTACACGAGAACGGAGCCGTCGAGTAACCAAAACAAATGGGTTAAACAAATTCGTACACGTTATTTATCAATTTAACTCTAGATTTAAAGGATATACAACGAGAAACAACGTTTGACAACCTTTAAACAGTTGTAATAACTATCTCAAAAATTGTCGCTCTGATGCAAACAACTGATGAGTTATCTACTTAAATTTGTTGAACAAAACGACTTACGTATTTTAGCATGCTAACCTTTAGCCCGGCAAGCAAATTAAAAAAAAAAACGCAATATGTAGGCTACACGAGAACGGAGACGTCGAGTAACCAAAACAAATGAGTTAAACAAATTCGTACACGTTATTTATCAATTTAACTCTAGAATTAAAGGATATACAACGAGAAACAACGTTTGACAACCTTTAAACAGTTTTAATAACTATCTCAAAAATTGTCGCTCTGATGCAAACAACTGCTGAGTTATCTACTGAAATTTGTTGAACAAAACGACTTAAGTATTTTAAGCATGCTAACCTTTAGCCCGCTAAGCAAATTAAAAAAAAAAACCCAATATGTAGGCTACACGAGAACGGAGACGTCGAGTAACCAAAACAAATGGGTTAAACAAATTCGTACACGTTATTTATCAATTTAACTCTAGATTTAAAGGATATACAACGAGAAACAACGTTTGACAACCTTTAAACAGTTGTAATAACTATCTCAAAAATTGTCGCTCTGATGGAAACAACTGCTGAGTTATCTACTTAAATTTGTTGAACAAAACGACTTACGTATTTTAAGCATGCTAACCTTTAGCCCGGTTAGCAAATTTAAAAAAAAAAAACGCAATATGTAGGCCACACGAGAACGGAGACGTCGAGTAACCAAAACAAATGCGATAAACAAATTCGTACACGTTATTTATCAATTTAACTCTAGAATTAAAGGATATACAACGAGAAACAACGTTTGACAACCTTTAAACAGTTTTAATAACTATCTCAAAAATTGTCGCTCTGATGCAAACAACTGCTGAGTTATCTACTCAAATTTGTTGAACAAAACGACTTACGTATTTTAAGCATGCTAACCTTTAGCCCGGTAAGCAAATTAAAAAAAAAAACTCAATATGTAGGCTACACGAGAACGGAGACGTCGAGTAACCAAAACAAATGCGTTAAACAAATTCGTACACGTTATTTATCAATTTAATTCTAGAATTAAAGGATATACAACGAGAAACAACGTTTGACAACCTTTAAACAGTTTTAATAACTATCTCAAAAATTGTCGCTCTGATGCAAACAACTGCTGAGTTATCTACTGAAATTTGTTGAACAAAACGACTTAAGTATTTTAAGCATGCTAACCTTTAGCCCGGTAAGCAAATTAAAAAAAAAAACCCAATATGTAGGCTACACGAGAACGGAGACGTCGAGTAACCAAAACAAATGCGTTAAACAAATTCGTACACGTTATTTATCAATTTAACTCTAGAATTAAAGGATACCAACGAGAAACAACGTTTGACAACCTTTAAACAGTTTTAATAACTATCTCAAAAATTGTCGCTCTGATGCAAACAACTGCTGAGTTATCTACTCAAATTTGTTGAACAAAACGACTTACGTATTTTAAGCATGCTAACCTTTAGCTCGGTAAGCAAATTAAAAAAAAAAACGCAATATGTAGGCTACACGAGAACGGAGACGTCGAGTAACCAAAACAAATGCGTTAAACAAATTCGTATACGTTATTTATCAATTTAACTCTAGAATTAAAGGATATACAACGAGAAACAACGTTTGACAACCTTTAAACAGCTTTAATAACTATCTCAAAAATTGTCGCTCTGATGCAAACAACTGCTGAGTTATCTACTCAAATTTGTTGAACAAAACGACTTACGTATTTTAAGCATGCTAACCTTTAGCCCGGTAAGCAAATTAAAAAAAAAAAACGCAATATGTAGGCTACACGAGAACGGAGACGTCGAGTAACCAAAACAAATGCGTTAAACAAATTCGTACACGTTATTTATCAATTTAACTCTAGAATTAAAGGATATACAACGAGAAACAACGTTTGACAACCTTTAAACAGTTTTAATAACTATCTCAAAAATTGTCGCTCTGATGCAAACAACTGATGAGTTATCTACTTAAATTTGTTGAACAAAACGACTTACGTATTTTAAGCATGCTAACCTTTAGCCCGGTAAGCAAATTAAAAAAAAACGCAATATGTAGGCTACACGAGAACGGAGCCGTCGAGTAACCAAAACAAATGGGTTAAACAAATTCGTACACGTTATTTATCAATTTAACTCTAGAATTAAAGGATATACAACGAGAAACAACGTTTGACAACCTTTAAACAGTTTTAATAACTATCTCATGCAAACAACTGATGAGTTATCTACTTAAATTTGTTGAACAAAACGACTTACGTATTTTAGCATGCTAACCTTTAGCCCGGTAAGCAAATTAAAAAAAAAAACGCAATATGTAGGCTACACGAGAACGGAGACGTCGAGTAACCAAAACAAATGCGTTAAACAAATTCGTACACGTTATTTATCAATTTAACTCTAGAATTAAAGGATATACAACGAGAAACAACGTTTGACAACCTTTAAACAGTTTTAATAACTATCTCAAAAATTGTCGCTCTGATGCAAACAACTGCTGAGTTATCTACTCAAATTTGTTGAACAAAACGACTTACGCATTTTAAGCATGCTAACCTTTAGCCCGGTAAGCAAATTAAAAAAAAACGCAATATGTAGGCTACACGAGAACGGAGACGTCGAGTAACCAAAACAAATGCGTTAAACAAATTCGTACACGTTATGTATCAATTTAACTCTAGAATTAAAGGATATACAACGAGAAACAACGTTTGACAACCTTTAAAGAGTTTTAATAACTATCTCAAAAATTGTCGCTCTGATGCAAACAACTGCTGAGTTATCTACTCAAATTTGTTGAACAAAACGACTTACGTATTTTAGGCATGCTAACCTTTAACCCGGTAAGAAAATTTAAAAAAAACGCAATATGTAGGCTACACGAGAACGGAGACGTCGAATAACCAAAACAAATGCGTTAAACAAATTCCTACACGTTATTTATCAATTTAACTCTAGAATTAAAGGATATACAACGAGAAACATCGTTTGACAACCTTTAAACAGTTTTAATAACTATCTCAAAAATTGTCGCTCTGATGCAAACAGCTGCTGAGTTATCTACTGAAATTTGTTGAACAAAACGACTTACGTATCTTAAGCATGCTAACCTTTAGCCCGGTAAGGAAATTAAAAAAAAAACGCAATATGTAGGCTACACGAGAACGGAGACGTAGAGTAACAAAAAAAAAATGCGTTAAACAAATTCGTACACGTTATTTATCAATTTAACTCTAGAATTAAAGGATATATAACGAGAAACAACGTTTGACAACCTTTAAACAGTTTTAATAACTATCTCAAAAATTGTCGCTCTGATGCACACAACTGCTGAGTTATCTACTCAAATTTGTTGAACAAAACGACTTACGTATTTTAAGCATGCTAACCTTTAGCCCGGTAAGCAAATTAAAAAAAAAACGCAATATGTAGGCTACACGAGAACGGAGACGTCGAGTAACCAAAACAAATGCGTTAAACAAATTCGTATACGTTATTTATCAATTTAACTCTAGAATTAAAGGATATACAACGAGAAACAACGTTTGACAACCTTTAAACAGTTTTAATAACTATCTCAAAAATTGTCGCTCTGATGCACACAACTGCTGAGTTATCTACTCAAATTTGTTGAACAAAACGACTTACGTATTTTAAGCATGCTAACCTTTAGCCCGGTAAGCAAATTAAAAAAAAAACGCAATATGTAGGCTACACGAGAACGGAGACGTCGAGAACCAAAACAAATGCGTTAAACAAATTCGTACACGTTATTTATCAATTTAACTCTAGAATTAAAGGATATACAACGAGAAAACGTTTGACAACCTTTAAACAGTTTTAATAACTATCTCAAAAATTGTCGCTCTGATGCAAACAACTGCTGAGTTATCTACTCAAATTTGTTGAACAAAACGACTTACGTATTTTAAGCATGCTAACCTTTAGCCCGGTAAGCAAATTAAAAAAAAAAACGCAATATGTAGGCTACACGAGAACAGAGACGTCGAGTAACCAAAACAAATGCGTTAAACAAATTCGTACACGTTATTTATCAATTTAACTCTAGAATTAAAGGATATACAACGAGAAACAACGTTTGACAACCTTTAAACAGTTTTAATAACTATCTCAAAAATTGTCGCTCTGATGCAAGCAACTGCTGAGTTATCTACTCAAATTTGTTGAACAAAACGACTTACGTATTTTAAGAATGCTAACCTTTAGCCCGGTAAGCAAATTAAAAAAAAAAACGCAATATGTAGGCTACACGAGAACGGAGACGTCGAGTAACCAAAACAAATGTGTTAAACAAATTCGTACACGTTATTTATCAATTTAACTCTAGAATTAAAGGATATACAACGAGAAACAACGTTTGACAACCTTTAAACAGTTTTAATAACTATCTCAAAAATTGTCGCTCTGATGCAAACAACTGCTGAGATATCTACTCAAATTTGTTGAACAAAACGACTTACGTATTTTAAGCATGCTAACCTTTAGCCCGGTAAGCAAATTAAAAAAAAAAACGCAATATGTAGGCTACACGAGAACGGAGACGTCGAGTAACCAAAACAAATGCGTTAAACAAATTCGTACACGTTATTTATCAATTTAACTCTAGAATTAAAGGATATACAACGAGAAACAGCGTTTGACAACCTTTAAACAGTTTTAATAACTATCTCAAAATTTGTCGCTCTGATGCAAACAACTGATGAGTTATCTACTTAAATTTGTTGAACAAAACGACTTACGTATTTTAAGCATGCTAACCTTTAGCCCGGTAAGCAAATTAAAAAAAAAAACGCAATATGTAGGCTACACGAGAACGGAGACGTCGAGTAACCAAAACAAATGCGTTAAACAAATTCGTACACGTTATTTATCAATTTAACTCTAGAATTAAAGGATATACAACGAGAAACAACGTTTGACAACCTTTAAACAGTTTTAATAACTATCTCAAAAATTGTCGCTCTGATGCAAACAACTGCTGAGTTATCTACTCAAATTTGTTGAACAAAACGACTTACGTAACCTTTAGCCCGGTAAGCAAATTAAAAAAAAAAACGCAATATGTAGGCTACACGAGAACGGAGACGTCGAGTAACCAAAACAAAAGCGTTAAACAAATTCGTACACGTTATTTATCAATTTAACTCTAGAATTAAAGGATATGCAACGAGAAACAACGTTTGACAACCTTTAAACAGTTTTAATAACTATCTCAAAAATTGTCGCTCTGATGCAAACAACTGCTGAGTTATCTACTCAAGTTTGTTGAACAAAACGACTTACGTATTTTAAACATGCTAACCTTTAGCCCGGTAAGCAAATTAAAAAAAAACGCAATATGTAGGCTACACGAGAACGGAGACGTCGAGTAACCAAAACAAATGCGTTAAACAAATTCGTACACGTTATTTATCAATTTAACTCTAGAATTAAAGGATATACAACGAGAAACAACGTTTGACAACCTTTAAACAGTTTTAATAACTATCTCAAAAATTGTCGCTCTGATGCAAACAACTGATGAGTTATCTACTTAAATTTGTTGAACAAAACGACTTACGTATTTTAAGCATGCTAACCTTTAGCCCGGTAAGCAAATTAAAAAAAAAACGCAATATGTAGGCTACACGAGAACGGAGCCGCCGAGTAACCAAAACAAATGGGTTAAACAAATTCGTACACGTTATTTATCAATTTAACTCTAGAATTAAAAGATATACAACGAGAAACAACGTTTGACAACCTTTAAACAGTTGTAATAACTATCTCAAAAATTGTCGCTCTGATGCAAACAACTGATGAGTTATCTACTTAAATTTGTTGAACAAAACGACTTACGTATTTTAGCATGCTAACCTTTAGCCCGGTAAGCAAATTAAAAAAAAAAACGCAATATGTAGGCTACACGAAAACGGAGACGTCGAGTAACCAAAACAAATGCGTTAAACAAATTCGTACACGTTATTTATCAATTTAACTCTAGAATTAAAGGATGTACAACGAGAAACAACGTTTGACAACCTTTAAACAGTTTCAATAACTATCTCAAAAATTGTCGCTCTGATGGAAACAACTGCTGAGTTATCTACTTAAATTTGTTGAAAAAAACGACTTACGTATTTTAAGCATGCTAACCTTTAGCCCGGTAAGCAAATTTAAAAAAAAAACGCAATATGTAGGCCACACGAGAACGGAGACGTCGAGTAACCAAAACAAATGCGATAAACAAATTCGTACACGTTATTTATCAATTTAACTCTAGAATTAAAGGATATTTAACGAGAAACAACGTTTGACAACCTTTAAACAGTTTTAATAACTATCTCAAAAATTGTCGCTCTGATGCAAACAACTGCTGAGTTATCTACTCAAATTTGTTGAACAAAACGACTTACGTATTTTAAGCATGCTAACCTTTAGCCCGGTAAGCAAATTAAAAAAAAAAACTCAATATGTAGGCTACACGAGAACGGAGACGTCGAGTAACCAAAACAAATGCGTTAAACAAATTCGTACACGTTATTTATCAATTTAACTCTAGAATTAAAGGATATACAACGAGAAACAACGTTTGACAACCTTTAAACAGTTTTAATAACTATCTCAAAAATTGTCGCTCTGATGCAAACAACTGCTGAGTTATCTACTGAAATTTGTTGAACAAAACGACTTAAGTATTTTAAGCATGCTAACCTTTAGCCCGGTAAGCAAATTAAAAAAAAAACCCAATATGTAGGCTACACGAGAACGGAGACGTCGAGTAACCAAAACAAATGCGTTAAACAAATTCGTACACGTTATTTATCAATTTAACTCTAGAATTAAAGGATATACAACGAGAAACAACGTTTGACAACCTTTAAACAGTTTTAATAACTATCTCAAAAATTGTCGCTCTGATGCAAACAACTGCTGAGTTATCTACTCAAATTTGTTGAACAAAACGACTTACGTATTTTAAGCATGCTAACCTTTAGCCCGGTAAGCAAATTAAAAAAAAAACGCAATATGTAGGCTACACGAGAACGGAGACGTCGAGTAACCAAAACAAATGCGTTAAACAAATTCGTATACGTTATTTATCAATTTAACTCTAGAATTAAAGGATATACAACGAGAAACAACGTTTGACAACCTTTAAACAGTTTTAATAACTATCTCAAAAATTGTCGCTCTGATGCAAACAACTGCTGAGTTATCTACTCAAATTTGTTGAACAAAACGCCTTACGTATTTTAAGCATGCTAACCTTTAGCCCGGTAAGCAAATTAAAAAAAAAAAAAGGCAATATGTAGGCTACACGAGAACGGAGACGTCGAGTAACCAAAACAAATGCGTTAAACAAATTCGTACACGTTATTTATCAATTTAACTCTAGAATTAAAGGATATACAACGAGAAACAACGTTTGACAACCTTTAAACAGTTTTAATAACTATCTCAAAAATTGTCGCTCTGATGCAAACAACTGATGAGTTATCTACTTAAATTTGTTGAACAAAACGACTTACGTATTTTAGCATGCTAACCTTTAGCCCGGTAAGCAAATTAAAAAAAAAACGCAATATGTAGGCTACACGAGAACGGAGCCGTCGAGTAACCAAAACAAATGGGTTAAACAAATTCGTACACCTTATTTATCAATTTAACTCTAGAATTAAAGGATATACAACGAGAAACAACGTTTGACAACCTTTAAACAGTTTTAATAACTATCTCAAAAATTGTCGCTCTGATGCAAACAACTGATGAGTTATCTACTTAAATTTGTTGAACAAAACGACTTACGTATTTTAGCATGCTAACCTTTAGCCCGGTAAGCAAATTAAAAAAAAAAACGCAATATGTAGGCTACACGAGAACGGAGACGTCGAGTAACCAAAACAAATGCGTTAAACAAATTCGTACACGTTATTTATCAATTTAACTCTAGAATTAAAGGATATACAACGAGAAACATCGTTTGACAACCTTTAAACAGTTTTAATAACTATCTCAAAAATTGTCGCTCTGATGCAAACAGCTGCTGAGTTATCTACTGAAATTTGTTGAACAAAACGACTTACGTATCTTAAGCATGCTAACCTTTAGCCCGGTAAGCAAATTAAAAAAAAACGCAATATGTAGGCTACACGAGAACGGAGACGTAGAGTAACAAAAAAAAAAATGCGTTAAACAAATTCGTACACGTTATTTATCAATTTAACTCTAGAATTAAAGGATATATAACGAGAAACAACGTTTGACAACCTTTAAACAGTTTTAATAACTATCTCAAAAATTGTCGCTCTGATGCACACAACTGCTGAGTTTTCTACTCAAATTTGTTGAACAAAACGACTTGCGTATTTTAAGCATGCTAACCTTTAGCCCGGTAAGCAAATTAAAAAAAAAAACGCAATATGTAGGCTACACGAGAACGGAGACGTCGAGTAACCAAAACAAATGCGTTAAACAAATTCGTATACGTTATTTATCAATTTAACTCTAGAATTAAAGGATATACAACGAGAAACAACGTTTGACAACCTTTAAACAGTTTTAATAACTATCTCAAAAATTGTCGCTCTGATGCAAACAACTGCTGAGTTATCTACTCAAATTTGTTGAACAAAACGACTTACGTATTTTAAGCATGCTAACCTTTAGCCCGGTAAGCAAATTAAAAAAAAACGCAATATGTAGGCTACACGAGAACGGAGACGTCGAGTAACCAAAACAAATGCGTTAAACAAATTCGTACACGTTATTTATCAATTTAACTCTAGAATTAAAGGATATACAACGAGAAACAACGTTTGACAACCTTTAAACAGTTTTAATAGCTATCTCAAAAATTGTCGCTCTGATGCAAACAACTGCTGAGTTATCTACTCAAATTTGTTGAACAAAACGACTTACGTATTTTAAGTATGCTAACCTTTAGCCCGGTAAGCAAATTAAAAAAAAAAACGCAATATGTAGGCTACACGAGAACGGAGACGTCAAGTAACCAAAACAAATGCGTTAAACAAATTCGTACACGTTATTTATCAATTTAACTCTAGAATTAAAGGATATACAACGAGAAACAACGTTTGACAACCTTTAAACAGTTTTAATAACTATCTCAAAAATTGTCGCTCTGATGCAAACAACTGCTGAGTTATCTACTCAAATTTGTTGAACAAAACGACTTATGTATTTTAAGCATGCTAACCTTTAGCCCGGTAAGCAAATTAAAAAAAAAAACGCAATATGTAGGCTACAGGAGAACGGAGACGTCGAGTAACCAAAACAAATGCGTTAAACAAATTCGTACACGTTATTTATCAATTTAACTCTAGAATTAAAGGATATACAACGAGAAACAACGTTTGACAACCTTTAAACAGTTTTAATAACTATCTCAAAAATTGTCGCTCTGATGCAAACAACTGCTGAGTTATCTACTCAAATTTGTTGAACAAAACGACTTACGAATTTTAAACATGCTAACCTTTAGCCCGGTAAGCAAATTAAAAAAAAAAAACGCAATATGTAGGCTACACGAGAACGGAGACGTCGAGTAACCAAAACAAATGCGTTAAACAAATTCGTACACGTTTTTTATCAATTTAACTCTAGAATTAAAGGATATACAACGAGAAACAACGTTTGACAACCTTTAAACAGTTTTAATAACTATCTCAAAAATTGTCGCTCTGATGCAAACAACTGCTGAGTTATCTACTCAAATTTGTTGAACAAAACGACTTACGTATTTTAAGAATGCTAACCTTTAGCCCGGTAAGCAAATTAAAAAAAAACGCAATATGTAGGCTACACGAGAACGGAGACGTCGAGTAACCAAAACAAATGCGTTAAACAAATTCGTACACGTTATTTATCAATTTAACTCTAGAATTAAAGGATATACAACGAGAAACAACGTTTGACAACCTTTAAACAGTTTTAATAACTATCTCAAAAATTGTCGCTCTGATGCAAACAACTGCTGAGTTATCTACTCAAATTTGTTGAACAAAACGACTTACGTATTTTAAACATGCTAACCTTTAGCCCGGGAAGCAAATTAAAAAAAAACGCAATATGTAGGCTACACGAGAACGGAGACGTCGAGTAACCAAAACAAATGCGTTAAACAAATTCGTATATGTTATTTATCAATTTAACTCTAGAATTAAAGGATATACAACGAGAAACAACGTTTGACAACCTTTAAACAGTTTTAATAACTATCTCAAAAATTGTCGCTCTAATGCAAACAACTGCTGAGTTATCTACTCAAGTTTGTTGAACAAAACGACTTACGTATTTTAAACATGCTAACCTTTAGCCCGGTAAGCAAATTAAAAAAAAAAACGCAATATGTAGGCTACACGAGAACAGAGACGTCGAGTAACCAAAACAAATGGGTTAAACAAATTCGTACACGTTATTTATCAATTTAACTCTAGAATTAAAGGATATACAACGAGAAACAACGTTTGACAACCTTTAAACAGTTGTAATAACTATCTCAAAAATTGTCGCTCTGATGCAAACAACTGCTGAGTTATCTACTCAAGTTTGTTGAACAAAACGACTTACCTATTTTAAACATGCTAACCTTTAGCCCGGTAAGCAAATTAAAAAAAAAACGCAATATGTTGGCTACACGAGAACGGAGACGTCGAGTAACCAAAACAAATGCGTTAAACAAATTCGTACACGTTATTTATCAATTTAACTCTAGAATTAAAGGATATACACCGAGAAACAACGTTTGACAACCTTTAAACAGTTTTAATAACTATCTCAAAAATTGTCGCTCTGATGCTAACAACTGCTGAGTTATCTACTCAAATTTGTTGAACAAAACGACTTACGTATTTTAAACATGCTAACCTTTAGCCCGGTAAGCAAATTAAAAAAAAACGCAATATGTAGGCTACACGAGAACGGAGAAGTCGAGTAACCAAAACAAATGCGTTAAACAAATTCGTGCACGTTATTTATCAATTTAACTCTAGAATTAAAGGATATACAACGAGAAACAACGTTTGACAACCTTTAAACAGTTTTAATAACTATCTCAAAAATTTTCGCTCTGATGCAAACAACTGATGAGTTATCTACTTAAATTTGTTGAACAAAACGACTTACGTATTTTAAGCAATCTAACCTTTAGCCCGGTAAGCAAATTAAAAAAAAAAACGTAATATGTAGGCTACACGAGAACGGAGCCGTCGAGTAACCACAACAAATGGGTTAAACAAATTCGTACACGTTATTTATCAATTTAGCTCTAGAATTAAAGGATATACAACGAGAAACAACGTTTGACAACCTTTAAACAGTTTTAATAACTATCTCAAAAATTGTCGCTCTGATGCAAACAACTGCTGAGTTATCTACTCAAGTTTGTTGAACAAAACGACTTACGTATTTTAAGCATGCTAACCTTTAGCCCGGTAAGCAAATTAAAAAAAAAACGCAATATGTAGGCTACACGAGAACGGAGACGTCGAGTAACTAAAACAAATGCGTTAAACAAATTCGTACACGTTATTTATCAATTTAACTCTAGAATTAAAGGATATACAACGAGAAACAACGTTTGACAACCTTTAAACAGTTTTAATAACTATCTCAAAAATTGTCGCTCTGATGCAAACAACTGCTGAGTTATCTACTCAAATTTGTTGAACAAAATGACTTACGTATTTTAAGCATGCTAACCTTTAGCCCGGTAAGCAAATTAAAAAAAACGCAATATGTAGGCTACACGAGAACGGAGACGTCGAGTAACCAAAACAAATGCGTTAAACAAATTCGTACACGTTATGTATCAATTTAACTCTAGAATTAAAGGATATACAACGAGAAACAACGTTTGACAACCTTTAAACAGTTTTAATAACTATCTCAAAAATTGTCGCTCTGATGCAAACAACTGCTGAGTTATCTACTCAAGTTTGTTGAACAAAACGACTTACCTATTTTAAACATGCTAACCTTTAGCCCGGTAAGCAAATAAAAAAAAAACGCAATATGTAGGCTACACGAGAACGGAGACGTCGAGTAACCAAAACAAATGCGTTAAACAAATTCGTATATGTTATTTATCAATTTAACTCTAGAATTAAAGGATATACAACGAGAAACAACGTTTGACAACCTTTAAACAGTTTTAATGACTATCTCAAAAATTGTCGCTCTGATGCAAACAACTGCTGAGTTATCTACTCAAGTTTGTTGAACAAAACGACTTACGTATTTTAAACATGCTAACCTTTAGCCCGGTAAGCAAATTAAAAAAAAAAACGCAATATGTAGGCTACACGAGAACAGAGACGTCGAGTAACCAAAACAAATGGGTTAAACAAATTCGTACACGTTATTTATCAATTTAACTCTAGAATTAAAGGATATACAACGAGAAACAACGTTTGACAACCTTTAAACAGTTTTAATAACTATCTCAAAAATTGTCGCTCTGATGCAAACAACTGCTGAGTTATCTACTCAAGTTTGTTGAACAAAACGACTTACCTATTTTAAACATGCTAACCTTTAGCCCGGTAAGCAAATTAAAAAAAAAAACGCAATATGTTGGCTACACGAGAACGGAGACGTCGAGTAACCAAAACAAATGCGTTAAACAAATTCGTACACGTTATTTATCAATTTAACTCTAGAATTAAAGGATATACACCGAGAAACAACGTTTGACAACCTTTAAACAGTTTTAATAACTATCTCAAAAATTGTCGCTCTGATGCTAACAACTGCTGAGTTATCTACTCAAATTTGTTGAACAAAACGACTTACGTATTTTAAACATGCTAACCTTTAGCCCGGTAAGCAAATTAAAAAAAAACGCTATATGTAGGCTACACGAGAACGGAGACGTCGAGTAACCAAAACAAATGCGTTAAACAAATTCGTGCACGTTATTTATCAATTTAACTCTAGAATTAAAGGATATACAACGAGAAACAACGTTTGACAACCTTTAAACAGTTTTAATAACTATCTCAAAAATTTTCGCTCTGATGCAAACAACTGATGAGTTATCTACTTAAATTTGTTGAACAAAACGACTTACGTATTTTAAGCAATCTAACCTTTAGCCCGGTAAGCAAATTAAAAAAAAAAACGCAATATGTAGGCTACACGAGAACGGAGCCATCGAGTAACCAAAACAAATGGGTTAAACAAATTCGTACACGTTATTTATCAATTTAACTCTAGAATTAAAGGATATACAACGAGAAACAACGTTTGACAACCCTTAAACAGTTTTAATAACTATCTCAAAAATTGTCGCTCTGATGCAAATAACTGCTGAGTTATCTACTCAAGTTTGTTGAACAAAACGACTTACGTATTTTAAACATGCTAACCTTTAGCCCGGTAAGCAAATTAAAAAAAAAACGCAATATGTAGGCTACACGAGAACGGAGACGTCGAGTAACCAAAACAAATGGGTTAAACAAATTCGTACACGTTATTTATCAATTTAACTCTAGAATTAAAGGATATACACCGAGAAACAACGTTTGACAACCTTTAAACAGTTTTAATAACTATATCAAAAATTGTCGCTCTGATGCAAACAACTGCTGAGTTATCTACTCAAATTTGTTGAACAAAACGACTTACGTATTTTAAACATGCTAACCTTTAGCCCGGGAAGCAAATTAAAAAAAAACGCAATATGTAGGCTACACGAGAACGGAGACTTCGAGTAACCAAAACAAATGCGTTAAACTAATTCGTACACGTTATTTATCAATTTAACTCTAGAATTAAAGGATATACAACGAGAAACAACGTTTTACAACCTTTAAACAGTTTTAATAACTATCTCAAAAATTGTGGCTCTGATGGAAACAACTGCTGAGTTATCTACTTAAATTTGTTGAACAAAACGACTTACGTATTTTAAGCATGCTAACCTTTAGCCCGGTAAGCAAATTAAAAAAAAAACGCAATATGTAGGCCAACCGAGAACGGAGACGTCGAGTAACCAAAACAAATGCGCTAAACAAATTCGTACACGTTATTTATCAATTTAACTCTAGAATTAAAGGATATAGAACGAGAAACAACGTTTGACAACCTTTAAACAGTTTTAATAACTATCTCAAAAATTGTCGCTCTGATGCGAACAAATGCTGAGTTATCTACTCAAATTTGTTGAACAAAACGACTTACGTATTTTAAGCATGCTAACCTTTAGCCCGGTAAGCAAATTAAAAAAAGCGCAATATGTAGGCTACACGAGAACGGAGACGTCGAGTAACCAAAACAAATGCGTTAAACAAATTCGTACACGTTATGTATCAATTTAACTCTAGAATTAAAGGATATACAACGAGAAACAACGTTTGACAACCTTTAAGCAATTTTAATAACTATCTCAAAAATTGTCGCTCTGATGCAAACAACTGCTGAGTTATCTACTCAAATTTGTTGAACAAAACGACTTACGTATTTTAAGCATGCTAACCTTTAGCCCGGTAAAAAAATTAAAAAAAAACGCAATATGTAGGCTACACGAGAACGGAGACGTCGAGTAACCAAAACAAATGCGTTAAACAAATTCGTACACGTTATTTATCAATTTAACTCTAGAATTAAAGGATATAGAACGAGAAACAACGTTTGACAACCTTTAAACAGTTTTAATAACTATCTCAAAAATTGTCGCTCTGATGCGAACAAATGCTGAGTTATCTACTCAAATTTGTTGAACAAAACGACTTACGTATTTTAAGCATGCTAACCTTTAGCCCGGTAAGCAAATTAAAAAAAAAACGCAATATGTAGGCTACACGAGAACGGAGACGTCGAGTAACCAAAATAAATGCGTTAAACAAATTCGTACACGTTATGTATCAATTTAACTCTAGAATTAAAGGATATACAACGAGAAACAACGTTTGACAACCTTTAAACAATTTTAATAACTATCTCAGAAATTGTCGCTCTGATGCAAACAACTGCTGAGTTATCTACTCAAATTTGTTGAACAAAACGACTTACGTATTTTAAGCATGCTAACCTTTAGCCCGGTAAACAAATTAAAAAAAAAACGCAATATGTAGGCTACACGAGAACGGAGACGTCGAGTAACCAAAACAAATGCGTTAAACAAATTCGTACACGTTATTTATCAATTTAACTCTAGAATTAAAGGATATACAACGAGAAACAACGTTTGACAACCTTTAAACAGTTTTAATAACTATCTCAAAAATTGTCGCTCTGATGCAAACAACTGCTGAGTTATCTACTCAAATTTGTTGAACAAAACGACTTACGTATTTTAAACATGCTAACCTTTAGCCCGGTAAGCAAATTAAAAAAAAAACGCAATATGTAGGCTACACGAGAACGGAGACGTCGAGTAACCAAAACAAATGCGTTAAACAAATTCGTATACGTTATTTATCAATTTAACTCTAGAATTAAAGGATATACAACGAGAAACAACGTTTGACAACCTTTAAACAGTTTTAATAACTATCTCAAAAATTGTCGCTCTGATGTAAACAACTGCTGGGTTATCTACTCAAATTTGTTGAACAAAACGACTTACGTATTTTAAACATGCTAACCTTTAGCCCGGTAAGCAAATTAAAAAAAAAACGCAATATGTAGGCTACACGAGAAAGGAGACGTCGAGTAACCAAAACAAATGCATTAAACAAATTCGTACACGTTTTTTATCAATTTAACTCTAGAATTAAAGGATATACAACGAGAAACAACGTTTGACAACCTTTAAACAGTTTTAATAACTATCTCAAAAATTGTCGCTCTGATGCAAGCAACTGCTGAGTTATCTACTCAAATTTGTTGAACAAAACGACTTACGTATTTTAAGAATGCTAACCTTTAGCCCGGTAAGCAAATTAAAAAAAAACGCAATATGTAGGCTACACGAGAACGGAGACGTCGAGTAACCAAAACAAATGCGTTAAACAAATTCGTGCACGTTATTTATCAATTTAACTCTAGAATTAAAGGATATACAACGAGAAACAACGTTTGACAACCTTTAAACAGTTTTAATAACTATATCAAAAATTGTCGCTCTGATGCAAACAACTGCTGAGTTATCTACTCAAATTTGTTGAACAAAACGACTTACGTATTTTAAGCATGCTAACCTTTAGCCCAGTAAGCAAATTAAAAAAAACAAACGCAATATGTAGGCTACACGAGAACGGAGCTGTCGAGTAACCAAAACAAATGGGTTAAACAAATTCGTACACGTTATTTATCAATTTAGCTCTAGAATTAAAGGATATACACCGAGAAACAACGTTTGACAACCTTTAAACAGTTTTAATAACTATCTCAAAAATTGTCGCTCTGATGCAAACAACTGCTGAGTTATCTACTCAAATTTGTTGAACAAAACGACTTACGTATTTTAAACATGCTAACCTTTAGCCCGGGAAGCAAATTAAAAAAAAACGGAATATGTAGGCTACACGAGAACGGAGACGTCGAGTAACCAAAACAAATGCGTTAAACAAATTCGTATATGTTATTTATCAATTTAACTCTAGAATTAAAGGATATACAAAGAGAAACAACGTTTGACAACCTTTAAACAGTTTTAATAACTATCTCAAAAATTGTCGCTCTGATGCAAACAACTGCTGAGTTATCTACTCAAGTTTGTTGAACAAAACGACTTACGTATTTTAAACATGCTAACCTTTAGCCCGGTAAGCAAATTAAAAAAAACGCAATATGTAGGCTACACGAGAACAGAGACGTCGAGTAACCAAAACAAATGGGTTAAACAAATTCGTACACGTTATTTATCAATTTAACTCTAGAATTAAAGGATATACAACGAGAAACAACGTTTGACAACCTTTAAACAGTTTTAATAACTATCTCAAAAATTGTCGCTCTGATGCAAACAACTGCTGAGTTATCTACTCAAGTTTGTTGAACAAAACGACTTACCTATTTTAAACATGCTAACCTTTAGCCCGGTAAGCAAATTAAAAAAAAAACGCAATATGTTGGCTACACGAGAACGGAGCTGTCGAGTAACCAAAACAAATGGGTTAAACAAATTCGTACACGTTATTTATCAATTTAGCTCTAGAATTAAAGGATATACAACGAGAAACAACGTTTGACAACCTTTAAACAGTTTTAATAACTATCTCAAAAATTGTCGCTCTGATGTAAACAACTGCTGGGTTATCTACTCAAATTTGTTGAACAAAACGACTTACGTATTTTAAACATGCTAACCTTTAGCCCGGTAAGCAAATTAAAAAAAAAACGCAATATGTAGGCTACACGAGAAAGGAGACGTCGAGTAACCAAAACAAATGCGTTAAACAAATTCGTACACGTTTTTTATCAATTTAACTCTAGAATTAAAGGATATACAACGAGAAACAACGTTTGACAACCTTTAAACAGTTTTAATAACTATCTCAAAAATTGTCGCTCTGATGCAAGCAACTGCTGAGTTATCTACTCAAATTTGTTGAACAAAACGACTTACGTATTTTAAGAATGCTAACCTTTAGCCCGGTAAGCAAATTAAAAAAAAACGCAATATGTAGGCTACACGAGAACGGAGACGTCGAGTAACCAAAACAAATGCGTTAAACAAATTCGTGCACGTTATTTATCAATTTAACTCTAGAATTAAAGGATATACAACGAGAAACAACGTTTGACAACCTTTAAACAGTTTTAATAACTATATCAAAAATTGTCGCTCTGATGCAAACAACTGCTGAGTTATCTACTCAAATTTGTTGAACAAAACGACTTACGTATTTTAAGCATGCTAACCTTTAGCCCAGTAAGCAAATTAAAAAAAACAAACGCAATATGTAGGCTACACGAGAACGGAGCTGTCGAGTAACCAAAACAAATGGGTTAAACAAATTCGTACACGTTATTTATCAATTTAGCTCTAGAATTAAAGGATATACACCGAGAAACAACGTTTGACAACCTTTAAACAGTTTTAATAACTATCTCAAAAATTGTCGCTCTGATGCAAACAACTGCTGAGTTATCTACTCAAATTTGTTGAACAAAACGACTTACGTATTTTAAACATGCTAAGCTTTAGCCCGGGAAGCAAATTAAAAAAAAACGGAATATGTAGGCTACACGAGAACGGAGACGTCGAGTAACCAAAACAAATGCGTTAAACAAATTCGTATATGTTATTTATCAATTTAACTCTAGAATTAAAGGATATACAAAGAGAAACAACGTTTGACAACCTTTAAACAGTTTTAATAACTATCTCAAAAATTGTCGCTCTGATGCAAACAACTGCTGAGTTATCTACTCAAGTTTGTTGAACAAAACGACTTACGTATTTTAAACATGCTAACCTTTAGCCCGGTAAGCAAATTAAAAAAAACGCAATATGTAGGCTACACGAGAACAGAGACGTCGAGTAACCAAAACAAATGGGTTAAACAAATTCGTACACGTTATTTATCAATTTAACTCTAGAATTAAAGGATATACAACGAGAAACAACGTTTGACAACCTTTAAACAGTTTTAATAACTATCTCAAAAATTGTCGCTCTGATGCAAACAACTGCTGAGTTATCTACTCAAGTTTGTTGAACAAAACGACTTACCTATTTTAAACATGCTAACCTTTAGCCCGGTAAGCAAATTAAAAAAAAAACGCAATATGTTGGCTACACGAGAACGGAGCTGTCGAGTAACCAAAACAAATGGGTTAAACAAATTCGTACACGTTATTTATCAATTTAGCTCTAGAATTAAAGGATATACACCGAGAAACAACGTTTGACAACCTTTAAACAGTTTTAATAACTATCTCAAAAATTGTCGCTCTGATGCAAACAACTGCTGAGTTATCTACTCAAATTTGTTGAACAAAACGACTTACGTATTTTAAACATGCTAACCTTTAGCCCGGGAAGCAAATTAAAAAAAAACGGAATATGTAGGCTACACGAGAACGGAGACGTCGAGTAACCAAAACAAATGCGTTAAACAAATGCGTATATGTTATTTATCAATTTAACTCTAGAATTAAAGGATATACAAAGAGAAACAACGTTTGACAACCTTTAAACAGTTTTAATAACTATCTCAAAAATTGTCGCTCTGATGCAAACAACTGCTGAGTTATCTACTCAAGTTTGTTGAACAAAACGACTTACGTATTTTAAACATGCTAACCTTTAGCCCGGTAAGCAAATTAAAAAAAACGCAATATGTAGGCTACACGAGAACAGAGACGTCGAGTAACCAAAACAAATGGGTTAAACAAATTCGTACACGTTATTTATCAATTTAACTCTAGAATTAAAGGATATACAACGAGAAACAACGTTTGACAACCTTTAAACAGTTTTAATAACTATCTCAAAAATTGTCGCTCTGATGCAAACAACTGCTGAGTTATCTACTCAAGTTTGTTGAACAAAACGACTTACCTATTTTAAACATGCTAACCTTTAGCCCGGTAAGCAAATTAAAAAAAACGCAATATGTTGGCTACACGAGAACGGAGACGTCGAGTAACCAAAACAAATGCGTTAAAGAAATTCGTACACGTTATTTATCAATTTAACTCTAGAATTAAAGGATATACACCGAGAAACAACGTTTGACAATCTTTAAACAGTTTTAATAACTATCTCAAAAATTGTCGCTCTGATGCTAACAACTGCTGAGTTATCTACTCAAATTTGTTGAACAAAACGACTTACGTATTTTAAACATGCTAACCTTTAGCCCGGTAAGCAAATTAAAAAAAAACGCTATATGTAGGCTACACGAGAACGGAGACGTCGAGTAACCAAAACAAATGCGTTAAACAAATTCGTGCACGTTATTTATCAATTTAACTCTAGAATTAAAGGATATACAACGAGAAACAACGTTTGACAACCTTTAAACAGTTTTAATAACTATCTTAAAAATTTTCGCTCTGATGCAAACAACTGATGAGTTATCTACTTAAATGTGTTGAACAAAACGACTTACGTATTTTAAACATGCTAACCTTTAGCCCGGGAAGCAAATTAAAAAAAAAACGCAATATGTAGGCTACACGAGAACGGAGACTTCGAGTAACCAAAACAAATGCGTTAAACAAATTCGTACACGTTATTTATCAATTTAACTCTAGAATTAAAGGATATACAACGAGAAACAACGTTTGACAACCTTTAAACAGTTTTAATAACTATCTCAAAAATTGTCGCTCTGATGCAAATAACTGCTGAGTTATCTACTCAAATTTGTTGAACAAAACGACTTACGTATTTTAAACATGCTAACCTTTAGCCCGGGAAGCAAATTAAAAAAAAAACGCAATATGTAGGCTACACGAGAACGGAGACGTCGAGTAACCAAAACAAATGGGTTAAACAAATTCGTACACGTTATTTATCAATTTAACTCTAGAATTAAAGGATATACACCGAGAAACAACGTTTGACAACCTTTAAACAGTTTTAATAACTATATCAAAAATTGTCGCTCTGATGCAAACAACTGCTGAGTTATCTACTCAAATTTGTTGAACAAAACGACTTACGTATTTTAAACATGCTAACCTTTAGCCCGGGAAGCAAATTAAAAAAAAAACGCAATATGTAGGCTACACGAGAACGGAGACTTCGAGTAACCAAAACAAATGCGTTAAACAAATTCGTACACGTTATTTATCAATTTAACTCTAGAATTAAAGGATATACAACGAGAAACAACGTTTGACAACCTTTAAACAGTTTTAATAACTATCTCAAAAATTGTGGCTCTGATGGAAACAACTGCTGAATTATCTACTTAAATTTGTTGAACAAAACGACTTACGTATTTTAAGCATGCTAACCTTTAGCCCGGTAAGCAAATTAAAAAAAAACGCAATATGTAGGCCAACCGAGAACGGAGACGTCGAGTAACCAAAACAAATGCGTTAAACAAATTCGTACACGTTATTTATCAATTTAACTCTAGAATTAAAATATATACAACGAGAAACAACGTTTGACAACCTTTAAACAGTTTTAATAACTATCTCAAAAATTGTCGCTCTGATGCGAACAAATGCTGAGTTATCTACTCAAATTTGTTGAACAAAACGACTTACGTATTTTAAGCATGCTAACCTTTAGCCCGGTAAGCAAATTAAAAAAAAACGCAATATGTAGGCTACACGAGAACGGAGACGTCGAGTAACCAAAACAAATGCGTTAAACAAATTCGTACACGTTATGTATCAATTTAACTCTAGAATTAAAGGATATACAACGAGAAACAACGTTTGACAACCTTTAAACAATTTTAATAACTATCTCAAAAATTGTCGCTCTGATGCAAACAACTGCTGAGTTATCTACTCAAATTTGTTGAACAAAACGACTTACGTATTTTAAGCATGCTAACCTTTAGCCCGGTAAACAAATTAAAAAAAAACGCAATATGTAGGCTACACGAGAACGGAGACGTCGAGTAACCAAAACAAATGCGTTAAACAAATTCGTACACGTTATTTATCAATTTAACTCTAGAATTAAAGGATATACAACGAGAAACAACGTTTGACAACCTTTAAACAGTTTTAATAACTATCTCAAAAATTGTCGCTCTGATGCAAACAGCTGCTGAGTTATCTACTGAAATTTGTTGAACAAAACGACTTACGTATCTTAAGCATGCTAACCTTTAGCCCGGTAAGCAAATTAAAAAAAAAACGCAATATGTAGGCTACACGAGAACGGAGACGTAGAGTAACAAAAAAAAATGCGTTAAAAAAATTCGTACACGTTATTTATCAATTTAACTCTAGAATTAAAGGATATACAACGAGAAACAACGTTTGACAACCTTTAAACAGTTTTAATAACTATCTCAAAAATTGTCGCTCTGATGCACACAACTGCTGAGTTATCTACTCAAATTTGTTGAACAAAACGACTTACGTATTTTAAGCATGCTAACCTTTAGCCCGGTAAGCAAATTAAAAAAAAAACGCAATATGTAGGCTACACGAGAACGGAGACGTCGAGTAACCAAAACAAATGCGTTAAACAAATTCGTATACGTTATTTATCAATTTAACTCTAGAATTAAAGGATATACAACGAGAAACAACGTTTGACAACCTTTAAACAGTTTTAATAACTATCTCAAAAATTGTCGCTCTGATGCAAACAACTGCTGAGTTATCTACTCAAATTTGTTGAACAAAACGACTTACGTATTTTAAGCATGCTAACCTTTAGCCCGGTAAGCAAATTAAAAAAAAACGCAATATGTAGGCTACACGAGAACGGAGACGTCGAGTAACCAAAACAAATGCGTTAAACAAATTCGTACACGTTATTTATCAATTTAACTCTAGAATTAAAGGATATACAACAAAAACAACGTTTGACAACCTTTAAACAGTTTTAATAGCTATCTCAAAAATTGTCGCTCTGATGCAAACAACTGCTGAGTTATCTACTCAAATTTGTTGAACAAAACGACTTACGTATTTTAAGTATGCTAACCTTTAGCCCGGTAAGCAAATTAAAAAAAAAACGCAATATGTAGGCTACACGAGAACGGAGACGTCGAGTAACCAAAACAAATGCGTTAAACAAATTCGTACACGTTATTTATCAATTTAACTCTAGAATTAAAGGATATACAACGAGAAACAACGTTTGACAACCTTTAAAGAGTTTTAATAACTATCTCAAAAATTGTCGCTCTGATGCAAACAACTGCTGAGTTATCTACTCAAATTTGTTGAACAAAACGACTTACGTATTTTAAGCATGTTAACCTTTAGCCCGGTAAGCAAATTAAAAAAAAAACGCAATATGTAGGCTACACGAGAACGGAGACGTCGAGTAACCAAAACAAATGCGTTAAACAAATTCGTACACGTTATTTATCAATTTAACTCTAGAATTAAAGGATATACAACGAGAAACAACGTTTGGCAACCTTTAAACAGTTTTAATAACTATCTCAAAAATTGTCGCTCTGATGCAAACAACTGCTGAGTTATCTACTCAAATTTGTTGAACAAAACGACTTACGTATTTTAAACATGCTAACCTTTAGCCCGGTAAGCAAATTAAAAAAAAAACGCAATATGTAGGCTACACGAGAACGGAGACGTCGAGTAACCAAAACAAATGCGTTAAACAAATTCGTATACGTTATTTATCAATTTAACTCTAGAATTAAAGGATATACAACGAGAAACAACGTTTGACAACCTTTAAACAGTTTTAATAACTATCTCAAAAATTGTCGCTCTGATGCAAACAACTGCTGGGTTATCTACTCAAATTTGTTGAACAAAACGACTTACGTATTTTAAACATGCTAACCTTTAGCCCGGTAAGCAAATTAAAAAAAAAACGCAATATGTAGGCTACACGAGAACGGAGAAGTCGAGTAACCAAAACAAATGCGTTAAACAAATTCGTACACGTTTTTTATCAATTTAACTCTAGAATTAAAGGATATACAACGAGAAACAACGTTTGACAACCTTTAAACAGTTTTAATAACTATCTCAAAAATTGTCGCTCTGATGCAAGCAACTGCTGAGTTATCTACTCAAATTTGTTGAACAAAACGACTTACGTATTTTAAGAATGCTAACCTTTTTAGCCCGGTAAGCAAATTAAAAAAAAACGCAATATGTAGGCTGCACGAGAACGGAGACGTCGAGTAACCAAAACAAATGCGTTAAACAAATTCGTGCACGTTATTTATCAATTTAACTCTAGAAATAAAGGATATACAACGAGAAACAACGTTTGACAACCTTTAAACAGTTTTAATAAATATATCAAAAATTGTCGCTCTGATGCAAACAACTGCTGAGTTATCTACTCAAATTTGTTGAACAAAACGACTTACGTATTTTAAGCATGCTAACCTTTAGCCCGGTAAGCAAATTAAAAAAAAAAACGCAATATGTAGGCTACACGAGAACGGAGCCGTCGAGTAACCAAAACAAATGGGTTAAACAAATTCGTACACGTTATTTATCAATTTAACTCTAGAATTAAAGGATATACACCGAGAAACAACGTTTGACAACCTTTAAACAGTTTTAATAACTATCTCAAAAATTGTCGCTCTGATGCAAACAACTGCTGAGTTATCTACTCAAATTTGTTGAACAAAACGACTTACGTATTTTAAACATGCTAACCTTTAGCCCGGGAAGCAAATTAAAAAAAAAAACGCAATATATAGGCTACACGAGAACGGAGACGTCGAGTAACCAAAACAAATGCGTTAAACAAATTCGTGCACGTTATTTATCAATTTAACTCTAGAAATAAAGGATATACAACGAGAAACAACGTTTGACAACCTTTAAACAGTTTTAATAACTATCTCAAAAATTGCCGCTCTGATGCAAACAACTGCTGAGTTATCTACTGAAATTTGTTGAACAAAACGACTTACGTATTTTAAGCATGCTAACCTTTAGCCCGGTAAGCAAATTAAAAAAAAAACCCAATATGTAGGCTACACGAGAACGGAGACGTCGAGTAACCAAAACAAATGCGTTAAACAAATTCGTACACGTTATTTATCAATTTAACTCTAGAATTAAAGGATATACAACGAGAAACAACGTTTGACAACCTTTAAACAGTTTTAATAACTATCTCAAAAATTGTCGCTCTGATGCAAACAACTGCTGAGTTATCTACTCAAATTTGTTGAACAAAACGACTTACGTATTTTAAGCATGCTAACCTTTAGCCCGGTAAGCAAATTAAAAAAAAAAACGCAATATGTAGGCTACACGAGAACGGAGACGTCGAGTAACCAAAACAAAAGCGTTAAACAAATTCGTATACGTTATTTATCAATTTAACTCTAGAATTAAAGGATATACAACGAGAAACAACGTTTGACAACCTTTAAACAGTTTTAATAACTATCTCAAAAATTGTCGCTCTGATGCAAACAACTGCTGAGTTATCTACTCAAATTTGTTGAACAAAACGACTTACGTATTTTAAGCATGCTAACCTTTAGCCCGGTAAGCAAATTAAAAAAAAAACGCAATATGTAGGCTACACGAGAACGGAGACGTCGAGTAACCAAAACAGATGCGTTAAACAAATTCGTACACGTTATTTATCAATTTAACTCTAGAATTAAAGGATATACAACGAGAAACAACGTTTGACAACCTTTAAACAGTTTTAATAACTATCTCAAAAATTGTCGCTCTGATGCAAACAACTGATGAGTTATCTACTTAAATTTGTTGAACAAAATGACTTACGTATTTTAAGCATGCTAACCTTTAGCCCGGTAAGCAAATTTAAAAAAAAAACGCAATATGTAGGCTACACGAGAACGGAGCCGTCGAGTAACCAAAACAAATGGGTTAAACAAATTCGTACACGTTATTTATCAATTTAACTCTAGAATTAAAGGATATACAACGAGAAACAACGTTTGACAACCTTTAAACAGTTTTAATAACTATCTCAAAAATTGTCGCTCTGATGCAAACAACTGCTGAGTTATCTACTCAAATTTGTTGAACAAAACGACTTACGTATTTTAAGCATGCTAACCTTTAGCCCGGTAAGCAAATTAAAAAAAAACGCAATATGTAGGCTACACGAGAACGGAGACGTCGAGTAACCAAAACAAATGCGTTAAACAAATTCGTACACGTTATTTATCAATTTAACTCTAGAATTAAAGGATATACAACGAGAAACAATGTTTGACAACCTTTAAACAGTTTTAATAACTATCTAAAAAATTGTCGCTCTGATCCAAACAACTGATGAGTTATCTACTTAAATTTGTTGAACAAAACGACTTACGTATTTTAAGCATGCTAACCTTTAGCCCGGTAAGCAAATTAAAAAAAAAACGCAATATGTAGGCTACACGAGAACGGAGCCGTCGAGTAACCAAAACAAATGGGTTAAACAAATTCGTACACGTTATTTATCAATTTAACTCTAGAATTAAAGGATATACAACGAGAAACAACGTTTGACAACCTTTAAACAGTTTTAATAACTATCTCAAAAATTGTCGCTCTGATGCAAACAACTGATGAGTTATCTACTTAAATTTGTTGAACAAAACGACTTACGTATTTTAGCATGCTAACCTTTAGCCCGGTAAGCAAATTAAAAAAAAAAACGCAATATGTAGGCTACACGAGAACGGAGACGTCGAGTAACCAAAACAAATGCGTTAAACAAATTCGTACACGTTATTTATCAATTTAACTCTAGAATTAAAGGATATGCAACGAGAAACAACGTTTGACAACCTTTGAACAGTTTTAATAACTATCTCAACAATTGTCGCTCTGATGGAAACAACTGCTGAGTTATCTACTTAAATTTGTTGAACAAAACGTCTTACGTATTTTAAGCATGCTAACCTTTAGCCCGGTAAGCAAATTAAAAAAAAAAACGCAATATGTAGGCCAACCGAGAACGGAGACGTCGAGTAACCAAAACAAATGCGTTAAACAAATTCGTACACGTTATTTATCAATTTAACTCTAGAATTAAAGGATATACAACGAGAAACAACGTTTGACAACCTTTAAACAGTTTTAATAACTATCTTAAAAATTGTCGCTCTGATGCAAACAATTGCTGAGTTATCTACTCAAATTTGTTGAACAAAACGACTTACGTATTTTAAGCATGCTAACCTTTAGCCCGGTAAGCAAATTAAAAAAAAAACGCAATATGTAGGCTACACGAGAACGGAGACGTCGAGTAACCAAAACAAATGCGTTAAACAAATTCGTACACGTTATTTATCAATTTAACTCTAGAATTAAAGGATATACAACGAGAAACAACGTTTGACAACCTTTAAACAGTTTTAATAACTATCTCAAAAATTGTCGCTCTGATGCAACAACTGATGATTTATCTACTTAAATTTGTTGAACAAAACGACTTACGTATTTTAAGCATGCTAACCTTTAGCCCGGTAAGCAAATTAAAAAAAAAAGGCAATATGTAGTCTACACGAGAACGGAGACGTCGAGTAACCAAAACAAATGCGTTAAACAAATTCGTATACGTTATTTATCAATTTAACTCTAGAATTAAAGGATATACAACGAGAAACAACGTTTGACAACCTTTAAACAGTTTTAATAACTATCTCAAAAATTGTCGCTCCGATGGAAACAACTGCTGAGTTATCTACTTAAATTTGTTGAACAAAACGACTTACGTATTTTAAGCATGCTAACCTTTAGCCTGGTAAGCAAATTAAAAAAAAAAACGCAATATGTAGGCCACACGAGAACGGAGACGTCGAGTAACCAAAACAAATACGTTAAACAAATTCGTACACGTTATTTATCAATTTAAATCTAGAATTAAAGGATATACAACGAGAAACAACGTTTGACAACCTTTAAACAGTTTTAATAACTATATCAAAAATTGTCGCTCTGATGCAAACAACTG
The DNA here is from genome assembly GCF_040869045.1 of Eurosta solidaginis. Taxonomy (NCBI): domain Eukaryota; kingdom Metazoa; phylum Arthropoda; class Insecta; order Diptera; family Tephritidae; genus Eurosta; species Eurosta solidaginis. Next base: position 519,502 of record NW_027136881.1, on the reverse strand, counting down.
CTGAGTTATCTACTCAAATTTGTTGAACAAAACGACTTACGTATTTTAAGCATGCTAACCTTTAGCCCGGTAAGCAAATTAAAAAAAAAAACGCAATATGTAGGCTACACGAGAACGGAGACGTCGAGTAACCAAAACAAATGCGTTAAACAAATTCGTACACGTTATTTATCAATTTAACTCTAGAATTAAAGGATATACAACGAGAAACAACGTTTGACAACCTTTAAACAGTTTTAATAACTATCTCAAAAATTGTCGCTCTGATGCAACAACTGATGATTTATCTACTTAAATTTGTTGAACAAAACGACTAACGTATTTTAAGCATGCTAACCTTTAGCCCGGTAAGCAAATTAAAAAAAAAACGCAATATGTAGGCTACACGAGAACGGAGACGTCGAGTAACCAAAACAAATGCGTTAAACAAATTCGTATACGTTATTTATCAATTTAACTCTAGAATTAAAGGATATACAACGAGAAACAACGTTTGACAACCTTTAAACAGTTTTAATAACTATATCAAAAATTGTCGCTCTGATGCAAACAACTGCTGAGTTATCTACTCAAATTTGTTGAACAAAACGACTTACGTATTTTAAGCATGCTAACCTTTAGCCCGGTAAGCAAATTAAAAAAAAAAACGCAATATGTAGGCTACACGAGAACGGAGCCGTCGAGTAACCAAAACAAATGGGTTAAACAAATTCGTACACGTTATTTATCAATTTAACTGTAGAATTAAAGGATATACACCGAGAAACAACGTTTGACAACCTTTAAACAGTTTTAATAACTATCTCAAAAATTGTCGCTCTGATGCAAACAACTGCTGAGTTATCTACTCAAATTTGTTGAACAAAACGACTTACGTATTTTAAACATGCTAACCTTTAGCCCGGGAAGCAAATTAAAAAAAAACGCAATATATAGGCTACACGAGAACGGAGACGTCGAGTAACCAAAACAAATGCGTTAAACAAATTCGTGCACGTTATTTATCAATTTAACTCTAGAAATAAAGGATATACAACGAGAAACAACGTTTGACAACCTTTAAACAGTTTTAATAACTGTCTCAAAAATTGTCGCTCTGATGCAAACAACTGCTGAGTTATCTACTGAAATTTGTTGAACAAAACGACTTACGTATTTTAAGCATGCTAACCTTTAGCCCGGTAAGCAAATTAAAAAAAAAACCCAATATGTAGGCTACACGAGAAAGGAGACGTCGAGTAACCAAAACAAATGCGTTAAACAAATTCGTACACGTTATTTATCAATTTAACTCTAGAATTAAAGGATATACAACGAGAAACAACGTTTGACAACCTTTAAACAGTTTTAATAACTATCTCAAAAATTGTCGCTCTGATGCAAACAACTGCTGAGTTATCTACTCAAATTTGTTGAACAAAACGACTTACGTATTTTAAGCATGCTAACCTTTAGCCCGGTAAGCAAATTAAAAAAAAAAACGCAATATGTAGGCTACACGAGAACGGAGACGTCGAGTAACCAAAACAAAAGCGTTAAACAAATTCGTATACGTTATTTATCAATTTAACTCTAGAATTAAAGGATATACAACGAGAAACAACGTTTGACAACCTTTAAACAGTTTTAATAACTATCTCAAAAATTGTCGCTCTGATGCAAACAACTGCTGAGTTATCTACTCAAATTTGTTGAACAAAACGACTTACGTATTTTAAGCATGCTAACCTTTAGCCCGGTAAGCAAATTAAAAAAAAAACACAATATGTAGGCTACACGAGAACGGAGACGTCGAGTAACCAAAACAGATGCGTTAAACAAATTCGTACACGTTATTTATCAATTTAACTCTAGAATTAAAGGATATACAACGAGAAACAACGTTTGACAACCTTTAAACAGTTTTAATAACTATCTCAAAAATTGTCGCTCTGATGCAAACAACTGATGAGTTATCTACTTAAATTTGTTGAACAAAATGACTTACGTATTTTAAGCATGCTAACCTTTAGCCCGGTAAGCAAATTAAAAAAAAAAACGCAATATGTAGGCTACACGAGAACGGAGCCGTCGAGTAACCAAAACAAATGGGTTAAACAAATTCGTACACGTTATTTATCAATTTAACTCTAGAATTAAAGGATATACAACGAGAAACAACGTTTGACAACCTTTAAACAGTTTTAATAACTATCTCAAAAATTGTCGCTCTGATGCAAACAACTGATGAGTTATCTACTTAAATTTGTTGAACAAAACGACTTACGTATTTTAGCATGCTAACCTTTAGCCCGGTAAGCAAATTAAAAAAAAAAACGCAATATGTAGGCTACACGAGAACGGAGACGTCGAGTAACCAAAACAAATGCGTTAAACAAATTCGTACACGTTATTTATCAATTTAACTCTAGAATTAAAGGATATACAACGAGAAACAACGTTTGACAACCTTTAAACAGTTTTAATAACTATCTCAAAAATTGTCGCTCTGATGGAAACAACTGCTGAGTTATCTACTTAAATTTGTTGAACAAAACGACTTACGTATTTTAAGCATGCTAACCTTTAGCCCGGTAAGCAAATTAAAAAAAAAACGCAATATGTAGGCCACACGAGAACGGAGACGTCGAGTAACCAAAACAAATGCGCTAAACAAATTCGTACACGTTATTTATCAATTTAACTCTAGAATTAAAGGACATACAACGAGAAACAACGTTTGACAACCTTTAAACAGTTTTAATAACTATCTCAAAAATTGTCGCTCTGATGCAAACAACTGCTGAGTTATCTACTCAAATTTGTTGAACAAAACGACTTACGTATTTTAAGCATGCTAACCTTTAGCCCGGTAAGCAAATTAAAAAAAAAACGCAATATGTAGGCTACACGAGAACGGAGACGTCGAGTAACCAAACCAAATGCGTTAAACAAATTCGTACACGTTATTTATCAATTTAACTCTAGAATTAAAGGATATACAACGAGAAACAACGTTTGACAACCTTTAAACAATTTTAATAACTATCTCAAAAATTGTCGCTTGATGCAAACAACTGCTGAGTTATCTACTGAAATTTGTTGAACAAAACGACTTACGTATTTTAAGCATGCTAACCTTTAGCCCGGTAAGCAAATTAAAAAAAAAACCCAATATGTAGGCTACACGAGAACGGAGACGTCGAGTAACCAAAACAAATGCGTTAAACAAATTCGTACACGTTATTTATCAATTTAACTCTAGAATTAAAGGATATACAACGAGAAACAACGTTTGACAACCTTTAAACAGTTTTAATAACTATCTCAAAAATTGTCGCTCTGATGCAAACAACTGCTGAGTTATCTACTCAAATTTGTTGAACAAAACGACTTACGTATTTTAAGCATGCTAACCTTTAGCCCGGTAAGCAAATTAAAAAAAAAAGGCAATATGTAGGCTACACGAGAACGGAGACGTCGAGTAACCAAAACAAATGCGTTAACAAATTCGTATACGTTATTTATCAATTTAACTCTAGAATTAAAGGATATACAACGAGAAACAACGTTTGACAACCTTTAAACAGTTTTAATAACTATCTCAAAAATTGTCGCTCTGATGCAAACAACTGCTGAGTTATCTACTCAAATTTGTTGAACAAAACGACTTACGTATTTTAAGCATGCTAACCTTTAGCCCGGTAAGCAAATTAAAAAAAAACGCAATATGTAGGCTACACGAGAACGGAGACGTCGAGTAACCAAAACAAATGCGTTAAACAAATTCGTACACGTTATTTATCAATTTAACTCTAGAATTAAAGGATATACAACGAGAAACAATGTTTGACAACCTTTAAACAGTTTTAATAACTATCTAAAAAATTGTCGCTCTGATCCAAACAACTGATGAGTTATCTACTTAAATTTGTTGAACAAAACGACTTACGTATTTTAAGCATGCTAACCTTTAGCCCGGTAAGCAAATTAAAAAAAAAACGCAATATGTAGGCTACACGAGAACGAGCCGTCGAGTAACCAAAACAAATGGGTTAAACAAATTCGTACACGTTATTTATCAATTTAACTCTAGAATTAAAGGATATACAACGAGAAACAACGTTTGACGACCTTTAAACAGTTTTAATAACTATCTCAAAAATTGTGGCTCTGATGCAAACAACTGATGAGTTATCTACTTAAATTTGTTGAACAAAACGACTTACGTATTTTAGCATGCTAACCTTTAGCCCGGTAAGCAAATTAAAAAAAAAAACGCAATATGTAGGCTACACGAGAACGGAGACGTCGAGTAACCAAAACAAATGCGTTAAACAAATTCGTACACGTTATTTATCAATTTAACTCTAGAATTAAAGGATATGCAACGAGAAACAACGTTTGACAACCTTTGAACAGTTTTAATAACTATCTCAAAAATTGTCGCTCTGATGGAAACAACTGCTGAGTTATCTACTTAAATTTGTTGAACAAAACGACTTACGTATTTTAAGCATGCTAACCTTTAGCCCGGTAAGCAAATTAAAAAAAAAAACGCAATATGTAGGCCAACCGAGAACGGAGACGTCGAGTAACCAAAACAAATGCGTTAAACAAATTCGTACACGTTATTTATCAATTTAACTCTAGAATTAAAGGATATACAACGAGAAACAACGTTTGACAACCTTTAAACAGTTTTAATAACTATCTTAAAAATTGTCGCTCTGATGCAAACAATTGCTGAGTTATCTACTCAAATTTGTGAACAAAACGACTTACGTATTTTAAGCATGCTAACCTTTAGCCCGGTAAGCAAATTAAAAAAAAAAACGCAATATGTAGGCTACACGAGAACGGAGACGTCGAGTAACCAAAACAAATGCGTTAAACAAATTCGTACACGTTATTTATCAATTTAACTCTAGAATTACAGGATATACAACGAGAAACAACGTTTGACAACCTTTAAACAGTTTTAATAACTATCTCAAAAATTGTCGCTCTGATGCAACAACTGATGATTTATCTACTTAAATTTGTTGAACAAAACGACTTACGTATTTTAAGCATGCTAACCTTTAGTCCGGTAAGCAAATTAAAAAAAAAACGCAATATGTAGGCTACACGAGAACGGAGACGTCGAGTAACCAAAACAAATGCGTTAAACAAATTCGTATACGTTATTTATCAATTTAACTCTAGAATTAAAGGATATACAACGAGAAACAACGTTTGACAACCTTTAAACAGTTTTAATAACTATCTCAAAAATTGTCGCTCTGATGGAAACAACTGCTGAGTTATCTACTTAAATTTGTTGAACAAAACGACTTACGTATTTTAAGCATGCTAACCTTTAGCCTGGTAAGCAAATTTAAAAAAAAAACGCAATATGTAGGCCACACGAGAACGGAGACGTCGAGTAACCAAAACAAATACGTTAAACAAATTCGTACACGTTATTTATCAATCTAAATCTAGAATTAAAGGATATACAACGAGAAACAACGTTTGACAACCTTTAAACAGTTTTAATAACTATCTCAAAAATTGTCGCTCTGATGCAAACAACTGCTGAGTTATCTACTCAAATTTGTTGAACAAAACGACTTACGTATTTTAAGCATGCTAACCTTTAGCCCGGTAAGCAAATTAAAAAAAAAAACGCAATATGTAGGCTACACGAGAACGGAGACGTCGAGTAACCAAAACAAATGCGTTAAACAAATTCGTACACGTTATTTATCAATTTAACTCTAGAATTAAAGGATATACAACGAGAAACAACGTATGACAACCTTTAAACAGTTTTAATAACTATCTCAAAAATTGTCGCTCTGATGCAAACAACTGCTGAGTTATCTACTGAAATTTGTTGAACAAAACGACTTACGTATTTTAAGCATGCTAACCTTTATCCCGGTAAGCAAATTAAAAAAAAAAAACCCAATATGTAGGCTACACGAGAACGGAGACGTCGAGTAACCAAAACAAATGCGTTAAACAAATTCGTACACGTTATTTATCAATTTAACTCTAGAATTAAAAGATATACAACGAGAAACAACGTTTGACAACCTTTAAACAGTTTTAATAACTATCTCAAAAATTGTCGCTCTGATGCAAACAACTGCTGAGTTATCTACTGAAATTTGTTGCACAAAACGACTTACGTATTTTAAGCATGCTAACCTTTAGCCCGGTAAGCAAATTAAAAAAAAAACGCAATATGTAGGCTACACGAGAACGGAGACGTCGAGTAACCAAAACAAATGCGTTAAACAAATTCGTATACGTTATTTATCAATTTAACTCTAGAATTAAAGGATATACAACGAGAAACAACGTTTGACAACCTTTAAACAGTTTTAATAACTATCTCAAAAATTGTCGCTCTGATGCAAACAACTGCTGAGTTATCTACTGAAATTTGTTGAACAAAACGACTTACGTATTTTAAGCATGCTAACCTTTAGCCCGGTAAGCAAATTAAAAAAAAAACCCAATATGTAGGCTACACGAGAACGGAGACGTCGAGTAACCAAAACAAATGCGTTAAACAAATTCGTACACGTTATTTATCAATTTAACTCTAGAATTAAAGGATATACAACGAGAAACAACGTTTGACAACCTTTAAACAGTTTTAATAACTATCTCAAAAATTGTCGCTCTGATGCAAACAACTGCTGAGTTATCTACTCAAATTTGTTGAACAAAACGACTTACGTATTTTAAGCATGCTAACCTTTAGCCCGGTAAGCAAATTAAAAAAAAAACGCAATATGTAGGCTACACGAGAACGGAGACGTCGAGTAACCAAAACAAATGCGTTAAACAAATTCGTATACGTTATTTATCAATTTAACTCTAGAATTAAAGGATATACAACGAGAAACAACGTTTGACAACCTTTAAACAGTTTTAATAACTATCTCAAAAATTGTCGCTCTGATGCAAACAACTGCTGAGTTATCTACTCAAATTTGTTGAACAAAACGACTTACGTATTTTAAGCATGCTAACCTTTAGCCCGGTAAGCAAATTAAAAAAAAAAACGCAATATGTAGGCCACACGAGAACGGAGACGTAGAGTAACCAAAACAAATGCGTTAAACAAATTCGTACACGTTATTTATCAATTTAACTCTAGAATTAAAGGATATACAACGAGAAACAACGTTTGACAACCTTTAAACAGTTTTAATAACTATCTCAAAAATTGTCGCTCTGATGCAAACAACTGCTGAGTTATCTACTCAAATTTGTTGAACAAAACGACTTACGTATTTTAAGCATGCTAACCTTTAGCCCGGTAAGCAAATTAAAAAAAAAAAAACGCAATATGTAGGCTACACGAGAACGGAGACGTCGAGTAACCAAAACAAATGCGTTAAACAAATTCGTACACGTTATTTATCAATTTAACTCTAGAATTAAAGGATATACAACGAGAAACAACGTTTGACAACCTTTAAACAGTTTTAATAACTATCTCAAAAATTGTCGCTCTGATGCAAACAACTGCTGAGTTATCTACTCAAATTTGTTGAACAAAACGACTTACGTATTTTAAGCATGCTAACCTTTAGCCCGGTAAGCAAATTAAAAAAAAAAAACGCAATATGTAGGCTACACGAGAACGGAGACGTCGAGTAACCAAAACAAATGCGTTAAACAAATTCGTACACGTTATTTATCAATTTAACTCTAGAATTAAAAGATATACAACGAGAAACAACGTTTGACAACCTTTAAACAGTTTTAATAACTATCTCAAAAATTGTCGCTCTGATGCAAACAACTGCTGAGTTATCTACTGAAATTTGTTGCACAAAACGACTTACGTATTTTAAGCATGCTAACCTTTAGCCCGGTAAGCAAATTAAAAAAAAAAAACGCAATATGTAGGCTACACGAGAACGGAGACGTCGAGTAACCAAACCAAATGCGTTAAACAAATTCGTACACGTTATTTATCAATTTAACTCTAGAATTAAAGGATATACAACGAGAAACAACGTTTGACAACCTTTAAACAATTTTAATAACTATCTCAAAAATTGTCGCTTGATGCAAACAACTGCTGAGTTATCTACTGAAATTTGTTGAACAAAACGACTTACGTATTTTAAGCATGCTAACCTTTAGCCCGGTAAGCAAATTAAAAAAAAAACCCAATATGTAGGCTACACGAGAACGGAGACGTCGAGTAACCAAAACAAATGCGTTAAACAAATTCGTACACGTTATTTATCAATTTAACTCTAGAATTAAAGGATATACAACGAGAAACAACGTTTGACAACCTTTAAACAGTTTTAATAACTATCTCAAAAATTGTCGCTCTGATGCAAACAACTGCTGAGTTATCTACTCAAATTTGTTGAACAAAACGACTTACGTATTTTAAGCATGCTAACCTTTAGCCCGGTAAGCAAATTAAAAAAAAAGGCAATATGTAGGCTACACGAGAACGGAGACGTCGAGTAACCAAAACAAATGCGTTAAACAAATTCGTATACGTTATTTATCAATTTAACTCTAGAATTAAAGGATATACAACGAGAAACAACGTTTGACAACCTTTAAACAGTTTTAATAACTATCTCAAAAATTGTCGCTCTGATGCAAACAACTGCTGAGTTATCTACTCAAATTTGTTGAACAAAACGACTTACGTATTTTAAGCATGCTAACCTTTAGCCCGGTAAGCAAATTAAAAAAAAACGCAATATGTAGGCTACACGAGAACGGAGACGTCGAGTAACCAAAACAAATGCGTTAAACAAATTCGTACACGTTATTTATCAATTTAACTCTAGAATTAAAGGATATACAACGAGAAACAATGTTTGACAACCTTTAAACAGTTTTAATAACTATCTAAAAAATTGTCGCTCTGATCCAAACAACTGATGAGTTATCTACTTAAATTTGTTGAACAAAACGACTTACGTATTTTAAGCATGCTAACCTTTAGCCCGGTAAGCAAATTAAAAAAAAAACGCAATATGTAGGCTACACGAGAACGGAGCCGTCGAGTAACCAAAACAAATGGGTTAAACAAATTCGTACACGTTATTTATCAATTTAACTCTAGAATTAAAGGATATACAACGAGAAACAACGTTTGACAACCTTTAAACAGTTTTAATAACTATCTCAAAAATTGTGGCTCTGATGCAAACAACTGATGAGTTATCTACTTAAATTTGTTGAACAAAACGACTTACGTATTTTAGCATGCTAACCTTTAGCCCGGTAAGCAAATTAAAAAAAAAAACGCAATATGTAGGCTACACGAGAACGGAGACGTCGAGTAACCAAAACAAATGCGTTAAACAAATTCGTACACGTTATTTATCAATTTAACTCTAGAATTAAAGGATATGCAACGAGAAACAACGTTTGACAACCTTTGAACAGTTTTAATAACTATCTCAAAAATTGTCGCTCTGATGGAAACAACTGCTGAGTTATCTACTTAAATTTGTTGAACAAAACGACTTACGTATTTTAAGCATGCTAACCTTTAGCCCGGTAAGCAAATTAAAAAAAAAAACGCAATATGTAGGCCAACCGAGAACGGAGACGTCGAGTAACCAAAACAAATGCGTTAAACAAATTCGTACACGTTATTTATCAATTTAACTCTAGAATTAAAGGATATACAACGAGAAACAACGTTTGACAACCTTTAAACAGTTTTAATAACTATCTTAAAAATTGTCGCTCTGATGCAAACAATTGCTGAGTTATCTACTCAAATTTGTTGAACAAAACGACTTACGTATTTTAAGCATGCTAACCTTTAGCCCGGTAAGCAAAAAAAAAACGCAATATGTAGGCTACACGAGAACGGAGACGTCGAGTAACCAAAACAAATGCGTTAAACAAATTCGTACACGTAATTTATCAATTTAACTCTAGAATTACAGGATATACAACGAGAAACAACGTTTGACAACCTTTAAACAGTTTTAATAACTATCTCAAAAATTGTCGCTCTGATGCAACAACTGATGATTTATCTACTTAAATTTGTTGAACAAAACGACTTACGTATTTTAAGCCATGCTAACCTTTAGCCCGGTAAGCAAATTAAAAAAAAAACGCAATATGTAGGCTACACGAGAACGGAGACGTCGAGTAACCAAAACAAATGCGTTAAACAAATTCGTATACGTTATTTATCAATTTAACTCTAGAATTAAAGGATATACAACGAGAAACAACGTTTGACAACCTTTAAACAGTTTTAATAACTATCTCAAAAATTGTCGCTCTGATGGAAACAACTGCTGAGTTATCTACTTAAATTTGTTGAACAAAACGACTTACGTATTTTAAGCATGCTAACCTTTAGCCTGGTAAGCAAATTAAAAAAAAACGCAATATGTAGGCCACACACGAGACGGAGACGTCGAGTAACCAAAACAAATACGTTAAACAAATTCGTACACGTTATTTATCAATCTAAATCTAGAATTAAAGGATATACAACGAGAAACAACGTTTGACAACCTTTAAACAGTTTTAATAACTATCTCAAAAATTGTCGCTCTGATGCAAACAACTGCTGAGTTATCTACTCAAATTTGTTGAACAAAACGACTTACGTATTTTAAGCATGCTAACCTTTAGCCCGGTAAGCAAATTAAAAAAAAAAACGCAATATGTAGGCTACACGAGAACGGAGACGTCGAGTAACCAAAACAAATGCGTTAAACAAATTCGTACACGTTATTTATCAATTTAACTCTAGAATTAAAGGATATACAACGAGAAACAACGTATGACAACCTTTAAACAGTTTTAATAACTATCTCAAAAATTGTCGCTCTGATGCAAACAACTGCTGAGTTATCTACTGAAATTTGTTGAACACAAAACGACTTACGTATTTTAAGCATGCTAACCTTTATCCCGGTAAGCAAATTAAAAAAAAAACCCAATATGTAGGCTACACGAGAACGGAGACGTCGAGTAACCAAAACAAATGCGTTAAACAAATTCGTACACGTTATTTATCAATTTAACTCTAGAATTAAAAGATATACAACGAGAAACAAAGTTTGACAACCTTTAAACAGTTTTAATAACTATCTCAAAAATTGTCGCTCTGATGCAAACAACTGCTGAGTTATCTACTGAAATTTGTTGCACAAAACGACTTACGTATTTTAAGCATGCTAACCTTTAGCCCGGTAAGCAAATTAAAAAAAAAACGCAATATGTAGGCTACACGAGAACGGAGACGTCGAGTAACCAAAACAAATGCGTTAAACAAATTCGTATACGTTATTTATCAATTTAACTCTAGAATTAAAGGATATACAACGAGAAACAACGTTTGACAACCTTTAAACAGTTTTAATAACTATCTCAAAAATTGTCGCTCTGATTGCAAACAACTGCTGAGTTATCTACTGAAATTTGTTGAACAAAACGACTTACGTATTTTAAGCATGCTAACCTTTAGCCCGGTAAGCAAATTAAAAAAAAAACCCAATATGTAGGCTACACGAGAACGGAGACGTCGAGTAACCAAAACAAATGCGTTAACAAATTCGTACACGTTATTTATCAATTTAACTCTAGAATTAAAGGATATACAACGAGAAACAACGTTTGACAACCTTTAAACAGTTTTAATAACTATCTCAAAAATTGTCGCTCTGATGCAAACAACTGCTGAGTTATCTACTCAAATTTGTTGAACAAAACGACTTACGTATTTTAAGCATGCTAACCTTTAGCCCGGTAAGCAAATTAAAAAAAAAAAACGCAATATGTAGGCTACACGAGAACGGAGACGTCGAGTAACCAAAACAAATGCGTTAAACAAATTCGTATACGTTATTTATCAATTTAACTCTAGAATTAAAGGATATACAACGAGAAACAACGTTTGACAACCTTTAAACAGTTTTAATAACTATCTCAAAAATTGTCGCTCTGATGCAAACAACTGCTGAGTTATCTACTCAAATTTGTTGAACAAAACGACTTACGTATTTTAAGCATGCTAACCTTTAGCCCGGTAAGCAAATTAAAAAAAAAAACGCAATATGTAGGCCACACGAGAACGGAGACGTAGAGTAACCAAAACAAATGCGTTAAACAAATTCGTACACGTTATTTATCAATTTAACTCTAGAATTAAAGGATATACAACGAGAAACAACGTTTGACAACCTTTAAACAGTTTTAATAACTATCTCAAAAATTGTCGCTCTGATGCAAACAACTGCTGAGTTATCTACTCAAATTTGTTGAACAAAACGACTTACGTATTTTAAGCATGCTAACCTTTAGCCCCGGTAAGCAAATTAAAAAAAAAAAACGCAATATGTAGGCTACACGAGAACGGAGACGTCGAGTAACCAAAACAAATGCGTTAAACAAATTCGTACACGTTATTTATCAATTTAACTCTAGAATTAAAGGATATACAACGAGAAACAGCGTTTGACAACCTTTAAACAGTTTTAATAACTATCTCAAAAATTGTCGCTGATGCAAACAACTGCTGAGTTATCTACTGAAATTTGTTGAACAAAACGACTTACGTATTTTAAGCATGCTAACCTTTAGCCCGGTAAGCAAATTAAAAAAAAAACCCAATATGTAGGCTACACGAGAACGGAGACGTCGAGTAACCAAAACAAATGCGTTAAACAAATTCGTACACGTTATTTATCAATTTAACTCTAGAATTAAAGGATATACAACGAGAAACAACGTTTGACAACCTTTAAACAGTTTTAATAACTATCTCAAAAATTGTCGCTCTGATGCAAACAACTGCTGAGTTATCTACTCAAATTTGTTGAACAAAACGACTTACGTATTTTAAGCATGCTAACCTTTAGCCCGGTAAGCAAATTAAAAAAAAAACGCAATATGTAGGCTACACGAGAACGGAGACGTCGAGTAACCAAAACAAATGCGTTAAACAAATTCGTATACGTTATTTATCAATTTAACTCTAGAATTAAAGGATATACAACGAGAAACAACGTTTGACAACCTTTAAACAGTTTTAATAACTATCTCAAAAATTGTCGCTCTGATGCAAACAACTGCTGAGTTATCTACTCAAATTTGTTGAACAAAACGACTTACGTATTTTAAGCATGCTAACCTTTAGCCCGGTAAGCAAATTAAAAAAAAAAACGCAATATGTAGGCTACACGAGAACGGAGACATCGAGTAACCAAAACAAATGCGTTAAACAAATTCGTACACGTTATTTATCAATTTAACTCTAGAATTAAAGGATATACAACGAGAAACAATGTTTGACAACCTTTAAACAGTTTTAATAACTATCTAAAAAATTGTCGCTCTGATGCAAACAACTGATGAGTTATCTACTTAAATTTGTTGAACAAAACGACTTACGTATTTTAAGCATGCTAACCTTTAGCCCGGTAAGCAAATTAAAAAAAAAAAAACGCAATATGTAGGCTACACGAGAACGGAGCCGTCGAGTAACCAAAACAAATGGGTTAAACAAATTCGTACACGTTATTTATCAATTTAACTCTAGAATTAAAGGATATACAACGAGAAACAACGTTTGACAACCTTTAGACAGTTTTAATAACTATCTCAAAAACTGTGGCTCTGATGCAAACAACTGATGAATTATCTACTTAAATTTGTTGAACAAAACGACTTACGTATTTTAGCATGCTAACCTTTAGCCCGGTAAGCAAATTAAAAAAAAAACGCAATATGTAGGCTACACGAGAACGGAGACGTCGAGTAACCAAAATAAATGCGTTAAACAAATTCGTACACGTTATTTATCAATTTAACTCTAGAATTAAAGGATATACAACGAGAAACAACGTTTGACAACATTTAAACAGTTTTAATAACTATCTCAAAAATTGTCGCTCTGATGGAAACAACTGCTGAGTTATCTACTTAAATTTGTTGAACAAAACGACTTACGTATTTTAAGCATGCTAACCTTTAGCCCGGTAAGCAAATTAAAAAAAAAACGCAATATGTAGGCCAACCGAGAACGGAGACGTCGAGTAACCAAAACAAATGCGTTAAACAAATTCGTACACGTTATTTATCAATTTAACTCTAGAATAAAGGATATACAACGAGAAACAACGTTTGACAACCTTTAAACAGTTTTAATAACTATCTCAAAAATTGTCGCTCTGATGCAAACAACTGCTGAGTTATCTACTCAAATTTGTTGAACAAAACGACTTACGTATTTTAAGCATGCTAACCTTTAGCCGGTAAGCAAATTAAAAAAAAAAAACGCAATATGTAGGCTACACGAGAGCGGAGACGTCGAGTAACCAAAACAAATGCGTTAAACAAATTCGTACACGTTATTTATCAATTTAACTCTAGAATTAAAGGATATACAACGAGAAACAACGTTTGACAACCTTTAAACAGTTTTAATAACTATCTCAAAAATTGTCGCTCTGATGCAAACAACTGATGATTTATCTACTTAAATTTGTTGAACAAAACGACTTACGTATTTTAAGCAATGCTAACCTTTAGCCGGTAAGCAAATTAAAAAAAAACGCAATATGTAGGCTACACGAGAACGGAGACGTCGACTAACCAAAACAAATGCGTTTAAACAAATTCGTACACGTTATTTATCAATTTAACTCTAGAATTAAAGGATATACAACGAGAAACAACGTTTGACAACCTTTAAACAGTTTTAATAACTATCTCAAAAATTGTCGCTCTGATGCAAACAACTGCTGAGTTATCTACTCAAATTTGTTGAACAAAACGACTTACGTATTTTAAGCATGCTAACTTTAGCCCGGTAAGCAAATTAAAAAAAAACGCAATATGTAGGCTACACGAGAACGGAGACGTCGAGTAACCAAAACAAATGCGTTAAACAAATTCGTACACGTTATTTATCAATTTAACTCTAGAATTAAAGGATATACAACGAGAAACAACGTTTGACAACCTTTAAAACAGTTTTAATAACTATCTCAAAAATTGTCGCTCTGATGCAAACAACTGCTGAGTTATCTACTGAAATTTGTTGAAACAAACGACTTACGTATTTTAAGCATGCTAACCTTTAGCCCGGTAAGCAAATTAAAAAAAAAAACCCAATATGTAGGCTACACGAGAACGGAGACGTCGAGTAACCAAAAACAAATGCGTTAAACAAATTCGTACACGTTATTTATCAATTTAACTCTAGAATTAAAGGATATACAACGAGAAACAACGTTTGACAACCTTTAAACAGTTTTAATAACTATCTCAAAAAATTGTCGCTCTGATGCAAACAACTGCTGAGTTATCTACTCAAATTTGTTGAACAAACGACTTACGTATTTTAAGCATGCTAACCTTTAGCCCGGTAAGCAAATTAAAAAAAAAACGCAATATGTAGGCTACACGAGAACGGAGACGTCGAGTAACCAAAACAAATGCGTTAAACAAATTCGTATACGTTATTTATCAATTTAACTCTAGAATTAAAGGATATACAACGAGAAACAACGTTTGACAACCTTTAAACAGTTTTAATAACTATCTCAAAAATTGTCGCTCTGATGCAAACAACTGCTGAGTTATCTACTCAAATTGTTGAACAAACGACTTACGTATTTTAAGCATGCTAACCTTTAGCCCGGTAAGCAATTAAAAAAAAAACGCAATATGTAGGCTACACGAGAACGGAGACGTCGAGTAACCAAAACAAATGCGTTAAACAAATTCGTACACGTTATTTATCAATTTAACTCTAGAATTAAAGGATATACAACGAGAAACAATGTTTGACAACCTTTAAACAGTTTTAATAACTATCTAAAAAATTGTCGCTCTGATGCAAACAACTGATGAGTTATCTACTTAAATTGTTGAACAAAACGACTTACGTATTTTAAGCATGCTAACCTTTAGCCCGGTAAGCAAATTAAAAAAAACCGCAATATGTAGGCTACACGAGAACGGAGCCGTCGAGTAACAGAAAACAAATGGGTTAAACAAATTCGTACACGTTATTTATCAATTTAACTCTAGAATTAAAGGATATACAACGAGAAACAACGTTTGACAACCTTTAAACAGTTTTAATAACTATCTCAAAAATTGTGGCTCTGATGCAAACAACTGATGAGTTATCTACTTAAATTTGTTGAACAAAACGACTTACGTATTTTAGCATGCTAACCTTTAGCCCGGTAAGCAAATTAAAAAAAAACGCAATATGTAGGCTACACGAGAACGGAGACGTCGAGTAACCAAAACAAAATGCGTTAAACAAATTCGTACACGTTATTTATCAATTTAACTCTAGAATTAAAGGATATACAACGAGAAACAACGTTTGACAACCTTTAAACAGTTTTAATAACTATCTCAAAAATTGTCGCTCTGATGGAAACAACTGCTGAGTTATCTACTTAAATTTGTTGAACAAAACGACTTACGTATTTTAAGCATGCTAACCTTTAGCCCGGTAAGCAAATTAAAAAAAAACGCAATATGTAGGCCAACCGAGAACGGAGACGTCGAGTAACCAAAACAAATGCGTTTAAACAAATCCGTACACGTTATTTATCAATTTTAACTCTAGAATTAAAGGATATACAACGAGAAACAACGTTTGACAACCTTTAAACAGTTTTAATAACTATCTCAAAAATTGTCGCTCTGATGCAAACAACTGCTGAGTTATCTACTCAAATTTGTTGAACAAAACGACTTACGTATTTTAAGCATGCTAACCTTTAGCCCGGTAAGCAAATTAAAAAAAAAACGCAATATGCTAGGCTACACGAGAACGGAGACGTCGAGTAACCAAAACAAATGCGTTTAAACAAATTCGTACACGTTATGTATCAATTTAACTCTAGAATTAAAGGATATACAACGAGAAACAACGTTTGACAACCTTTAAAACAGTTTTAATAACTATCTCAAAAATTGTCGCTCTGATGCAAACAACTGCTGAGTTATCTACTCAAATTTGTTGAGCAAAACGACTTACGTATTTTAAGCATGCTAACCTTTAGCCCGGTAAGCAAATTAAAAAAAAAAACGCAATATGTAGGCTACACGAGAACGGAGACGTCTAGTAACCAAAACAAATGCCGTTAAACAAATTCGTACACGTTATTTATCAATTTAACTCTAGAATTAAAGGATATACAACGAGAAACAACGTTTGACAACCTTTAAACAGTTTTAATAACTATATCAAAAATTGTCGCTCTGAGGCAAACAACTGCTGAGTTATCTACTGAAATTTGTTGAACAAAACGACTTACGTATCTTAAGCATGCTAACCTTTAGCCCGGTAAGCAAATTAAAAAAAAAACGCAATATGTAGGCTATACGAGAACGGAGACGTAGAGTAACAAAAAAAAATGCGTTAAACAAATTCGTACACGTTATTTATCAATTTAACTCTAGAATTAAAGGATATAACAACGAGAAACAACGTTTGACAACCTTTAAACAGTTTTAATAACTATCTCAAAAATTGTCGCTCTGATGCAAACAACTGCTGAGTTATCTACTCAAATTTGTTGAACAAAACGACTTACGTATTTTAAGCATGCTAACCTTTAGCCCGGTAAGCAAATTAAAAAAAAAAACGCAATATGTAGGCTACACGAGAACGGAGACGTCGAGTAACCAAAACAAATGCGTTAAACAAATTCGTACACGTTATTTATCAATTTAACTCTAGAATTAAAGGATATACAACGAGAAACAACGTTTGACAACCTTTAAACAGTTTTAATAACTATCTCAAAAAATTGTGGCTCTGATGCAAACAACTGATGAGTTATCTACTTAAATTTGTTGAAACAAAACGACTTACGTATTTTAGCATGCTAACCTTTAGCCCGGTAAGCAAATTTAAAAAAAAACGCAATATGTAGGCTACACGAGAACGGAGACGTCGAGAGAACCAAAACAAATGCGCTTAAACAAATTCGTACACGTTATTTATCAATTTTAACTCTAGAATTAAAGGATATACAACGAGAAACAACGTTGACAACCTTTAAACAGTTTTAATAACTATCTCAAAAATTGTCGCTCTGATGGAAACAACTGCTGAGTTATCTACTTAAATTTGTTGAACAAAACGACTTACGTATTTTAAGCATGCTAACCTTTAGCCCGGTAAGCAAATTTAAAAAAACGCAATATGTAGGCTACACGAGAACGGAGACGTAGAGTAACAAAAAAAAATGCTGTTTAAACAAATTCGTACACGTTATTTATCAATTTAACTCTAGAATTAAAGGATATACAACGAGAAAAAACGTTTGACAACCTTTAAACAGTTTTAATAACTATCTCAAAAATTGTCGCTCTGATGCAAACAACTGATGATTTATCTACTTAAATTTGTTGAACAAAACGACTTACGTATTTTAAGCATGCTAACCTTTAGCCCGGTTAGCAAATTAAAAATAAAACGCAATATGTAGGCTACAGGAGAACTGAGACGTCGAGTAACCAAAACAAATGCGTTAAACAAATTCGTACACGTTATTTATCAATTTAACTCTAGAATTAAAGGATATACAACGAGAAACAACGTTTGACAACCTTTAAACAGTTTTAATAACTATCTCAAAAATTGTGGCTCTGATGCAAACAACTGATGAGTTATCTACTTAAATTTGTTGAACAAAACGACTTACGTATTTTAGCATGCTAACCTTTAGCCCGGTAAGCAAATTTAAAAAAAACAGGCTACACGAGAACGGAGACGTCGAGTAACCAAAACAAATGCGTTAAACAAATTCGTACACGTTATTTATCAATTTAACTCTAGAATTAAAGGATATACAACGAGAAACAACGTTTGACAACCTTTAAACAGTTTTAATAACTATCTCAAAAATTGTCGCTCTGATGGAAACAACTGCTGAGTTATCTACTTAAATTTGTTGAACAAAACGACTTACGTATTTTAAGCATGCTAACCTTTAGCCCGGTAAACAAATTAAAAAAAAAAAACGCAATATGTAGGCCAACCGAGAACGGAGACGTCGAGTAACCAAAACAAATGCGTTAAATAAATTCGTACACGTTATTTATCAATTTAACTCTAGAATTAAAGGATATACGACGAGAAACAACGTTTGACAACCTTTAAACAGTTTTAATAACTATCTCAAAAATTGTCGCTCTGATGCAAACAACTGCTGAGTTATCTACTCAAATTTGTTGAACAAAACGACTTACGTATTTTAAGCATGCTAACCTTTAGCCCGGTAAGCAAATTAAAAAAAAAACGCAATATGTAGGCTACACGAGAACGGAGACGTCGAGTAACCAAAACAAATGCGTTAAACAAATTCGTACACGTTATTTATCAATTTAACTCTAGAATTAAAGGATATACAACGAGAAACAACGTTTGACAACCTTTAAACAGTTTTAATAACTATATCAAAAATTGTCGCTCTGATGCAAACAACTGCTTAGTTATCTACTGAAATTTGTTGAACAAAACGACTTACGTATCTTAAGCATGCTAATCTTTAGCCCGGTAAGCAAATTAAAAAAAAACGCAATATGTAGGCTATACGAGAACGGAGACGTAGAGTAACAAAAAAAAATGCGTTAAACAAATTCGTACACGTTATTTATCAATTTAACTCTAGAATTAAAGGATATACAACGAGAAACAACGTTTGACAACCTTTAAACAGTTTTAATAACTATCTCAAAAATTGTCGCTCTGATGCAAACAACTGCTGAGTTATCTACTCAAATTTGTTGAACAAAACGACTTACGTATTTTAAGCATGCTAACCTTTAGCCCGGTAAGCAAATTAAAAAAAAAACGCAATATGTAGGCTACACGAGAACGGAGACGTCGAGTAACCAAAACAAATGCGTTAAACAAATTCGTATACGTTATTTATCAATTTAACTCTAGAATTAAAGGATATACAACGAGAAACAACGTTTGACAACCTTTAAACAGTTTTAATAACTATCTCAAAAATTGTCGCTCTGATGCAAACAACTGCTGAGTTATCTACTCAAATTTGTTGAACAAAACGACTTACGTATTTTAAACATGCTAACCTTTAGCCCGGTAAGCAAATTAAAAAAAAAAAACGCAATATGTAGGCTACACGAGAACGGAGACTCGAGTAACCAAAACAAATGCGTTAAACAAATTCGTACACGTTTTTTATCAATTTAACTCTAGAATTAAAGGATATACAACGAGAAACAACGTTTGACAACCTTTAAACAGTTTTAATAACTATCTCAAAAATTGTCGCTCTGATGCAAACAACTGCTGAGTTATCTACTCAAATTTGTTGAACAAAACGACTTACGTATTTTAAGCATGCTAACCTTTAGCCCGGTAAGCAAATTAAAAAAAAAAACGCAATATGTAGGCTACACGAGAACGGAGACGTCGAGTAACCAAAACAAATGCGTTAAACAAATTCGTGCACGTTATTTATCAATTTAACTCTAGAATTAAAGGATATACAACGAGAAACAACGTTTGACAACCTTTAAACAGTTTTAATAACTATCTCAAAAATTGTCGCTCTGATGCAAACAACTGATGAGTTATCTACTTAAATTTGTTGAACAAAACGACTTACGTATTTTAAGCATTGCTAACCTTTAGCCCGGTAAGCAAATTAAAAAAAAAAAACGCAATATGTAGGCTACAAGAGAACGGAGACGTCGAGTAACCAAAACAAATGCGTTAAACAAATTCGTACACGTTATTTATCAATTTAACTCTAGAATTAAAGGATATACAACGAGAAACAACGTTTGACAACCTTTTAAACAGTTTTAATAACTATCTCAAAAATTGTCGCTCTGATGCAAACAACTGATGATTTATCTACTTAAATTTGTTGAACAAAACGACTTACGTATTTTAAGCATGCTAACCTTTAGCCCGGTAAGCAAATTAAAAAAAAACGCAATATGTAGGCTACACGAGAACGGAGACGTCGAGTAACCAAAACAAATGCGTTAAAAAAAATTCGTACACGTTATTTATCAATTTAACTCTAGAATTAAAGGATATACAACGAGAAACAACATTTGAAAACCTTTAAACAGTTTTAATAACTATCTCAAAAATTGTCGCTCTGATGCAAACAACTGCTGAGTTATCTACTCAAATTTGTTGAACAAAACGACTTACGTATTTTAAACATGCTAACCTTTAGCCCCGGTAAGCAAATTAAAAAAAAACGCAATATGTAGGCTACACGAGAACGGAGACGTCGAGTAACCAAAACAAATGCGTTAAACAAATTCGTACACGTTATTTATCAATTTAACTCTAGAATTAAAAGGATATACAACGAGAAACAACGTTTGACAACCTTTAAACAGTTTTAATAACTATCTCAAAAATTGTCGCTCTGATGCAAACAACTGATGAGTTATCTACTTAAATTTGTTGAACAAAACGACTTACGTATTTTAAGCATGCTAACCCTTTAGCCCGGTAAGCAAATTAAAAAAAAAACGCAATATGTAGGCTACCCGAGAACGGAGACGTCGAGTAACCAAAACAAATGCGTTAAACAAATTCGTACACGTTATTTATCAATTTAACTCTAGAATTAAAGGATATACAACGAGAAACAACGTTTGACAACCTTTAAACAGTTTTAATAACTATCTCAAAAATTGTCGCTCTGATGCAAACAACTGATGAGTTATCTACTTAAATTTGTTGAACAAAAACGACTTACGTATTTTAAGCATGCTAACCTTTAGCCCGGTAAGCAAATTAAAAAAAAAAAACGCAATATGTAGGCTACACGAGAACGGAGACGTCGAGTAACCAAAACAAATGCGTTCAACAAATTCGTACACGTTATTTATCAATTTAACTCTAGAATTAAAGGATATACAACGAGAAACAACGTTTGACAACCTTTAAACAGTTTTAATAACTATCTCAAAAATTGTCGCTCTGATGCAAACAACTGCTGAGTTATCTACTCAAATTTGTTGAACAAAACGACTTACGTATTTTAAGCATGCTAACCTTTAGCCCGGTAAGCAAATTAAAAAAAAAACGCAATATGTAGGCTACACGAGAGCGGAGACGTCGAGTAACCAAAACAAATGCGTTCAACAAATTCGTACACGTTATTTATCAATTTAACTCTAGAATTAAAGGATATACAACGAGAAACAACGTTTGACAACCTTTAAACAGTTTTAATAACTATCTCAAAAATTGTCGCTCTGATGCAAACAACTGATGAGTTATCTACTTAAATTTGTTGAACAAAACGACTTACGTATTTTAAGCATGCTAACCTTTAGCCCGGTAAGCAAATTAAAAACAAAAACGCAATATGTAGGCTACACGAGAACGGAGACGTTGAGTAACCAAAACAAATGCGTTAAACAAATTCGTACACGTTATTTATCAATTTAACTCTAGAATTAAAGGATATACAACGAGAAACAACGTTTGACAACCTTCAAACAGTTTTAATAACTATCTCAAAAATTGTCGCTCTGATGCAAACAACTGCTGAGTTATCTACTCAAATTTGTTGAACAAAACGACTTACGTATTTTAAACATGTTGACCTTTAGCCCGGTAAGCAAATTAAAAAAAAAAACGCAATATGTAGGCTACACGAGAATGGAGACGTCGAGTAACCAAAACAAATGCGTTAAACATATTATTTATCAATTTAACTCTAGAATTAAAGGATATACAACGAGAAACATCGTTTGACAACCTTTAAACAGTTTTAATAACTATCTCAAAAATTGTCGCTCTGATGCAAACAACTGCTGAGTTATCTACTCAAATTTGTTGAACAAAACGACTTACGTATTTTAAGCATGCTAACCTTTAGCCCGGTAAGCAAATTAAAAAAAAAAACGCAATATGTAGGCTACACGAGAGCGGAGACGTCGAGTAACCAAAACAAATGCGTTCAACAAATTCGTACACGTTATTTATCAATTTAACTCTAGAATTAAAGGATATACAACGAGAAACAACGTTTGACAACCTTTAAACAGTTTTAATAACTATCTCAAAAATTGTCGCTCTGATGAAAACAACTGCTGAGTTATCTACTCAAATTTGTTGAACAAAACGACTTACGTATTTTAAGCATGCTAACCTTTAGCCCGGTAAGCAAATTAAAAAAAAAAGCGCAATATGTAGGCTACACGAGAGCGGAGACGTCGAGTAACCAAAACAAATGCGTTCAACAAATTCGTACACGTTATTTATCAATTTAACTCTAGAATTAAAGGATATACAACGAGAAACAACGTTTGACAACCTTTAAACAGTTTTAATAACTATCTCAAAAATTGTCACACTGATGCAAACAACTGATGAGTTGTCTACTTAAATTTGTTGAACAAAACGACTTACGTATTTTAAGCATGCTAACCTTTAGCCCGGTAAGCAAATTTAAAAAAAAAAGCAATATGTAGGCTACACGAGAACGGAGACGTCGAGTAACCAAAACAAATGCGTTAAACAAATTCGTACACTTTATTTATCAATTTAACTCTAGAATTAAGGGATATACAACGAGAAACAACGTTTGACAACCTTTAAACAGTTTTAATAACTATCTCAAAAATTGTCGCTCTGATGCAAACAACTGATGAGCTATCTACTTAAATTTGTCGAACAAAACGACTTACGTATTTTAAGCATGCTAACCTTTAGCCCGGTAAGCAAATTAAAAAAAAAAAACGCAATATGTAGGCTACACGAGAACGGAGCCGTCGAGTAACCAAAACAAATGCGTTAAACAAATTCGTACACGTTATTTATCAATTTAACTCTAGAATTAAAGGATATACAACGAGAAACAACGTTTGACAACCTTTAAACAGTTTTAATAACTATCTCAAAAATTGTCGCTCTGATGCAAACAACTGATGAGTTATCTACTTAAATTTGTTGAACAAAACGACTTACGTATTTTAAGCATGCTAACCTTTAGCCCGGTAAGCAAATTTAAAAAAAACGCAATATGTAGGCTACACGAGAACGGAGACGTCGAGTAACCAAAACAAATGCGTTAAACAAATTCGTACACGTTATTTATCAATTTAACTCTAGAATTAAAGGATATACAACGAGAAACAACGTTTGACAACCTTCAAACAGTTTTAATAACTATCTCAAAAATTGTCGCTCTGATGCAAACAACTGCTGAGTTATCTACTCAAATTTGTTGAACAAAACGACTTACGTATTTTAAACATGCTGACCTTTAGCCCGGTAAGCAAATTAAAAAAAAAAACGCAATATGTAGGCTACACGAGAACGGAGACGTCGAGTAACCAAAACAAATGCGTTAAACATATTATTTATCAATTTAACTCTAGAATTAAAGGATATACAACGAGAAACAACGTTTGACAACCTTTAAACAGTTTTAATAACTATCTCAAAAATTTTCGCTCTGATGCAAACAACTGCTGAGTTATCTACTCAAATTTGTTGAACAAAACGACTTACGTATTTTAAACATGCTAACCTTTAGCCCGGTAAGCAAATTAAAAAAAAAAAACGCAATATGTAGGCTACACGAGAAAGGAGACGTCGAGTAACCAAAACAAATGCGTTAAACAAATTCGTACACGTTATTTATCAATTTAACTATAGAATTAAAGGATATACAACGAGAAACAACGTTTGACAACCTTTAAACAGTTTTAATAACTATCTCAAAAATTGTCGCTCTGATGCAAACAACTGATGAGTTATCTACTTAAATTTGTTGAACAAAACGACTTACGTATTTTAAGCATGCTAACCTTTAGCCCGGTAAGCAAATTAAAAAAAAAACGCAATATGTAGGCTACACGAGAACGGAGCCGTCGAGTAACCAAAACAAATGGGTTAAACGAATTCGTACACGTTATTTATCAATTTAACTCTAGAATTAAAGGATATACAACGAGAAACAACGTTTGACAACCTTTAAACAGTTTTAATAACTATCTCAAAAATTGTCGCTCTGATGGAAACAACTGCTGAGTTATCTACTCAAATTTGTTGAACAAAACGACTTACGTATTTTAAGCATGCTAACCTTTAGCCCGGTAAGCAAATTAAAAAAAAACGCAATATGTAGGCTACACGAGAACGGAGACGTCGAGTAACCAAAACAAATGCGTTAAACAAATTCGTACACGTTATTTATCAATTTAACTCTAGAATTAAAGGATATACAACGAGAAACAACGTTTGACAACCTTTAAACAGTTTTAATAACTATCTCAAAAATTGTCACACTGATGCAAACAACTGATGAGTTATCTACTTAAATTTGTTGAACAAAACGACTTACGTATTTTAAGCATGCTAACCTTTAGCCCGGTAAGCAAATTAAAAAAAAAAACGCAATATGTAGGCTACACGAGAACGGAGACGTCGAGTAACCAAAACAAATGCGTTAAACAAATTCGTACACTTTATTTATCAATTTAACTCTAGAATTAAGGGATATACAACGAGAAACAACGTTTGACAACCTTTAAACAGTTTTAATAACTATCTCAAAAATTGTCGCTCTGATGCAAACAACTGATGAGTTATCTACTTAAATTTGTCGAACAAAACGACTTACGTATTTTAAGCATGCTAACCTTTAGCCCGGTAAGCAAATTAAAAAAAAAAACGCAATATGTAGGCTACACGAGAACGGAGACGTCGAGTAACCAAAACAAATGCGTTAAACAAATTCGTACACGTTATTTATCAATTTAACTCTAGAATTAAAGGATATACAACGAGAAACAACGTTTGACAACCTTTAAACAGTTTTAATAACTATCTCAAAAATTGTCGCTCTGATGCAAACAACTGCTGAGTTATCTACTCAAATTTGTTGAACAAAACGACTTACGTATTTTAAACATGCTAACCTTTAGCCCGGTAAGCAAATTAAAAAAAAAACGCAATATGTAGGCTACACGAGAACGGAGACGTCGAGTAACCAAAACAAATGCGTTAAACAAATTCGTACACGTTGTTTATCAATTTAACTCTAGAATTAAAGGATATACAACGAGAAACAACGTTTGACAACCTTTAAACAGTTTTAATAACTATCTCAAAAATTGTCGCTCTGATGCAAACAACTGCTGGGTTATCTACTCAAATTTGTTGAACAAAACGACTTACGTATTTTAAACATGCTAACCTTTAGCCCGGTAAGCAAATTAAAAAAAAAACGCAATATGTAGGCTACACGAGAAACGGAGACGTCGAGTAACCAAAACAAATGCGTTAAACAAATTCGTACACGTTATTTTATCAATTTAACTCTAGAATTAAAAGGATATACAACGAGAAACAACGTTTGACAACCTTTAAACAGTTTTAATAACTATCTCAAAAATTGTCGCTCTGATGCAAACAACTGCTGAGTTATCTACTCAAATTTGTTGAACAAAACGACTTACGTTTTTTAAGCATGCTAACCTTTAGCCCGGTAAGCAATTAAAAAAAAAACGCAATATGTAGGCTACACGAGAACGGAGACGTCGAGTAACCAAAACAAATGCGTTAAACAAATTCGTACACGTTATTTATCAATTTAACTCTAGAATTAAAGGATATACAACGAGAAACAACGTTTGACAACCTTTAAACAGTTTTAATAACTATCTCAAAAATTGGCGCTCTGATGCAAACAACTGCTGAGTTATCTACTCAAATTTGTTGAACAAAATGACTTACGTATTTTAAGCATGCTAACCTTTAGCCCGGTAAGCAAATTAAAAAAAAAAAACGCAATATGTAGGCTACACGAGAACGGAGACGTCGAGTAACCAAAACAAATGCGTTAAAAAAATTCGTACACGTTATTTATCAATTTAACTCTAGAATTAAAGGATATACAACGAGAAACAACATTTGAAAACCTTTAAACAGTTTTAATAACTATCTCAAAAATTGTCGCTCTGATGCAAACAACTGCTGAGTTATCTACTCAAATTTGTTGAACAAAACGACTTACGTATTTTAAACATGCTAACCTTTAGCCCGGTAAGCAAATTAAAAAAAAACGCAATATGTAGGCTACACGAGAAAGGAGACGTCGAGTAACCAAAACAAATGCGTTAAACAAATTCGTACACGTTATTTATCAATTTAACTCTAGAATTAAAGGATATACAACGAGAAACAACGTTTGACAACCTTTAAACAGTTTTAATAACTATCTCAAAAATTGTCGCTCTGATGCAAACAACTGATGAGTTATCTACTTAAATTTGTTGAACAAAACGACTTACGTATTTTAAACATGCTAACCTTTAGCCCGGTAAGCAAATTAAAAAAAAAAAAACCCAATATGTAGGCTACACGAGAACGGAGACGTCGAGTAACCAACACAAATGCGTTAAACAAATTCGTACACGTTATTTATCAATTTATCTCTAGAATTAAAGGATATACAACGAGAAACAACGTTTGACAACCTTTAAACAGTTTTAATAACTATCTCAAAAATTGTCGCTCTGATGCAAACAACTGCTGAGTTATCTACTCAAATTTGTTGAACAAAACGACTTACGTATTTTAAACATGCTAACCTTTAGCCCGGTAAGCAAATTAAAAAAAAAACGCAATATGTAGGCTACACGAGAACGGAGACGTCGAGTAACCAAAACAAATGCGTTAAACAAATTCGTACACGTTATTTATCAATTTAACTCTAGAATTAAAGGATATACAACGAGACACAACGTTTGACAACCTTTAAACAGTTTTAATAACTATCTCAAAATTTGTCGCTCTGATGCAAACAACTGCTAAGTTATCTACTCAAATTTGTTGAACAAAACGACTTACGTATTTTAAGCATTTACTTTAGCCCGGTAAGCAAATTAAAAAAAAACGCAATATGTAGGCTACACGAGAACGGAGACGTCGAGTAACCAAAACAAATGCGTTAAACAAATTCGTACACGTTATTTATCAATTTAACTCTAGAATTAAAGGATATGCAACGAGAAACAACATTTGACAACCTTTAAACAGTTTTAATAACTATCTCAAAAATTGTCGCTCTGATGCAAACAACTGCTGAGTTATCTACTCAAATTTGTTGAACAAAACAACTTACGTATTTTAAGCATGCTAACCTTTAGCCCGGTAAGCAAATTAAAAAAAAAACGCAATATGTAGGCTACACGAGAACGGAGACGTCGAGTAACCAAAACAAATGCGTTAAACAAATTCGTACACGTTATTTATCAATTTAACTCGAGAATTAAAGGATATACAACGAGAAACCACGTTTGACAACCTTTAAACAGTTTTAATAACTATCTCAAAAATTGTCGCTCTGATGCAAACAACTGATGAGTTATCTACTTAAATTTGTTGAACAAAACGACTTACGTATTTTAAACATGCTAACCTTTAGCCCGGTAAGCAAATTAAAAAAAAAACGCAATATGTAGGCTACACGAGAACGGAGACGTCGATTAACCAAAACAAATGCCTTAAACAAATTCGTACACGTTATTTATCAATTTAACTCTAGAATTAAAGGATATACAACGAGAAACAACGTTTGACAACCTTTAAACAGTTTTAATAACTATCACAAAAATTGTCGCTCTGATGCAAACAACTGATGAGTTATCTACTTAAATTTGTTGAGCAAAACGACTTACGTATTTTAAACATGCTAACCTTTAGCCCAGTAAGCAAATTAAAAAAAAAAAAACGCAATATGTAGGCTACACGAGAACGGAGACGTCGAGTAACCAAAACAAATGCTTTAAACAAATTCGTACACGTTATTTATCAATTTAACTCTAGAATTAAAGGATATACAACGAGAAACAACGTTTGACAACCTTTAAACAGTTTTAATAACTATCTCAAAAATTGTCGTTCTGATGGAAACAACTGCTGAGTTATCTACTCAAATTTGTTGAAGAAAACGATTTACGTATTTTAAGCATGCTAACCTTTAGCCCGGTAAGCAAATTAAAAAAAATAACGCAATATGTAGGCTACACGAGAACGGAGACGTCGAGTAACCAAAACAAATGCGTTAAACAAATTCGTACACGTTGTTTATCAATTTAACTCTAGAATTAAAGGATATACAACGAGAAACAACGTTTGACAACCTTTAAACAGTTTTAATAACTATCTCAAAAATTGTCGCTCTGATGCAAACAACTGCTGAGTTATCTACTCAAATTTGTTGAACAAAACGACTTACGTATTTTAAGCATGCTAACTTTTAGCCCGGTAAGCAAATTAAAAAAAAACGCAATATGTAGGCTACACGAGAACGGAGCCGTCGAGTAACCAAAACAAATGGGTTAAACAAATTCGTACACGTTATTTATCAATTTAACTCTAGAATTAAAGGATATACAACGAGAAACAACGTTTGACAACCTTTAAACAGTTTTAATAACTATCTCAAAATTGTCGCTCTGATGCAAACAACTGATGAGTTATCTACTTAAATTTGTTGAACAAAACGACTTACGTATTTTAAGCATGCTAACCTTTAGCCCGGTAAGCAAATTAAAAAAAAAACGGAATATGTAGGCTACACGAGAACGGAGACGTCGAGTAACCAAAACAAATGCGTTAAAAAAATTCGTACACGTTATTTATCAATTTAACTCTAGAATTAAAGGATATACAACGAGAAACAACATTTGAAAACCTTTAAACAGTTTTAATAACTATCTCAAAAATTGTCGCTCTGATGCAAACAACTGCTGAGTTATCTACTCAAATTTGTTGAACAAAACGACTTACGTATTTTAAGCATGCTAACTTTTAGCCCGGTAAGCAAATTAAAAAAAAACGCAATATGTAGGCTACACGAGAACGGAGCCGTCGAGTAACCAAAACAAATGGGTTAAACAAATTCGTACACGTTATTTATCAATTTAACTCTAGAATTAAAGGATATACAACGAGAAACAACGTTTGACAACCTTTAAACAGTTTTAATAACTATCTCAAAAATTGTCGCTCTGATGCAAACAACTGATGAGTTATCTACTTAAATTTGTTGAACAAAACGCCTTACGTATTTTAAGCATGCTAACCTTTAGCCCGGTAAGCAAATTAAAAAAAAAAAACGCAATATGTAGGCTACACGAGAACGGAGACGTCGAGTAACCAAAACAAATGCGTTAAAAAAATTCGTACACGTTATTTATCAATATAACTCTAGAATTAAAGGATATACAACGAGAAACAACATTTGAAAACCTTTAAACAGTTTTAATAACTATCTCAAAAATTGTCGCTCTGATGCAAACAACTGCTGAGTTATCTACTCAAATTTGTTGAACAAAACGACTTACGTATTTTAAACATGCTAACCTTTAGCCCGGTAAGCAAATTAAAAAAAAACGCAATATGTAGGCTACACGAGAACGGAGACGTCGAGTAACCAAAACAAATGCGTTAAACAAATTCGTACACGTTATTTATCAATTTAACTCTAGAATTAAAGGATATACAACGAGAAACAACGTTTGACAACCTTTAAACAGTTCTAATAACTATCTCAAAAATTGTCGCTCTGATGCAAACAACTGATGAGTTATCTACTTAAATTTGTTGAACAAAACGACTTACGTATTTTAAACATGCTAACCTTTAGCCCGGTAAGCAAATTAAAAAAAAAAACCCAATATGTAGGCTACACGAGAACGGAGACGTCGAGTAACCAACACAAATGCGTTAAACAAATTCGTACACGTTATTTATCAATTTATCTCTAGAATTAAAGGATATACAACGAGAAACAACGTTTGACAACCTTTAAACAGTTTTAATAACTATCTCAAAAATTGTCGCTCTGATGCAAACAACTGCTGAGTTATCTACTCAAATTTGTTGAACAAAACGACTTACGTATTTTAAACATGCTAACCTTTAGCCCGGTAAGCAAATTAAAAAAAAAACGCCATATGTAGGCTACACGAGAACGGAGACGTCGAGTAACCAAAACAAATGCGTTAAACAAATTCGTACACGTTATTTATCAATTTAACTCTAGAATTAAAGGATATACAACGAGAAACAACGTTTGACAACCTTTAAACAGTTTTAATAACTATCTCAAAAATTGTCGCTCTGATGCAAACAATTGCTAAGTTATCTACTCAAATTTGTTGAACAAAACGACTTACGTATTTTAAGCATTTACTTTAGCCCGGTAAGCAAATTAAAAAAAAACGCAATATGTAGGCTACACGAGAACGGAGACGTCGAGTAACCAAAACAAATGCGTTAAACAAATTCGTACACGTTATTTATCAATTTAACTCTAGAATTAAAGGATATGCAACGAGAAACAACATTTGACAACCTTTAAACAGTTTTAATAACTATCTCAAAAATTGTCGCTCTGATGCAAACAACTGCTGAGTTATCTACTCAAATTTGTTGAACAAAACGACTTACGTATTTTAAGCATGCTAACCTTTAGCCCGGTAAGCAAATTAAAAAAAAAACGCAATATGTAGGCTACACGAGAACGGAGACGTCGAGTAACCAAAACAAATGCGTTAAACAAATTCGTACACGTTATTTATCAATTTAACTCGAGAATTAAAGGATATACAACGAGAAACCACGTTTGACAACCTTTAAACAGTTTTAATAACTATCTCAAAAATTGTCGCTCTGATGCAAACAACTGATGAGTTATCTACTTAAATTTGTTGAACAAAACGACTTACGTATTTTAAACATGCTAACCTTTAGCCCGGTAAGCAAATTAAAAAAAAAAACGCAATATGTAGGCTACACGAGAACGGAGACGTCGATTAACCAAACAAATGCCTTAAACAAATTCGTACACGTTATTTATCAATTTAACTCTAGAATTAAAGGATATACAACGAGAAACAACGTTTGACAACCTTTAAACAGTTTTAATAACTATCTCAAAAATTGTCGCTCTGATGCAAACAACTGATGAGTTATCTACTTAAATTTGTTGAGCAAAACGACTTACGTATTTTAAACATGCTAACCTTTAGCCCAGTAAGCAAATTAAAAAAAAAAAAAACGCAATATGTAGGCTACACGAGAACGGAGACGTCGAGTAACCAAAACAAATGCGTTAAACAAATTCGTACACGTTATTTATCAATTTAACTCTAGAATTAAAGGATATACAACGAGAAACAACGTTTGACAACCTTTAAACAGTTTTAATAACTATCTCAAAAATTGTCGCTCTGATGGAAACAACTGCTGAGTTATCTACTCAAATTTGTTGAAGAAAACGACTTACGTATTTTAAGCATGCTAACCTTTAGCCCGGTAAGCAAATTAAAAAAAATAACGCAATATGTAGGCTACACGAGAACGGAGACGTCGAGTAACCAAAACAAATGCGTTAAACAAATTCGTACACGTTGTTTATCAATTTAACTCTAGAATTAAAGGATATACAACGAGAAACAACGTTTGACAACCTTTAAACAGTTTTAATAACTATCTCAAAAATTGTCGCTCTGATGCAAACAACTGCTGAGTTATCTACTCAAATTTGTTGAACAAAACGACTTACGTATTTTAAGCATGCTAACTTTTAGCCCGGTAAGCAAATTAAAAAAAAACGCAATATGTAGGCTACACGAGAACGGAGCCGTCGAGTAACCAAAACAAATGGGTTAAACAAATTCGTACACGTTATTTATCAATTTAACTCTAGAATTAAAGGATATACAACGAGAAACAACGTTTGACAACCTTTAAACAGTTTTAATAACTATCTCAAAAATTGTCGCTCTGATGCAAACAACTGATGAGTTATCTACTCAAATTTGTTGAACAAAACGACTTACGTATTTTAAGCATGCTAACCTTTAGCCCGGTAAGCAAATTAAAAAAAAAAACGCAGTATGTAGGCTACACGAGAACGGAGACGTCGAGTAACCAAAACAAATGCGTTAAACAAATTCGTACACGTTATTTATCAATTTAACTCTAGAATTAAAGGATATACAACGAGAAACAACGTTTGACAACATTTAAACAGTTTTAATAACTATCTCAAAAATTGTCGCTCTGATGCAAACAACTGCTGAGTTATCTACTCAAATTTGTTGAACAAAACGACTTACGTATTTTAAGCATGCTAACCTTTAGCCCGGTAAGCAAATTAAAAAAAAACGCAATATGTAGGCTACACGAAAACGGAGCCGTCGAGTAACCAAAACAAATGGGTTAAACAAATTCGTACACGTTATTTATCAATTTAACTCTAGAATTAAAGGATATACAACGAGAAACAACGTTTGACAACCTTTAAACAGTTTTAATAACTATCTCAAAAATTGTCGCTCTGATGCAAACAACAGATGAGTTATCTACTTAAATTTGTTGAACAAAACGACTTACGTATTTTAAGCATGCTAACCTTAAATTTGTAAGCAAATTAAAAAAAAAACGCGATATGTAGGCTACACGAGAACGGAGACGTCGAGTAACCAAAACAAATGCGTTAAACAAATTCGTACACGTTATTTATCAATTTAACTCAAGAATTAAAGGATATACAACGAGAAACAACGTTTGACAACCTTTAAACAGTTTTAATAACTATCTAAAAAATTGTCGCTCTGATGCAAACAACTGTTGAGTTATCTACTTAAATTTGTTGAACAAAACGACTTACGTATTTTAAGCATGTTAACCTTTAGCCCGGTAAGCAAATTAAAAAAAAAAAAACGCAATATGTAGGCTACACGGGAACGGAGACGTCGAGTAACCAAAACAAATGCGTTAAACAAATTCGTACATGTTATTTATCAATTTAACATTAGAATTAAAGGATATACAACGAGAAACAACGTTTGACAACCTTTAAACAGTTTTAATAACTATCTCAAAAATTGTCGCTCTGATGGAAACAACTGCTGAGTTATCTACTCAAATTTGTTGAACAAAACGACTTACGTATTTTAAGCATGCTAACCTTTAGCCCGGTAAGCAAATTAAAAAAAAAAAACGCAATATGTAGGCTACACGAGAACGGAGACGTCGAGTAACCAAAACAAATGCGTTAAACAAACTCGTACACGTTATTTATCAATTTAACTCTAGAATTAAAGGATATACAACGAGAAACAACGTTTGACAACCTTTAAACAGTTTTAATAACTATCTCAAAAATTGTCGCTCTGATGCAAACAACTGATGAGTTATCTACTTAAATTTGTTGAACAAAACGACTTACGTATTTTAAGCATGCTAACCTTTAGTCCGGTAAGCAAATTAAAAAAAAAACGCAATATGTAGGCTACACGAGAACGGAAACGTCGAGTAACCAAAACAAATGCGTTAAACAAATTCGTACACGTTATTTATCAATTAAACTCTAGAATTAAAGGATATACAACGAGAAACAACGTTTGACAACCTTTAAACAGTTTTAATAACTATCTCAAAATTGTCGCTCTGATGCAAACAACTGATGAGTTATCTACTTAAATTTGTTGAACAAAACGACTTACGTATTTTAAGCATGCTAACCTTTAGCCCGGTAAGCAAATTAAAAAAAAAACGCAATATGTAGGCTACACGAGAACGGAGACGTCGAGTAACCAAAACAAAAGCGTTAAACAAATTCGTACACGTTATTTATCAATTTAACTCTAGAATTAAAGGATATACAACGAGAAACAACGTTTGACAACCTTTAAACAGTTTTAATAACTATCTCAAAAATTGTCGCTCTGATGCAAACAACTGCTGAGTTATCTACTTTTGTTGAACAAAACGACTTACGTATTTTAAGCATGCTAACCTTTAGCCCGGTAAGCAAATTAAAAAAAAAACGCAATATGTAGGCTACACGAGAACGGAGACGTCGAGTAACTAAAACAAATGCGTTAAACAAATTCGTACACGTTATTTATCAATTTAACTCTAGAATTAAAGGATATACAACGAGAAACATCGTTTGAAAACCTTTAAATAGTTTTAATAACTATCTCAAAAATTGTCGCTCTGATGGAAACAACTGCTGAGTTATCTACTCAAATTTGTTGAACAAAACGACTTACGTATTTTAAACATGCTAACCTCTAGCCCGGTAAGCAAATTAAAAAAAAACGCAATATATAGGCTACACGAGAACGGAGACGTCGAGTAACCAAAACAAATGCGTTAAACAAATTCGTACACGTTATTTATCAATTTAACTCTAGAATTAAAGGATATACAACGAGAAACAACGTTTGACAACCTTTAAACAGTTTTAATAACTATCTCAAAAATTGTCGCTCTGATGCAAACAACTGATGAGTTATCTACTCAAATTTGTTGAACAAAACGACTTACGTATTTTAAGCATGCTAACCTTTAGCCCGGTAAGCAAATTAAAAAAAAAAACGCAATATGTAGGCTACACGAGAACGGAGACGTCGAGTAACCAAAACAAATGCGTTAAACAAATTCGTACACGTTATTTATCAATTTAACCTAGAATTAAAGGATATACAACGAGAAACAACGTTTGACAACCTTTAAACAGTTTTAATAACTATCTCAAAAATTGTCGCTCTGATGCAAACAACTGATGAGTTATCTACTCAAATTTGTTGAACAAAACGACTTACGTATTTTAAGCATGCTAACCTTTAGCCCGGTAAGCAAATTAAAAAAAACGTAATATGTAGGCTACACGAGAACGGAGACGTCGAGTAACCAAAACAAATGCGTTAAACAAATTCGTACACGTTATTTATCAATTTAACTGTAGAATTAAAGGATATACAACGAGAAACAACGTTTGACAACCTTTAAACAGTTTTAATAACTATCTCAAAAATTGTCGCTCTGATGCAAACAACTGCTGAGTTATCTACTCAAATTTGTTGGACAAAACGACTTACGTATTTTAAGCATGCTAACCTTTAGCCCGGTAAGCAAATTAAAAAAAAAACGCAATATGTAGGCAACACGAGAACGGAGACGTCGAGTAACCAAAACAAATGCGTTAAACAAATTCGTACACGTTATTTATCAATCTAACTCTAGAATTAAAGGATATACAACGAGAAACAACGTTTGACAACCTTTAAACAGTTTTAATAACTATCTCAAAAATTGTCTCTCTGATGCAAACAACTGCTGAGTTATCTACTCAAATTTGTTGAACAAAACGACTTACGTATTTTAAGCATGCTAACCTTTAGCCCGGTAAGCAAATTAAAAAAAAAAACGCAATATGTAGGCTACACGAGAACGGAGACGTGGAGTAACCAAAACAAATGCGTTAAACAAATTCGTACACGTTATTTATCAATTTAACTTAGAATTAAAGGATATACAACGAGAAACAACGTTTGACAACCTTTAAACAGTTTTAATAACTATCTCAAAAATTGTCTCTCTGATGCAAACAACTGCTGAGTTATCTACTCAAATTTGTTGAACAAAACGACTTACGTATTTTAAACATGCTAACCTTTAGCCCGGTAAGCAAATTAAAAAAAAAAACGCAATATGTAGGCAACACGAGAACGGAGACGTCGAGTAACCAAAACAAATGCGTTAAACAAATTCGTACACGTTATTTATCAATCTAACTCTAGAATTAAAGGATATACAACGAGAAACAACGTTTGACAACCTTTAAACAGTTTTAATAACTATCTCAAAAATTGTCGCTCTGATGCAAACAACTGATGAGTTATCTACTCAAATTTGTTGAACAAAACGACTTACGTATTTTAAGCATGCTAACCTTTAGCCCGGTAAGCAAATTAAAAAAAACGTAATATGTAGGCTACACGAGAACGGAGACGTCGAGTAACCAAAACAAATGCGTTAAACAAATTCGTACACGTTATTTATCAATTTAACTCTAGAATTAAAGGATATACAACGAGAAACAACGTTTGACAACCTTTAAACAGTTTTAATAACTATCTCAAAAATTGTCGCTCTGATGCAAACAACTGATGAGTTATCTACTCAAATTTGTTGAACAAAACGACTTACGTATTTTAAGCATGCTAACCTTTAGCCCGGTAAGCAAATTAAAAAAAAAAACGCAATATGTAGGCTACACGAGAACGGAGACGTCGAGTAACCAAAACAAATGCGTTAAACAAATTCGTACACGTTATTTATCAATTTAACCTAGAATTAAAGGATATACAACGAGAAACAACGTTTGACAACCTTTAAACAGTTTTAATAACTATCTCAAAAATTGTCGCTCTGATGCAAACAACTGATGAGTTATCTACTCAAATTTGTTGAACAAAACGACTTACGTATTTTAAGCATGCTAACCTTTAGCCCGGTAAGCAAATTAAAAAAAACGTAATATGTAGGCTACACGAGAACGGAGACGTCGAGTAACCAAAACAAATGCGTTAAACAAATTCGTACACGTTATTTATCAATTTAACTGTAGAATTAAAGGATATACAACGAGAAACAACGTTTGACAACCTTTAAACAGTTTTAATAACTATCTCAAAAATTGTCGCTCTGATGCAAACAACTGCTGAGTTATCTACTCAAATTTGTTGGACAAAACGACTTACGTATTTTAAGCATGCTAACCTTTAGCCCGGTAAGCAAATTAAAAAAAAAACGCAATATGTAGGCAACACGAGAACGGAGACGTCGAGTAACCAAAACAAATGCGTTAAACAAATTCGTACACGTTATTTATCAATCTAACTCTAGAATTAAAGGATATACAACGAGAAACAACGTTTGACAACCTTTAAACAGTTTTAATAACTATCTCAAAAATTGTCGCTCTGATGCAGACAACTGATGAGTTATCTACTCAAATTTGTTGAACAAAACGACTTACGTATTTTAAGCATGCTAACCTTTAGCCCGGTAAGCAAATTAAAAAAAAAACGCAATATGTAGGCTACACAAGAACGGAGACGTCGAGTAACCAAAACAAATGCGTTAAACAAATTCGTACACGTTATTTATCAATTTAACTCTAGAATTAAAGGATATACAACGAGAAACAACGTTTGACAACCTTTAAACAGTTTTAATAACTATCTCAAAAATTGTCTCTCTGATGCAAACAACTGCTGAGTTATCTACTCAAATTTGTTGAACAAAACGACTTACGTATTTTAAACATGCTAACCTTTAGCCCGGTAAGCAAATTAAAAAAAAAAACGCAATATGTAGGCTACACGAGAACGGAGACGTCGAGTAACCAAAACAAATGCGTTAAACAAATTCGTACACGTTATTTATCAATTTAACTCAAGAATTAAAGGATATATAACGAGAAACAACGTTTGACAACCTTTAAACAGTTTTAATAACTATCTCAAAAATTGTCGCTCTGATGCAAACAACTGATAAGTTATCTACTCAAATTTGTTGAACAAAACGACTTACGTATTTTAAGCATGCTAACCTTTAGCCCGGTAAGCAAATTAAAAAAAAAACGCAATTGTAGGCTACACGAGAACGGAGACGTCGAGTAACCAAACAAATACGTTAAACAAATTCGTACACGTTATTTATCAATTTAACTCTACAATTAAAGGATATACAACGAGAAACAACGGTTGACAACCTTTAAAAAGTTTTAATAACTATCTCAAAAATTGTCGCTCTGATGCAAACAACTGATGAGTTATCTACTTAGATTTGTTGAACAAAACGACTTACGTATTTTTAGCATGCTAACCTTTAGCCCGGTAAGCAAATTAAAAAAAAAAAACGCAATATGTAGGCTACACGAGAACGGAGACGTTGAGTAACCAAAACAAATGCGTTAAACAAATTCGTACACGTTATTTATCAATTTAACTCTAGAATTAAAGGATATACAACGAGAAACAACGTTTGACAACCTTTAAACAGTTTTAATAACTATCTCAAAAATTGTCGCTCTGATGGAAACAACTGCTGAGTTATCTACTCAAATTTGTTGAACAAAACGATTTACGTATTTTAAACATGCTAACCTTTAGCCCGGTAAGCAAATTAAAAAAAAAATGCAATATGTAGGCTACACGAGAAAGGAGACGTCGAGTAACCAAAACAAATGCGTTAAACAAATTCGTACACGTTATTTATCATTTTAACTCTAGAATTAAAGGATATACAACGAGAAACAACGTTTGACAACCTTTAAACAGTTTTAATAACTATCTCAAAAATTGGCGCTCTGATGCAAACAACTGCTGAGTTATCTACTCAAATTTGTTGAACAAAACGACTTACGTATTTTAAACATGCTAACCTTTAGCCCGGTAAGCAAATTAAAAAAAAAAACGCAATATGTAGGCTACACGAGAACGGAGACGTCGAGTAACCAAAACAAATGCGTTAAACAAATTCGTACACGTTATTTATCAATTTAACTCAAGAATTAAAGGATATATAACGAGAAACAACGTTTGACAACCTTTAAACAGTTTTAATAACTATCTCAAAAATTGTCGCTCTGATGCAAACAACTGATAAGTTATCTACTCAAATTTGTTGAACAAAACGACTTACGTATTTTAAGCATGCTAACCTTTAGCCCGGTAAGCAAATTAAAAAAAAAACGCAATTGTAGGCTACACGAGAACGGAGACGTCGAGTAACCAAACAAATACGTTAAACAAATTCGTACACGTTATTTATCAATTTAACTCTACAATTAAAGGATATACAACGAGAAACAACGGTTGACAACCTTTAAAAAGTTTTAATAACTATCTCAAAAATTGTCGCTCTGATGCAAACAACTGATGAGTTATCTACTTAGATTTGTTGAACAAAACGACTTACGTATTTTTAGCATGCTAACCTTTAGCCCGGTAAGCAAATTAAAAAAAAAAAACGCAATATGTAGGCTACACGAGAACGGAGACGTTGAGTAACCAAAACAAATGCGTTAAACAAATTCGTACACGTTATTTATCAATTTAACTCTAGAATTAAAGGATATACAACGAGAAACAACGTTTGACAACCTTTAAACAGTTTTAATAACTATCTCAAAAATTGTCGCTCTGATGCAAACAACTGCTGAGTTATCTACTCAAATTTGTTGAACAAAACGACTTACGTTTTT
Source organism: Eurosta solidaginis (assembly GCF_040869045.1). Taxonomy (NCBI): domain Eukaryota; kingdom Metazoa; phylum Arthropoda; class Insecta; order Diptera; family Tephritidae; genus Eurosta; species Eurosta solidaginis. The sequence continues at coordinate 479,414 of NW_027136881.1, read as the reverse complement.
TAAGCATGCTAACCTTTAGCCCGGTAAGCAAATTAAAAAAAAAACGCAATATGTAGGCTACACGAGAACGGAGACGTCGAGTAACCAAAACAAATGCGTTAAACAAATTCGTACACGTTATTTATCAATTTAACTCTAGAATTAAAGGATATACAACGAGAAACAACGTTTGACAACCTTTAAACAGTTTTAATAACTATCTCAAAAATTGGCGCTCTGATGCAAACAACTGCTGAGTTATCTACTCAAATTTGTTGAACAAAATGACTTACGTATTTTAAGCATGCTAACCTTTAGCCCGGTAAGCAAATTAAAAAAAAAAAACGCAATATGTAGGCTACACGAGAACGGAGACGTCGAGTAACCAAAACAAATGCGTTAAAAAAATTCGTACACGTTATTTATCAATTTAACTCTAGAATTAAAGGATATACAACGAGAAACAACATTTGAAAACCTTTAAACAGTTTTAATAACTATCTCAAAAATTGTCGCTCTGATGCAAACAACTGCTGAGTTATCTACTCAAATTTGTTGAACAAAACGACTTACGTATTTTAAACATGCTAACCTTTAGCCCGGTAAGCAAATTAAAAAAAAACGCAATATGTAGGCTACACGAGAAAGGAGACGTCGAGTAACCAAAACAAATGCGTTAAACAAATTCGTACACGTTATTTATCAATTTAACTCTAGAATTAAAGGATATACAACGAGAAACAACGTTTGACAACCTTTAAACAGTTTTAATAACTATCTCAAAAATTGTCGCTCTGATGCAAACAACTGATGAGTTATCTACTTAAATTTGTTGAACAAAACGACTTACGTATTTTAAACATGCTAACCTTTAGCCCGGTAAGCAAATTAAAAAAAAAAAACCCAATATGTAGGCTACACGAGAACGGAGACGTCGAGTAACCAACACAAATGCGTTAAACAAATTCGTACACGTTATTTATCAATTTATCTCTAGAATTAAAGGATATACAACGAGAAACAACGTTTGACAACCTTTAAACAGTTTTAATAACTATCTCAAAAATTGTCGCTCTGATGCAAACAACTGCTGAGTTATCTACTCAAATTTGTTGAACAAAACGACTTACGTATTTTAAACATGCTAACCTTTAGCCCGGTAAGCAAATTAAAAAAAAAACGCAATATGTAGGCTACACGAGAACGGAGACGTCGAGTAACCAAAACAAATGCGTTAAACAAATTCGTACACGTTATTTATCAATTTAACTCTAGAATTAAAGGATATACAACGAGACACAACGTTTGACAACCTTTAAACAGTTTTAATAACTATCTCAAAATTTGTCGCTCTGATGCAAACAACTGCTAAGTTATCTACTCAAATTTGTTGAACAAAACGACTTACGTATTTTAAGCATTTACTTTAGCCCGGTAAGCAAATTAAAAAAAAACGCAATATGTAGGCTACACGAGAACGGAGACGTCGAGTAACCAAAACAAATGCGTTAAACAAATTCGTACACGTTATTTATCAATTTAACTCTAGAATTAAAGGATATGCAACGAGAAACAACATTTGACAACCTTTAAACAGTTTTAATAACTATCTCAAAAATTGTCGCTCTGATGCAAACAACTGCTGAGTTATCTACTCAAATTTGTTGAACAAAACGACTTACGTATTTTAAGCATGCTAACCTTTAGCCCGGTAAGCAAATTAAAAAAAAAACGCAATATGTAGGCTACACGAGAACGGAGACGTCGAGTAACCAAAACAAATGCGTTAAACAAATTCGTACACGTTATTTATCAATTTAACTCGAGAATTAAAGGATATACAACGAGAAACCACGTTTGACAACCTTTAAACAGTTTTAATAACTATCTCAAAAATTGTCGCTCTGATGCAAACAACTGATGAGTTATCTACTTAAATTTGTTGAACAAAACGACTTACGTATTTTAAACATGCTAACCTTTAGCCCGGTAAGCAAATTAAAAAAAAAACGCAATATGTAGGCTACACGAGAACGGAGACGTCGATTAACCAAAACAAATGCCTTAAACAAATTCGTACACGTTATTTATCAATTTAACTCTAGAATTAAAGGATATACAACGAGAAACAACGTTTGACAACCTTTAAACAGTTTTAATAACTATCACAAAAATTGTCGCTCTGATGCAAACAACTGATGAGTTATCTACTTAAATTTGTTGAGCAAAACGACTTACGTATTTTAAACATGCTAACCTTTAGCCCAGTAAGCAAATTAAAAAAAAAAAAACGCAATATGTAGGCTACACGAGAACGGAGACGTCGAGTAACCAAAACAAATGCTTTAAACAAATTCGTACACGTTATTTATCAATTTAACTCTAGAATTAAAGGATATACAACGAGAAACAACGTTTGACAACCTTTAAACAGTTTTAATAACTATCTCAAAAATTGTCGCTCTGATGGAAACAACTGCTGAGTTATCTACTCAAATTTGTTGAAGAAAACGATTTACGTATTTTAAGCATGCTAACCTTTAGCCCGGTAAGCAAATTAAAAAAAATAACGCAATATGTAGGCTACACGAGAACGGAGACGTCGAGTAACCAAAACAAATGCGTTAAACAAATTCGTACACGTTGTTTATCAATTTAACTCTAGAATTAAAGGATATACAACGAGAAACAACGTTTGACAACCTTTAAACAGTTTTAATAACTATCTCAAAAATTGTCGCTCTGATGCAAACAACTGCTGAGTTATCTACTCAAATTTGTTGAACAAAACGACTTACGTATTTTAAGCATGCTAACTTTTAGCCCGGTAAGCAAATTAAAAAAAAACGCAATATGTAGGCTACACGAGAACGGAGCCGTCGAGTAACCAAAACAAATGGGTTAAAAAATTCGTACACGTTATTTATCAATTTAACTCTAGAATTAAAGGATATACAACGAGAAACAACGTTTGACAACCTTTAAACAGTTTTAATAACTATCTCAAAAATTGTCGCTCTGATGCAAACAACTGATGAGTTATCTACTTAAATTTGTTGAACAAAACGACTTACGTATTTTAAGCATGCTAACCTTTAGCCCGGTAAGCAAATTAAAAAAAAAACGGAATATGTAGGCTACACGAGAACGGAGACGTCGAGTAACCAAAACAAATGCGTTAAAAAAATTCGTACACGTTATTTATCAATTTAACTCTAGAATTAAAGGATATACAACGAGAAACAACATTTGAAAACCTTTAAACAGTTTTAATAACTATCTCAAAAATTGTCGCTCTGATGCAAACAACTGCTGAGTTATCTACTCAAATTTGTTGAACAAAACGACTTACGTATTTTAAGCATGCTAACTTTTAGCCCGGTAAGCAAATTAAAAAAAAACGCAATATGTAGGCTACACGAGAACGGAGCCGTCGAGTAACCAAAACAAATGGGTTAAACAAATTCGTACACGTTATTTATCAATTTAACTCTAGAATTAAAGGATATACAACGAGAAACAACGTTTGACAACCTTTAAACAGTTTTAATAACTATCTCAAAAATTGTCGCTCTGATGCAAACAACTGATGAGTTATCTACTTAAATTTGTTGAACAAAACGCCTTACGTATTTTAAGCATGCTAACCTTTAGCCCGGTAAGCAAATTAAAAAAAAAAAACGCAATATGTAGGCTACACGAGAACGGAGACGTCGAGTAACCAAAACAAATGCGTTAAAAAAATTCGTACACGTTATTTATCAATTTAACTCTAGAATTAAAGGATATACAACGAGAAACAACATTTGAAAACCTTTAAACAGTTTTAATAACTATCTCAAAAATTGTCGCTCTGATGCAAACAACTGCTGAGTTATCTACTCAAATTTGTTGAACAAAACGACTTACGTATTTTAAACATGCTAACCTTTAGCCCGGTAAGCAAATTAAAAAAAACGCAATATGTAGGCTACACGAGAACGGAGACGTCGAGTAACCAAAACAAATGCGTTAAACAAATTCGTACACGTTATTTATCAATTTAACTCTAGAATTAAAGGATATACAACGAGAAACAACGTTTGACAACCTTTAAACAGTTTTAATAACTATCTCAAAAATTGTCGCTCTGATGCAAACAATTGCTAAGTTATCTACTCAAATTTGTTGAACAAAACGACTTACGTATTTTAAGCATTTACTTTAGCCCGGTAAGCAAATTAAAAAAAAACGCAATATGTAGGCTACACGAGAACGGAGACGTCGAGTAACCAAAACAAATGCGTTAAACAAATTCGTACACGTTATTTATCAATTTAACTCTAGAATTAAAGGATATGCAACGAGAAACAACATTTGACAACCTTTAAACAGTTTTAATAACTATCTCAAAAATTGTCGCTCTGATGCAAACAACTGCTGAGTTATCTACTCAAATTTGTTGAACAAAACGACTTACGTATTTTAAGCATGCTAACCTTTAGCCCGGTAAGCAAATTAAAAAAAAAACGCCATATGTAGGCTACACGAGAACGGAGACGTCGAGTAACCAAAACAAATGCGTTAAACAAATTCGTACACGTTATTTATCAATTTAACTCTAGAATTAAAGGATATACAACGAGAAACAACGTTTGACAACCTTTAAACAGTTTTAATAACTATCTCAAAAATTGTCGCTCTGATGCAAACAACTGCTGAGTTATCTACTCAAATTTGTTGAACAAAACGACTTACGTATTTTAAGCATTTACTTTAGCCCGGTAAGCAAATTAAAAAAAAACGCAATATGTAGGCTACACGAGAACGGAGACGTCGAGTAACCAAAACAAATGCGTTAAACAAATTCGTACACGTTATTTATCAATTTAACTCTAGAATTAAAGGATATGCAACGAGAAACAACATTTGACAACCTTTAAACAGTTTTAATAACTATCTCAAAAATTGTCGCTCTGATGCAAACAACTGCTGAGTTATCTACTCAAATTTGTTGAACAAAACGACTTACGTATTTTAAGCATGCTAACCTTTAGCCCGGTAAGCAAATTAAAAAAAAACGCAATATGTAGGCTACACGAGAACGGAGACGTCGAGTAACCAAAACAAATGCGTTAAACAAATTCGTACACGTTATTTATCAATTTAACTCTAGAATTAAAGGATATGCAACGAGAAACAACATTTGACAACCTTTAAACAGTTTTAATAACTATCTCAAAAATTGTCGCTCTGATGCAAACAACTGATGAGTTATCTACTTAAATTTGTTGAACAAAACGACTTACGTATTTTAAACATGCTAACCTTTAGCCCGGTAAGCAAATTAAAAAAAAAAAACCCAATATGTAGGCTACACGAGAACGGAGACGTCGAGTAACCAACACAAATGCGTTAAACAAATTCGTACACGTTATTTATCAATTTATCTCTAGAATTAAAGGATATACAACGAGAAACAACGTTTGATAACCTTTAAACAGTTTTAATAACTATCTCAAAAATTGTCGCTCTGATGCAAACAACTGCTGAGTTATCTACTCAAATTTGTTGAACAAAACGACTTACGTATTTTAAACATGCTAACCTTTAGCCCGGTAAGCAAATTAAAAAAAAAACGCCATATGTAGGCTACACGAGAACGGAGACGTCGAGTAACCAAAACAAATGCGTTAAACAAATTCGTACACGTTATTTATCAATTTAACTCTAGAATTAAAGGATATACAACGAGAAACAACGTTTGACAACCTTTAAACAGTTTTAATAACTATCTCAAAAATTGTCGCTCTGATGCAAACAATTGCTAAGTTATCTACTCAAATTTGTTGAACAAAACGACTTACGTATTTTAAGCATTTACTTTAGCCCGGTAAGCAAATTAAAAAAAACGCAATATGTAGGCTACACGAGAACGGAGACGTCGAGTAACCAAAACAAATGCGTTAAACAAATTCGTACACGTTATTTATCAATTTAACTCTAGAATTAAAGGATATGCAACGAGAAACAACATTTGACAACCTTTAAACAGTTTTAATAACTATCTCAAAAATTGTCGCTCTGATGCAAACAACTGCTGAGTTATCTACTCAAATTTGTTGAACAAAACGACTTACGTATTTTAAGCATGCTAACCTTTAGCCCGGTAAGCAAATTAAAAAAAAAACGCAATATGTAGGCTACACGAGAACGGAGACGTCGAGTAACCAAAACAAATGCGTTAAACAAATTCGTACACGTTATTTATCAATTTAACTCGAGAATTAAAGGATATACAACGAGAAACCACGTTTGACAACCTTTAAACAGTTTTAATAACTATCTCAAAAATTGTCGCTCTGATGCAAACAACTGATGAGTTATCTACTTAAATTTGTTGAACAAAACGACTTACGTATTTTAAACATGCTAACCTTTAGCCCGGTAAGCAAATTAAAAAAAAAAACGCAATATGTAGGCTACACGAGAACGGAGACGTCGATTAACCAAACAAATGCCTTAAACAAATTCGTACACGTTATTTATCAATTTAACTCTAGAATTAAAGGATATACAACGAGAAACAACGTTTGACAACCTTTAAACAGTTTTAATAACTATCTCAAAAATTGTCGCTCTGATGCAAACAACTGATGAGTTATCTACTTAAATTTGTTGAGCAAAACGACTTACGTATTTTAAACATGCTAACCTTTAGCCCAGTAAGCAAATTAAAAAAAAAAAAAACGCAATATGTAGGCTACACGAGAACGGAGACGTCGAGTAACCAAAACAAATGCGTTAAACAAATTCGTACACGTTATTTATCAATTTAACTCTAGAATTAAAGGATATACAACGAGAAACAACGTTTGACAACCTTTAAACAGTTTTAATAACTATCTCAAAAATTGTCGCTCTGATGGAAACAACTGCTGAGTTATCTACTCAAATTTGTTGAAGAAAACGACTTACGTATTTTAAGCATGCTAACCTTTAGCCCGGTAAGCAAATTAAAAAAAATAACGCAATATGTAGGCTACACGAGAACGGAGACGTCGAGTAACCAAAACAAATGCGTTAAACAAATTCGTACACGTTGTTTATCAATTTAACTCTAGAATTAAAGGATATACAACGAGAAACAACGTTTGACAACCTTTAAACAGTTTTAATAACTATCTCAAAAATTGTCGCTCTGATGCAAACAACTGCTGAGTTATCTACTCAAATTTGTTGAACAAAACGACTTACGTATTTTAAGCATGCTAACTTTTAGCCCGGTAAGCAAATTAAAAAAAAACGCAATATGTAGGCTACACGAGAACGGAGCCGTCGAGTAACCAAAACAAATGGGTTAAACAAATTCGTACACGTTATTTATCAATTTAACTCTAGAATTAAAGGATATACAACGAGAAACAACGTTTGACAACCTTTAAACAGTTTTAATAACTATCTCAAAAATTGTCGCTCTGATGCAAACAACTGATGAGTTATCTACTCAAATTTGTTGAACAAAACGACTTACGTATTTTAAGCATGCTAACCTTTAGCCCGGTAAGCAAATTAAAAAAAAAAACGCAGTATGTAGGCTACACGAGAACGGAGACGTCGAGTAACCAAAACAAATGCGTTAAACAAATTCGTACACGTTATTTATCAATTTAACTCTAGAATTAAAGGATATACAACGAGAAACAACGTTTGACAACATTTAAACAGTTTTAATAACTATCTCAAAAATTGTCGCTCTGATGCAAACAACTGCTGAGTTATCTACTCAAATTTGTTGAACAAAACGACTTACGTATTTTAAGCATGCTAACCTTTAGCCCGGTAAGCAAATTAAAAAAAAACGCAATATGTAGGCTACACGAAAACGGAGCCGTCGAGTAACCAAAACAAATGGGTTAAACAAATTCGTACACGTTATTTATCAATTTAACTCTAGAATTAAAGGATATACAACGAGAAACAACGTTTGACAACCTTTAAACAGTTTTAATAACTATCTCAAAAATTGTCGCTCTGATGCAAACAACAGATGAGTTATCTACTTAAATTTGTTGAACAAAACGACTTACGTATTTTAAGCATGCTAACCTTAAATTTGTAAGCAAATTAAAAAAAAAACGCGATATGTAGGCTACACGAGAACGGAGACGTCGAGTAACCAAAACAAATGCGTTAAACAAATTCGTACACGTTATTTATCAATTTAACTCAAGAATTAAAGGATATACAACGAGAAACAACGTTTGACAACCTTTAAACAGTTTTAATAACTATCTAAAAAATTGTCGCTCTGATGCAAACAACTGTTGAGTTATCTACTTAAATTTGTTGAACAAAACGACTTACGTATTTTAAGCATGTTAACCTTTAGCCCGGTAAGCAAATTAAAAAAAAAAAAACGCAATATGTAGGCTACACGGGAACGGAGACGTCGAGTAACCAAAACAAATGCGTTAAACAAATTCGTACATGTTATTTATCAATTTAACATTAGAATTAAAGGATATACAACGAGAAACAACGTTTGACAACCTTTAAACAGTTTTAATAACTATCTCAAAAATTGTCGCTCTGATGGAAACAACTGCTGAGTTATCTACTCAAATTTGTTGAACAAAACGACTTACGTATTTTAAGCATGCTAACCTTTAGCCCGGTAAGCAAATTAAAAAAAAAAAAACGCAATATGTAGGCTACACGAGAACGGAGACGTCGAGTAACCAAAACAAATGCGTTAAACAAACTCGTACACGTTATTTATCAATTTAACTCTAGAATTAAAGGATATACAACGAGAAACAACGTTTGACAACCTTTAAACAGTTTTAATAACTATCTCAAAAATTGTCGCTCTGATGCAAACAACTGATGAGTTATCTACTTAAATTTGTTGAACAAAACGACTTACGTATTTTAAGCATGCTAACCTTTAGTCCGGTAAGCAAATTAAAAAAAAAACGCAATATGTAGGCTACACGAGAACGGAAACGTCGAGTAACCAAAACAAATGCGTTAAACAAATTCGTACACGTTATTTATCAATTAAACTCTAGAATTAAAGGATATACAACGAGAAACAACGTTTGACAACCTTTAAACAGTTTTAATAACTATCTCAAAATTGTCGCTCTGATGCAAACAACTGATGAGTTATCTACTTAAATTTGTTGAACAAAACGACTTACGTATTTTAAGCATGCTAACCTTTAGCCCGGTAAGCAAATTAAAAAAAAAACGCAATATGTAGGCTACACGAGAACGGAGACGTCGAGTAACCAAAACAAAAGCGTTAAACAAATTCGTACACGTTATTTATCAATTTAACTCTAGAATTAAAGGATATACAACGAGAAACAACGTTTGACAACCTTTAAACAGTTTTAATAACTATCTCAAAAATTGTCGCTCTGATGCAAACAACTGCTGAGTTATCTACTTTTGTTGAACAAAACGACTTACGTATTTTAAGCATGCTAACCTTTAGCCCGGTAAGCAAATTAAAAAAAAAACGCAATATGTAGGCTACACGAGAACGGAGACGTCGAGTAACTAAAACAAATGCGTTAAACAAATTCGTACACGTTATTTATCAATTTAACTCTAGAATTAAAGGATATACAACGAGAAACATCGTTTGAAAACCTTTAAATAGTTTTAATAACTATCTCAAAAATTGTCGCTCTGATGGAAACAACTGCTGAGTTATCTACTCAAATTTGTTGAACAAAACGACTTACGTATTTTAAACATGCTAACCTCTAGCCCGGTAAGCAAATTAAAAAAAAACGCAATATATAGGCTACACGAGAACGGAGACGTCGAGTAACCAAAACAAATGCGTTAAACAAATTCGTACACGTTATTTATCAATTTAACTCTAGAATTAAAGGATATACAACGAGAAACAACGTTTGACAACCTTTAAACAGTTTTAATAACTATCTCAAAAATTGTCGCTCTGATGCAAACAACTGATGAGTTATCTACTCAAATTTGTTGAACAAAACGACTTACGTATTTTAAGCATGCTAACCTTTAGCCCGGTAAGCAAATTAAAAAAAAAAACGCAATATGTAGGCTACACGAGAACGGAGACGTCGAGTAACCAAAACAAATGCGTTAAACAAATTCGTACACGTTATTTATCAATTTAACCTAGAATTAAAGGATATACAACGAGAAACAACGTTTGACAACCTTTAAACAGTTTTAATAACTATCTCAAAAATTGTCGCTCTGATGCAAACAACTGATGAGTTATCTACTCAAATTTGTTGAACAAAACGACTTACGTATTTTAAGCATGCTAACCTTTAGCCCGGTAAGCAAATTAAAAAAAACGTAATATGTAGGCTACACGAGAACGGAGACGTCGAGTAACCAAAACAAATGCGTTAAACAAATTCGTACACGTTATTTATCAATTTAACTGTAGAATTAAAGGATATACAACGAGAAACAACGTTTGACAACCTTTAAACAGTTTTAATAACTATCTCAAAAATTGTCGCTCTGATGCAAACAACTGCTGAGTTATCTACTCAAATTTGTTGGACAAAACGACTTACGTATTTTAAGCATGCTAACCTTTAGCCCGGTAAGCAAATTAAAAAAAAAACGCAATATGTAGGCAACACGAGAACGGAGACGTCGAGTAACCAAAACAAATGCGTTAAACAAATTCGTACACGTTATTTATCAATTTAACTCTAGAATTAAAGGATATACAACGAGAAACAACGTTTGACAACCTTTAAACAGTTTTAATAACTATCTCAAAAATTGTCTCTCTGATGCAAACAACTGCTGAGTTATCTACTCAAATTTGTTGAACAAAACGACTTACGTATTTTAAGCATGCTAACCTTTAGCCCGGTAAGCAAATTAAAAAAAAAAACGCAATATGTAGGCTACACGAGAACGGAGACGTGGAGTAACCAAAACAAATGCGTTAAACAAATTCGTACACGTTATTTATCAATTTAACTTAGAATTAAAGGATATACAACGAGAAACAACGTTTGACAACCTTTAAACAGTTTTAATAACTATCTCAAAAATTGTCGCTCTGATGCAGACAACTGATGAGTTATCTACTCAAATTTGTTGAACAAAACGACTTACGTATTTTAAGCATGCTAACCTTTAGCCCGGTAAGCAAATTAAAAAAAAAACGCAATATGTAGGCTACACAAGAACGGAGACGTCGAGTAACCAAAACAAATGCGTTAAACAAATTCGTACACGTTATTTATCAATTTAACTCTAGAATTAAAGGATATACAACGAGAAACAACGTTTGACAACCTTTAAACAGTTTTAATAACTATCTCAAAAATTGTCTCTCTGATGCAAACAACTGCTGAGTTATCTACTCAAATTTGTTGAACAAAACGACTTACGTATTTTAAACATGCTAACCTTTAGCCCGGTAAGCAAATTAAAAAAAAAAACGCAATATGTAGGCTACACGAGAACGGAGACGTCGAGTAACCAAAACAAATGCGTTAAACAAATTCGTACACGTTATTTATCAATTTAACTCAAGAATTAAAGGATATATAACGAGAAACAACGTTTGACAACCTTTAAACAGTTTTAATAACTATCTCAAAAATTGTCGCTCTGATGCAAACAACTGATAAGTTATCTACTCAAATTTGTTGAACAAAACGACTTACGTATTTTAAGCATGCTAACCTTTAGCCCGGTAAGCAAATTAAAAAAAAAACGCAATTGTAGGCTACACGAGAACGGAGACGTCGAGTAACCAAACAAATACGTTAAACAAATTCGTACACGTTATTTATCAATTTAACTCTACAATTAAAGGATATACAACGAGAAACAACGGTTGACAACCTTTAAAAAGTTTTAATAACTATCTCAAAAATTGTCGCTCTGATGCAAACAACTGATGAGTTATCTACTTAGATTTGTTGAACAAAACGACTTACGTATTTTTAGCATGCTAACCTTTAGCCCGGTAAGCAAATTAAAAAAAAAAAACGCAATATGTAGGCTACACGAGAACGGAGACGTTGAGTAACCAAAACAAATGCGTTAAACAAATTCGTACACGTTATTTATCAATTTAACTCTAGAATTAAAGGATATACAACGAGAAACAACGTTTGACAACCTTTAAACAGTTTTAATAACTATCTCAAAAATTGTCGCTCTGATGGAAACAACTGCTGAGTTATCTACTCAAATTTGTTGAACAAAACGATTTACGTATTTTAAACATGCTAACCTTTAGCCCGGTAAGCACATTAAAAAAAAAATGCAATATGTAGGCTACACGAGAAAGGAGACGTCGAGTAACCAAAACAAATGCGTTAAACAAATTCGTACACGTTATTTATCATTTTAACTCTAGAATTAAAGGATATACAACGAGAAACAACGTTTGACAACCTTTAAACAGTTTTAATAACTATCTCAAAAATTGGCGCTCTGATGCAAACAACTGCTGAGTTATCTACTCAAATTTGTTGAACAAAACGACTTACGTATTTTAAACATGCTAACCTTTAGCCCGGTAAGCAAATTAAAAAAAAAAACGCAATATGTAGGCTACACGAGAACGGAGACGTCGAGTAACCAAAACAAATGCGTTAAACAAATTCGTACACGTTATTTATCAATTTAACTCAAGAATTAAAGGATATATAACGAGAAACAACGTTTGACAACCTTTAAACAGTTTTAATAACTATCTCAAAAATTGTCGCTCTGATGCAAACAACTGATAAGTTATCTACTCAAATTTGTTGAACAAAACGACTTACGTATTTTAAGCATGCTAACCTTTAGCCCGGTAAGCAAATTAAAAAAAAAACGCAATTGTAGGCTACACGAGAACGGAGACGTCGAGTAACCAAACAAATACGTTAAACAAATTCGTACACGTTATTTATCAATTTAACTCTACAATTAAAGGATATACAACGAGAAACAACGGTTGACAACCTTTAAAAAGTTTTAATAACTATCTCAAAAATTGTCGCTCTGATGCAAACAACTGATGAGTTATCTACTTAGATTTGTTGAACAAAACGACTTACGTATTTTTAGCATGCTAACCTTTAGCCCGGTAAGCAAATTAAAAAAAAAAAACGCAATATGTAGGCTACACGAGAACGGAGACGTTGAGTAACCAAAACAAATGCGTTAAACAAATTCGTACACGTTATTTATCAATTTAACTCTAGAATTAAAGGATATACAACGAGAAACAACGTTTGACAACCTTTAAACAGTTTTAATAACTATCTCAAAAATTGTCGCTCTGATGCAAACAACTGCTGAGTTATCTACTCAAATTTGTTGAACAAAACGACTTACGTTTTTTAAGCATGCTAACCTTTAGCCCGGTAAGCAAATTAAAAAAAAAACGCAATATGTAGGCTACACGAGAACGGAGACGTCGAGTAACCAAAACAAATGCGTTAAACAAATTCGTACACGTTATTTATCAATTTAACTCTAGAATTAAAGGATATACAACGAGAAACAACGTTTGACAACCTTTAAACAGTTTTAATAACTATCTCAAAAATTGGCGCTCTGATGCAAACAACTGCTGAGTTATCTACTCAAATTTGTTGAACAAAATGACTTACGTATTTTAAGCATGCTAACCTTTAGCCCGGTAAGCAAATTAAAAAAAAAAAACGCAATATGTAGGCTACACGAGAACGGAGACGTCGAGTAACCAAAACAAATGCGTTAAAAAAATTCGTACACGTTATTTATCAATTTAACTCTAGAATTAAAGGATATACAACGAGAAACAACATTTGAAAACCTTTAAACAGTTTTAATAACTATCTCAAAAATTGTCGCTCTGATGCAAACAACTGCTGAGTTATCTACTCAAATTTGTTGAACAAAACGACTTACGTATTTTAAACATGCTAACCTTTAGCCCGGTAAGCAAATTAAAAAAAAACGCAATATGTAGGCTACACGAGAAAGGAGACGTCGAGTAACCAAAACAAATGCGTTAAACAAATTCGTACACGTTATTTATCAATTTAACTCTAGAATTAAAGGATATACAACGAGAAACAACGTTTGACAACCTTTAAACAGTTTTAATAACTATCTCAAAAATTGTCGCTCTGATGCAAACAACTGATGAGTTATCTACTTAAATTTGTTGAACAAAACGACTTACGTATTTTAAACATGCTAACCTTTAGCCCGGTAAGCAAATTAAAAAAAAAAAACCCAATATGTAGGCTACACGAGAACGGAGACGTCGAGTAACCAACACAAATGCGTTAAACAAATTCGTACACGTTATTTATCAATTTATCTCTAGAATTAAAGGATATACAACGAGAAACAACGTTTGACAACCTTTAAACAGTTTTAATAACTATCTCAAAAATTGTCGCTCTGATGCAAACAACTGCTGAGTTATCTACTCAAATTTGTTGAACAAAACGACTTACGTATTTTAAACATGCTAACCTTTAGCCCGGTAAGCAAATTAAAAAAAAAACGCAATATGTAGGCTACACGAGAACGGAGACGTCGAGTAACCAAAACAAATGCGTTAAACAAATTCGTACACGTTATTTATCAATTTAACTCTAGAATTAAAGGATATACAACGAGACACAACGTTTGACAACCTTTAAACAGTTTTAATAACTATCTCAAAATTTGTCGCTCTGATGCAAACAACTGCTAAGTTATCTACTCAAATTTGTTGAACAAAACGACTTACGTATTTTAAGCATTTACTTTAGCCCGGTAAGCAAATTAAAAAAAAACGCAATATGTAGGCTACACGAGAACGGAGACGTCGAGTAACCAAAACAAATGCGTTAAACAAATTCGTACACGTTATTTATCAATTTAACTCTAGAATTAAAGGATATGCAACGAGAAACAACATTTGACAACCTTTAAACAGTTTTAATAACTATCTCAAAAATTGTCGCTCTGATGCAAACAACTGCTGAGTTATCTACTCAAATTTGTTGAACAAAACGACTTACGTATTTTAAGCATGCTAACCTTTAGCCCGGTAAGCAAATTAAAAAAAAAAACGCAATATGTAGGCTACACGAGAACGGAGACGTCGAGTAACCAAAACAAATGCGTTAAACAAATTCGTACACGTTATTTATCAATTTAACTCGAGAATTAAAGGATATACAACGAGAAACCACGTTTGACAACCTTTAAACAGTTTTAATAACTATCTCAAAAATTGTCGCTCTGATGCAAACAACTGATGAGTTATCTACTTAAATTTGTTGAACAAAACGACTTACGTATTTTAAACATGCTAACCTTTAGCCCGGTAAGCAAATTAAAAAAAAAACGCAATATGTAGGCTACACGAGAACGGAGACGTCGATTAACCAAAACAAATGCCTTAAACAAATTCGTACACGTTATTTATCAATTTAACTCTAGAATTAAAGGATATACAACGAGAAACAACGTTTGACAACCTTTAAACAGTTTTAATAACTATCACAAAAATTGTCGCTCTGATGCAAACAACTGATGAGTTATCTACTTAAATTTGTTGAGCAAAACGACTTACGTATTTTAAACATGCTAACCTTTAGCCCAGTAAGCAAATTAAAAAAAAAAAAACGCAACATGTAGGCTACACGAGAACGGAGACGTCGAGTAACCAAAACAAATGCTTTAAACAAATTCGTACACGTTATTTATCAATTTAACTCTAGAATTAAAGGATATACAACGAGAAACAACGTTTGACAACCTTTAAACAGTTTTAATAACTATCTCAAAAATTGTCGCTCTGATGGAAACAACTGCTGAGTTATCTACTCAAATTTGTTGAAGAAAACGATTTACGTATTTTAAGCATGCTAACCTTTAGCCCGGTAAGCAAATTAAAAAAAATAACGCAATATGTAGGCTACACGAGAACGGAGACGTCGAGTAACCAAAACAAATGCGTTAAACAAATTCGTACACGTTGTTTATCAATTTAACTCTAGAATTAAAGGATATACAACGAGAAACAACGTTTGACAACCTTTAAACAGTTTTAATAACTATCTCAAAAATTGTCGCTCTGATGCAAACAACTGCTGAGTTATCTACTCAAATTTGTTGAACAAAACGACTTACGTATTTTAAGCATGCTAACTTTTAGCCCGGTAAGCAAATTAAAAAAAAACGCAATATGTAGGCTACACGAGAACGGAGCCGTCGAGTAACCAAAACAAATGGGTTAAACAAATTCGTACACGTTATTTATCAATTTAACTCTAGAATTAAAGGATATACAACGAGAAACAACGTTTGACAACCTTTAAACAGTTTTAATAACTATCTCAAAAATTGTCGCTCTGATGCAAACAACTGATGAGTTATCTACTTAAATTTGTTGAACAAAACGACTTACGTATTTTAAGCATGCTAACCTTTAGCCCGGTAAGCAAATTAAAAAAAAAACGGAATATGTAGGCTACACGAGAACGGAGACGTCGAGTAACCAAAACAAATGCGTTAAAAAAATTCGTACACGTTATTTATCAATTTAACTCTAGAATTAAAGGATATACAACGAGAAACAATATTTGAAAACCTTTAAACAGTTTTAATAACTATCTCAAAAATTGTCGCTCTGATGCAAACAACTGCTGAGTTATCTACTCAAATTTGTTGAACAAAACGACTTACGTATTTTAAGCATGCTAACTTTTAGCCCGGTAAGCAAATTAAAAAAAAACGCAATATGTAGGCTACACGAGAACGGAGCCGTCGAGTAACCAAAACAAATGGGTTAAACAAATTCGTACACGTTATTTATCAATTTAACTCTAGAATTAAAGGATATACAACGAGAAACAACGTTTGACAACCTTTAAACAGTTTTAATAACTATCTAAAAAATTGTCGCTCTGATGCAAACAACTGTTGAGTTATCTACTTAAATTTGTTGAACAAAACGACTTACGTATTTTAAGCATGTTAACCTTTAGCCCGGTAAGCAAATTAAAAAAAAAAAAACGCAATATGTAGGCTACACGGGAACGGAGACGTCGAGTAACCAAAACAAATGCGTTAAACAAATTCGTACATGTTATTTATCAATTTAACATTAGAATTAAAGGATATACAACGAGAAACAACGTTTGACAACCTTTAAACAGTTTTAATAACTATCTCAAAAATTGTCGCTCTGATGGAAACAACTGCTGAGTTATCTACTCAAATTTGTTGAACAAAACGACTTGCGTATTTTAAGCATGCTAACCTTTAGCCCGGTAAGCAAATTAAAAAAAAAAAACGCAGTATGTAGGCTACACGAGAACGGAGACGTCGAGTAACCAAAACAAATGCGTTAAACAAATTCGTACACGTTATTTATCAATTTAACTCTAGAATTAAAGGATATACAACGAGAAACAACGTTTGACAACATTTAAACAGTTTTAATAACTATCTCAAAAATTGTCGCTCTGATGCAAACAACTGCTGAGTTATCTACTCAAATTTGTTGAACAAAACGACTTACGTATTTTAAGCATGCTAACCTTTAGCCCGGTAAGCAAATTAAAAAAAAACGCAATATGTAGGCTACACGAAAACGGAGCCGTCGAGTAACCAAAACAAATGGGTTAAACAAATTCGTACACGTTATTTATCAATTTAACTCTAGAATTAAAGGATATACAACGAGAAACAACGTTTGACAACCTTTAAACAGTTTTAATAACTATCTCAAAAATTGTCGCTCTGATGCAAACAACAGATGAGTTATCTACTTAAATTTGTTGAACAAAACGACTTACGTATTTTAAGCATGCTAACCTTAAATTTGTAAGCAAATTAAAAAAAAAACGCGATATGTAGGCTACACGAGAACGGAGACGTCGAGTAATCAAAACAAATGCGTTAAACAAATTCGTACACGTTATTTATCAATTTAACTCAAGAATTAAAGGATATACAACGAGAAACAACGTTTGACAACCTTTAAACAGTTTTAATAACTATCTAAAAAATTGTCGCTCTGATGCAAACAACTGTTGAGTTATCTACTTAAATTTGTTGAACAAAACGACTTACGTATTTTAAGCATGTTAACCTTTAGCCCGGTAAGCAAATTAAAAAAAAAAAAACGCAATATGTAGGCTACACGGGAACGGAGACGTCGAGTAACCAAAACAAATGCGTTAAACAAATTCGTACATGTTATTTATCAATTTAACATTAGAATTAAAGGATATACAACGAGAAACAACGTTTGACAACCTTTAAACAGTTTTAATAACTATCTCAAAAATTGTCGCTCTGATGGAAACAACTGCTGAGTTATCTACTCAAATTTGTTGAACAAAACGACTTACGTATTTTAAGCATGCTAACCTTTAGCCCGGTAAGCAAATTAAAAAAAAAAAACGCAATATGTAGGCTACACGAGAACGGAGACGTCGAGTAACCAAAACAAATGCGTTAAACAAACTCGTACACGTTATTTATCAATTTAACTCTAGAATTAAAGGATATACAACGAGAAACAACGTTTGACAACCTTTAAACAGTTTTAATAACTATCTCAAAAATTGTCGCTCTGATGCAAACAACTGATGAGTTATCTACTTAAATTTGTTGAACAAAACGACTTACGTATTTTAAGCATGCTAACCTTTAGTCCGGTAAGCAAATTAAAAAAAAAACGCAATATGTAGGCTACACGAGAACGGAAACGTCGAGTAACCAAAACAAATGCGTTAAACAAATTCGTACACGTTATTTATCAATTAAACTCTAGAATTAAAGGATATACAACGAGAAACAACGTTTGACAACCTTTAAACAGTTTTAATAACTATCTCAAAATTGTCGCTCTGATGCAAACAACTGATGAGTTATCTACTTAAATTTGTTGAACAAAACGACTTACGTATTTTAAGCATGCTAACCTTTAGCCCGGTAAGCAAATTAAAAAAAAAACGCAATATGTAGGCTACACGAGAACGGAGACGTCGAGTAACCAAAACAAAAGCGTTAAACAAATTCGTACACGTTATTTATCAATTTAACTCTAGAATTAAAGGATATACAACGAGAAACAACGTTTGACAACCTTTAAACAGTTTTAATAACTATCTCAAAAATTGTCGCTCTGATGCAAACAACTGCTGAGTTATCTACTTTTGTTGAACAAAACGACTTACGTATTTTAAGCATGCTAACCTTTAGCCCGGTAAGCAAATTAAAAAAAAAACGCAATATGTAGGCTACACGAGAACGGAGACGTCGAGTAACTAAAACAAATGCGTTAAACAAATTCGTACACGTTATTTATCAATTTAACTCTAGAATTAAAGGATATACAACGAGAAACATCGTTTGAAAACCTTTAAATAGTTTTAATAACTATCTCAAAAATTGTCGCTCTGATGGAAACAACTGCTGAGTTATCTACTCAAATTTGTTGAACAAAACGACTTACGTATTTTAAACATGCTAACCTCTAGCCCGGTAAGCAAATTAAAAAAAAACGCAATATATAGGCTACACGAGAACGGAGACGTCGAGTAACCAAAACAAATGCGTTAAACAAATTCGTACACGTTATTTATCAATTTAACTCTAGAATTAAAGGATATACAACGAGAAACAACGTTTGACAACCTTTAAACAGTTTTAATAACTATCTCAAAAATTGTCGCTCTGATGCAAACAACTGATGAGTTATCTACTCAAATTTGTTGAACAAAACGACTTACGTATTTTAAGCATGCTAACCTTTAGCCCGGTAAGCAAATTAAAAAAAAAAACGCAATATGTAGGCTACACGAGAACGGAGACGTCGAGTAACCAAAACAAATGCGTTAAACAAATTCGTACACGTTATTTATCAATTTAACCTAGAATTAAAGGATATACAACGAGAAACAACGTTTGACAACCTTTAAACAGTTTTAATAACTATCTCAAAAATTGTCGCTCTGATGCAAACAACTGATGAGTTATCTACTCAAATTTGTTGAACAAAACGACTTACGTATTTTAAGCATGCTAACCTTTAGCCCGGTAAGCAAATTAAAAAAAACGTAATATGTAGGCTACACGAGAACGGAGACGTCGAGTAACCAAAACAAATGCGTTAAACAAATTCGTACACGTTATTTATCAATTTAACTGTAGAATTAAAGGATATACAACGAGAAACAACGTTTGACAACCTTTAAACAGTTTTAATAACTATCTCAAAAATTGTCGCTCTGATGCAAACAACTGCTGAGTTATCTACTCAAATTTGTTGGACAAAACGACTTACGTATTTTAAGCATGCTAACCTTTAGCCCGGTAAGCAAATTAAAAAAAAAACGCAATATGTAGGCAACACGAGAACGGAGACGTCGAGTAACCAAAACAAATGCGTTAAACAAATTCGTACACGTTATTTATCAATTTAACTCTAGAATTAAAGGATATACAACGAGAAACAACGTTTGACAACCTTTAAACAGTTTTAATAACTATCTCAAAAATTGTCTCTCTGATGCAAACAACTGCTGAGTTATCTACTCAAATTTGTTGAACAAAACGACTTACGTATTTTAAGCATGCTAACCTTTAGCCCGGTAAGCAAATTAAAAAAAAAAAACGCAATATGTAGGCTACACGAGAACGGAGACGTGGAGTAACCAAAACAAATGCGTTAAACAAATTCGTACACGTTATTTATCAATTTAACTTAGAATTAAAGGATATACAACGAGAAACAACGTTTGACAACCTTTAAACAGTTTTAATAACTATCTCAAAAATTGTCGCTCTGATGCAGACAACTGATGAGTTATCTACTCAAATTTGTTGAACAAAACGACTTACGTATTTTAAGCATGCTAACCTTTAGCCCGGTAAGCAAATTAAAAAAAAAACGCAATATGTAGGCTACACAAGAACGGAGACGTCGAGTAACCAAAACAAATGCGTTAAACAAATTCGTACACGTTATTTATCAATTTAACTCTAGAATTAAAGGATATACAACGAGAAACAACGTTTGACAACCTTTAAACAGTTTTAATAACTATCTCAAAAATTGTCTCTCTGATGCAAACAACTGCTGAGTTATCTACTCAAATTTGTTGAACAAAACGACTTACGTATTTTAAACATGCTAACCTTTAGCCCGGTAAGCAAATTAAAAAAAAAAACGCAATATGTAGGCTACACGAGAACGGAGACGTCGAGTAACCAAAACAAATGCGTTAAACAAATTCGTACACGTTATTTATCAATTTAACTCAAGAATTAAAGGATATATAACGAGAAACAACGTTTGACAACCTTTAAACAGTTTTAATAACTATCTCAAAAATTGTCGCTCTGATGCAAACAACTGATAAGTTATCTACTCAAATTTGTTGAACAAAACGACTTACGTATTTTAAGCATGCTAACCTTTAGCCCGGTAAGCAAATTAAAAAAAAAACGCAATTGTAGGCTACACGAGAACGGAGACGTCGAGTAACCAAACAAATACGTTAAACAAATTCGTACACGTTATTTATCAATTTAACTCTACAATTAAAGGATATACAACGAGAAACAACGGTTGACAACCTTTAAAAAGTTTTAATAACTATCTCAAAAATTGTCGCTCTGATGCAAACAACTGATGAGTTATCTACTTAGATTTGTTGAACAAAACGACTTACGTATTTTTAGCATGCTAACCTTTAGCCCGGTAAGCAAATTAAAAAAAAAAAACGCAATATGTAGGCTACACGAGAACGGAGACGTTGAGTAACCAAAACAAATGCGTTAAACAAATTCGTACACGTTATTTATCAATTTAACTCTAGAATTAAAGGATATACAACGAGAAACAACGTTTGACAACCTTTAAACAGTTTTAATAACTATCTCAAAAATTGTCGCTCTGATGGAAACAACTGCTGAGTTATCTACTCAAATTTGTTGAACAAAACGATTTACGTATTTTAAACATGCTAACCTTTAGCCCGGTAAGCAAATTAAAAAAAAAATGCAATATGTAGGCTACACGAGAAAGGAGACGTCGAGTAACCAAAACAAATGCGTTAAACAAATTCGTACACGTTATTTATCATTTTAACTCTAGAATTAAAGGATATACAACGAGAAACAACGTTTGACAACCTTTAAACAGTTTTAATAACTATCTCAAAAATTGTCGCTCTGATGCAAACAACTGATGAGGTATCTACTTAAATTGTTGAACAAAACGACTTACGTATTTTAAGCATGCTAACCTTTAGCCCGGTAAGCAAATCAAAAAAAAAAACGCAATATGTAGGCTACACGAGAACGGAGACGTCGAGGAACCAAAACAAATGCGTTAAACAAATTCGTACACGTTTTTTGTCAATTTAACTCTAGAATTAAAGGATATACAACGAGAAACAACGTTTGACAACCTTTAAACAGTTTTAATAACTATCTCAAAAATTGTCGCTCTGATGCAAACAACTGATGAGTTATCTACTTAAATTTGTTGAACAAAACGACTTACGTATTTTAAGCATGCTAACCTTTAGTCCGGTAAGCAAATTAAAAAAAAAAACGCAATATGTAGGCTACACGAGAACGGAGACGTCGAGTAACCAAAACAAATGCGTTAAACAAATTCGTACATGTTATTTATCAATTTAACTCTAGAATTAAAGGATATACAACGAGAAACAACGTTTGACAACCTTTAAACAGTTTTAATAACTATCTCAAAAATTGTCGCTCTGATGCAAACAACTGATGAGTTATCTACTCAAATTTGTTGAACAAAACGACTTACGTATTTTAAGCATGCTAACCTTTAGCCCGGTAAAAAAAAAAAACGCAATATGTAGGCTACACGAGAACGGAGACGTCGAGTAACCAAAACAAATACGTTAAACAAATTCGTACACGTTATTTATCAATTTAACTTAGAATTAAAGGATATACAACGAGAAACAACGGTTGACAACCTTTAAACAGTTTTAAGAACTATCTCA
The DNA here is from genome assembly GCF_040869045.1 of Eurosta solidaginis. NCBI lineage: Eukaryota > Metazoa > Arthropoda > Insecta > Diptera > Tephritidae > Eurosta > Eurosta solidaginis. Next base: position 456,426 of record NW_027136881.1, on the reverse strand, counting down.
AAAATTGTCGCTCTGATGCAAACAACTGATGAGTTATCTACTCAAATTTGTTGAACAAAACGACTTACGTATTTTAAGCATGCTAACCTTTAGCCCGGTAAGCAAATTAAAAAAAACGCAATATGTAGGCTACACGAGAACGGAGACGTCGAGTAACCAAAACAAATGCGTTAAACAAATTCGTACACGTTATTTATCAATTTAACTCTAGAATTAAAGGATATACAACGAGAAACAACGTTTGACAACCTTTAAACAGTTTTAATAACTATCTCAAAAATTGTCGCTCTGATGCAAACAACTACTGAGTTATCTACTCAAATTTGTTGAACAAAACGACTTACGTATTTTAAGCATGCTAACCTTTAGTCCGGTAAGCAAATTACAAAAAAAACGCAATATGTAGGCTACACGAGAACGGAGACGTCGAGTAACCAAAACAAATGCGTTAAACAAATTCGTACACGTTATTTATCAATTTAACTCTAGAATTAAAGGATATACAACGAGAAACAACGTTTGACAACCTTTAAACAGTTTTAATAACTATCTCAAAAATTGTCGCTCTGATGGAAACAACTGCTGAGTTATCTACTCAAATTTGTTGAACAAAACGACTTACGTATTTTAAACATGCTAACCTTTAGCCCGGTTAGCAAATTAAAAAAAAAACGCAATATGTAGACCACACGTGAACGGAGACGTCGAGTAACCAAAACAAATGCGTTAAACAAATTCGTACACGTTATTTATCAATTTAACTCTAGAATTAAAGGATATACAACGAGAAACAACGTTTGACAACCTTTAACAGTTTTAATAACTATCTCAAAAATTGTCGCTCTGATGCAAACAACTGATGAGTTATCTACTTACATTTTAAGCATGCTAACCTTTAGCGCGGTAAGCAAATTAAAAAAAAAACGCAATATGTAGGCTACACGAGAACGGAGACGTCGAGGAACCAAAACAAATGCGTTAAACAAATTCGTACACGTTTTTTATCAATTTAACTCTAGAATTAAAGGATATACAACGAGAAACAACGTTTGACAACCTTTAAACAGTTTTAATAACTATCTCAAAAATTGTCGCTCTGATGCAAACAACTGATGAGTAATCTACTTAAATTTGTTGAACAAAACGACTTACGTATTTTAAGCATGCTAACCTTTAGTCCGGTAAGCAAATTAAAAAAAATCGCAATATGTAGGCTACACGAGAACGGAGACGTCGAGTAACCAAAACAAATGCGTTAAACAAATTCGTACACGTTATTTATCAATTTAACTCTAGAATTAAAGGATATACAACGAGAAACAACGTTTGACAACCTTTAAACAGTTTTAATAACTATCTCAAAAATTGTCGCTCTGATGCAAACAACTGATGAGTTATCTACTCAAATTTGTTGAACAAAACGACTTACGTATTTTAAGCATGCTAACCTTTAGTCCGGTAAGCAAATTAAAAAAAAACGCAATATGTAGGCTACACGAGAACGGAGACGTCGAGTAAACAAAACAAATGCGTTAAACAAATTCGTACACGTTATTTATCAATTTAACTCTAGAATTAAAGGATATACAACGAGAAACAACGTTTGACAACCTTTAAACAGTTTTAATAACTATCTCAAAAATTGTCGCTCTGATGCAAACAACTGATGAGTTATCTACTCAAATTTGTTGAACAAAACGACTTACGTATTTTAAGCATGCTAACCTTTAGCCCGGTAAGCAAATTAAAAAAAAAACGCAATATGTAGGCTACACGAGAACGGAGACGTCGAGTAACCAAAACAAATACGTTAAACAAATTCGTACACGTTATTTATCAATTTAACTTAGAATTAAAGGATATACAACGAGAAACAACGTTTGACAACCTTTAAACAGTTTTAATAACTATCTCAAAAATTGTCGCTCTGATGCAAACAACTGATGAGTTATCTACTCAAATTTGTTGAACAAAACGACTTACGTATTTTAAGCATGCTAACCTTTAGTCCGGTAAGCAAATTAAAAAAAAAAAACGCAATATGTAGGCTACACGAGAACGGAGACCTCGAGTAACCAAAACAAATGCGTTAAACAAATTCGTACACGTTATTTATCAATTTAACTCTAGAATTAAAGGATATACAACGAGAAACAACGTTTGACAACCTTTAAACAGTTTTAATAACTATCTCAAAAATTGTCGCTCTGATGGAAACAACTGCTGAGTTATCTACTCAAATTTGTTGAACAAAACGACTTACGTATTTTAAACATGCTAACCTTTAGCCCGGTAAGCAAATTAAAAAAAACGCAATATGTAGGCTACACGAGAACGGAGACGTCGAGTAACCAAAACAAATGGGTTAAACAAATTCGTACACGTTATTTATCAATTTAACTCTAGAATTAAAGGATATACAACGAGAAACAACGTTTGACAACCTTTAAACAGTTTTAATAACTATCTCAAAAATTGTCGCTCTGGTGCAAACAACTGATGAGTTATCTACTTAAATTTGTTGAACAAAAAGACTTACGTATTTTAAGCATGCTAACCTTTAGTCCGGTAAGCAAATTTAAAAAAAAACGCAATATGTAGGCTACACGAGAACGGAGACGTCGAGTAACCAAAACAAATGCGTTAAACAAATTCGTACACGTTATTTATCAATTTAGCTCAAGAATTAAAGGATATACAACGAGAAACAACGTTTGACAACCTTTAAACAGTTTTAATAACTATCTCAAAAATTGTCGCTCTGATGCAAACAACTACTGAGTTGTCTACTCAAATTTGTTGAACAAAACGACTTACGTATTTTAAGCATGCTAACCTTTAGTCCGGTAAGCAAATTAAAAAAAAACGCAATATGTAGGCTACACGAGAACGGAGACGTCGAGTAACCAAAACAAATGCGTTAAACAAATTCGTACACGTTATTTATCAATTTAACTCTAGAATTAAAGGATATACAACGAGAAACAACGTTTGACAACCTTTAAACAGTTTTGATAACTATCTCAAAAATTGTCGCTCTGATGCAAACAACTGCTCAGTTATCTACTCAAATTTGTTGAACAAAACGACTTACGTATTTTAAGCATGCTAACCTTTAGCCCGGTAAGCAAATTAAAAAAAAAAACGCAATATGTAGGCTACACGAGAACGGAGACGTCGAGTAACCAAAACAAATACTGTTAAGAAATGTTTAAAGACCGACAATTGTTTAATATGTAATATGGAATTTAATTTAATAAAATAATTTAGAGAAGTACAATACAAAGTTTAATTATTTTAATATATCAAAATTAAGTACGTTCGTCGTGATGGCCGTTCATCTACCAACTTACTAGCTGCTCTTCGTCTCACATCTTCGCTGTCGTCGTGACTTCGCTCTCTCTCATCTCTTTATTCTCCAGGCTTGCCATCTGACTTTGACAGCTCGGCCTTTCCTGATCGATCGTATCTCCGGACGATTCTTCGCTGTCGTACCCATCGATATTATTGCAATTGTTGTGGTGATCGGATTTTTCAATCTCCAAGTCGTCGTCTACTAAACTTTGAGTACACCATGGTTTCATGTTTTCATTTGTGAATACGCCTATATAGGGTTTTCGTCGAGTTAAATTATCTGGGAGATCTTCTACTACGTAGCGGTTGTTAGGTAAAACTTTGGTTACCAAATACGGTCCTTTGTACGACGGATCAAGCTTGTGCGAGGTACCAGTGGGTTGAGGTACATAGTTAACCATGATCAAATCTCCTTCGTTGTATGGTTTTGGCGTTTTATGGTTCGCATCAAACCGTTGCTTCCATTTGGCCCTTTCAGAATTAATTCGTTCAGCCACTGATTCCATGCGGAAGTCGTCGTGGCGACTAGTATCATCACGTTCATCTTGCACGGCCTGAATCAATCGATTTGTGGTGACGTCACGAAGTTTATATGTAAAAATGAGGCTATTTGGACTCTGCTTGGTCGTTGCATTACTTTGAGAGTTGATGCACCACTGAAGTTGTGGCAGTGCTTCGTCCCAATCCTTGTCGGATTTAGTGCTGCATTTAAGCGATGCCAAAATAGTTTTATTAACACGTTCTGCCTGACCGTTGACACGAGGTGTGCGTACTGCTACTTTTGTATGACGGATGTCGTATCGTTCGATAAAGTTTTGAAACTCTTTGGAAGTAAATGCCGTTTCTCTGTCCGAAACAATTTGCCTGGGACATCCGTAAACCGTCATAAAATCACGTAATGTCTTTAAAACTGGAGTTGTTTTCGTATTCCGTAATGGTCGTATAACTACATATTTCGTGAAAGAACAAACAATTACAAGAATGTACAAATTACCGTGTTTACTGCGTACGAATGGTCCTAAATGATCTATATGTACGCAACGGAATGGTATTGGGACAACATCGCTAATATGTAGCTGGGCTTCTTTTTTACCCCCTGTGACTTTATTGATACAACATTCTGGACATGATGCTATGTAAGATTTCACATATTGACGCATACGAGCAAACCAAAAGTCTTTGGATAACCGTTCACAAGTCTTTTCCAACCCGAAGTGCCCTGCTTCGTCATGGCACGCTCTTGTTAATCGCCATTTCACGCCCTTCGGAACTACCAGTAGTTTATTTCCATTGACTTTACGATATAGACGTTGACCTTGTAGTACGTAGTCATCCTTCAATTGACGTGCGTTAAATGTTTCCTTACCGTTAAGAACATCGACGATCTCTTTTAGGGTTTCATCCTGTCTCTGCATTGCCGACACCCAATCGTTGTCGATATTGACCAATTGGTATACTGATTCCGCTATCGTTATTGGTTCCGTTGGTGGAAGAGTTGGACTTCGGCTTAAGCCGTCAGCCAGTGTATTCTTTGCACCTGCCCGATGGATACATTGAAAATCAAACTCCTGTAGTTTGAGCCACCCTCTAGCCACTCTGGGTAACAATGGGGTAGTTGCTTTTGTCACGGCTATAGCATTACAGTCCGTGATTACGTTAAATTTCTGTCCAATTAAATACATTCTGTATCGTTGCAAAGTTTCAACTATTGCCAGAACCTCTAGCTCATGGCTGGCATAGTTTCGTTCAGCTTCGTTACATTGTCTACTAAAATAAAATACAGGTTTTCATTCAGTGCCGTTGTCGTTTTGTAGTAATACTCCGGATAGTCCTATGGAACTCGCATCCGTATGCACCTTATGTGGCTTAGTTGCATCGTATATTGTTAGTACAGGCTTCGTGATTATCATCGTTTTTAGTTTTTCAAAAGCGTCGTTTTGTTCCTGATTCCAAACAAACCCTGCATTCTTTTTAAGCAACATCGTTAATGGACGAGCCAATATACAATAATTTTTAACAAATTTTCTGAAATAACCTGTCACTCCTAAAAACTGTCGCACCTCTTTGGTTGAAGATGGTTTTGAATATTCTTCGATGACCTTTGTCTTATTTTCGCCGGGGCGTATTCCCTCACTGTTGATATCGTGACCAAGAAACTGAACCTGTTTGGCCATAAACCTACACTTAGATGGTCTAAGCGTGAGACCTGCTACTTCGATAGCTTCCAAAAACTCTTTAAGTACCGTGACACCTTCGTCGACGGTCTTCGTGGCTATAATGACCTCATCAACATAGCTTACCACCTGTTCACGATGCTTAAGTGACTTGATTAAGTTTACAACTATTTCCTGAAAAACCATCGGCGCGTTGACTAAACCAAAAGGCATAACGTTATGCTCAAACAAACCCTCGTGAGTTAAAAATGCTGTATACTTTTTTGATTCTTCGTTCATCGGTACCTGGTAATAACCGGACGTCATGTCTAATGTCGTATAATATTTATTACCCGAAAGACGTGAAAGTTGTTCTTCCACTATTGGCATTACGTAGTTTTTCCTTACCGTAACTTCATTAAGTGCACGATAGTCGATACACATTCGATTTTCGCCATTGGATTTTTTTACTAGAAGTACTGAAGCTGCATGTGGTGAACTACTTGGACGTATAATATCGTTGTCCAACAGCTCTGACAAAATTCTCGATAGCTCTGGGCGTTGTGAAAAAGGAACTTGATATCGTTTACCAAGTATAGGACCTGATTTAGTTACCTCTATCGTCATTTGTGCGTTTTTGCATCTACCAATGCGGCTTATATCTTCCGCAAAACAATTTTGCTTAGCAATTAAAAGATTACGTACCTTGTTTTTCTCTTCTTCAGATAAGTCGCTGAATATATTAAAACTATTTGACTTAGCTTCGTCTAGATGTAATACATCTCTGTCTATAACCATGTTATACCCATTATTTTGTAAGACATCCCGACCCAATAAAATTTCGTAGGGCAGCAGTCTATCCGCGACAACATAAAGAGTTATTTCTTGTTTAACGTCATTAATATTTGCGACGACGTTGACTTGCTTTGTCACTTGCACCTTGGACCCGCCGAATCCCGTAAAGCATCTGTTAGCCTCCAGTATCTCCATACCATCTGTAGCTGATTCGCGTATCAAGGAACAAACGCTTCCGGTGTCAATAAATGCTTCGAACTGTTTTCCATTTAACTCAACCGATTTCATGACCGGAGGAGCTTCGTTGCTTTCATTGTGGTTACCAATCTTTGTGACTGTTGGTTTCTTGTTGCAGTTCTTGGCTTCGTGCCCTATTTTCGTACATACAGTACAACGTATCCTTCGTTGAGGTTGTGGACACTTGATTGCGATATGACCGTTCTCATTACAATTGAAGCACTTTATTTGCGTTGGCTTCGAATTAGATTTCGTTTCTGACTTCAATGCTTGCTGCGTTGGAACTGTGGATGTTGTTGAAATACTACTTGTCATCGTTAAGTTCTTGAGTGCAAGTAATAATTGACTACATGTACCAAAGCTCATTGCTGCTAGTGCTTTTGTTAATGCACCGTCGTTGAGACCACTAATTATATGTGTATTGATGGAAACATCATCCACCAAACCCTGTCTACCTATAGTTAGCATAGAATAATAATATTCTACATAGTCTTCACCATTTTTCCGCTTGCGTCTCATAAGCATTTTATGTGCCTCAGCTGCATTGTGTGTTGAAGGAAAATCGATTTTAAATGCGTTCACGAATTGCGACCATGACTGAAAAACAGGTTGTGCATCCAGCCAACGTTTGGCCATACCCTTCATTTTGTGCTGAACTGCAATCAACATCATTTCTTCTTTCCAACCGTGGCATTTTTGCAACTGCTCAATTCGAATTAAAAACTGCGTTGGTGATGCTGACGTTTTGAGTGGGTCGAATTCGGGCATCACCCCGATCATATCTTGAATAGTTACTCTTGGATACGATACTCTACGTAAATCATCAGCCGACGCCCAAACTGGTTCGTTTACAACTGACTCAGCATCGTCGTTATCGTTAAATACTGGTTCAGGTGCGCTGTTGTTTGGTACCTGTGGTGGATTTAAATTGAATGTCCCAAGTGCTGACGTTAACCCTGCCATTGCTTCCCTCAAGCTGTTGAGTTGTGTTCTTAAATCATTTGTTGACTCGACACTCTCGTCTTCCAGTTCTGCCGGATCTATTTCATCCACGCCTAAAATTTCTTGAAGCTTCGATACTTTGGCTGCCTTAATACCAGTCGTTGGCAAACCATTGGCCCGCAGCAGTGTATTCAACTGAATTACCCTTAGCGTATTCAGTTTAATCATTGTGCATGTAAAATAAAATATTTTATTACTATAAAATACAATTCGTTTATATTTTATTTCACCCTCCTTGTAAATTTTTGCATTTGCCGTTCGCTAAAATTACACTACCCGTTCTTATTTCTTTCCCTTCCGCTGTATTTTACTTTGATTTTTCGTCGTTGTATATTCCTATTCGTATTAATTTGCTTTGCTACAAATTATGTTACCGATTTTCAATGCTGTATACACACTAATACCTATGGCTGTGTGTGTTTCGCTCTTCAAATGGGTACGTTGGTTCTTTTCAGCAGTGACGATGAGTTGAAGTCGATTCGCTTCGTAGCTGCGCAGTCGAAAATGTATGCGCAGTGAAGTTAGCGCCTCTGTTGGTTTGCGACGTCAACTGCTCTGTCGTTTATCTGCTGGTCGTTGTTTGTGAACTTAAGCGTAAAAGTTCTACAAAATTTTACGTTTTCCGTATTTGCAATTCGTTGCAAAATTCGTGTATTAAATAATTTTCGTTATACAACGTTGACGATACGTTGTTGCGTTTTATTGCAGTACTAATACCTGACTGCGTCGTTGAGACTTCTCTGTCCAAAAGCTGCTGCCGTTTTGCAACCACTTGCAATTTGCGCTGCTTTTCACGTTGAAAGTTCTCGAAGAATTTTTTTTTTTGTACGTATGTATATTTGTACAACGTTTCGTTTTGTTGTAGGCGTTTGGATATACAATCCCGCTGTCTGAGTTGTTAAGAAATGTTTAAAGACCGACAATTGTTTAATATGTAATATGGAATTTAATTTAATAAAATAATTTAGAGAAGTACAATACAAAGTTTAATTATTTTAATATATCAAAATTAAGTACGTTCGTCGTGATGGCCGTTCATCTACCAACTGACTAGCTGCTCTTCGTCTCACATCTTCGCTGTCGTCGTGACTTCGCTCTCTCTCATCTCTTTATTCTCCAGGCTTGCCATCTGACTTTGACAATACGTTAAACAAATTCGTACACGTTATTTATCAATTTAACTTAGAATTAAAGGATATACAACGAGAAACAACGTTTGACAACCTTTAAACAGTTTTAATAACTATCTCAAAAATTGTCGCTCTGATGCAAACAACTGATGAGTTATCTACTCAAATTTGTTGAACAAAACGACTTACGTATTTTAAGCATGCTAACCTTTAGCCCGGTAAGCAAATTAAAAAAAAAAACGCAATATGTAGGCTACACGAGAACGGAGACGTCGAGTAACCAAAACAAATGCGTTAAACAAATTCGTACACGTTATTTATCAATTTAACTCTAGAATTAAAGGATATACAACGAGAAACAACGTTTGACAACCTTTAAACAGTTTTAATAACTATCTCAAAAATTGTCGCTCTGATGCAAACAACTGCTGAGTTATCTACTCAAATTTGTTGAACAAAACGACTTACGTATTTTAAACATGCTAACCTTTAGCCCGGTAAGCAAATTAAAAAAAAAAAACGCAATATGTAGGCTACACGAGAACGGAGACGTCGAGTAACCAAACCAAATGCGTTAAACAAATTCGTACACGTTATTTATCAATTTAACCCTAGAATTAAAGGATATACAACGAGAAACAACGTTTGACAACCTTTAAACAGTTTTAATAACTATCTCAAAAATTGTCGCTCTAATGCAAACAACTGCTGAGTTATCTCCTCAAATTTGTTGAACAAAACGACTTACGTATTTTAAACATGCTAACCTTTTGCCCGGTAAGCAAATTAAAAAAAAAACGCAATATGTAGGCTACACGAGAACGGCGACGTCGAGTAACCAAAACAAATGCGTTAAACAAATTCGTACACGTTATTTATCAATTTAACTCTAGAATTAAAGGATATACAACGAGAAACAACGTTTGACAACCTTTAAACAGTTTTAATAACTATCTCAAAAATTGTCGCTCTGATGCAAACAACTGATGAGTTATCTACTCAAATTTGTTGAACAAAACGACTTACGTATTTTAAGCATGCTAACCTTTAGCCCGGTAAGCAAATTAAAAAAAAAAACGCAATATGTAGGCTACACGAGAACGGAGACGTCGAGTAACCAAAACAAACGCGTTAAACAAATTCGTACACGTTATTTATCAATTTAACTCTAGAATTAAAGGATATACAACGAGAAACAACGTTTGACAACCTTTAAAAAGTTTTAATAACTATCTCAAAAATTGTCGCTCTGATGCAAACAACTGATGAGTTATCTACTTAGATTTGTTGGACAAAACGACTTACGTATTTTAAGCATGCTAACCTTTAGCCCGGTAAGCAAATTAAAAAAAAAAAAACGCAATATGTAGGCTACACGAGAACGGAGACGTCGAGTAACCAAAACAAATGCGTTAAACAAATTCGTACACGTTATTTATCAATTTAACTCTAGAATTAAAGGATATACAACGAGAAACAACGTTTGACAACCTTTAAAGAGTTTTAATAACTATCTCAAAAATTGTCGCTCTGATGGAAACAACTGCTGAGTTATCTACTCAAATTTGTTGAACAAAACGACTTACGTATTTTAAACATGCTAACCTTTAGCCCGGTAAGCAAATTAAAAAAAAAACGCAATATGTAGGCTACACGAGAACGGAGACGTCGAGTAACCAAAACAAATGCGTTAAACAAATTCGTACACGTTATTTATCAATTTAACTCTAGAATTAAAGGATATACAACGAGAAACAACGTTTGACAACCTTTAAACAGTTTTAATAACTATCTCAAAAATTGTCGCTCTGATGCAAACAACTGATGAGTTATCTACTTAAATTTGTTGAACAAAACGACTTACGTATTTTAAGCATGCTAACCTTTAGCCCGGTAAGGAAATTAAAAAAAAACGCAATATGTGGGCTACACGAGAACGGAGACGTCGAGGAACCAAAACAAATGCGTTAAACAAATTCGTACACGTTTTTTATCAATTTAACTCTAGAATTAAAGGATATACAACGAGAAACAACGTTTGACAACCTTTAAACAGTTTTAATAACTATCTCAAAAATTGTCGCTCTGATGCAAACAACTGATGAGTTATCTACTTAAATTTGTTGAACAAAACGACTTACGTATTTTAAGCATGCTAACCTTTAGTCCGGTAATCAAATTAAAAAAAAAACGCAATATGTAGGCTACACGAGAACGGAGACGTCGAGTAACCAAAACAAATGCGTTAAATAAATTCGTACACGTTATTTATCAATTTAACTCTAGAATTAACGGATATACAACGAGAAACAACGTTTGACAACCTTTAAACAGTTTTAATAACTATCTCAAAAATTGTCGCTCTGATGCAAACAACTGCTGAGTTATCTACTCAAATTTGTTGAACAAAACGACTTACGTATTTTAAGCATGCTAACCTTTAAGCAATTTAAAAAAAAACGCAATATGTAGGCTACACGAGAACGGAGACGTCTAGTAACCAAAACAAATGCGTTAAACAAATTCGTACACGTTATTTATCAATTTAACTCTAGAATTAAAGGATATACAACGAGAAACAACGTTTGACAACCTTTAAACAGTTTTAATAACTATCTCAAAAATTGTCGCTCTGATGCAAACAACTACTGAGTTATCTACTCAAATTTGTTGAACAAAACGACTTACGTATTTTAAGCATGCTAACCTTTAGTCCGGTAAGCAAATTAAAAAAAAAACGCAATATGTAGGCTACACGAGAACGGAGACGTCGAGTAACCAAAACAAATGCGTTAAACAAATTCATACACGTTATTTATCAATTTACCTCTAGAATTAAAGGATATACAACGAGAAACAACGTTTGACAACCTTTAAACAGTTTTAATAACTATCTCAAAAATTGTCGCTCTGATGCAAACAACTGCTGAGTTATCTACTCAAATTTGTTGAACAAAACGACTTACGTATTTTAAGCATGCTAACCTTTAGCCCGGTAAGCAAATTAAAAAAAACCGCAATATGTAGGCTACACGAGAACGGAGACGTCGAGTAACCAAAACAAATGCGTTAAACAAATTCGTACATGTTATTTATCAATTTAACTCTAGAATTAAAGGATATACAACGAGAAACAACGTTTGACAACCTTTAAACAGTTTTAATAACTATCTCAAAAATTGTCGCTCTGATGCAAACAACTGATGAGTTATCTACTTAAATTTGTTGAACAAAACGACTTACGTATTTTAAGCATGCTAACCTTTAGTCCGGTAAGCAAATTTAAAAAAAACGCAATATGTAGGCTACACGAGAACGGAGACGTCGAGTAACCAAAACAAATGCGTTAAACAAATTCGTACACGTTATTTATCAATCTAACTCTAGAATTAAAGGATATACAACGAGAAACAACGTTTGACAACTTTTAAACAGTTTTAATAACTATCTCAAAAATTGTCGCTCTGATGCAAATAACTGATGAGTTATCTACTTAAATTTGTTGAACAAAACGACTTACGTATTTTAAGCATGCTAACCTTTAGCCCGGTAAGCAAATTAAAAAAAAAACGCAATATGTAGGCTACACGAGAACGGAGACGTCGAGTAACCAAAACAAATGCGTTAAACAAATTCGTACATGTTATTTATCAATTTAACTCTAGAATTAAAGGATATACAAAGAGAAACAACGTTTGACAACCTTTAAACAGTTTTAATAACTATCTCAAAAATTGTCGCTCTGATGCAAACAACTGATGAGTTATCTACTTAAATTTGTTGAACAAAACGACTTACGTATTTTAAGCATGCTAACCTTTAGCCCGGTAAGCAAATTAAAAAAAAAACGCAATATGTAGGCTACACGAGAACGGAGACGTCGAGTAACCAAAACAAATGCGTTAAACAAATTCGTACACGTTATTTATCAATTTAACTCTAGAATTAAAGGATATACAACTAGAAACAACGTTTGACAACCTTTAAACAGTTTTAAAAACTATCTCAAAAATTGTCGCCCTGATGCAAACAACTGATGAGTTATCTACTTAAATTTGTTGAACAAAACTACTTACGTATTTTAAGCATGCTAACCTTTAGCCCGGTAAGCAAATTTAAAAAAAACCGCAATATGTAGGCTACACGAGAACGGAGACGTCGAGTAACCAAAACAAATGCGTTAAACAAATTCGTACACGTTATTTATCAATTTAACTCTAGAATTAAAGGATATACAACGAGAACAACGTTTGACAACCTTTAAACAGTTTTAATAACTATCTCAAAAATTGTCGCTCTGATGCAAACAACTGCTGAGTTATCTACTCAAATTTGTTGAACAAAACGACTTACGTATTTTAAACATGCTAACCTTTTGCTCGGTAAGCAAATTAAAAAAAAACGCAATATGTAGGCTACACGAGAACGGAGACATCGAGTAACCAAAACAAATGCGTTAAACAAATTCGTACACGTTATTTATCAATTTAACTCTAGAATTAAAGGATATACAACGAGAAACAACGTTTGAGAACCTTTAAACAGTTTTAATAACTATCTCAAAAATTGTCGCTCTGATGCAAACAACTGATGAGTTATCTACTCAAATTTGTTGAACAAAACGACTTACGTTTTTTAAGCTTGCTAACCTTTAGCCCGGTAAGCAAATTAAAAAAAAAAAAAACGCAATATGTAGGCTACACGAGAACGGAGACGTCGAGTAACCAAAACAAATGCGTTAAACAAATTCGTACACGTTATTTATCAATTTAACTCTAGAATTAAAGGATATACAACGAGAAACAACGTTTGACAACCTTTAAACAGTTTTAATAACTATCTCAAAAATTGTCGCTCTGATGCAAACAACTGATGAGTTATCTACTTAGATTTGTTGAACAAAACGACTTACGTATTTTAAGCATGCTAACCTTTAGCCCGGTAAGCAAATTAAAAAAAAAACGCAATATATAGGCTACACGAGAACGGAGACGTCGAGTAACCAAAACAAATGCGTTAAACAAATTCGTACACGTTATTTGTCAATTTAACTCTAGAAATAAAGGATATACAACGAGAAACAACGTTTGACAACCTTTAAACAGTTTTAATAACTATCTCAAAAATTGTCGCTCTGATGGAAACAACTGCTGAGTTATCTACTCAAATTTGTTGAACAAAACGACTTACGTATTTTAAACATGCTAACCTTTAGCCCGGTAAGCAAATTAAAAAAAACGCAATATGTAGGCTACACGAGAACGGAGACGTCGAGTAACCAAAACAAATGCGTTAAACAAATTCGTACACGTTATTTATCAATTTAACTCTAGAATTAAAGGATATACAACGAGAAACAACGTTTGACAACCTTTAAACAGTTTTAATAACTATCTCAAAAATTTTCGCTCTGATGCAAACAACTGATGAGTTATCTACTTAAATTTGTTGAACAAAACGACTTACGTATTTTAAGCATGCTAACCTTTATCCCGGTAAGCAAATTAAAAAAAAAACGCAATATGTAGGCTACACGAGAACGGAGACGTCGAGTAACGAAAACAAATGCGTTAAACAAATTCGTACACGTTATTTATCAATTTAACTCTAGAATTAAAGGATATACAACGAGAAACAACGTTTGACAACCTTTAAACAGTTTTAATAACTATCTCAAAAATTGTCGCTCTGATGCAAACAACTGATGAGTTATCTACTTAAATTTGTTGAACAAAACGACTTACGTATTTTAAGCATGCTAACCTTTAGCCCGGTAAGCAAATTAAAAAAAAAAACGCAATATGTAGGCTACACGAGAACGGAGACGTCGAGTAACCAAAACAAATGCGTTAAACAAATTCGTACACGTTATTTATCAATTTAACTCTAGAATTAAAGGATATACAACGAGAAACAACGTTTTACAACCTTTAAACAGTTTTAATAACTATCTCAAAAATTGTCGCTCTGATGCAAACAACTACTGAGTTATCTACTCAAATTTGTTGAACAAAACGACTTACGTATTTTAAGCATGGTAACCTTTAGCCCGGTAAGCAAATTAAAAAAAAACGCAATATGTAGGCTACACGAGAACGGAGCCGTCGAGTAACCAAAACAAATGGGTTAAACAAATTCGTACACGTTATTTATCAATTTAACTCTAGAATTAAAGGATATACAACGAGAAACAACATTTGACAACCTTTAAACAGTTTTAATAACTATCTCAAAAATTGTCGCTCTGATACAAACAACTGATGAGTTATCTACTTAAATTTGTTGAACAAAACGACTTACGTATTTTAAGCATGCTAACCTTTAGCCCGGTAAGCAAATTAAAAAAAAAACGCAATATGTAGGCTACACGAGAACGGAGACGTCGAGTAACTAAAACAAATGCGTTAAACAAATTCGTACACGTTATTTATCAATTTGACTCTAGAATTAAAGGATATACAACGAGAAACAACGTTTGACAACCTTTAAACAATTTTAATGACTATCTCAAAAATTGTCGCTCTGATGCAAACAACTGATGAGTTATCTACTTAGATTGGTTGAACAAAACGACTTACGTATTTTAAGCATGCTAACCTTTAGCCCGGTAAGCAAATTAAAAAAAAACGCAATATGTAGGCTACACGAGAACGGAGACGTCGAGTAACCAAAACAAATGCGTTAAACAAATTCGTACACGTTATTTATCAATTTAACTCTAGAATTAAAGGATATACAACGAGAAACAACGTTTGACAACCTTTAAACAGTTTTAATAACTATCTCAAAAAGTGTCGCTCTGATGCAAACAACTGATGAGTTATCTACTTAAATTTGTTGAACAAAACGACTTACGTATTTTAAGCATGCTAACCTTTAGCCCGGTAAGCAAATTAAAAAAAAAAAACGCAATACATATGTAGGCTACACGAGAACGGAGACGTCGAGTAACCAAAACAAATGCGTTAAACAAATTCGTACACGTTATTTATCAATTTAACTCTAGAATTAAAGGATATACAACGAGAAACAACGTTTGACAACCTTTAAACAGTTTTAATAACTATCTCAAAAATTGTCGCTCTGGTGCAAACAACTGATGAGTTATCTACTTAAATTTGTTGAACAAAACGACTTACGTATTTTAAGCACGCTAACCTTTAGCCCGGTAAGCAAATTAAAAAAAAAAACGCAATATGTAGGCTACACGAGAACGGAGACGTCGAGTAACCAAAACAAATGCGTTAAACAAATTCGTACACGTTATTTATCAATTTAACATTAGAATTAAAGGATATACAACGAGAAACAACGTTTGACAACCTTTAAACAGTTTTAATAACTATCTCAAAAATTGTCGCTCTGATGGAAACAACTGCTGAGTTATCTACTCAAATTTGTTGAACAAAACGACTTACGTATTTTAAGCATGCTAACCTTTAGCCCGGTAAGCAAATTAAAAAAAAACGCAATATGTAGGCTACACGAGAACGGAGACGTCGAGTAACCAAAACAAATGCGTTAAACAAACTCGTACACGTTATTTATCAATTTAACTCTAGAATTAAAGGATATACAACGAGAAACAACGTTTGACAACCTTTAAACAGTTTTAATAACTATCTCAAAAATTGTCGCTCTGATGCAAACAACTGATGAGTTATCTACTTAAATTTGTTGAACAAAACGACTTACGTATTTTAAGCATGCTAACCTTTAGTCCGGTAAGCAAATTAAAAAAAAAACGCAATATGTAGGCTACACGAGAACGGAAACGTCGAGTAACCAAAACAAATGCGTTAAACAAATTCGTACACGTTATTTATCAATTTAACTCTAGAATTAAAGGATATACAACCAGAAACAACGTTTGACAACCTTTAAACAGTTTTAATAACTATCTCAAAAGTTGTCGCTCTGATGCAAACAACTGATGAGTTATCTACTTAAATTTGTTGAACAAAACGACTTACGTATTTTAAGCATGCTAACCTTTAGCCCGGTAAGCAAATTAAAAAAAAAAACGCAATATGTAGGCTACACGAGAACGGAGACGTCGAGTAACCAAAACAAATGCGTTAAACAAATTCGTACACGTTATTTATCAATTTAACTCTAGAATTAAAGGATATACAACGAGAAACAACGTTTGACAACCTTTAAACAGTTTCAAAAATTGTCGCTCTGATGCAAACAACTGCTGAGTTATCTACTCAAATTTGTTGAACAAAACGACTTACGTATTTTAAGCATGCTAACCTTTAGTCCGGCAAGCAAATTAAAAAAAAACGCAATATGTAGGCTACACGAGAACGGAGACGTCGAGTAACCAAAACAAATGCGTTAAACAAATTCGTACACGTTATTTATCAATTTAATTCTAGAATTAAAGGATATACAACGAGAAACAACGTTTGACAACCTTTAAACAGTTTTAATAACTATCTCAAAAATTGTCGCTCTGATGGAAACAACTGCTGAGTTATCTACTCAAATTTGTTGAACAAAACGACTTACGTATTTTAAGCATGCTAACCTTTAGCCCGGTAAGCAAATTAAAAAAAAACGCAATATGTAGGCTACACGAGAACGGAGACGTCGAGTAACCAAAACAAATGCGTTAAACAAATTCGTACACGTTATTTATCAATTTCACTCTAGAATTAAAGGATATACAACGAGAAACAACGTTTGACAACCTTTAAACAGTTTTAATAACTATCTCAAAAATTGTCGCTCTGATGCAAACAACTGCTGAGTTATCTACTTAATTTTGTTGAACAAAACGACTTACGTATTTTAAGCATGCTAACCTTTAGTCTGGTAAGCAAATTAAAAAAAAGCGCAATATGTAGGCTACACGAGAACGGAGACGTCGAGTAACCAAAACAAATGCGTTAAACAAATTCGTACTCGTTATTTATCAATTTAACTCTAGAATTAAAGGATATACAACGAGAAACAACGTTTGACAACCTTTAAACAGTTTCAAAAATTGTCGCTCTGATGCAAACAACTGCTGAGTTATCTACTCAAATTTGTTGAACAAAACGACTTACGTATTTTAAGCATGCTAACCTTTAGTCCGGCAAGCAAATTAAAAAAAAACGCAATATGTAGGCTACACGAGAACGGAGACGTCGAGTAACCAAAACAAATGCGTTAAACAAATTCGTACACGTTATTTATCAATTTAACTCTAGAATTAAAGGATATACAACGAGAAACAACGTTTGACAACCTTTAAACAGTTTTAATAACTATCTCAAAAATTGTCGCTCTGATGGAAACAACTGCTGAGTTATCTACTCAAATTTGTTGAACAAAACGACTTACGTATTTTAAGCATGCTAACCTTTAGCCCGGTAAGCATATTAAAAAAAAATGCAATATGTAGGCTACACGAGAACGGAGACGTCGAGTAACCAAAACACATGCGTTAAACAAATTCGTACACGTTATTTATCAATTTAACTCTAGAATTAAAGGATATACAACGAGAAACAACGTTTGACAACCTTTAAACAGTTTTAATAACTATCTCAAAAATTGTCGCTCTGATGCAAACAACTGCTGAGTTATCTACTCAAATTTGTTAAACAAAACGACTTACGTATTTTAAGCATGCTAACCTTTAGCCCGGTAAGCAAATTAAAAAAAAAACGCAATATGTAGGCTACACGAGAACGGAGACGTCGAGTAACCAAAACAAATGCGTTAAACAAATTCGTACACGTTATTTATCAATTTAACTCTAGAATTAAAGGATATACAACGAGAAACAACGTTTGACAACCTTTAAACAGTTTTAATAACTATCTCAAAAATTGTCGCTCTGATGCAAAGAACTGCTGAGTTATCTACTCAAATTTGTTGAACAAAACGACTTACGTATTTTAAGCATGCTAACCTTTAGTCCGGCAAGCAAATTAAAAAAAAATGCAATATGTAGGCTACACGAGAACGGAGACGTCGAGTAACCAAAACAAATGCGTTAAACAAATTCGTACACGTTATTTATCAATTTAACTCTAGAATTAAAGGATATACAACGAAAAACAACGTTTGACAACCTTTAAACAGTTTTAATAACTATCTCAAAAATTGTCGCTCTGATGCAAACAACTGCTGAGTTATCTACTCAAATTTGTTAAACAAAACGACTTACGTATTTTAAGCATGCTAACCTTTAGCCCGGTAAGCAAATTAAAAAAAAAACGCAATATGTAGGCTACACGAGAACGGAGACGTCGAGTAACCAAAACAAATGCGTTAAACAAATTCGTACACGTTATTTATCAATTTAACTCTAGAATTAAAGGATATACAACGAGAAACATCGTTTGACAACCTTTAAATAGTTTTAATAACTATCTCAAAAATTGTCGCTCTGATGGAAACAACTGCTGAGTTATCTACTCAAATTTGTTGAACAAAACGACTTACGTATTTTAAGCATGCTAACCTTTAGCCCGGTAAGCAAATTAAAAAAAAAAACGCAATATGTAGGCTACACGAGAACGGAGACGTCGAGTAACCAAAACAAATGCGTTAAACAAATTCGTACACGTTATTTATCAATTTAACTCTAGAATTAAAGGATATACAACGAGAAACAACGTTTGACAACCTTTAAAGAGTTTTAATAACTATCTCAAAAATTGTCGCTCTGATGCAAACAACTGATGAGTTATCTACTTAAATTTGTTGAACAAAACGACTTACGTATTTTAAGCATGCTAACCTTTAGCCCGGTAAGCAAATTAAAAAAAAAAACGCAATATGTAGGCTACACGAGAACGGAGACGTCGAGTAACCAAAACAAATGCGTTAAACAAATTCGTACACGTTATTTATCAATTTAACTCTAGAATTAAAGGATATACAACGAGAAACAACGTTTGACAACCTTTAAACAGTTTTAATAACTATCTCAAAAATTGTCGCTCTGATGCAAACAACTGCTGAGTTATCTACTTAAATTTGTTGAACAAAACGACTTACGTATTTTAAGCATGCTAACCTTTAGTCTGGTAAGTAAATTAAAAAAAAAAACGCAATATGTAGGCTACACGAGAACGGAGACGTCGAGTAACCAAAACAAATGCGTTAAACAAATTCGTACACGTTATTTATCAATTTAACTCTAGAATTAAAGGATATACAACGAGAAACAACGTTTGACAACCTTTAAACAGTTTCAAAAATTGTCGCTCTGATGCAAACAACTGCTGAGTTATCTACTCAAATTTGTTGAACAAAACGACTTACGTATTTTAAGCATGCTAACCTTTAGTCCGGTAAGCAAATTAAAAAAAAAACGCAATATGTAGGCTACACGAGAACGGAGACGTCGAGTAACCAAAACAAATGCGTTAAACAAATTCGTACACGTTATTTATCAATTTAACTCTAGAATTAAAGGATATACAACGAGAAACAACGTTTGACAACCTTAAAACAGTTTTAATAACTATCTCAAAAATTGTCGCTCTGATGGAAACAACTGCTGAGTTATCTACTCAAATTTGTTGAACAAAACGACTTACGTATTTTAAGCATTGCCGGTAAGCAAATTAAAAAAAAAACGCAATATGTAGGCTACACGAGAACGGAGACGTCGAGTAACCAAAACAAATGCGTTAAACAAATTCGTACACGTTATTTATCAATTTAACTCTAGAATTAAAGGATATACAACGAGAAAAACGTTTGAAAACCTTTAAACAGTTTCAAAAATTGTCGCTCTGATGCAAACAACTGCTGAGTTATCTACTCAAATTTGTTGAACAAAACGACTTACGTATTTTAAGCATGCTAACCTTTAGTCCGGCAAGCAAATTAAAAAAAACGCAATATGTAGGCTACACGAGAACGGAGACGTCGAGTAACCAAAACAAATGCGTTAAACAAATTCGTACACGTTATTTATCAATTTAACTCTAGAATTAAAGGATATACAACGAGAAACAACGTTTGACAACCTTTAAACAGTTTTAATAACTATCTCAAAAATTGTCGCTCTGATGGAAACAACTGCTGAGTTATCTACTCAAATTTGTTGAACAAAACGACTTACGTATTTTAAGCATGCTAACCTTTAGCCCGGTAAGCAAATTAAAAAAAGACGCAATATGTAGGCTACACGAGAACGGAGACGTCGAGTAACCAAAACAAATGCGTTAAACAAATTCGTACACGTTATTTATCAATTTAACTCTAGAATTAAAGGATATACAACGAGAAACAACGTTTGACAACCTTTAAACAGTTTTAATAACTATCTCAAAAATTGTCGCTCTGATGCAAACAACTGCTGAGTTATCTACTTAAATTTGTTGAACAAAACGACTTACGTATTTTAAGCATGCTAACCTTTAGTCTGGTAAGCAAATTAAAAAAAAAGTGCAATATGTAGGCTACACGAGAACGGAGACGTCGAGTAACCAAAACAAATGCGTTAAACAAATTCGTACTCGTTATTTATCAATTTAACTCTAGAATTAAAGGATATACAACGAGAAACAACGTTTGACAACCTTTAAACAGTTTCAAAAATTGTCGCTCTGATGCAAACAACTGCTGAGTTATCTACTCAAATTTGTTGAACAAAACGACTTACGTATTTTAAGCATGCTAACCTTTAGTCCGGCAAGCAAATTAAAAAAAACGCAATATGTAGGCTACACGAGAACGGAGACGTCGAGTAACCAAAACAAATGCGTTAAACAAATTCGTACACGTTATTTATCAATTTAAGTCTAGAATTAAAGGATATACAACGAGAAACAACGTTTGACAACCTTTAAACAGTTTTAATAACTATCTCAAAAATTGTCGCTCTGATGGAAACAACTGCTGAGTTATCTACTCAAATTTGTTGAACAAAACGACTTACGTATTTTAAGCATGCTAACCTTTAGCCCGGTAAGCAAATTAAAAAAAAAACGCAATATGTAGGCTACACGAGAACGGAGACGTCGAGTAACCAAAACAAATGCGTTAAACAAATTCGTACCAGTTATTTATCAATTTAACTCTAGAATTAAAGGATATACAACGAGAAACAACGTTTGACAACCTTTAAACAGTTTTAATAACTACCTCAAAAATTGTCGCTCTGATGCAAACAACTGCTGAGTTATCTACTCAAATTTGTTAAACAAAACGACTTACGTATTTTAAGCATGCTAACCTTTAGCCCGGTAAGCAAATTAAAAAAAAAACGCAATATGTAGGCTACACGAGAACGGAGACGTCGAGTAACCAAAACAAATGCGTTAAACAAATTCGTACACGTTATTTATCAATATAACTCTAGAATTAAAGGATATACAACGAGAAACAACGTTTGACAACCTTTAAAGAGTTTTAATAACTATCTCAAAAATTGTCGCTCTGATGCAAACAACTGATGAGTTATCTACTTAAATTTGTTGAACAAAACGACTTACGTATTTTAAGCATGCTAACCTTTAGCCCGGTAAGCAAATTAAAAAAAAAAACGCAATATGTAGGCTACACGAGAACGGAGACGTCGAGTAACCAAAACAAATGCGTTAAACAAATTCGTACACGTTATTTATCAATTTAACTCTAGAATTAAAGGATATACAACGAGAAACAACGTTTGACAACCTTTAAACAGTTTTAATAACTATCTCAAAAATTGTCGCTCTGATGCAAACAACTGCTGAGTTATCTACTTAAATTTGTTGAACAAAACGACTTACGTATTTTAAGCATGCTAACCTTTAGTCTGGTAAGCAAATTAAAAAAAAAAAACGCAATATGTAGGCTACACGAGAACGGAGACGTCGAGTAACCAAAACAAATGCGTTAAACAAATTCGTACACGTTATTTATCAATTTAACTCTAGAATTAAAGGATATACAACGAGAAACAACGTTTGACAACCTTTAAACAGTTTCAAAAATTGTCGCTCTGATGCAAACAACTGCTGAGTTATCTACTCAAATTTGTTGAACAAAACGACTTACGTATTTTAAGCATGCTAACCTTTAGTCCGGTAAGCAAATTAAAAAAAAAAAACGCAATATGTAGGCTACACGAGAACGGAGACGTCGAGTAACCAAAACAAATGCGTTAAACAAATTCGTACACGTTATTTATCAATTTAACTCTAGACTTAAAGGACATACAACGAGAAACAACGTTTGACAACCTTTAAACAGTTTTAATAACTATCTCAAAAATTGTCGCTCTGATGGAAACAACTGCTGAGTTATCTACTCAAATTTGTTGAACAAAACGACTTACGTATTTTAAGCATGCTAACCTTTAGCCGGTAAGCAAATTAAAAAAAAACGCAATATGTAGGCTACACGAGAACGGAGACGTCGAGTAACCAAAACAAATGCGTTAAACAAATTCGTACACGTTATTTATCAATTTAACTCTAGAATTAAAGGATATACAACGAGAAACAACGTTTGACAACCTTTAAACAGTTTTAATAACTATCTCAAAAATTGTCGCTCTGATGCAAACAACTGCTGAGTTATCTACTCAAATTTGTTGAACAAAACGACTTACGTATTTTAAGCATGCTAACTTTTAGCCCGGTAAGCAAATAAAAGAAAAACGCAATATGTAGGCTACACGAGAACGGAGACGTCGAGTAACCAAAACAAATGCGTTAAACAAATTCATACACGTTATTTATCAATTTAACTCTAGAATTAAAGGATATACAACGAGAAACATCGTTTGACAACCTTTAAATAGTTTTAATAACTATCTCAAAAATTGTCGCTCTGATGGAAACAACTGCTGAGTTATCTACTCAAATTTGTTGAACAAAACGACTTACGTATTTTAAACATGCTAACCTCTAGTCCGGTAAGCAAATTAAAAAAAAAACGCAATATGTAGGCTACACGAGAACGGAGACGTCGAGTAACCAAAACAAATGCGTTAAACAAATTCGTACACGTTATTTATCAATTTAACTCTAGAATTAAGGGATATACAACGAGAAACAACGTCTGACAACCTTTAAACAGTTTTAATAACTATCTCAAAAATTGTCGCTCTGATGCAAACAACTGATGAGTTATCTACTCAAATTTGTTGAACAAAACGACTTACGTATTTTAAGCATGCTAACCTTTAGCCCGGTAAGCAAATTAAAAAAAAAACGCAATATGTAGGCTACACGAGAACGGAGACGTCGAGGAACCAAAACAAATGCGTTAAACAAATTCGTACACGTTATTTATCAATTTAACTCTAGAATTAAAGGATATACAACGAGAAACAACGTTTGACAACCTTTAAACAGTTTTAATAACTATCTCAAAAATTGTCGCTCTGATGCAAACAACTGCTGAGTTATCTACTCAAATTTGTTGAACAAAACGACTTACGTATTTTAAACATGCTTACCTTTAGCCCGGTAAGCAAATTAAAAAAAAACACAATATGTAGGCTACACGAGAACGGAGACGTCGAGTAACCAAAACAAATGCGTTAAACAAATTCGTACACGTTATTTATCAATTTAACTCTAGAATTAAAGGATATACAACGAGAAACAACGTTTGACAACCTTTAAACAGTTTTAATAACTATCTCAAAAATTGTCGCTCTGATGCAAACAACTGATGAGTTATCTACTTAAATTTGTTGAACAAAACGACTTACGTATTTTAAGCATGCTAACTTTTAGCCCGGTAAGCAAATTAAAAAAAAAAACGCAATATGTAGGCTACACGAGAACGGAGACGTCGAGGAACCAAAACAAATGCGTTAAACAAATTCGTACACGTTTTTTATCAATTTAACTCTAGAATTAAAGGATATACAACGAGAAACAACGTTTGACAACCTTTAAACAGTTTTAATAACTATCTCAAAAATTGTCGCTCTGATGCAAACAACTGATGAGTTATCTACTTAAATTTGTTGAACAAAACGACTTACGTATTTTAAGCATGCTAACCTTTAGTCCGGTAAGCAAATTAAAAAAAAAAACGCAATATGTAGGCTACACGAGAACGGAGACGTCGAGTAACCAAAACAAATGCGTTAAACAAATTCGTACACGTTATTTATCAATTTAACTCTAGAATTAAAGGATATACAACGAGAAACAACGTTTGACCACCTTTAAACAGTTTTAATAACTATCTCAAAAATTGTCGCTCTGATGCAAACAACTGATGAGTTATCTACTTAAATTTGTTGAACAAAACGACTTACGTATTTTAAGCATGTTAACCTTTAGCCCGGTAAGCAAATTTAAAAAAAAAACGTAATATGTAGGCTACACGAGAACGGAGACGTCGAGTAACCAAAACAAATGCGTTAAACAAATTCGTACACGTTATATATCAATTTAACTCTAGAATTAAAGGATATACAACGAGAAACAACGTTTGACAACCTTTAAACAGTTTTAATAACTATCTCAAAAATTGTCGCTCTGATGCAAACAACTGATGAGTTATCTACTTAAATTTGTTGAACAAAACGACTTACGTATTTTAAGCATGCTAACCTTTAGCCCGGTAAGCAAATTTAAAAAAAACCGCAATATGTAGGCTACACGAGAACGGAGACGTCGAGTAACCAAAACAAATGCGTTAAACAAATTCGTACACGTTATTTATCAATTTAACTCTAGAATTAAAGGATATACAACGAGAAACAACGTTTGACAACCTTTAAACAGTTTTAATAACTATCTCTAAAATTGTCGCTCTGATGCAAACAACTGATGAGTTATCTACTTAAATTTGTTGAACAAAACGACTTACGTATTTTAAGCATGCTAACCTTTAGTCCGGTAAGCAAATTAAAAAAAAAAACGCAATATGTAGGCTACACGAGAACGGAGACGTCGAGTAACCAAAACAAATGCGTTAAACAAATTCGTACACGTTATTTATCAATTTAACTCTAGAATTAAAGGATATACAACGAGAAACAACGTTTGACCACCTTTAAACAGTTTTAATAACTATCTCAAAAATTGTCGCTCTGATGCAAACAACTGATGAGTTATCTACTTAAATTTGTTGAACAAAACGACTTACGTATTTTAAGCATGTTAACCTTTAGCCCGGTAAGCAAATTTAAAAAAAAAACGTAATATGTAGGCTACACGAGAACGGAGACGTCGAGTAACCAAAACAAATGCGTTAAACAAATTCGTACACGTTATATATCAATTTAACTCTAGAATTAAAGGATATACAACGAGAAACAACGTTTGACAACCTTTAAACAGTTTTAATAACTATCTCAAAAATTGTCGCTCTGATGCAAACAACTGCTGAGTTATCTACTCAAATTTGTTGAACAAAACGACTTACGTATTTTAAACATGCTAACCTTTTGCCCGGTAAGCAAATTAAAAAAAAAAACGCAATATGTAGGCTACACGAGAACGGAGACGTCGAGTAACCAAAACAAATGCGTTAAACAAATTCGTACACGCTATTTATCAATTTAACTCTAGAATTAAAGGATATACAACGAGAAACAACGTTTGACAACCTTTAAACAGTTTTAATAACTATCTCAAAAATTGTCGCTCTGATGCAAACAACTGATGAGTTATCTACTTAAATTTGTTGAACAAAACGACTTACGTATTTTAAGCATGCTAACCTTTAGTCCGGTAAGCAAATTAAAAAAAAAAAAACGCAATATGTAGGCTACACGAGAACGGAGACGTCGAGTAACCAAAACAAATGCGTTAAACAAATTCGTACACGTTATTTATCAATTTAACTCTAGAATTAAAGGATATACAACGAGAAACAACGTTTCACCACCTTTAAACAGTTTTAATAACTATCTCAAAAATTGTCGCTCTGATGCAAACAACTACTGACTTATCTACTCAAATTTGTTGAACAAAACGACTTACGTATTTTAAGCATGCTAACCTTTAGTCCGGTAAGCAAATTAAAAAAAAAACGCAATATGTAGGCTACACGAGAACGGAGACGTCGAGTAACCAAAACAAATGCGTTAAACAAATTCGTACACGTTATTTATCAATTTAACTCTAGAATTAAAGGATATACAACGAGAAACAACGTTTGACAACCTTTAAACAGTTTTAATAACTATCTCAAAAATTGTCGCTCTGATGCAAACAACTGCTGAGTTGTCTACTCAAATTTGTTGAACAAAACGACTTACGTATTTTAAGCATGCTAACCTTTAGCCCGGTAAGCAAATTAAAAAAAAACCGCAATATGTAGGCTACACGAGAACGGAGACGTCGAGTAACCAAAACAAATGCGTTAAACAAATTCGTACATGTTATTTATCAATTTAACTCTAGAATTAAAGGATATACAACGAGAAAAAACGTTTGACAACCTTTAAACAGTTTTAATAACTATCTCAAAAATTGTCGCTCTGATGCAAACAACTGATGAGTTATCTACTTAAATTTGTTGAAAAAAACGACTTACGTATTTTAAGCATGCTAACCTTTAGTCCGGTAAGCAAATTAAAAAAAAAAACGCAATATGTAGGCTACACGAGAACGGAGACGTCGAGTAACCAAAACAAATGCGTTAAACAAATTCGTACACGTTATTTATCAATTTAACTCTAGAATTAAAGGATATACAACGAAAAACAACGTTTGACAACCTTTAAACAATTTTAATAACTATCTAAAAAATTGTCGCTCTGATGCAAACAACTGAGAAGTTATCTACTTAAATTTGTTGAACAAAACGACTTACGTACTTTAAGCATGCTAACCTTTAGCCCGGTAAGCAAATTAAAAAAAAAACCCAATATGTAGGCTACACGAGAACGGAGACGTCGAGTAACCGAAACAAATGCGTTAAACAAATTCGTACACGTTATTTATCAATTTAACTCTAGAATTAAAGGATATACAACGAGAAACAACGTTTGACAACCTTTAAACAGTTTTAATAACTATCTCAAAAATTGTCGCTCTGATGCAAACAACTGATGAGTTATCTACTTAAATTTGTTGAACAAAACGACTTACGTATTTTAAGCATGTTAACCTTTAGCCCGGTAAGCAAATTTAAAAAAAAAACGTAATATGTAGGCTACACGAGAACGGAGACGTCGAGTAACCAAAACAAATGCGTTAAACAAATTCGTACACGTTATATATCAATTTAACTCTAGAATTAAAGGATATACAACGAGAAACAACGTTTGACAACCTTTAAACAGTTTTAATAACTATCTCAAAAATTGTCGCTCTGATGCAAACAACTGATGAGTTATCTACTTAAATTTGTTGAACAAAACGACTTACGTATTTTAAGCATGCTAACCTTTAGCCCGGTAAGCAAATTTAAAAAAAACCGCAATATGTAGGCTACACGAGAACGGAGACGTCGAGTAACCAAAACAAATGCGTTAAACAAATTCGTACACGTTATTTATCAAATTAACTCTAGAATTAAAGGATATACAACGAGAAACAACGTTTGACAACCTTTAAACAGTTTTAATAACTATCTCAAAAATTGTCGCTCTGATGCAAACAACTGCTGAGTTATCTACTCAAATTAGTTGAACAAAACGACTTACGTATTTTAAACATGTTAACCTTTTGCCCGGTAAGCAAATTAAAAAAAAAACGCAATATGTAGGCTACACGAGAAGGGAGACGTCGAGTAACCAAAACAAATGCGTTAAACAAATTCGTACACGTTATTTATCAATTTAACTCTAGAATTAAAGGATATACAACGAGAAACAACGTTTGACAACCTTTAAACAGTTTTAATAACTATCTCAAAAATTGTCGCTCTGATGCAAACAACTGATGAGTTATCTACTCAAATTTGTTGAACAAAACGACTTACGTATTTTAAGCTTGCTAACCTTTAGCCCGGTAAGCAAATTAAAAAAAAAACGCAATATGTAGGCTACACGAGAACGGAGACGTCGAGTAACCAAAACAAATGCGTTAAACAAATTCGTACACGTTATTTATCAATTTAACTCTAGAATTAAAGGATATACAACGAGAAACAACGTTTGACAACCTTTAAACAGTTTTAATAACTATCTCAAAAATTGTCGCTCTGATGCAAACAACTGATGAGTTATCTACTTAGATTCGTTGAACAAAACGACTTACGTATTTTAAGCATGCTAACCTTTAGCCCGGTAAGCAAATTAAAAAAAAAAACGCAATATGTAGGCTACACGAGAACGGAGACGTCGAGTAACCAAAACAAATGCGTTAAACAAATTCGTACACGTTATTTATCAATTTAACTCTAGAATTAAAGGATATACAACGAGAAACAACGTTTGACAACCTTTAAACAGTTTTAATAACTATCTCAAAAAGCGTCGCTCTGATGGAAACAACTGCTGAGTTATCTACTCAAATTTGTTGAACAAAACGACTTACGTATTTTAAACATGCTAACCTTTAGCCCGGTAAGCAAATTAAAAAAAACGCAATATGTAGGCTACACGAGAACGGACACGTCGAGTAACCAAAACAAATGCGTTAAACAAATTCGTACACGTTATATATCAATTTAACTCTAGAATTAAAGGATATACAACGAGAAACAACGTTTGACAACCTTTAAACAGTTTTAATAACTATCTCAAAAATTGTCGCTCTGATGCAAACAACTGATGAGTTATCTACTTAAATTTGTTGAACAAAACGACTTACGTATTTTAAGCATGCTAACCTTTAGCCCGGTAAGCAAATTAAAAAAAAAAACGCAATATGTAGGCTACACGAGAACGGAGACGTCGAGTAACCAAAACAAATGCGTTAAACAAATTCGTACACGTTATTTATCAATTTAACTCTAGAATTAAAGGATATACAACGAGAAACAACATTTGACAACCTTTAAACAGTTTTAATAACTATCTCAAAAATTGTCGCTCTGATGCAAACAACTGATGAGTTATCTACTTAAATTTGTTGAACAAAACGACTTACTTATTTTAAGCATGCTAACCTTTAGCCCGGTAAGCAAATTAAAATAAAAACGCAATATGTAGGCTACACGAGAACGGAGACGTCGAGTAACCAAAACAAATGCGTTAAACAAATTCGTACACGTTATTTATCAATTTAACTCTAGAATTAAAGGATATACAACGAGAAACAACGTTTGACAACCTTTAAACAGTTTTAATAACTATCTCAAAAATTGTCGCTCTGATGCAATCAACTGATGAGTTATCTACTTAAATTTGTTGAACAAAACGACTTACGTATTTTAAGCATGCTAACCTTTAGCCCGGTAAGCAAATTAAAAAAAAAACGCAATATGTAGGCTACACGAGAACGGAGACGTCGAGTAACCAAAACAAATGCGTTAAACAAATTCGTACACGTTATTTATCAATTTAACTCTAGAATTAAAGGATATACAACGAGAAACAACGTTTGACAACCTTTAAATAGTTTTAATAACTATCTCAAAAATTGTCGCTCTGATGCAAACAACTGCTGAGTTATCTACTCAAATTTGTTGAACAAAACGACTTACGTATTTTAAACATGCTAACCTTTAGCCCGGTAAGCAAATTAAAAAAAAAAACGCAATATGTAGGCTACACGAGAACGGAGACGTCGAGTAACCAAAACAAATGCGTTAAACAAATTCGTACACGTTATTTATCAATTTAACTCTAGAATTAAAGGATATACAACGAGAAACAACGTTTGACAACCTTTAAACAGTTTTAATAACTATCTCAAAAATTATCGCTCTGATGCAAACAACTGCTGAGTTATCTACTCAAATTTGTTGAACAAAACGACTTACGTATTTTAAGCATGCTAACCTTTAGCCCGGTAAGCAAATTAAAAAAAAAACGCAATATGTAGGCTACACGAGAACGGAGACGACGAGTAACCAAAACAAATGCCTTAAACAAATTCGTACACGTTATTTATCAATTTAACTTTAGAATTAAAGGATATACAACGAGAAACAACGTTTGACAACCTTTAAATAGTTTTAATAACTATCTCAAAAATTGTCGCTCTGATGCAAACAACTGCTGAGTTATCTACTCAAATTTGTTGAACAAAATGACTTACGTATTTTGAGCATGCTAACCTTTAGCCCGGTAAGCAAATTAAAAAAAAAACGCAATATGTAGGCTACACGAGAACGGAGACGTCGAGTAACCAAAACAAATGCGTTAAACAAATTCGTACACGTTATTTATCAATTTAACTCTAGAATTAAAGGATATACAACGAGAAACAACGTTTGATAACCTTTAAACAGTTTTAATAACTATCTCAAAAATTGTCGCTCTGATGCAAACAACTGATGAGTTATCTACTTAAATTTGTTGAACAAAACTACTTACGTATTTTAAGCATGCTAACCTTTAGCCCGGTAAGCAAATTAAAAAAAAAACGCAATATGTAGGCTACACGAGAACGGAGACGTCGAGTAACCAAAACAAATGCGTTAAACAAATTCGTACACGTTATTTATCAATTTAACTCTAGAATTAAAGGATATACAACGAGAAACAACGTTTGACAACCTTTAAACAGTTTTAATAACTATCTCAAAAACTGTCGCTCTGATGCAAACAACTGATGAGTTATCTACTTAAATTTGTTGAACAAAACGACTTACGTATTTTAAGCATGCTAACCTTTAGCCCGGTAAGCAAATTAAAAAAAAAAACTCAATATGTAGGCTACACGAGAACGGAGACGTCGAGTAACCAAAACAAAAGCGTTAAACAAATTCGTACACGTTATTTATCAATTTAACTCTAGAATTAAAGGATATACAACGAGAATCAACGTTTGATAACCTTTAAACAGTTTTAATAACTATCTCAAAAATAGTCGCTCTGATGCAAACAACTGATGAGTTATCTACTCAAATTTGTTGAACAAAACGACTTACGTATTTTAAGCATGCTAACCTTTAGCCCGGTAAGCAAATTAAAAAAAAACGCAATATGTAGGCTACACGAGAACGGAGACGTCGAGTAACCAAAACAAATGCGTTAAACAAATTCGTACACGTTATTTATCATTTTAACTCTAGAATTAAAGGATATACAACGAGAAACAACGTTTGACAACCTTTAAACAGTTTTAATAACTATCTCAAAAATTGTCGCTCTGATGCAAACAACTGATGAGTTATCTACTTAAATTTGTTGAACAAAACGACTTACGTATTTTAAGCATGCTAACCTTTAGCCCGGTAAGCACATTAAAAAAAAAACGCAATATGTAGGCTACACGAGAACGGAGACGTCGAGTAACCAAAACAAATGCGTTAAACAAATTCGTACATGTTATTTATCAATTTAACTCTAGAATTAAAGGATATACAACGAGAAACAACGTTTGACAACCTTTAAACAGTTTTAATAACTATCTCAAAAATTGTCGCTCTGATGCAAACAACTGATGAGTTATCTACTCAAATTTGTTGAACAAAATGACTTACGTATTTTAAGCATGCTAACCTTTAGCCCGGTAAGCAAATTAAAAAAAAAAACGCAATATGTAGGCTACACGAGAACGGAGACTTCGAGTAACCAAAACAAATGCGTTAAACAAATTCGTACACGTTATTTATCTATTTAACTCTAGAATTAAAGGATATACAACGAGAAACAACGTTTGACAACCTTTAAACAGTTTTAATAACTATCTCAAAAATTGTCGCTCTGATGCAAACAACTGCTGAGTTATCTACTCAAATTTGTTGAACAAAACGACTTACGTATTTTAAGCATGCTAACCTTTAGCCCGGTAAGCAAATTAAAAAAAAAACGTAATATGTAGGCTACACGAGAACGGAGACGTCGAGTAACCAAAACAAATGCCTTAAACAAATTCGAACACGTTATTTATCAATTTAACTCTAGAATTAAAGGATATACAACGAGAAACAACGTTTGACAACCTTTAAACAGTTTTAATAACTATCTCAAAAATTTTCGCTCTGATGCAAACAACTGCTGAGTTATCTACTCAAATTTGTTGAACAAAACGACTTACGTATTTTAAGCATGCTAACCTTTAGCCCGGTAAGCAAATTAAAAAAAAAAACGCAATATGTAGGCTACACGAGAACGGAGACGTCGAGTAACCAAAACAAATGCGTTAAACAAATTCGTACACGTTATTTATCAATTTAACTCTAGAATTAAAGGATATACAACGAGAAACAACGTTTGATAACCTTTAAACAGTTTTAATAACTATCTCAAAAATTGTCGCTCTGATGCAAACAACTGATGAGTTATCTACTTAAATTTGTTGAACAAAACTACTTACGTATTTTAAGCATGCTAACCTTTAGCCCGGTAAGCAAATTAAAAAAAAAAACGCAATATGTAGGCTACACGAGAACGGAGACGTCGAGTAACCAAAACAAATGCGTTAAACAAATTCGTACACGTTATTTATCAATTTAACTCTAGAATTAAAGGATATACAACGAGAAACAACGTTTGACAACCTTTACACAGTTTTAATAACTATCTCAAAAATTGTCGCTCTGATGCAAACAACTGATGAGTTATCTACTTAGATTTGTTGAACAAAACGACTTACGTATTTTAAGCATGCTAACCTTTAGCCCGGTAAGCAAATTAAATAAAAAAACGCAATATGTAGACTACACGAGAACGGAGACGCCGAGTAACCAAAACAAATGCGTTAAACAAATTCGTACACGTTATTTATCAATTTAACTCTAGAATTAAAGGATATACAACGAGAAACAACGTTTGACAACCTTTAAACAGTTTTAATAACTATCTCAAAAATTGTCGCTCTGATAGAAACAACTGCTGAGTTATCTACTCAAATTTGTTGAACAAAACGACTTACGTATTTTAAACATGCTAACCTTTAGCCCGGTAAGCAAATTTAAAAAAAACGCAATATGTAGACTACACGAGAACGGAGACGTCGAGTAACCAAAACAAATGCGTTAACAAATTCGTACACGTTATTTATCAATTTAACTCTAGAATTAAAGGATATACAACGAGAAACAACGTTTGACAACCTTTAAACAGTTTTAATAACTATCTCAAAAATTGTCGCTCTGATGCAAACAACTGCTGAGTTATCTACTCAAATTTGTTGAACAAAACGACTTACGTATTTTAAGCATGCTAACCTTTAGCCCGGTAAGCAAATTAAAAAAAAACCGCAATATGTAGGCTACACGAGAACGGAGACGTCGAGTAACCAAAACAAATGCGTTAAACAAATTCGTACACGTTATTTATCAATTTAACTCTAGAATTAAGGGATATACAACGAGAAACAACGTCTGACAACCTTTAAACAGTTTTAATAACTATCTCAAAAATTGTCGCTCTGATGCAAACAACTGCTGAGTTATCTACTCAAATTTGTTGAACAAAACGACTTACGTATTTTAAGCATGCTAACCTTTAGCCCGGTAAGCAAATTAAAAAAAAGACCGCAATATGTAGGCTACACGAGAACGGAGACGTCGAGTAACCAAAACAAATGCGTTAAACAAATTCGTACACGTTATTTATCAATTTAACTCTAGAATTAAAGGATATACAACGAGAAACAACGTTTGACAACCTTTAAACAGTTTTAATAACTATCTCAAAAATTGTCGCTCTGATGCAAACAACTGATGAGTTATCTACTTAAATTTGTTGAACAAAACGACTTACGTATTTTAAGCATGCTAACCTTTAGCCCGGTAAGCAAATTAAAAAAAAACGCAATATGTAGGCTACACGAGAACGGAGACGTCGAGTAACCAAAACAAATGCGTTAACCAAATTCGTACACGTTATTTATCTATTTAACTCTAGAATTAAAGGATATACAACGAGAAACAACGTTTGACAACCTTTAAACAGTTTTAATAACTATCTCAAAAATTGTCGCTCTGATGCAAACAACTGATGAGTTATCTACTTAAATTTGTGGAACAAAACGACTTACGTATTTTAAGCATGCTAACCTTTAGCCCGGTAAGCAAATTAAAAAAAAAACGCAATATGTAGGCTACACGAGAACGGAGACGTCGAGTAACCAAAACAAATGCGTTAAACAAATTCGTACACGTTATTTATCAATTTAACTCTAGAATTAAAGGATATACAACGAGAAACAACGTTTGACAACCTTTAAACAGTTTTAATAACTATCTCAAAAATTGTCGCTCTGATGCAAACAACTGATGAGTTATCTACTTAAATTTGTTGAACAAAACGACTTACGTATTTTAAGCATGCTAACCTTTAGCCCGGTAAGCAAATTAAAAAAAAACGCAATATGTAGGCTACACGAGAACGGAGACGTCGAGTAACCAAAACAAATGCGTTAAACAAATTCGTACACGTTATTTATCAACTTAACTGTAGAATTAAAGGATATACAACGAGAAACAACGTTTGACAACCTTTAAAGAGTTTTAATAACTATCTCAAAAATTGTCGCTCTGATGCAAACAACTGATGAGTTATCTACTTAAATTTATTGAACAAAACGACTTACGTATTTTAAGCATGCTAACCTTTAGCCCGGTAAGCAAATTAAAAAAAAGCAATATGTAGGCTACACGAGAACGGAGACGTCGAGCAACCAAAACAAATGCGTTAAACAAATTCGTACACGTTATTTATCAATTTAACTCTAGAATTAAAGGATATACAACGAGAAACAACGTTTGACAACCTTTAAACAGTTTTAATAACTATCTCAAAAATTGTCGCTCTGATGCAAACAACTGATGAGTTATCTACTTAAATTTGTTGAACAAAACGACTTACGTATTTTAAGCATGCTAACCTTTAGCCCGGTAAGCAAATTAAAAAAAAAAAACGCAATATGTAGGCTACACGAGAACGGAGACGTCGAGTAACCAAAACAAACGCGTTAAACAAATTCGTACACGTTATTTATCAATTTAACTCTAGAATTAAAGGATATACAACGAGAAACAACGTTTGACAACCTTTAAATAGTTTTAATAACTATCTCAAAAATTGTCGCTCTGATGCAAACAACTTCTGAGTTATCTACTCAAATTTGTTGAACAAAACGACTTACGTATTTTAAGCATGCTAACCTTTAGCCCGGTAAGCAAATTAAAAAAAAGCAATATGTAGGCTACACGAGAACGGAGACGTCGAGTAACCAAAACAAATGCGTTAAACAAATTCGTACACGTTATTTATCAATTTAACTCTAGAATTAAAGGATATACAACGAGAAACAACGTTTGACAACCTTTAAACAGTTTTAATAACTATCTCAAAAATTGTCGCTCTGATGCAAACAACTGATGAGTTATCTACTTAAATTTGTTGAACAAAACGACTTACGTATTTTAAGCATGCTAACCTTTAGCCCGGTAAGCAAATTAAAAAAAAACGCAATATGTAGGCTACACGAGAACGGAGACGTCGAGTAACCAAAACAAATGCGTTAAACAAATTCGTACACGTTATTTATCAATTTAACTCTAGAATTAAAGGATATACAACGAGAAACAACGTTTGACAACCTTTAAACAGTTTTAATAACTATCTCAAAAATTGTCGCTCTGATACAAACAACTGATGAGTTATCTACTCAAATTTGTTGAACAAAACGACTTACGTATTTTAAGCATGCTAACCTTTAGCCCGGTAAGCAAATTAAAAAAAAAACGCAATATGTAGGCTACACGAGAACGGAGACGTCGAGTAACCAAAACAAATGCGTTAAACAAATTCGTACACTTTATTTATCAATTTAACTCTAGAATTAAAGGATATACAACGAGAAACAACGTTTGACAACCTTTAAACAGTTTTAATAACTATCTCAAAAATTTTCGCTCTGATGCAAACAACTGCTGAGTTATCTACTCAAATTTGTTGAACAAAACGACTTACGTATTTTAAGCATGCTAACCTTTAGCCCGGTAAGCAAATTAAAAAAAAAAACGCAATATGTAGGCTACACGAGAACGGAGACGTCGAGTAACCAAAACAAATGCGTTAAACAAATTCGTACACGTTATTTATCAATTTAACTCTAGAATTAAAGGATATACAACGAGAAACAACGTTTGATAACCTTTAAACAGTTTTAATAACTATCTCAAAAATTGTCGCTCTGATGCAAACAACTGATGAGTTATCTACTTAAATTTGTTGAACAAAACTACTTACGTATTTTAAGCATGCTAACCTTTAGCCCGGTAAGCAAATTAAAAAAAAAAACGCAATATGTAGGCTACACGAGAACGGAGACGTCGAGTAACCAAAACAAATGCGTTAAACAAATTCGTACACGTTATTTATCAATTTAACTCTAGAATTAAAGGATATACAACGAGAAACAACGTTTGACAACCTTTACACAGTTTTAATAACTATCTCAAAAATTGTCGCTCTGATGCAAACAACTGATGAGTTATCTACTTAGATTTGTTGAACAAAACGACTTACGTATTTTAAGCATGCTAACCTTTAGCCCGGTAAGCAAATTAAATAAAAAAACGCAATATGTAGACTACACGAGAACGGAGACGCCGAGTAACCAAAACAAATGCGTTAAACAAATTCGTACACGTTATTTATCAATTTAACTCTAGAATTAAAGGATATACAACGAGAAACAACGTTTGACAACCTTTAAACAGTTTTAATAACTATCTCAAAAATTGTCGCTCTGATGGAAACAACTGCTGAGTTATCTACTCAAATTTGTTGAACGAAACGACTTACGTATTTTAAACATGCTAACCTTTAGCCCGGTAAGCAAATTTAAAAAAAACGCAATATGTAGACTACACGAGAACGGAGACGTCGAGTAACCAAAACAAATGCGTTAACAAATTCGTACACGTTATTTATCAATTTAACTCTAGAATTAAAGGATATACAACGAGAAACAACGTTTGACAACCTTTAAACAGTTTTAATAACTATCTCAAAAATTGTCGCTCTGATGCAAACAACTGCTGAGTTATCTACTCAAATTTGTTGAACAAAACGACTTACGTATTTTAAGCATGCTAACCTTTAGCCCGGTAAGCAAATTAAAAAAAAACCGCAATATGTAGGCTACACGAGAACGGAGACGTCGAGTAACCAAAACAAATGCGTTAAACAAATTCGTACACGTTATTTATCAATTTAACTCTAGAATTAAAGGATATACAAC
Source organism: Eurosta solidaginis (assembly GCF_040869045.1). Taxonomy (NCBI): domain Eukaryota; kingdom Metazoa; phylum Arthropoda; class Insecta; order Diptera; family Tephritidae; genus Eurosta; species Eurosta solidaginis. Next base: position 418,572 of record NW_027136881.1, on the reverse strand, counting down.
GAGAAACAACGTCTGACAACCTTTAAACAGTTTTAATAACTATCTCAAAAATTGTCGCTCTGATGCAAACAACTGCTGAGTTATCTACTCAAATTTGTTGAACAAAACGACTTACGTATTTTAAGCATGCTAACCTTTAGCCCGGTAAGCAAATTAAAAAAAAGACCGCAATATGTAGGCTACACGAGAACGGAGACGTCGAGTAACCAAAACAAATGCGTTAAACAAATTCGTACACGTTATTTATCAATTTAACTCTAGAATTAAAGGATATACAACGAGAAACAACGTTTGACAACCTTTAAACAGTTTTAATAACTATCTCAAAAATTGTCGCTCTGATGCAAACAACTGATGAGTTATCTACTTAAATTTGTTGAACAAAACGACTTACGTATTTTAAGCATGCTAACCTTTAGCCCGGTAAGCAAATTAAAAAAAAACGCAATATGTAGGCTACACGAGAACGGAGACGTCGAGTAACCAAAACAAATGCGTTAACCAAATTCGTACACGTTATTTATCTATTTAACTCTAGAATTAAAGGATATACAACGAGAAACAACGTTTGACAACCTTTAAACAGTTTTAATAACTATCTCAAAAATTGTCGCTCTGATGCAAACAACTGATGAGTTATCTACTTAAATTTGTGGAACAAAACGACTTACGTATTTTAAGCATGCTAACCTTTAGCCCGGTAAGCAAATTAAAAAAAAAACGCAATATGTAGGCTACACGAGAACGGAGACGTCGAGTAACCAAAACAAATGCGTTAAACAAATTCGTACACGTTATTTATCAATTTAACTCTAGAATTAAAGGATATACAACGAGAAACAACGTTTGACAACCTTTAAACAGTTTTAATAACTATCTCAAAAATTGTCGCTCTGATGCAAACAACTGATGAGTTATCTACTTAAATTTGTTGAACAAAACGACTTACGTATTTTAAGCATGCTAACCTTTAGCCCGGTAAGCAAATTAAAAAAAAACGCAATATGTAGGCTACACGAGAACGGAGACGTCGAGTAACCAAAACAAATGCGTTAAACAAATTCGTACACGTTATTTATCAACTTAACTGTAGAATTAAAGGATATACAACGAGAAACAACGTTTGACAACCTTTAAAGAGTTTTAATAACTATCTCAAAAATTGTCGCTCTGATGCAAACAACTGATGAGTTATCTACTTAAATTTATTGAACAAAACGACTTACGTATTTTAAGCATGCTAACCTTTAGCCCGGTAAGCAAATTAAAAAAAAGCAATATGTAGGCTACACGAGAACGGAGACGTCGAGCAACCAAAACAAATGCGTTAAACAAATTCGTACACGTTATTTATCAATTTAACTCTAGAATTAAAGGATATACAACGAGAAACAACGTTTGACAACCTTTAAACAGTTTTAATAACTATCTCAAAAATTGTCGCTCTGATGCAAACAACTGATGAGTTATCTACTTAAATTTGTTGAACAAAACGACTTACGTATTTTAAGCATGCTAACCTTTAGCCCGGTAAGCAAATTAAAAAAAAAAAACGCAATATGTAGGCTACACGAGAACGGAGACGTCGAGTAACCAAAACAAATGCGTTAAACAAATTCGTACACGTTATTTATCAATTTAACTCTAGAATTAAAGGATATACAACGAGAAACAACGTTTGACAACCTTTAAATAGTTTTAATAACTATCTCAAAAATTGTCGCTCTGATGCAAACAACTTCTGAGTTATCTACTCAAATTTGTTGAACAAAACGACTTACGTATTTTAAGCATGCTAACCTTTAGCCCGGTAAGCAAATTAAAAAAAAGCAATATGTAGGCTACACGAGAACGGAGACGTCGAGTAACCAAAACAAATGCGTTAAACAAATTCGTACACGTTATTTATCAATTTAACTCTAGAATTAAAGGATATACAACGAGAAACAACGTTTGACAACCTTTAAACAGTTTTAATAACTATCTCAAAAATTGTCGCTCTGATGCAAACAACTGATGAGTTATCTACTTAAATTTGTTGAACAAAACGACTTACGTATTTTAAGCATGCTAACCTTTAGCCCGGTAAGCAAATTAAAAAAAAACGCAATATGTAGGCTACACGAGAACGGAGACGTCGAGTAACCAAAACAAATGCGTTAAACAAATTCGTACACGTTATTTATCAATTTAACTCTAGAATTAAAGGATATACAACGAGAAACAACGTTTGACAACCTTTAAACAGTTTTAATAACTATCTCAAAAATTGTCGCTCTGATACAAACAACTGATGAGTTATCTACTCAAATTTGTTGAACAAAACGACTTACGTATTTTAAGCATGCTAACCTTTAGCCCGGTAAGCAAATTAAAAAAAAAACGCAATATGTAGGCTACACGAGAACGGAGACGTCGAGTAACCAAAACAAATGCGTTAAACAAATTCGTACACTTTATTTATCAATTTAACTCTAGAATTAAAGGATATACAACGAGAAACAACGTTTGACAACCTTTAAACAGTTTTAATAACTATCTCAAAAATTGTCGCTCTGATGCAAACAACTGATGAGTTATCTACTTAAATTTGTTGAACAAAACGACTTACGTATTTTAAGCATGCTAACCTTTAGCCCAGTAAGCAAATTAAAAAAAAAAAACGCAATATGTAGGCTACACGAGAACGGAGACGTCGAGTAACCAAAACAAATTCGTACACGTTATTTATCAATTTAACTCTAGAATTAAAGGATATACAACGAGAAACAACGTTTGACAACCTTTAAACAGTTTTAATAACTATCTCAAAAATTGTCGCTCTGATGCAAACAACTGATGAGTTATCTACTCAAATTTGTTGAACAAAACGACTTACGTATTTTAAGCATGCTAACCTTTAGCCCGGTAAGCAAATTAAAAAAAAAACGCAATATGTAGGCTACACGAGAACGGAGACGTCGAGTAACCAAAACAAATGCGTTAAACAAATTCGTACACGTTATTTATCAATTTAACTCTAGAATTAAAGGATATACAACGAGAAACAACGTTTGACAACCTTTAAACAGTTTTAATAACTATCTCAAAAATTGTCGCTCTGATGCAAACAACTGCTGAGTTATCTACTCAAATTTGTTGAACAAAAGGACTTACGTATTTTAAACATGCTAACCTTTAGCCCGGTAAGCAAATTAAAAAAAAAAAACGCAATATGTAGGCTACACGAGAACGGAGACGTCGAGTAACCAAAAGAAATGCGTTAAACAAATTCGTACACGTTATTTATCAATTTAACTCTAGAATTAAAGGATATGCAACGAGAAACAACGTTTGACAACCTTTAAAGAGTTTTAATAACTATCTCAAAAATTGTCGCTCTGATGCAAACAACTGCTGAGTTATCTACTCAAATTTGTTGAACAAAACGACTTACGTATTTTAAACATGCTAACCTTTTGCCCGGTAAGCAAATTAACAAAAAAAACGCAATATGTAGGCTACACGAGAACGGAGACGTCGAGTAACCAAAACAAATGCGTTAAACAAATTCGTACACGTTATTTATCAATTTAACTCTAGAATTAACGGATATACAACGAGAAACAACGTTTGACAACCTTTAAACAGTTTTAATAACTATCTCAAAAATTGTCGCTCTGATGCAAACAACTGATGAGTTATCTACTCAAATTTGTTGAACAAAACGACTTACGTATTTTAAGCATGCTAACCTTTAGCCCGGTAAGCAAATTAAAAAAAAAACGCAATATGTAGGCTACACGAGAACGGAGACGTCGAGTAACCAAAATAAATGCGTTAAACAAATTCGTACACGTTATTTATCAATTTAACTCTAGAATTAAAGTTTAATAACTATCTCAAAAATTGTCGCTCTGATGCAAACAACTGATGAGTTATCTACTTAGATTTGTTGAACAAAACGACTTACGTATTTTAAGCATGCTAACCTTTAGTCCGGTAAGAGTAACCAAAACAAAGGCGTTACAAAAATTCGTACACGTTATTTATCAATTTAACTCTAGAATTAAAGGATATACAACGAGAAACAACGTTTGACAACCTTTAAACAGTTTTAATAACTATCTCAAAAATTGTCGCTCTGATGGAAACAACTGCTGAGTTATCTACTCAAATTTGTTGAACAAAACGACTTACGTATTTTAAACATGCTAACCTTTAGCCCGGTAAGCAAATTAAAAAAAAACGCAATATGTAGGCTACACGAGAACGGAGACGTCGAGTAACCAAAACAAATGCGTTAAACAAATTCGTACACGTTATTTATCAATTTAACTCTAGAATTAAAGGATATACAACGAGAAGCAACGTTTGACAACCTTTAAACAGTTTTAATAACTATCTCAAAAATTGTCGCTCTGATGCAAACAACTGATGAGTTATCTACTTAAATTTGTTGAACAAAACGACTTACGTATTTTAAGCATGCTAACCTTTAGCCCGGTAAGCAAATTAAAAAAAAAAACGCAATATGTAGGCTACACGAGAACGGAGAATTCGAGGAACCAAAACAAATGCGTTAAACAAATTCGTAAACGTTATTTATCAATTTAACTCTAGAATTAAAGGATATACAACGAGAAACAACGTTTGACAACCTTTAAACAGTTTTAATAACTATCTCAAAAATTGTCGCTCTGATGCAAACAACTGCTGAGTTATCTACTCAAATTTGTTGAACAAAACGACTTACGTATTTTAAGCATGCTAACCTTTAGTCCGGTAAGCAAATTAAAAAAAAACGCAATATGTAGGCTACACGAGAACGGAGACGTCGAGTAACCAAAACAAATGCGTTAAACAAATTCGTACACGGTATTTATCAATTTAACTCTAGAATTAAAGGATATACAACGAGAAACAACGTTTGACAACCTTTAAACAGTTTTAATAACTATCTCAAAAATTGTCGCTCTGATGCAAACAACTGCTGAGTTATCTACTCAAATTTGTTGAACAAAACGACTTACGTATTTTAAGCATGCTAACCTTTAGCCCGGTAAGCAAATTAAAAAAAAAACCGCAATATGTAGGCTACACGAGAACGGAGACGTCGAGTAACCAAAACAAATGCGTTAAACAAATTCGTACACGTTATTTATCAATTTAACTCTAGAATTAAAAGATATACAACGAGAAACAACGTTTGACAACCTTTAAACAATTTTAATAACTATCTCAAAAATTGTCACTCTGATGCAAACAACTGATGAGTTATCTACTTAAATTTGTTGAACAAAACGACTTACGTATTTTAAGCATGCTAACATTTAGCCCGGTAAGCAAATTAAAAAAAAAACGCAATATGTAGGCTACACGAGAACGGAGACGTCGAGTAACCAACATAAATGCGTTAAACAAATTCGTACACGTTATTTATCAATTTAACTCTAGAATTAAAGTATATACAACGAGAAACAACGTTTGACAACCTTTAAACAGTTTTAATAACTATCTCAAAAATTGTCGCTCTGATGCAAACAACTGATGAGTTATCTACTTAAAATTGTTGAACAAAACGACTTACGTATTTTAAGCATGCTAACCTTTAGCCCGGTAAACAAATTAAAAAAAAAACGCAATATGTAGGCTACACGAGAACGGAGACGTCGAGTAACCAAAACAAATGCGTTAAACAAATTCGTACACGTTATTTATCAATTTAACTCTAGAATTAAAGGATATACAACGAGATACAACGTTTGACAACCTTTAAACAGTTTTAATAACTATCTCAAAAATTGTCGCTCTGATGCAAACAACTGATGAGTTATCTACTTAAATTTGTTGAACAAAACGACTTACGTATTTTAAGCATGCTATCTTTAGCCCGGTAAGCAAATTAAAAAAAAAAAACACAATATGTAGGCTACACGAGAACGGAGACGTCGAGTAACAAAAACAAATGCGTTAAACAAATTCGTACACGTTATTTATCAATTTAACTCTAGAATTAAAGGATATACAACGAGAAACAACGTTTGACAACCTTTAAACAGTTTTAATAGCTATCTCAAAAATTGTCGCTCTGATGCAAACAACTGATGAGTTATCTACTTAAATTTGTTGAACAAAACGACTTACGTATTTTAAGCATGCTAACCTTTAGCCCGGAAGCAAATTAAAAAAAAACGCAATATGAAGGCTACACGAGAACGGAGACGTCGAGTAACCAAAACAAATGCGTTAAACAAATTCGTACACGTTATTTATCAATTTAACTCTAGAATTAAAGGATATACAACGAGAAACAACGTTTGACAACCTTTAAACAGTTTTAATAACTATCTCAAAAATTGTCGCTCTGATGCAAACAACTGATGAGTTATCTACTTAAATTTTTTGAACAAAACGACTTACGTATTTTAAGCATGCTAACCTTTAGCCCGGTAAGCAAATTAAAAAAAAAACGCAATATGTAGGCTACACGAGAACGGAGACGTCGAGTAACCAAAACAAATGCGTTAAACAAATTCGTATACGTTATTTATCAATTTAACTCTAGAATTAAAGGATATACAACGAGAAACAACGTTTGACAACCTTTAAATAGTTTTAATTAGTTTTAATAACTATCTCAAAAATTGTCGCTCTAATGCAAACAACTCCTGAGTTATCTACTCAAATTTGTTGAACAAAACGACTTACGTATTTTAAACATGCTAACCTCTAGCCCGGTAAGCAAATTAAAAAAAAACGCAATATGTAGGCTACACGAGAACGGAGACGTCGAGTAACCAAAACAAATGCGTTAAACAAATTCGTACACGTTGTTTATCAATTTAACTCTAGAATTAAAGGATATACAACGAGAAACAACGTTTGACAACCTTTAAATAGTTTTAATAACTATCTCAAAAATTGTCGCTCTGATGCAAACAACTGCTGAGTTATATACTCAAATTTGTTGAACAAAACGACTTACGTATTTTAAGCATGCTAACCTTTAGCCCGGTAAGCAAATTAAAAAAAAAAACGCAATATGTAGGCTACACGAGAACGGAGACGTCGAGTAACCAAAACAAATGCGTTAAACAAATTCGTATACGTTATTTATCAATTTAACTCTAGAATTAAAGGATATACAACGAGAAACAACGTTTGACAACCTTTAAACAGTTTTAATAACTATCTCAAAAATTGTCGCTCTGATGGAAACAACTGCTGAGTTATCTACTCAAATTTGTTGAACAAAACGACTTACGTATTTTAAACATGCTAACCTTTAGCCCGGTAAGCAAATTAAAAAAAAACGCAATATGTAGGCTACACGAGAACGGAGACGTCGAGTAACCAAAACAAATGCGTTAAACAAATTCGTACACGTTATTTATCAATTTAACTCTAGAATTAAAGGATATACAACGAGAAGCAACGTTTGACAACCTTTAAACAGTTTTAATAACTATCTCAAAAATTGTCGCTCTGATGCAAACAACTGATGAGTTATCTACTTAAATTTGTTGAACAAAACGACTTACGTATTTTAAGCATGCTAACCTTTAGCCCGGTAAGCAAATTAAAAAAAAAAACGCAATATGTAGGCTACACGAGAACGGAGAATTCGAGGAACCAAAACAAATGCGTTAAACAAATTCGTAAACGTTATTTATCAATTTAACTCTAGAATTAAAGGATATACAACGAGAAACAACGTTTGACAACCTTTAAACAGTTTTAATAACTATCTCAAAAATTGTCGCTCTGATGCAAACAACTGCTGAGTTATCTACTCAAATTTGTTGAACAAAACGACTTACGTATTTTAAGCATGCTAACCTTTAGTCCGGTAAGCAAATTAAAAAAAAACGCAATATGTAGGCTACACGAGAACGGAGACGTCGAGTAACCAAAACAAATGCGTTAAACAAATTCGTACACGGTATTTATCAATTTAACTCTAGAATTAAAGGATATACAACGAGAAACAACGTTTGACAACCTTTAAACAGTTTTAATAACTATCTCAAAAATTGTCGCTCTGATGCTAACAACTGCTGAGTTATCTACTCAAATTTGTTGAACAAAACGACTTACGTATTTTAAGCATGCTAACCTTTAGCCCGGTAAGCAAATTAAAAAAAAAACCGCAATATGTAGGCTACACGAGAACGGAGACGTCGAGTAACCAAAACAAATGCGTTAAACAAATTCGTACACGTTATTTATCAATTTAACTCTAGAATTAAAAGATATACAACGAGAAACAACGTTTGACAACCTTTAAACAATTTTAATAACTATCTCAAAAATTGTCACTCTGATGCAAACAACTGATGAGTTATCTACTTAAATTTGTTGAACAAAACGACTTACGTATTTTAAGCATGCTAACATTTAGCCCGGTAAGCAAATTAAAAAAAAAACGCAATATGTAGGCTACACGAGAACGGAGACGTCGAGTAACCAACATAAATGCGTTAAACAAATTCGTACACGTTATTTATCAATTTAACTCTAGAATTAAAGTATATACAACGAGAAACAACGTTTGACAACCTTTAAACAGTTTTAATAACTATCTCAAAAATTGTCGCTCTGATGCAAACAACTGATGAGTTATCTACTTAAAATTGTTGAACAAAACGACTTACGTATTTTAAGCATGCTAACCTTTAGCCCGGTAAACAAATTTAAAAAAAAACGCAATATGTAGGCTACACGAGAACGGAGACGTCGAGTAACCAAAACAAATGCGTTAAACAAATTCGTACACGTTATTTATCAATTTAACTCTAGAATTAAAGGATATACAACGAGATACAACGTTTGACAACCTTTAAACAGTTTTAATAACTATCTCAAAAATTGTCGCTCTGATGCAAACAACTGATGAGTTATCTACTTAAATTTGTTGAACAAAACGACTTACGTATTTTAAGCATGCTATCTTTAGCCCGGTAAGCAAATTAAAAAAAAAAAACACAATATGTAGGCTACACGAGAACGGAGACGTCGAGTAACAAAAACAAATGCGTTAAACAAATTCGTACACGTTATTTATCAATTTAACTCTAGAATTAAAGGATATACAACGAGAAACAACGTTTGACAACCTTTAAACAGTTTTAATAACTATCTCAAAAATTGTCGCTCTGATGCAAACAACTGATGAGTTATCTACTTAAATTTGTTGAACAAAACGACTTACGTATTTTAAGCATGCTAACCTTTAGCCCGGAAGCAAATTAAAAAAAAACGCAATATGAAGGCTACACGAGAACGGAGACGTCGAGTAACCAAAACAAATGCGTTAAACAAATTCGTACACGTTATTTATCAATTTAACTCTAGAATTAAAGGATATACAACGAGAAACAACGTTTGACAACCTTTAAACAGTTTTAATAACTATCTCAAAAATTGTCGCTCTGATGCAAACAACTGATGAGTTATCTACTTAAATTTTTTGAACAAAACGACTTACGTATTTTAAGCATGCTAACCTTTAGCCCGGTAAGCAAATTAAAAAAAAAACGCAATATGTAGGCTACACGAGAACGGAGACGTCGAGTAACCAAAACAAATGCGTTAAACAAATTCGTATACGTTATTTATCAATTTAACTCTAGAATTAAAGGATATACAACGAGAAACAACGTTTGACAACCTTTAAATAGTTTTAATTAGTTTTAATAACTATCTCAAAAATTGTCGCTCTAATGCAAACAACTCCTGAGTTATCTACTCAAATTTGTTGAACAAAACGACTTACGTATTTTAAACATGCTAACCTCTAGCCCGGTAAGCAAATTAAAAAAAAACGCAATATGTAGGCTACACGAGAACGGAGACGTCGAGTAACCAAAACAAATGCGTTAAACAAATTCGTACACGTTGTTTATCAATTTAACTCTAGAATTAAAGGATATACAACGAGAAACAACGTTTGACAACCTTTAAATAGTTTTAATAACTATCTCAAAAATTGTCGCTCTGATGCAAACAACTGCTGAGTTATATACTCAAATTTGTTGAACAAAACGACTTACGTATTTTAAGCATGCTAACCTTTAGCCCGGTAAGCAAAGTAAAAAAAAAACGCAATATGTAGGCTACACGAGAACGGAGACGTCGAGTAACCAAAACAAATGCGTTAAACAAATTCGTACACGTTATTTATCAATTTAACTCTAGAATTAAAGGATATACAACGAGAAACAACGTTTGACAACCTTTAAACAGTTTTAATAACTATCTCAAAAATTGTCGCTCTGATGCAAACAACTGCTGAGTTATCTACTCAAGTTTGTTGAACAAAACGACTTACGTATTTTAAGCATGCTAACCTTTAGCCCGGTAAGCAAATTAAAAAAAAAAACGCAATATGTAGGCTACACGAGAACGGAGACGTCGAGTAACCAAAACAAATGCGTTAAACAAATTCGTACACGTTGTTTATCAATTTAACTCTAGAATTAAAGGATATACAACGAGAAACAACGTTTGACAACCTTTAAATAGTTTTAATAACTATCTCAAAAATTGTCGCTCTGATGCAAACAACTGCTGAGTTATATACTCAAATTTGTTGAACAAAACGACTTACGTATTTTAAGCATGCTAACCTTTAGCCCGGTAAGCAAAGTAAAAAAAAAACGCAATATGTAGGCTACACGAGAACGGAGACGTCGAGTAACCAAAACAAATGCGTTAAACAAATTCGTACACGTTATTTATCAATTTAACTCTAGAATTAAAGGATATACAACGAGAAACAACGTTTGACAAACTTTAAACAGTTTTAATAACTATCTCAAAAATTGTCGCTCTGATGCAAACAACTGATGAGTTATCTACTTAAATTTGTTGAACAAAACGACTTACGTATTTTAAGCATGCTAACCTTTAGCCCGGTAAGCAAATTAAAAAAAAAACGCAATATGTAGGCTACACGAGAACCGAGACGTCGAGTAACCAAAACAAATGCGTTAAACAAATTCGTACACGTTATTTATCAATTTAACTCTAGAATTAAAGGATATACAACGAGAAACAACGTTTGACAACCTTTAAACAGTTTTAATAACTATCTCAAAAATTGTCGCTCAGATGCAAAGAACTGATGAGTTATCTACTTAAATTTGTTGAACAAAACGACTTACGTATTTTAAGAATGCTAACCTTTAGCCCGGTAAGCAAATTAAAAAAAAAACGCAATATGTAGGCTACACGAGAACGGAGACGTCGAGTAACCAAAACAAATGCGTTAAACAAATTCGTACACGTTATTTATCAATGTAACTATAGAATTAAAGGATATACAACGAGAAACAACGTTTGACAACCTTTAAACAGTTTTAATAACTATCTCAAAAATTGTCGCTCTGATGCAAACAACTGCTGAGTTATCTACTCAAATTTGTTGAACAAAACGACTTACGTATTTTAAGCATGCTAACCTTTAGCCCGGTAAGCAAATTAAAAAAAAACGCAATATGTAGGCTACACGAGAACGGAGACGTCGAGTAACCACAACAAATGCGTTAAACAAATTCGTACACGGTATTTATCAATTTAACTCTAGAATTAAAGGATATACAACGAGAAACAACGTTTGACAATCTTTAAACAGTTTTAATAACTATCTCAAAAATTGTCGCTCTGATGCAAACAACTGATGAGTTATCTACTTAAATTTGTTGAACAAAACGACTTACGTATTTTAAGCATGCTAACCTTTAGCCCGGTAAGCGAATTAAAAAAAAAACGCAATATGTAGGCTACACGAGAACGGAGACGTCGAGTAACCAAAACAAATGCGTTAAACAAATTCGTACACCTTATTTATCAATTTAACTCTAGAATTAAAGGATATACAACGAGAAACAACGTTTGACAACTTTTAAACAGTTTTAATAACTATCTCAAAAATTGTCGCTCTGATGCAAACAACTGATGAGTTATCTACTTAAATTTGTTGAACAAAACGACTTACGTATTTTAAGCATGCTAACCTTTAGCCCGGTAAGCAAATTAAAAAAAAAAAACGCAATATGTAGGCTACACGGGAACGGAGACGTCGAGTAACCAAAACAAATGCGTTAAACAAATTCGTACACGTTATTTATCAATTTAACTCTAGAATTAAATGATATACAACGAGAAACAACGTTTGACAACCTTCAAACAGTTTTAATAACTATCTCAAAAATTGTCGCTCTGATGCAAACAACTGCTGAGTTATCTACTCAAATTTGTTGAACAAAACGACTTACGTATTTTAAGCATGCTAACCTTTAGCCCGTTAAGCAAATTAAAAAAAAAAACGCAATATGTAGGCTGCACGAGAACGGAGACGTCGAGTAACCAAAACAAATGCGTTAAACAAATTCGTACACGTTATTTATCAATTTAACTCTAGAATTAAAGGATATACAACGAGAAACAACGTTTGACAACCTTTAAATAGTTTTAATAACTATCTCAAAAATTGTTGCTCTGATGGAAACAACTGCTGAGTTATCTACTCAAATTTGTTGAACAAAACGACTTACGTATTTTAAGCATGCTAACCTTTAGCCCCGTAAGCAAATTAAAAAAAAAACGCAATATGTAGGCTGCACGAGAACGGAGACGTCGAGTAACCAAAACAAATGCGTTAAACAAATTCGTACACGGTATTTATCAATTTAACTCTAGAATTAAAGGATATACAACGAGAAACAACGTTTGACAACCTTTAAACAGTTTTAATAACTATCTCAAAAATTGTCGCTCTGATGGAAACAACTTCTGAGTTATCTACTCAAATTTGTTGAACAAAACGACTTACGTATTTTAAGCATGCTAACCTTTAGCCCGGTAAGCAAATTAAAAAAAAAACGCAATATGTAGGCTACACGAGAACGGAGGCGTCGAGTAACCAAAACAAATGAGTTAAACAAATTCGTACACGTTATTTATAAATTTAACTCTAGAATTAAAGGATATACAACGAGAAACAACGTTTGACAACCTTTAAACAGTTTTAATAACTATCTCAAAAATTGTCGCTCTGATGCAAACAACTGCTGAGTTATCTACTCAAATTTGTTGAACAAAACGACTTACGTATTTTAAACATGCTAACCTTTAGCCCGGTAAGCAAATTAAAAAAAAAACCCAATATGTAGGCTACACGAGAACGGAGACGTCGAGTAACCAAAACAAATGCGTTAAACAAATTCGTACACGTTATTTATCAATTTAACCCTAGAATTAAAGGATATACAACGAGAAACAACGTTTGACAACCTTTAAACAGTTTTAATAACTATCTCAAAAATTGTCGCTCTGATGCAAACAACTGCTGAGTTATCTACTCAAATTTGTTGAACAAAACGACTTACGTATTTTAAACATGCTAACCTTTAGCCCGGTAAGCAAATAAAAAAAAAAAACGCAATATGCAGGCTACACGAGAACGGAGACGTCGAGTAACCAAAACAAGTGCGTTAAACAAATTCGTACACGTTATTTATCAATTTAACTCTAGAATTAAAGGATATACAATGAGAAACAACGTTTGACAACCTTTAAACAGTTTTAATAACTATCTCAAAAATTGTCGCTCTGATGCAAACAACTGCTGAGTTATCTACTCAAATCTGTTGAACAAAACGACTTACGTATTTTAAGCATGCTAACCTTTAGCCCGGTAAGCAAATTAAAAAAAAAACGCAATATGTAGGCTACACGAGAACGGAGACGTCGAGTAACCAAAAGAAATGCGTTAAACAAATTCGTACACGTTATTTATCAATTTAACTCTAGAATTAAAGGATATAAAACGAGAAACAACGTTTCACAACCTTTAAACAGTTTTAATAACTATCTCAAAAATTGTCGCTCTGATGCAAACAACTGATGAGTTATCTACTTAGATTTGTTGAACAAAACGACTTACGTATTTTAAGCATGCTAACCTTTAGTCCGGTAAGCAAATTAAAAAAAAAAACGCAATATGTAGGCTACACGAGAACGGAGACGTCGAGTAACCAAAACAAAGGCGTTAAAAAAATTCGTACACGTTATTTATCAATTTAACTCTAGAATTAAAGGATATACAACGAGAAACAACGTCTGACAACCTTTAAACAGTTTTAATAACTATCTCAAAAATTGTCGCTCTGATGGAAACAACTGCTGAGTTATCTACTCAAATTTTTTGAACAAAACGACTTACGTATTTTAAACATGCTAACCTTTAGCCCGGTAAGCAAATTAAAAAAAAACGCAATATGTAGGCTACACGAGAACGGAGACGTCGAGTAACCAAAACAAATGCGTTAAACAAATTCGTACACGTTATTTATCAATTTAACTCTAGAATTAAAGGATATACAACGAGAAACAACGTTTGACAACCTTTAAACAGTTTTAATAACTATCTCAAAATTGTCGCTCTGATGCAAACAACTGCTGAGTTATCTACTCAAATTTGTTGAACAAAACGACTTACGTATTTTAAGCATGCTAACCTTTAGTCCGGTAAGCAAATTAAAAAAAAACGCAATATGTAGGCTACACGAGAACGGAGACGTCGAGTAACCAAAACAAATGCGTTAAACAAATTCGTACACGGTATTTATCAATTTAACTCTAGAATTAAAGGATATACAACGAGAAACAACGTTTGACAACCTTTAAACAATTTTAATAACTATCTCAAAAATTGTCGCTCTGATGCAAACAACTGCTGAGTTATCTACTCAAATTTGTTGAACAAAACGACTTACGTATTTTAAGCATGCTAACCTTTAGCCCGGTAAGCAAATTAAAAAAAAAACCGCAATATGTAGGCTACACGAGAACGGAGACGTCGAGTAACCAATACAAATGCGTTAAACAAATTCGTACACGTTATTTATCAATTTAACTCTAGAATTAAAAGATATACAACGAGAAACAACGTTTGACAACCTTTAAACAGTTTTAATAACTATCTCAAAAATTGTCGCTCTGATGCAAACAACTGATGAGTTATCTACTTAAATTTGTTGAACAAAACGACTTACGTATTTTAAGCATGCTAACATTTAGCCCGGTAAGCAAATTAAAAAAAAAACGCAATATGTAGGCTACACGAGAACGGAGACGTCGAGTAACCAAAATAAATGCGTTAAACAAATTCGTACACGTTATTTATCAATTTAACTCTAGAATTAAAGTATATACAACGAGAAACAACGTTTGACAACCTTTAAACAGTTTTAATAACTATCTCAAAAATTGTCGCTCTGATGCAAACAACTGATGAGTTAACTACTTAAATTTGTTGAACAAAACGACTTACGTATTTTAAGCATGCTAACCTTTAGCCCGGTAAACAAATTAAAAAAAAACGCAATATGTAGGCTACACGAGAACGGAGACGTCGAGTAACCAAAACAAATGCGTTAAACAAATTCGTACACGTTATTTATCAATTTAACTCTAGAATTAAAGGATATACAACGAGATACAACGTTTGACAACCTTTAAACAGTTTTAATAACTATCTCAAAAATTGTCGCTCTGATGCAAACAACTGATGAGTTATCTACTTAAATTTGTTGAACAAAACGACTTACGTATTTTAAGCATGCTATCTTTAGCCCGGTAAGCAAATTAAAAAAAAAAAACACAATATGTAGGCTACACGAGAACGGAGACGTCGAGTAACAAAAACAAATGCGTTAAACAAATTCGTACACGTTATTTATCAATTTAACTCTAGAATTAAAGGATATACAACGAGAAACAACGTTTGACAACCTTTAAACAGTTTTAATAACTATCTCAAAAATTGTCGCTCTGATGCAAACAACTGATGAGTTATCTACTTAAATTTGTTGAACAAAACGACTTACGTATTTTAAGCATGCTAACCTTTAGCCCGGTAAGCAAATTAAAAAAAAACGCAATATGTAGGCTACACGAGAACGGAGACGTCGAGTAACGAAAACAAATGCGTTAAACAAATTCGTACACGTTATTTATCAATTTAACTCTAGAATTAAAGGATATACAACGAGAAACAACGTTTGACAACCTTTAAACAGTTTTAATAACTATCTCAAAAATTGTCGCTCTGATGCAAACAACTGATGAGTTATCTACTTAAATTTGTTGAACAAAACGACTTACGTATTTTAAGCATGCTAACCTTTAGCCCGGTAAGCAAATTAAAAAAAAAACGCAATATGTAGGCTACACGAGAACGGAGACGTCGAGTAACCAAAACAAATGCGTTAAACAAATTCGTACACGTTATTTATCAATTTAACTCTAGAATTAAAGGATATACAACGAGAAACAACGTTTGACAACCTTTAAATAGTTTTAATAACTATCTCAAAAATTGTCGCTCTAATGCAAACAACTGCTGAGTTATCTACTCAAATTTGTTGAACAAAACGACTTACGTATTTTAAACATGCTAACCTCTAGCCCGGTAAGCAAATTAAAAAAAACGCAATATGTAGGCTACTCGAGAACGGAGACGTCGAGTAACCAAAACAAATGCGTTAAACAAATTCGTACACGTTATTTATCAATTTAACTCTAGAATTAAAGGATATACAACGAAAAACAACGTTTGACAACCTTTAAACAGTTTTAATAACTATCTCAAAAATTGTCGCTCTGATGCAAACAACTGCTGAGTTATCTACTCAAATTTGTTGAACAAAACGACTTACGTATTTTAAGCATGCTAACCTTTAGCCCGGTAAGCAAATTAAAAAAAACGCAATATGTAGGCTACACGAGAACGGAGACGTCGAGTAACCAAAACAAATGCGTTAAACAAATTCGTACACGTTATTTATCAATTTAACTCTAGAATTAAAGGATATACAACGAGAAACAACGCTTGACAACCTTTAAACAGTTTTAATAACTATCTCAAAAATTGTCGCTCTGATGCAAACAACTGATGAGTTATCTACTTAGATTTGTTGAACAAAACGACTTACGTATTTTAAGCATGCTAACCTTTAGTCCGGTAAGCAAATTAAAAAAAAAAACGCAATATGTAGGCTACACGAGAACGGAGACGTCGAATAACCAAAACAAAGGCGTTAAAAAAATTCGTACACGTTATTTATCAATTTAACTCTAGAATTAAAGGATATACAACGAGAAACAACGTTTGACAACCTTTAAACAGTTTTAATAACTATCTCAAAAATTGTCGCTCTGATGGAAACAACTGCTGAGTTATCTACTCAAATTTTTTGAACAAAACGACTTACGTATTTTAAACATGCTAACCTTTAGCCCGGTAAGCAAATTAAAAAAAAACGCAATATGTAGGCTACACGAGAACGGAGACGTCGAGTAACCAAAACAAATGCGTTAAACAAATTCGTACACGTTATTTATCAATTTAACTCTAGAATTAAAGGATATACAACGAGAAACAACGTTTGACAACCTTTAAACAGTTTTAATAACTATCTCAAAAATTGTTGCTCTGATGCAAACAACTGATGAGTTATCTACTTAAATTTGTTGAACAAAACGACTTACGTATTTTAAGCATGCTAACCTTTAGCCCGGTAAGCAAATTAAAAAAAAACCGCAATATGTAGGCTACACGAGAACGGAGAATTCGAGGAACCAAAAGAAATGCGTTAAACAAATTCGTAAACGTTATTTATCAATTTAACTCTAGAATTAAAAGATATACAACGAGAAACAACGTTTGACAACCTTTAAACAGTTTTAATAACTATCTCAAAATTGTCGCTCTGATGCAAACAACTGCTGAGTTATCTACTCAAATTTGTTGAACAAAACGACTTACGTATTTTAAGCATGCCAACCTTTAGTCCGGTAAGCAAATTAAAAAAAAACGCAATATGTAGGCTACACGAGAACGGAGACGTCGAGTAACCAAAACAAATGCGTTAAACAAATTCGTACACGGTATTTATCAATTTAACTCTAGAATTAAAGGATATACAACGAGAAACAACGTTTGACAACCTTTAAACAGTTTTAATAACTATCTCAAAAATTGTCGCTCTGATGCAAACAACTGCTGAGTTATCTACTCAAATTTGTTGAACAAAACGACTTACGTATTTTAAGCATGCTAACCTTTAGCCCGGTAAGCAAATTAAAAAAAAAACCGCAATATGTAGGCTACACGAGAACGGAGACGTCGAGTAACCAAAACAAATGCGTTAAACAAATTCGTACACGTTATTTATCAATTTAACTCTAGAATTAAAAGATATACAACGAGAAACAACGTTTGACAACCTTTAAACAGTTTTAATAACTATCTCAAAAATTGTCGCTCTGATGCAAACAACTGATGAGTTATCTACTTAAATTTGTTGAACAAAACGACTTACGTATTTTAAGCATGCTAACATTTAGCCCGGTAAGCAAATTAAAAAAACAACGCAATATGTAGGCTACACGAGAACGGAGACGTCGAGTAACCAAAATAAATGCGTTAAACAAATTCGTACACGTTATTTATCAATTTAACTCTAGAATTAAAGTATATACAACGAGAAACAACGTTTGACAACCTTTAAACAGTTTTAATAACTATCTCAAAAATTGTCGCTCTGATGCAAACAACTGATGAGTTATCTACTTAAATTTGTTGAACAAAACGACTTACGTATTTTAAGCAGGCTAACCTTTAGCCCGGTAAACAAATTAAAAAAAAACGCAATATGTAGGCTACACGAGAACGGAGACGTCGAGTAACCAAAACAAATACGTTAAACAAATTCGTACACGTTATTTATCAATTTAACTCTAGAATTAAAGGATATACAACGAGATACAACGTTTGACAACCTTTAAACAGTTTTAATAACTATCTCAAAAATTGTCGCTCTGATGCAAACAACTGATGAGTTATCTACTTAAATTTGTTGAACAAAACGACTTACGTATTTTAAGCATGCTATCTTTAGCCCGGTAAGCAAATTAAAAAAAAAACACAATATGTAGGCTACACGAGAACGGAGACGTCGAGTAACAAAAACAAATGCGTTAAACAAATTCGTACACGTTATTTATCAATTTAACTCTAGAATTAAAGGATATACAACGAGAAACAACGTTTGACAACCTTTAAACAGTTTTAATAACTATCTCAAAAATTGTCGCTCTGATGCAAACAACTGATGAGTTATCTACTTAAATTTGTTGAACAAAACGACTTACGTATTTTAAGCATGCTAACCTTTAGCCCGGTAAGCAAATTAAAAAAAAAACGCAATATGTAGGCTACACGAGAACGGAGACGTCGAGTAACCAAAACAAATGCGTTAAACAAATTCGTACACGTTATTTATCAATTTAACTCTAGAATTAAAGGATATACAACGAGAAACAACGTTTGACAACCTTTAAACAGTTTTAATAACTATCTCAAAAATTGTCGCTCTGATGCAAACAACTGATGAGTTATCTACTTAAATTTGTTGAACAAAACGACTTACGTATTTTAAGCATGCTAACCTTTAGCCCGGTAAGCAAATTAAAAAAAAAACGCAATATGTAGGCTACACGAGAACGGAGACGTCTAGTAACCAAAACAAATGCGTTAAACAAATTCGTACACGTTATTTATCAATTTAACTCTAGAATTAAAGGATATACAACGAGAAACAACGTTTGACAACCTTTAAATAGTTTTAATAACTATCTCAAAAATTGTCGCTCTAATGCAAACAACTGCTGAGTTATCTACTCAAATTTGTTGAACAAAACGACTTACGTATTTTAAACATGCTAACCTCTAGCCCGGTAAGCAAATTAAAAAAAACGCAATATGTAGGCTACTCGAGAACGGAGACGTCGAGTAACCAAAACAAATGCGTTAAACAAATTCGTACACGTTATTTATCAATTTAACTCTAGAATTAAAGGATATACAACGAAAAACAACGTTTGACAACCTTTAAACAGTTTTAATAACTATCTCAAAAATTGTCGCTCTGATGCAAACAACTGCTGAGTTATCTACTCAAATTTGTTGAACAAAACGACTTACGTATTTTAAGCATGCTAACCTTTAGCCCGGTAAGCAAATTAAAAAAAAACGCAATATGTAGGCTACACGAGAACGGAGACGTCGAGTAACCAAAACAATTGCGATAAACAAATTCGTACACGTTATTTATCAATTTAACCCTAGAATTAAAGGATATACAACGAGAAACAACGTTTGATAACCTTTAAATAGTTTTAATAACTATCTCAAAAATTGTCGCTCTGATGCAAACAACTGCTGAGTTATATACTCAAATTTGTTGAACAAAACGACTTACGTATTTTAAGCATGCTAACCTTTAGCCCGGTAAGCAAAGTAAAAAAAAAAACGCAATATGTAGGCTACACGAGAACGGAGACGTCGAGTAACCAAAACAAATGCGTTAAACAAATTCGTACACGTTATTTATCAATTTAACTCTAGAATTAAAGGATATACAACGAGAAACAACGTTTGACAACCTTTAACCAGTTTTAATAACTATCTCAAAAATTGTCGCTCTGATGCAAACAACTGATGAGTTATCTACTTAAATTTGTTGAACAAAACGACTTACGTATTTTAAGCATGCTAACCTTTAGCCCGGTAAGCAAATTAAAAAAAAACGCAATATGTAGGCTACACGAGAACCGAGACGTCGAGTAACCAAAACAAATGCGTTAAACAAATTCGTACACGTTATTTATCAACTTAACTCTAGAATTAAAGGATATACAACGAGAAACAACGTTTGACAACCTTTAAACAGTTTTAATAACTATCTCAAAAATTGTCGCTCTGATGCAAAGAACTGATGAGTTATCTACTTAAATTTGTTGAACAAAACGACTTACATATTTTAAGCATGCTAACCTTTAGCCCGGTAAGCAAATTAAAAAAAAACGCAATATGTAGGCTACACGAGAACGGAGACGTCGAGTAACCAAAACAAATGCGTTAAACAAATTCGTACACGTTATTTATAAATGTAACTCTAGAATTAAAGGATATACAACGAGAAACAACGTTTGACAACCTTTAAACAGTTTTAATAATTATCTCAAAAATTGTCGCTCTGATGGAAACAACTGATGAGTTATCTACTTAAATTTGTTGAACAAAACGACTTACGTATTTTAAGCATGCTAACCTTTAGCCCGGTAAGCAAATTAAAAAAAAAACGCAATATGTAGGCTACACGAGAACGGAGACGTCGAGTAACCAAAACAAATGCGTTAAACAAATTCGTACACGGTATTTATCAATTTAACTCTAGAATTAAAGGATATACAACGAGAAACAACGTTTGACAACCTTTAAACAGTTTTAATAACTATCTCAAAAATTGTCGCTCTGATGCAAACAACTGATGAGTTATCTACTTAAATTTGTTGAACAAAACGACTTACGTATTTTAAGCATGCTAACCTTTAGCCCGGTAAGCAAATAAAAAAAAAAAGCAATATGTAGGCTACACGAGAACGGAGACGTCGAGTAACCAAAACAAATGCGTTAAACAAATTCGTACACGTTATTTATCAATTTAACTCTAGAATTAAAGGATATACAACGAGAAACAACGTTTGACAACCTTTAAACAGTTTTAATAACTATCTCAAAAATTGTCGCTCTGATGGAAACAACTGCTGAGTTATCTACTCAAATTTGTTGAACAAAACGACTTACGTATTTTAAGCATGCTAACCTTTAGCCCGGTAAGCAAATTAAAAAAAAAAACGCAATATGTAGGCTACACGAGAACGGAGACGTCGAGTAACCAAAACAAATGCGTTAACAACTTCGTACACGTTATTTATCAATTTAACTCTAGAATTAAAGGATATACAACGAGAAACAACGTTTGACAATCTTTAAACAGTTTTAATAACTATCTCAAAAATTGTCGCTCTGATGCAAACAACTGATGAGTTATCTACTTAAATTTGTTGAACAAAACGACTTACGTATTTTAAGCATGCTAACCTTTAGCCCGGTAAGCGAATTAAAAAAAAAACGCAATATGTAGGCTACACGAGAACGGAGACGTCGAGTAACCAAAACAAATGCGTTAAACAAATTCGTACACGTTATTTATCAATTTAACTCTAGAATTAAAGGATATACAACGAGAAACAACGTTTGACAACCTTTAAACAGTTTTAATAACTATCTCAAAAATTGTCGCTCTGATGCAAACAACTGATGAGTTATCTACTTAAATTTGTTGAACAAAACGACTTACGTATTTTAAGCATGCTAACCTTTAGCCCGGTAAGCAAATTAAAAAAAAAACGCAATATGTAGGCTACACGAGAACGGAGACGTCTAGTAACCAAAACAAATGCGTTAAACAAATTCGTACACGTTATTTATCAATTTAACTCTAGAATTAAAGGATATACAACGAGAAACAACGTTTGACAACCTTTAAATAGTTTTAGTAACTATCTCAAAAATTGTCGCTCTAATGCAAACAACTGCTGAGTTATCTACTCAAATTTGTTGAACAAAACGACTTACGTATTTTAAACATGCTAACCTCTAGCCCGGTAAGCAAATTAAAAAAAACGCAATATGTAGGCTACTCGAGAACGGAGACGTCGAGTAACCAAAACAAATGCGTTAAACAAATTCGTACACGTTATTTATCAATTTAACTCTAGAATTAAAGGATATACAACGAAAAACAACGTTTGACAACCTTTAAACAGTTTTAATAACTATCTCAAAAATTGTCGCTCTGATGCAAACAACTGCTGAGTTATCTACTCAAATTTGTTGAACAAAACGACTTACGTATTTTAAGCATGCTAACCTTTAGCCCGGTAAGCAAATTAAAAAAAAACGCAATATGTAGGCTACACGAGAACGGAGACGTCGAGTAACCAAAACAATTGCGATAAACAAATTCGTACACGTTATTTATCAATTTAACCCTAGAATTAAAGGATATACAACGAGAAACAACGTTTGATAACCTTTAAATAGTTTTAATAACTATCTCAAAAATTGTCGCTCTGATGCAAACAACTGCTGAGTTATATACTCAAATTTGTTGAACAAAACGACTTACGTATTTTAAGCATGCTAACCTTTAGCCCGGTAAGCAAAGTAAAAAAAAAAACGCAATATGTAGGCTACACGAGAACGGAGACGTCGAGTAACCAAAACAAATGCGTTAAACAAATTCGTACACGTTATTTATCAATTTAACTCTAGAATTAAAGGATATACAACGAGAAACAACGTTTGACAACCTTTAACCAGTTTTAATAACTATCTCAAAAATTGTCGCTCTGATGCAAACAACTGATGAGTTATCTACTTAAATTTGTTGAACAAAACGACTTACGTATTTTAAGCATGCTAACCTTTAGCCCGGTAAGCAAATTAAAAAAAAACGCAATATGTAGGCTACACGAGAACCGAGACGTCGAGTAACCAAAACAAATGCGTTAAACAAATTCGTACACGTTATTTATCAACTTAACTCTAGAATTAAAGGATATACAACGAGAAACAACGTTTGACAACCTTTAAACAGTTTTAATAACTATCTCAAAAATTGTCGCTCTGATGCAAAGAACTGATGAGTTATCTACTTAAATTTGTTGAACAAAACGACTTACATATTTTAAGCATGCTAACCTTTAGCCCGGTAAGCAAATTAAAAAAAAACGCAATATGTAGGCTACACGAGAACGGAGACGTCGAGTAACCAAAACAAATGCGTTAAACAAATTCGTACACGTTATTTATAAATGTAACTCTAGAATTAAAGGATATACAACGAGAAACAACGTTTGACAACCTTTAAACAGTTTTAATAATTATCTCAAAAATTGTCGCTCTGATGGAAACAACTGATGAGTTATCTACTTAAATTTGTTGAACAAAACGACTTACGTATTTTAAGCATGCTAACCTTTAGCCCGGTAAGCAAATTAAAAAAAAAACGCAATATGTAGGCTACACGAGAACGGAGACGTCGAGTAACCAAAACAAATGCGTTAAACAAATTCGTACACGGTATTTATCAATTTAACTCTAGAATTAAAGGATATACAACGAGAAACAACGTTTGACAACCTTTAAACAGTTTTAATAACTATCTCAAAAATTGTCGCTCTGATGCAAACAACTGATGAGTTATCTACTTAAATTTGTTGAACAAAACGACTTACGTATTTTAAGCATGCTAACCTTTAGCCCGGTAAGCAAATAAAAAAAAAAGCAATATGTAGCCTACACGAGAACGGAGACGTCGAGTAACCAAAACAAATGCGTTAAACAAATTCGTACACGTTATTTATCAATTTAACTCTAGAATTAAAGGATATACAACGAGAAACAACGTTTGACAACCTTTAAACAGTTTTAATAACTATCTCAAAAATTGTCGCTCTGATGGAAACAACTGCTGAGTTATCTACTCAAATTTGTTGAACAAAACGACTTACGTATTTTAAGCATGCTAACCTTTAGCCCGGTAAGCAAATTAAAAAAAAAAACGCAATATGTAGGCTACACGAGAACGGAGACGTCGAGTAACCAAAACAAATGCGTTAACAACTTCGTACACGTTATTTATCAATTTAACTCTAGAATTAAAGGATATACAACGAGAAACAACGTTTGACAATCTTTAAACAGTTTTAATAACTATCTCAAAAATTGTCGCTCTGATGCAAACAACTGATGAGTTATCTACTTAAATTTGTTGAACAAAACGACTTACGTATTTTAAGCATGCTAACCTTTAGCCCGGTAAGCGAATTAAAAAAAAAACGCAATATGTAGGCTACACGAGAACGGAGACGTCGAGTAACCAAAACAAATGCGTTAAACAAATTCGTACACCTTATTTATCAATTTAACTCTAGAATTAAAGGATATACAACGAGAAACAACGTTTGACAACCTTTAAACAGTTTTAATAACTATCTCAAAAATTGTCGCTCTGATGCAAACAACTGATGAGTTATCTACTTAAATTTGTTGAACCAAACGACTTACGTATTTTAAGCATGCTAAACTTTAGCCCGGTAAGCAAATTAAAAAAAAAAAACGCAATATGTAGGCTACACGAGAACGGAGACGTCGAGTAACCAAAACAAATGCGTTAAACAAATTCGTACACGTTATTTATCAATTTAACTCTAGAATTAAATGATATACAACGAGAAACAACGTTTGACAACCTTTAAACATATTTAATAACTATCTCAAAAATTGTCGCTCTGATGCAAACAACTGCTGAGTTATCTACTCAAATTTGTTGAACAAAACGACTTACGTATTTTAAGCATGCTAACCTTTAGCCCGTTAAGAAAATTAAAAAAAAAAACGCAATATGTAGGCTGCACGAGAACGGAGACGTCGAGTAACCAAAACAAATACGATAAACAAATTCGTACACGTTATTTATCAATTTAACTCTAGAATTAAAGGATATACAACGAGAAACAACGTTTGACAACCTTTAAACAGTTTTAATAACTATCTCGAAAATTGTCGCTCTGATGCAAACAACTGCTGAGTTATCTACTCAAATTTGTTGAACAAAACGACTTACGTATTTTAAACATGCTAACCTTTAGCCCGGTAAGCAAATTAAAAAAAAAACCCAATATGTAAGATACACGAGAACGGAGACGTCGAGTAACCAAAACAAATGCGTTAAACAAATTCGTACACGTTATTTATCAATTTAACCCTAGAATTAAAGGATATACAACGAGAAACAACGTTTGACAACCTTTAAACAGTTTTAATAACTATCTCAAAAATTGTCGCTCTGATGGAAACAACTGCTGAGTTATCTACTCAAATTTGTTGAACAAAACGACTTACGTATTTTAAGCATGCTAACCTTTAGCCCGGTAAGCAAATTAAAAAAAAAACGCAATATGTAGGCTACACGAGAACGGAGACGTCGAGTAACCAAAACAAATGCGTTAAACAAATTCGTACACGTTATTTATAAATTTAACTCTAGAATTAAAGGATATACAACGAGAAACAACGTTTGACAACCTTTAAACAGTTTTAATAACTATCTCAAAAATTGTCGCTCTGATGCAAACAACTGATGAGTTATCTACTTAAATTTGTTGAACAAAACGACTTACGTATTTTAAGCATGCTAACCTTTAGCCCGGTAAGCGAATTAAAAAAAAACGCAATATGTAGGCTACACGAGAACGGAGACGTCGAGTAACCAAAACAAATGCGTTAAACAAATTCGTACACCTTATTTATCAATTTAACTCTAGAATTAAAGGATATACAACGAGAAACAACGTTTGACAACCTTTAAATAGTTTTAATAACTATCTCAAAAATTGTCGCTCTGATGGAAACAACTGCTGAGTTATCTACTCAAATTTGTTGAACAAAACGACCTACGTATTTTAAGCATGCTAACCTTTAGCCCGGTAAGCAAATTAAAAAAAAAACGCAATATGTTATCTACACGAGAACGGAGACGTCGAGTAACCAAAACAAATGCGTTAAACAAATTCGTACACGGTATTTATCAATTTAACTCTAGAATTAAAGGATATACAACGAGAAACAACGATTGACAACCTTTAAACAGTTTTAATAACTATCTCAAAAATTGTCGCTCTGATGGAAACAACTGCTGAGTTATCTACTCAAATTTGTTGAACAAAACGACTTACGTATTTTAAGCATGCTAACCTTTAGCCCGGTAAGCAAATTAAAAAAAAACGCAATATGTAGGCTACACGAGAACGGAGACGTCGAGTAACCAAAACAAATGCGTTAAACAAATTCGTACACGTTATTTATAAATTTAACTCTAGAATTAAAGGATATACAACGAGAAACAACGTTTGACAACCTTTAAACAGTTTTAATAACTATCTCAAAAATTGTCGCTCTGATGCAAACAACTGCTGAGTTATCTACTCAAATTTGTTGAACAAAACGACTTACGTATTTTAAACATGCTAACCTTTAGCCCGGTAAGCAAATTAAAAAAAAAACCCAATATGTAAGCTACACGAGAACGGAGACGTCGAGTAACCAAAACAAATACGTTAAACAAATTCGTACACGTTATTTATCAATTTAACCCTAGAATTAAAGGATATACAACGAGAAACAACGTTTGACAACCTTTAAACAGTTTTAATAACTATCTCAAAAATTGTCGCTCTGATGCAAACAACTGCTGAGTTATCTGCTCAAATTTGTTGAACTAAACAACTTACGTATTTTAAGCATGCTAACCTTTAGCCCGGTAAGCAAATTAAAAAAAAAACGCAATATGTAGGCTACACGAGAACGGAGACGTCGAGTAACCAAAACAAATGCGTTAAACAAATTCGTACACGTTATTTATCAATTTAACCCTAGAATTAAAGGATATACAATGAGAAACAACGTTTGACAACCTTTAAACAGTTTTAATAACTATCTCAAAAATTGTCGCTCTGATGCAAACAACTGCTGAGTTATCTACTCAAATTTGTTGAACAAAACGACTTACGTATTTTAAGCATGCTAACCTTTAGCCCGGTAAGCAAATTAAAAAAAAACGCAATATGTAGGCTACACGAGAACGGAGACGTCGAGTAACCAAAAGAAATGCGTTAAACAAATTCGTACACGTTATTTATCAATTTAACTCTAGAATTAAAGGATATACCACGAGAAACAACGTTTGACAACCTTTAAACAGTTTTAATAACTATCTCAAAAATTGTCGCTCTGATGCAAACAACTGATGAGTTATCTACTTAAATTTGTTGAACAAAACGACTTACGTATTTTAAGCATGCTAACCTTTAGCCCGGTAAGCAAATTAAAAAAAAAACGCAATATGTAGCCTACACGAGAACGGAGACGTCGAGTAACCAAAACAAATGCGTTAAACAAATTCGTACACGTTATTTATCAATTTAACGCTAGAATTAAAGGATATACAACGAGAAACAACGTTTGACAACCTTTAAACAGTTTTAATAACTATCTCAAAAATTGTCGCTCTGATGCAAGCAACTGCTGAGTTATCTACTCAAACGTATTTTAAGCATGCTAACCTTTAGCCCGGTAAGCAAATTAAAAAAAAAACGCAATATGTAGGCTACACGAGAACGGAGACGTCGAGTAACCAAAACAAATGCGTTAAACAAATTCGTACACGTTATTTATCAATTTAACTCTAGAATTAAAGGATATACAACGAGAAACAACGTTTGACAACCTTTAAACAGTTTTAATAACTATCTCAAAAATTGTCGCTCTGATGCAAACAACTGCTGAGTTATCTACTCAAACGTATTTTAAGCATGCTAACCTTTAGCCCGGAAAGCAAATTAAAAAAAAAAACGCAATATGTAGGCTACACGAGAACGGAGACGTCGAGTAACCAAAACAAATGCGTTAAACAAATTCGTACACGTTATTTATCAATTTAACTCTAGAATTAAAAGATATACAACGAGAAACAACGTTTGACAACATTCAAACAGTTTTAATAACTATCTTAAAAATTGTCGCTCTGATGCAAACAACTGCTGAGTTATCTACTCAAATTTGTTGAACAAAACGACTTACGTATTTTAAACATGCTAACCTTTAGCCCGGTAAGCAAATAAAAAAAAAAACGCAATATGTAGGCTACACGAGAACGGAGACGTCGAGTAACCAAAACAAATGCGTTAAACAAATTCGTACACGTTATTTATCAATTTAACTCTAGAATTAAAGGATATACAACGAGAAACAACGTTTGACAACCTTTAAACAGTCTTAATAACTATCTCAAAAATTGTCGCTCTGATGCAAACAACTGCTGAGTTATCTACTCAAATTTGTTGAACAAAACGACTTACGTATTTTAAGCATGCTAACCTTTAGCCCGGTAAGCAAATTAAAAAAAAACGCAATATGTAGGCTACACGAGAACGGAGACGACGAGTAACCAAAACAAATGCGTTAAACAAATTCGTACACGTTCTTTATCAATTTAACTCTAGAATTAAAGGATATACAATGAGAAAAAACGTTTGACAACCTTTAAACAGTTTTAATAACTATCTCAAAAATTGTCGCTCTGATGCAAACAACTGATGAGTTATCTACTTAAATTTGTTGAACAAAACGACTTACGTATTTTAAGCATGCTAACCTTTAGCTCGGTAAGCAAATTAAAAAAAAAAAAACGCAATATGTAGGCTACACGAGAACAGAGACGTCGAGTAACCAAAACAAATTCGTTAAACAAATTCGTACACGTTATTTATCAATTTAACTCTAGAATTAAAGGATATACAACGAGAAACAACGTTTGACAACCTTTAAGCAGT
This sequence comes from Eurosta solidaginis, assembly GCF_040869045.1. Lineage (NCBI taxonomy): Eukaryota > Metazoa > Arthropoda > Insecta > Diptera > Tephritidae > Eurosta > Eurosta solidaginis. The sequence continues at coordinate 389,217 of NW_027136881.1, read as the reverse complement.
TTTAATAACTATCTCAAAAATTGTCGCTCTGATGCAAACAACTGATGAGTTATCTACTTAAATTTGTTGAACAAAACGACTTACGTATTTTAAGCATGCTAACCTTTAGCCCGGTAAGCAAATTAAAAAAAAAACGCAATATGTAGGCTACACGAGAACGGAGACGTCGAGTAACCAAAACAAATTCGCTAAACAAATTCGTACACGTTATTTATCAATTTAACTCTAGAATTAAAGGATATACAACGAGAAACGACGTTTGACAACCTTTAAACAGTTTTAATAACTATCTCAAAAATTGTCGCTCTGATGCAAACAACTGATGAGTTATCTACTTAAATTTGTTGAACAAAACGACTTACGTATTTTAAGCATGCTAACCTTTAGCCCGGTAAGCAAATTAAAAAAAAAACGCAATTTGTAGGCTACACGAGAACAGAGACGTCGAGTAACCAAAACAAATTCGTTAAACAAGTTCGTACACGTTATTTATCAATTTAACTCTAGAATTAAAGGATATACAACGAGAAACAACGTTTGACAACCTTTAAACAGTTTTAATAACTATCTCAAAAATTGTCGCTCTGATGCAAACAACTGCTGAGTTATCTACTCAAATTTGTTGAACAAAACGACTTACGTATTTTAAACATGCTAACCTTTAGCCCGGTAAGCAAATTAAAAAAAAAACCCAATATGTAGGCTACACGAGAACGGAGACGTCGAGTAACCAAAACAAATGCATTAAACAAATTCGTGCACGTTATTTATCAATTTAACCCTAGGATTAAAGGATATACAACGAGAAACCACGTTTGACAACCTTTAAACAGTTTTAATAACTATCTCAAAAATTGTCGCTCTGATGCAAACAACTGCTGAGTTATCTGCTCAAATTTGTTGAACTAAACGACTTACGTATTTTAAGCATGTTAACCTTTAGCCCGGTAAGCAAATTAAAAAAAAAAACGCAATATGTAGGCTACACGAGAACGGAGACGTCGAGTAACCAAAACAAATGCGTTAAACAAATTCGTACACGTTATTTATCAATTTAACCCTAGAATTAAAGGATATACAATGAGAAACAACGTTTGACAACCTTTAAACAGTTTTAAAAACTATCTCAAAAATTGTCGCTCTGATTCAAACAACTGCTGAGTTATCTACTCAAATTTGTTGAACAAAACGACTTACGTATTTTAAGCATGCTAACCTTTAGCCCGGTAAGCAAATTAAAAAAAAAAACGCAATATGTAGGCTACACGAGAACGGAGACGTCGAGTAACCAAAAGAAATGCGTTAAACAAATTCGTACACGTTATTTATCAATTTAACTCTAGAATTAAAGGATATACAACGAGAAACAACGTTTGACAACCTTTAAACAGTTTTAATAACTATCGCAAAAATTGTCGCTCTGATGCAAACAACTGATGAGTTATCTACTTAAATTTGTTGAACAAAACGACTTACGTATTTTAAGCATGCTAACCTTTAGCCCGGTAAGCAAATTAAAAAAAAAACGCAATATGTAGGCTACACGAGAACGGAGACGTCGAGTAACCAAAACAAATGCGTTAAACAAATTCGTACACGTTATTTATCAATTTAACGCTAGAATTAAAGGATATACAACGAGAAACAACGTTTGACAACCTTTAAACAGTTTTAATAACTATCTCAAAAATTGTCGCTCTGATGCAAGCAACTGCTGAGTTATCTACTCAAACGTATTTTAAGCATGCTAACCTTTAGCCCGGTAAGCAAATTAAAAAAAAAACGCAATATGTAGGCTACACGAGAACGGAGACGTCGAGTAACCAAAACAAATGCGTTAAACAAATTCGTACACGTTATTTATCAATTTAACTCTAGAATTAAAGGATATACAACGAGAAACAACGTTTGACAACCTTTAAACAGTTTTAATAACTATCTCAAAAATTGTCGCTCTGATGCAAACAACTGCTGAGTTATCTACTCAAACGTATTTTAAGCATGCTAACCTTTAGCCCGGTAAGCAAATTAAAAAAAAAAAACGCAATATGTAGGCTACACGAGAACGGAGACGTCGAGTAACCAAAACAAATGCGTTAAACAAATTCCTACACGTTATTTATCAATTTAACTCTAGAATTAAAAGATATACAACGAGAAACAACGTTTGACAACCTTCAAACAGTTTTAATAACTATCTCAAAAATTGTCGCTCTGATGCAAACAACTGCTGAGTTATCTAGTCAAATTTGTTGAACAAAACGACTTACGTATTTTAAACATGCTAACCTTTAGCCCGGTAAGCAAATAAAAAAAAAAACGCAATATGTAGGCTACACGAGAACGGAGACGTCGAGTAACCAAAACAAATGCGTTAAACAAATTCGTACACGTTATTTATCAATTTAACTCTAGAATTAAAGGATATACAACGAGAAACAACGTTTGACAACCTTTAAACAGTTTTAATAACTATCTCAAAAATTGTCGCTCTGATGCAAACAACTGATGAGTTATCTACTTAAATTTGTTGAACAAAACGACTTACGTATTTTAAGCATGCTAACCTTTAGCCCGGTAAGCAAATTAAAAAAAAAAACGCAATATGTAGGCTACACGAGAACGGAGACGTCGAGTAACCAAAACAAATGCGTTAAACAAATTCGTACACGTTATTTATCAATTTAACTCTAGAATTAAAGGATATACAACGAGAAACAACGTTTGACAACCTTTAAACAGTTTTAATAACTATCTCAAAAATTGTCGCTCTGATGCAAACAACTGCTGAGTTATCTAGTCAAATTTGTTGAACAAAACGACTTACGTATTTTAAACATGCTAACCTTTAGCCCGGTAAGCAAATAAAAAAAAAAAACGCAATATGTAGGCTACACGAGAACGGAGACGTCGAGTAACCAAAAGAAATGCGTTAAACAAATTCGTACACGTTATTTATCAATTTAACTCTAGAATTAAAGGATATACAACGAGAAACAACGTTTGACAACCTTTAAACAGTTTTAATAACTATCTCAAAAATTGTCGCTCTGATGCAAACAACTGATGAGTTATCTACTTAAATTTGTTGAACAAAACGACTTACGTATTTTAAACATGCTAACCTTTAGCCCGGTAAGCAAATAAAAAAAAAAACGCAATATGTAGGCTACACGAGAACGGAGACGTCGAGTAACCAAAACAAATGCGTTAAACAAATTCGTACACGTTATTTATCAATTTAACTCTAGAATTAAAGGATATACAACGAGAAACAACGTTTGACAACCTTTAAATAGTTTTAATAACTATCTCAAAAATTGTCGCTCTGATGAAAACAACTGCTGAGTTATCTACTCAAATTTGTTGAACAAAACGACTTACGTATTTTAAGCATGCTAACCTTTAGCCCGGTAAGCAAATTAAAAAAAAAAACGCAATATGTAGGCTACACGAGAACGGAGACATCGAGTAACCAAAACAAATGCGTTAAACAAATTCGTACACGTTATTTATCAACTTAACTCTAGAATTAAAGGATATACAACGAGAAACAACGTTTGACAACCTTTAAACAGTTTTAATAACTATCTCAAAAATTGTCGCTCTGATGCAAACAAATGATGAGTTATCTACTTAAATTTGTTGAACAAAACGACTTACGTATTTTAAGCATGCTAACCTTTAGCCCGGTAAGCAAATTAAAAAAAAAAACGCAATATGTAGGCTACACGAGATCAGAGACGTCGAGTAACCAAAACAGATTCGTTAAACAAATTCGTACACGTTATTTATCAATTTAACTCTAGAATTAAAGGATATACAACGAGAAAGAACGTTTGACAACCTTTAAACAGTTTTAATAACTATCTCAAAAATTGTCGCTCTGATGCAAACAACTGATGAGTTATCTACTTAAATTTTTTGAACAAAACGACTTACGTATTTTAAGCATGCTAACCTTTAGCCCGGTAAGCAAATTAAAAAAAAAACGCAATATGTAGGCTACACGAGAACGGAGACGTCGAGTAACCAAAACAAATTCGTTAAACAAAGTCGTACACGTTATTTATCAATTTAACTCTAGAATTAAAGGATATACAACGAGAAACAACGTTTGACAACCTTTAAACAGTTTTAATAACTATCTCAAAAATTGTCGCTCTGATGCAAACAACTGATGAGTTATCTACTTAAATTTGTTGAACAAAACGACTTACGTATTTTAAGCATGCTAACCTTTAGCCCGGTAAGCAAATTAAAAAAAAAACGCAATTTGTAGGCTACACGAGAACAGAGACGTCGAGTAACCAAAACAAATTCGTTAAACAAGTTCGTACACGTTATTTATCAATCTAACTCTAGAATTAAAGGATATACAACGAGAAACAACGTTTGACAACCTTTAAACAGTTTTAATAACTATCTCAAAAATTGGCGCTCTGATGCAAACAACTGCTGAGTTATCTACTCAAATTTGTTGAACAAAACGACTTACGTATTTTAAGCATGCTAACCTTTAGCCCGGTATGCAAATTAAAAAAAAAACGCAATATGTAGGCTACACGAGAACGGAGACGTCGAGTAACCAAAACAAATGCGTTAAACAAATTCGTACACGTTATTTATCAATTTAACTCTAGAATTAAAGGATATACAACGAGAAACAACGTTTGACAACCTTTAAACAGTTTTAATAACTATCTCAAAAATTGTCGCTCTGATGCAAACAACTGCTGAGTTATCTACTCAAATTTGTTGAACAAAACGACTTACGTATTTTAAACATGCTAACCTTTAGCTCGGTAAGCAAATTAAAAAAAAACGCAATATATAGGCTACACGAGAACGGAGACGTCGAGTAACCAAAACAAATGCGTTAAACAAATTCGTACACGTTATTTATCAATTTAACTCTAGAATTAAAGGATATACAACGAGAAAAAACGTTTGACAACCTTTAAACAGTTTTAATAACTATCTCAAAAATTGTCGCTCTGATGCAAACAACTGATGAGTTATCTACTTAAATGTGTTGAACAAAACGACTTACGTATTTTAAGCATGCTAACCTTTAGCCCGGTAAGCAAATTAAAAAAAAAACGCAATATGTAGGCTACACGAGAACGGAGACGTCGAGTAACCAAAACAAATGCGTTAAACAAATTCGTACACGTTATTTATCAATTTAACTCTAGAATTAAAGGATATACAACGAGAAACAACGTTTGACAACCTTTAAATAGTTTTAATAACTATCTCAAAAATTGTCGCTCTGATGAAAACAACTGCTGAGTTATCTACTCAAATTTGTTGAACAAAACGACTTACGTATTTTAAGCATGCTAACCTTTAGCCCGGTAAGCAAATTAAAAAAAAAACGCAATATGTAGGCTACACGAGAACGGAGACATCGAGTAACCAAAACAAATGCGTTAAACAAATTCGTACACGTTATTTATCAACTTAACTCTAGAATTAAAGGATATACAACGAGAAACAACGTTTGACAACCTTTAAACAGTTTTAATAACTATCTCAAAAATTGTCGCTCTGATGCAAACAAATGATGAGTTATCTACTTAAATTTGTTGAACAAAACGACTTACGTATTTTAAGCATGCTAACCTTTAGCCCGGTAAGCAAATTAAAAAAAAAAACGCAATATGTAGGCTACACGAGAACGGAGACGTCGAGTAACCAAAACAAATGCGTTAAACAAATTCGTACACGTTATTTATCAATTTAACTCTAGAATTAAAGGATATACAACGAGAAACAACGTTTGACAACCTTTAAACAGTTTTAATAACTATCTCAAAAATTGTCGCTCTGATGCAAACAACTGCTGAGTTATCTACTCAAATTTGTTGAACAAAACGACTTACGTATTTTAAGCATGCTAACCTTTAGCCCGGTAAGCAAATTAAAAAAAAAACGCAATATGTAGGCTACACGAGAACGGAGACGTCGAGTAACCAAAACAAATGCGTTAAACAAATTCGTACACGTTATTTATCAATTTAACTCTAGAATTAAAGGATATACAACGAGAAACAACGTTTGACAACCTTTAAACAGTTTTAATAACTATCTCAAAAATTGTCGCTCTGATGCAAACAACTGCTGAGTTATCTACTCAAATTTGTTGAACAAAACGACTTACGTATTTTAAGCATGCTAACCTTTAGCCCGATAAGCAAATTAAAAAAAAAACGCAATATGTAGGCTACACGAGAACGGAGACGTCGAGTAACCAAAACAAATGCGTTAAACAAATTCGTACACGTGATTTATCAATTTAACATCTAGAATTAAAGGATATACAACGAGAAACAACGTTTGACAACCTTTAAACAGTTTTAATAACTATCTCAAAAATTGTCGCTCTGATGCAAACAACTGCTGAGTTATCTACTCAAATTTGTTGAACAAAACGACTTACGTATTTTAAACATGCTAACCTTTAGCCCGGTAAGCAAATTAAAAAAAAAAACGCAATATGTAGGCTACACGAGAACGGAGACGTCGAGTAACCAAAACAAATGCGTTAAACAAATTCGTACACGTTATTTATCAATTTAACTCTAGAATTAAAGGATATACAACGGGAAACAACGTTTGACAACCTTTAAACAGTTTTAATAACTATCTCAAAAATTGTCGCTCTGATGCAAACAACTGCTGAGTTATCTACTCAAATTTGTTGAACAAAATGACTTACGGTTTTTAAACATGCTAACCTTTAGCCCGGTAAGCAAATTTAAAAAAAAACGCAATATGTAGGCTACACGAGAACGGAGACATCGAGTAACCAAAACAAATGCGTTAAACAAATTCGTACACGTTATTTATCAATTTAACTCTAGAATTAAAGGATATACAACGAGAAACAACGTTTGACAACCTTTAAACAGTTTTAATAACTATCTCAAAAATTGTCGCTCTGATGCAAACAAGTGCTGAGTTATCTACTCAAATTTGTTGAACAAAACGACTTACGTATTTTAAGCATGCTAACCTTTAGCCCGGTAAGCAAATTAAAAAAAAAACGCAATATGTAGGCTACACGAGAACGGAGACGTCGAGTAACCAAAACAAATGCGTTAAACAAATTCGTACACGTTATTTATCAATTTAACTCTAGAATTAAAGGATATACAACGAGAAACAACGTTTGACAACCTTCAAACAGTTTTAATAACTATCTCAAAAATTGTCGCTCTGATGCAAACAACTGCTGAGTTATCTACTCAAATTTGTTGAACAAAACGACTTACGTATTTTAAGCATGCTAACCTTTAGCCCGGTAAGCAAATTAAAAAAAAACGCAATATGTAGGCTACACGAGAACGGAGACGTCGAGTAACCAAAACAAATGCGTTAAACAAATTCGTACATGTTATTTATCAATTTAACTCTAGAATTAAAGGATATACAACGAGAAACAACGTTTGACAACCTTTAAAGAGTTTTAATAACTATCTCAAAAATTGTCGCTCTGATGGAAACAACTGCTGAGTTATCCACTCAAATTTGTTGAACAAAACGACTTACGTATTTTAAGCATGCTAACCTTTAGCCCGGTAAGCAAATTAAAAAAAAACGCAATATGTAGGCTACACGAGAACGGAGACGTCGAGTAACCAAAACAAATGCGTTAAACAAATTCGTACACGTTATTTATCAATTTAACTCTAGAATTAAAGGATATACAACGAGAAACATCGTTTGACAACCTTTAAATAGTTTTAATAACTATCTCAAAAATTGTCGCTCTGATGCAAACAACTGATGAGTTATCTACTTAAATTTGTTGAACAAAACGACTTACGTATTTTAAGCATGCTAACCTTTAGCCCGGTAAGCGAATTAAAAAAAAAACGCAATATGTAGGCTACACGAGAACGGAGACGTCGAGTAACCAAAACAAATGCGTTAAACAAATTCGTACACGTTATTTATCAATTTAACTCTAGAATTAAAGGATATACAACGAGAAACAACGTTTTACAACCTTTAAACAGTTTTAATAACTATCTTAAAAATTGTCGCTCTGATGCAAACAACTGCTGAGTTATCTACTCAAATTTGTTGAACAAAACGACTTACGTATTTTAAGCATGCTAACCTTTAGCCCGGTAAGCAAATTAAAAAAAAAACGCAATATGTAGGCTACACGAGAACGGAGACGTCGAGTAACCAAAACAAATGCGTTAAACAAATTCGTACACGGTATTTATCAATTTAACTCTAGAATTAAAGGATATACAACGAGAAACAACGTTTGACAACCTTTAAACAGTTTTAATAACTATCTCAAAAATTGTCGCTCTGATGCAAACAACTGCTGAGTTATCTACTCAAATTTGTTGAACAAAACGACTTACGTATTTTAAACATGCTAACCTTTAGCCCGGTAAGCAAATTAAAAAAAACGCAATATGTAGGCTACACGAGAACGGAGACGTCGAGTAACCAAAACAAATGCGTTAAACAAATTCGTACACGTTATTTATCAATTTAACTCTAGAATTAAATGACATACAACGAGAAACAACGTTTGACAACCTTTAAACAGTTTTAATAACTATCTCAAAAATTGGTGCTCTGATGGAAACAACTGCTGAGTTATCTACTCAAATTTGTTGAACAAAACGACTTACGTATTTTAAGCGTGCTAACCTTTAGCCCGGTAAGCAAGTTAAAAAAAAAACGCAATATGTAGGCTACACGAGAACGGAGACGTCGAGTAACCAAAACAAATGCGTTAAACAAATTCGTACACGTTATTTATCAATTTAACTCTAGAATTAAAGGATATACAACGAGAAACAACGTTTGACAACCTTTAAACAGTTTTAATAACTATCTCAAAAATTTTCGCTCTGATGCAAACAACTGATGAGTTATCTACTTAAATTTGTTGAACAAAACGACTTACGTATTTTAAGCATGCTAACCTTTAGCCCGGTAAGCAAATTAAAAAAAAACGCAATATGTAGGCTACACGAGAACGGAGACGTCGAGTAACCAAAACAAATGCGTTAAACAAATTCGTACACGTTATTTATCAATTTAACTCTAGAATTAAAGGATATAAACGAGAAACAACGTTTGACAACCTTCAAACAGTTTTAATAACTATCTCAAAAATTGTCGCTCAGATGCAAACAACTGATGAGTTATCTACTTAAATTTGTTGAACAAAACGACTTACGTATTTTAAGCATGCTAACCTTTAGCCCGATAAGCAAATTAAAAAAAAAGCGCAATATGTAGGCTACACGAGAACGGAGACGTCGAGTAACCAAAACAAATGCGTTAAACAAATTCGTACACGTTATTTATCAATTTAACTCTAGAATTAAAGGATATACAACGAGAAACAACGTTTGACAACCTTTAAACAGTTTTAATAACTATCTCAAAAATTTTCGCTCTGATGCAAACAACTGATGAGTTATCTACTTAAATTTGTTCAACAAAACGACTTACGTATTTTAAGCATGCTAACCTTTAGCCCGGTAAGCAAATTAAAAAAAAACGCAATATGTAGGCTACACGAGAACGGAGACGTCGAGTAACCAAAACAAATGCGTTAAACAAATTCGTACACGTTATTTATCAATTTAACACAAAATTAAAGGATATACAACGAGAAACAACGTTTGACAACCTTTAAACAGTTTTAATAACTATCTCAAAAATTGGCGCTCTGATGCAAACAACTGCTGAGTTATCTACTCAAATTTGTTGAACAAAACGACTTACGTATTTTAAGCATGCTAACCTTTAGCCCGGTATGCAAATTAAAAAAAAAACGCAATATGTAGGCTACACGAGAACGGAGACGTCGAGTAACCAAAACAAATGCGTTAAACAAATTCGTACACGTTATTTATCAATTTAACTCTAGAATTAAAGGATATACAACGAGAAACAACGTTTGACAACCTTTAAACAGTTTTAATAACTATCTCAAAAATTGTCGCTCTGATGCAAACAACTGCTGAGTTATCTACTCAAATTTGTTGAACAAAACGACTTACGTATTTTAAACATGCTAACCTTTAGCTCGGTAAGCAAATTAAAAAAAAACGCAATATATAGGCTACACGAGAACGGAGACGTCGAGTAACCAAAACAAATGCGTTAAACAAATTCGTACACGTTATTTATCAATTTAACTCTAGAATTAAAGGATATACAACGAGAAAAAACGTTTGACAACCTTTAAACAGTTTTAATAACTATCTCAAAAATTGTCGCTCTGATGCAAACAACTGATGAGTTATCTACTTAAATGTGTTGAACAAAACGACTTACGTATTTTAAGCATGCTAACCTTTAGCCCGGTAAGCAAATTAAAAAAAAAACGCAATATGTAGGCTACACGAGAACGGAGACGTCGAGTAACCAAAACAAATGCGTTAAACAAATTCGTACACGTTATTTATCAATTTAACTCTAGAATTAAAGGATATACAACGAGAAACAACGTTTGACAACCTTTAAACAGTTTTAATAACTATCTCAAAAATTGTCGCTCTGATGCAAACAACTGATGAGTTATCTACTTAAATTTGTTGAACAAAACGACTTACGTATTTTAAGCATGCTAACCTTTAGCCCGGTAAGCAATTTAAAAAATAAAACGCAATATGTAGGCTACACGAGAACGGAGACGTCGAGTAACCAAAACAAATGCGTTAAACAAATTCGTACACGTTATTTATCAATTTAACTCTAGAATTAAAGGATATACAACGAGAAACAACGTTTGACAACCTTTAAACAGTTTTAATAACTATCTCAAAAATTGTCGCTCTGATGCAAACAACTGCTGAGTTATCTAGTCAAATTTGTTGAACAAAACGACTTACGTATTTTAAACATGCTAACCTTTAGCCCGGTAAGCAAATAAAAAAAAAAAACGCAATATGTAGGCTACACGAGAACGGAGACGTCGAGTAACCAAAAGAAATGCGTTAAACAAATTCGTACACGTTATTTATCAATTTAACTCTAGAATTAAAGGATATACAACGAGAAACAACGTTTGACAACCTTTAAACAGTTTTAATAACTATCTCAAAAATTGTCGCTCTGATGCAAACAACTGATGAGTTATCTACTTAAATTTGTTGAACAAAACGACTTACGTATTTTAAACATGCTAACCTTTAGCCCGGTAAGCAAATAAAAAAAAAAACGCAATATGTAGGCTACACGAGAACGGAGACGTCGAGTAACCAAAACAAATGCGTTAAACAAATTCGTACACGTTATTTATCAATTTAACTCTAGAATTAAAGGATATACAACGAGAAACAACGTTTGACAACCTTTAAATAGTTTTAATAACTATCTCAAAAATTGTCGCTCTGATGAAAACAACTGCTGAGTTATCTACTCAAATTTGTTGAACAAAACGACTTACGTATTTTAAGCATGCTAACCTTTAGCCCGGTAAGCAAATTAAAAAAAAAAACGCAATATGTAGGCTACACGAGAACGGAGACATCGAGTAACCAAAACAAATGCGTTAAACAAATTCGTACACGTTATTTATCAACTTAACTCTAGAATTAAAGGATATACAACGAGAAACAACGTTTGACAACCTTTAAACAGTTTTAATAACTATCTCAAAAATTGTCGCTCTGATGCAAACAAATGATGAGTTATCTACTTAAATTTGTTGAACAAAACGACTTACGTATTTTAAGCATGCTAACCTTTAGCCCGGTAAGCAAATTAAAAAAAAAAACGCAATATGTAGGCTACACGAGAACAGAGACGTCGAGTAACCAAAACAGATTCGTTAAACAAATTCGTACACGTTATTTATCAATTTAACTCTAGAATTAAAGGATATACAACGAGAAAGAACGTTTGACAACCTTTAAACAGTTTTAATAACTATCTCAAAAATTGTCGCTCTGATGCAAACAACTGATGAGTTATCTACTTAAATTTTTTGAACAAAACGACTTACGTATTTTAAGCATGCTAACCTTTAGCCCGGTAAGCAAATTAAAAAAAAAAACGCAATATGTAGGCTACACGAGAACGGAGACGTCGAGTAACCAAAACAAATTCGTTAAACAAAGTCGTACACGTTATTTATCAATTTAACTCTAGAATTAAAGGATATACAACGAGAAACAACGTTTGACAACCTTTAAACAGTTTTAATAACTATCTCAAAAATTGTCGCTCTGATGCAAACAACTGATGAGTTATCTACTTAAATTTGTTGAACAAAACGACTTACGTATTTTAAGCATGCTAACCTTTAGCCCGGTAAGCAAATTAAAAAAAAAACGCAATTTGTAGGCTACACGAGAACAGAGACGTCGAGTAACCAAAACAAATTCGTTAAACAAGTTCGTACACGTTATTTATCAATCTAACTCTAGAATTAAAGGATATACAACGAGAAACAACGTTTGACAACCTTTAAACAGTTTTAATAACTATCTCAAAAATTGGCGCTCTGATGCAAACAACTGCTGAGTTATCTACTCAAATTTGTTGAACAAAACGACTTACGTATTTTAAGCATGCTAACCTTTAGCCCGGTATGCAAATTAAAAAAAAAACGCAATATGTAGGCTACACGAGAACGGAGACGTCGAGTAACCAAAACAAATGCGTTAAACAAATTCGTACACGTTATTTATCAATTTAACTCTAGAATTAAAGGATATACAACGAGAAACAACGTTTGACAACCTTTAAACAGTTTTAATAACTATCTCAAAAATTGTCGCTCTGATGCAAACAACTGCTGAGTTATCTACTCAAATTTGTTGAACAAAACGACTTACGTATTTTAAACATGCTAACCTTTAGCTCGGTAAGCAAATTAAAAAAAAACGCAATATATAGGCTACACGAGAACGGAGACGTCGAGTAACCAAAACAAATGCGTTAAACAAATTCGTACACGTTATTTATCAATTTAACTCTAGAATTAAAGGATATACAACGAGAAAAAACGTTTGACAACCTTTAAACAGTTTTAATAACTATCTCAAAAATTGTCGCTCTGATGCAAACAACTGATGAGTTATCTACTTAAATGTGTTGAACAAAACGACTTACGTATTTTAAGCATGCTAACCTTTAGCCCGGTAAGCAAATTAAAAAAAAAACGCAATATGTAGGCTACACGAGAACGGAGACGTCGAGTAACCAAAACAAATGCGTTAAACAAATTCGTACACGTTATTTATCAATTTAACTCTAGAATTAAAGGATATACAACGAGAAACAACGTTTGACAACCTTTAAATAGTTTTAATAACTATCTCAAAAATTGTCGCTCTGATGAAAACAACTGCTGAGTTATCTACTCAAATTTGTTGAACAAAACGACTTACGTATTTTAAGCATGCTAACCTTTAGCCCGGTAAGCAAATTAAAAAAAAAACGCAATATGTAGGCTACACGAGAACGGAGACATCGAGTAACCAAAACAAATGCGTTAAACAAATTCGTACACGTTATTTATCAACTTAACTCTAGAATTAAAGGATATACAACGAGAAACAACGTTTGACAACCTTTAAACAGTTTTAATAACTATCTCAAAAATTGTCGCTCTGATGCAAACAAATGATGAGTTATCTACTTAAATTTGTTGAACAAAACGACTTACGTATTTTAAGCATGCTAACCTTTAGCCCGGTAAGCAAATTAAAAAAAAAAACGCAATATGTAGGCTACACGAGAACGGAGACGTCGAGTAACCAAAACAAATGCGTTAAACAAATTCGTACACGTTATTTATCAATTTAACTCTAGAATTAAAGGATATACAACGAGAAACAACGTTTGACAACCTTTAAACAGTTTTAATAACTATCTCAAAAATTGTCGCTCTGATGCAAACAACTGCTGAGTTATCTACTCAAATTTGTTGAACAAAACGACTTACGTATTTTAAGCATGCTAACCTTTAGCCCGGTAAGCAAATTAAAAAAAAAACGCAATATGTAGGCTACACGAGAACGGAGACGTCGAATAACCAAAACAAATGCGTTAAACAAATTCGTACACGTTATTTATCAATTTAACTCTAGAATTAAAGGATATACAACGAGAAACAACGTTTGACAACCTTTAAACAGTTTTAATAACTATCTCAAAAATTGTCGCTCTGATGCAAACAACTGCTGAGTTATCTACTCAAATTTGTTGAACAAAACGACTTACGTATTTTAAGCATGCTAACCTTTAGCCCGATAAGCAAATTAAAAAAAAAAACGCAATATGTAGGCTACACGAGAACGGAGACGTCGAGTAACCAAAACAAATGCGTTAAACAAATTCGTACACGTGATTTATCAATTTAACATCTAGAATTAAAGGATATACAACGAGAAACAACGTTTGACAACCTTTAAACAGTTTTAATAACTATCTCAAAAATTGTCGCTCTGATGCAAACAACTGCTGAGTTATCTACTCAAATTTGTTGAACAAAACGACTTACGTATTTTAAACATGCTAACCTTTAGCCCGGTAAGCAAATTAAAAAAAAAAACGCAATATGTAGGCTACACGAGAACGGAGACGTCGAGTAACCAAAACAAATGCGTTAAACAAATTCGTACACGTTATTTATCAATTTAACTCTAGAATTAAAGGATATACAACGGGAAACAACGTTTGACAACCTTTAAACAGTTTTAATAACTATCTCAAAAATTGTCGCTCTGATGTAAACAACTGCTGAGTTATCTACTCAAATTTGTTGAACAAAATGACTTACGGTTTTTAAACATGCTAACCTTTAGCCCGGTAAGCAAATTTAAAAAAAAACGCAATATGTAGGCTACACGAGAACGGAGACATCGAGTAACCAAAACAAATGCGTTAAACAAATTCGTACACGTTATTTATCAATTTAACTCTAGAATTAAAGGATATACAACGAGAAACAACGTTTGACAACCTTTAAACAGTTTTAATAACTATCTCAAAAATTGTCGCTCTGATGCAAACAAGTGCTGAGTTATCTACTCAAATTTGTTGAACAAAACGACTTACGTATTTTAAGCATGCTAACCTTTAGCCCGGTAAGCAAATTAAAAAAAAAACGCAATATGTAGGCTACACGAGAACGGAGACGTCGAGTAACCAAAACAAATGCGTTAAACAAATTCGTACACGTTATTTATCAATTTAACTCTAGAATTAAAGGATATACAACGAGAAACAACGTTTGACAACCTTCAAACAGTTTTAATAACTATCTCAAAAATTGTCGCTCTGATGCAAACAACTGCTGAGTTATCTACTCAAATTTGTTGAACAAAACGACTTACGTATTTTAAGCATGCTAACCTTTAGCCCGGTAAGCAAATTAAAAAAAAACGCAATATGTAGGCTACACGAGAACGGAGACGTCGAGTAACCAAAACAAATGCGTTAAACAAATTCGTACATGTTATTTATCAATTTAACTCTAGAATTAAAGGATATACAACGAGAAACAACGTTTGACAACCTTTAAAGAGTTTTAATAACTATCTCAAAAATTGTCGCTCTGATGGAAACAACTGCTGAGTTATCCACTCAAATTTGTTGAACAAAACGACTTACGTATTTTAAGCATGCTAACCTTTAGCCCGGTAAGCAAATTAAAAAAAAACGCAATATGTAGGCTACACGAGAACGGAGACGTCGAGTAACCAAAACAAATGCGTTAAACAAATTCGTACACGTTATTTATCAATTTAACTCTAGAATTAAAGGATATACAACGAGAAACATCGTTTGACAACCTTTAAATAGTTTTAATAACTATCTCAAAAATTGTCGCTCTGATGCAAACAACTGATGAGTTATCTACTTAAATTTGTTGAACAAAACGACTTACGTATTTTAAGCATGCTAACCTTTAGCCCGGTAAGCGAATTAAAAAAAAAACGCAATATGTAGGCTACACGAGAACGGAGACGTCGAGTAACCAAAACAAATGCGTTAAACAAATTCGTACACGTTATTTATCAATTTAACTCTAGAATTAAAGGATATACAACGAGAAACAACGTTTTACAACCTTTAAACAGTTTTAATAACTATCTTAAAAATTGTCGCTCTGATGCAAACAACTGCTGAGTTATCTACTCAAATTTGTTGAACAAAACGACTTACGTATTTTAAGCATGCTAACCTTTAGCCCGGTAAGCAAATTAAAAAAAAAACGCAATATGTAGGCTACACGAGAACGGAGACGTCGAGTAACCAAAACAAATGCGTTAAACAAATTCGTACACGGTATTTATCAATTTAACTCTAGAATTAAAGGATATACAACGAGAAACAACGTTTGACAACCTTTAAACAGTTTTAATAACTATCTCAAAAATTGTCGCTCTGATGCAAACAACTGCTGAGTTATCTACTCAAATTTGTTGAACAAAACGACTTACGTATTTTAAACATGCTAACCTTTAGCCCGGTAAGCAAATTAAAAAAAACGCAATATGTAGGCTACACGAGAACGGAGACGTCGAGTAACCAAAACAAATGCGTTAAACAAATTCGTACACGTTATTTATCAATTTAACTCTAGAATTAAATGATATACAACGAGAAACAACGTTTGACAACCTTTAAACAGTTTTAATAACTATCTCAAAAATTGGTGCTCTGATGGAAACAACTGCTGAGTTATCTACTCAAATTTGTTGAACAAAACGACTTACGTATTTTAAGCGTGCTAACCTTTAGCCCGGTAAGCAAGTTAAAAAAAAAACGCAATATGTAGGCTACACGAGAACGGAGACGTCGAGTAACCAAAACAAATGCGTTAAACAAATTCGTACACGTTATTTATCAATTTAACTCTAGAATTAAAGGATATACAACGAGAAACAACGTTTGACAACCTTTAAACAGTTTTAATAACTATCTCAAAAATTTTCGCTCTGATGCAAACAACTGATGAGTTATCTACTTAAATTTGTTGAACAAAACGACTTACGTATTTTAAGCATGCTAACCTTTAGCCCGGTAAGCAAATTAAAAAAAAACGCAATATGTAGGCTACACGAGAACGGAGACGTCGAGTAACCAAAACAAATGCGTTAAACAAATTCGTACACGTTATTTATCAATTTAACTCTAGAATTAAAGGATATAAACGAGAAACAACGTTTGACAACCTTCAAACAGTTTTAATAACTATCTCAAAAATTGTCGCTCAGATGCAAACAACTGATGAGTTATCTACTTAAATTTGTTGAACAAAACGACTTACGTATTTTAAGCATGCTAACCTTTAGCCCGATAAGCAAATTAAAAAAAAAGCGCAATATGTAGGCTACACGAGAACGGAGACGTCGAGTAACCAAAACAAATGCGTTAAACAAATTCGTACACGTTATTTATCAATTTAACTCTAGAATTAAAGGATATACAACGAGAAACAACGTTTGACAACCTTTAAACAGTTTTAATAACTATCTCAAAAATTTTCGCTCTGATGCAAACAACTGATGAGTTATCTACTTAAATTTGTTGAACAAAACGACTTACGTATTTTAAGCATGCTAACCTTTAGCCCGGTAAGCAAATTAAAAAAAAACGCAATATGTAGGCTACACGAGAACGGAGACGTCGAGTAACCAAAACAAATGCGTTAAACAAATTCGTACACGTTATTTATCAATTTAACACAAAATTAAAGGATATACAACGAGAAACAACGTTTGACAACCTTTAAACAGTTTTAATAACTATCTCACAAATTGTCGCTCTGATGCAAACAACTGCTGAGTTATCTACTCAAATTTGTTGAACAAAACGACTTACGTATTTTAAGCATGCTAACCTTTAGCCCGGTAAGCAAATTAAAAAAAAAACGCAATATGTAGGCTACACGAGAACGGAGACATCGAGTAACCAAAACAAATGCGTTAAACAAATTCGTACACGTTATTTATCAATATAACTCTAGAATTAAAGGATATTCAACGAGAAACAACGTTTGACAACCTTTAAATAGTTTTAATAACTATCTCAAAAATTGTCGCTCTGATGCAAACAACTGCTGAGTTATCTACTCAAATTTGTTGAACAAAACGATTTACGTATTTTAAGCATGCTAACCTTTAGCCCGGTAAGCAAATTAAAAAAAAACGCAATATGTAGGCTACACGAGAACGGAGAAGTCGATTGACCAAAACAAATGCGTTAAACAAATTCGTACACATTATTTATCAATTTAACTCTAGAATTAAAGGATATACAACGAGAAACAACGTTTGACAACCTTTAAACAGTTTTAATAACTATCTTAAAAATTGTCGCTCTGATGCAAACAACTGCTGAGTTATCTACTCAAATTTGTTGAACAAAACGACTTACGTATTTTAAGCATGCTAACCTTTAGCCCGGTAAGCAAATTTAAAAAAAACGCAATATGTAGGATACACGAGAACGGAGACGTCGAGTAACCAAAGCAAATGCGTTAAACAAATTCGTACACGTTATTTATCAATTTAACTCTAGAATTGAAGGATATACAACGAGAAACAACGTTTGACAACCTTTAAACAGTTTTAATAACTATCTCAAAAATTGTCGCTCTGATGCAAACAACTGCTGAGTTATCTACTAAAATTTGTTGAACAAAACGACTTACGTATTTTAAGCATGCTAACCTTTAGCCCGGTAAGCAAATTAAAAAAAAAACGCAATATGTAGGCTACACGAGAACGGAGACGTCGAGTAACCAAAACAAATGCGTTAAACAAATTCGTACACGTTATTTATCAATTTAACTCTAGAATTAAAGGATATACAACGAGAAACAACGTTTGACAACCTTTAAACAGTTTTAATAACTATCTCAAAAATTGTCGCTCTGATGCAAACAACTGCTGAGTTATCTACTCAAATTTGTTGAACAAAACGACTTACGTATTTTAAGCATGCTAACCTTTAGCCCGGTAAGCAAATTAAAAAAAAAACGCAATATGTAGGCTACACGAGAACGGAGACGTCGAGTAACCAAAACAAATGCGTTAAACAAATTCGTACACGTTATTTATCAATTTAACTCTAGAATTAAAGGATATACAACGAGAAACATCGTTTGACAACCTTTAAATAGTTTTAAAAACTATCTCGAAAACTGTCGCTCTGATGGAAACAACTGCTGAGTTATCTACTCAAATTTGTTGAACAAAACGACTTACGTATTTTAAGCATACTAACCTTTAGCCCGGTAAGCAAATTAAAAAAAAAACGCAATATGTAGGCTACACGAGAACGGAGACGTCGAGTAACCAAAACAAATGCGTTAAACAAATTCGTACACGTTATTTATCAATTTAACTCTAGAATTAAAGGATATACAACGAGAAACAACGTTTGACAACCTTTAAACAGTTTTAATAACTATCTCAAAAATTGTCGCTCTGATGCAAACAACTGCTGAGTTATCTACTCAAATTTGTTGAACAAAACGACTTACGTATTTTAAGCATGCTAACTTTTAGCCCGGTAAGCAAATTAAAAAAAAAAACGCAATATGTAGGCTACACGAGAACGGAGACGTCGAGTAACCAAAACAAATGCGTTAAACAAATTCGTACACGTTATTTATCAATTTAACGCTAGAATTAAAGGATATACAACGAGAAACAACGTTTGACAACCTTTAAACAGTTTTAATAACTATCTCAAAAATTGTCGCTCTGATGCAAACAACTGCTGAGTTATCTACTCAAATTTGTTGAACAAAACGACTTACTTATTTTAAACATGCTAACCTTTAGCCCGGTAAGCAAGTTAAAAAAAAACGCAATATGTAGGCTACACGAGAACGGAGACGTCGAGTAACCAAAACAAATGCGTTAAACAAATTCGTACACGTTATTTATCAATTTAACTCTAGAATTAAAGGATATACAACGAGAAACAACGTTTGACAACCTTTAAACAGTTTTAATAACTATCTCAAAAATTGTCGCTCTGATGCAAACAACTGCTGAGTTATCTACTCAAATTTGTTGAACAAAGCGACTTACGTATTTTAAGCATGCTAACCTTTAGCCCGGTAAGCAAGTTAAAAAAAAAACGCAATATGTAGGCTACACGAGAACGGAGACGTCGAGTAACCAAAACAAATGCGTTAAACAAATTCGTACACGTTATTTATCAATTTAACTCTAGAATTAAAGGATATACAACGAGAAACAACGTTTGACAACCTTTAAACAGTTTTAATAACTATCTCAAAAATTGTCGCTCTGATGCGAACAACTGATGAGTTATCTACTTAAATTTGTTGAACAAAACGACTTACGTATTTTAAGCATGCTAACCTTTAGCCCGGTAAGCAAATTAAAAAAAAACGCAATATGTAGGCTACACGAGAACGGAGACGTCGAGTAACCAAAACAAATGCGTTAAACAAATTCGTACACGTTATTTATCAATTTAACTCAAAATTAAAGGATATACAACGAGAAACAACGTTTGACAACCTTTAAACAGTTTTAATAACTATCTCAAAAATTGTCGCTCTGATGCAAACAACTGCTGAGTTATCTACTCAAATTTGTTGAACAAAACGACTTACGTATTTTAAGCATGCTAACCTTTAGCCCGGTAAGCAAATTAAAAAAAAAAACGCAATATGTAGGCTACACGAGAACGGAGACATCGAGTAACCAAAACAAATGCGTTAAACAAATTCGTACACGTTATTTATCAATTTAACTCTAGAATTAAAGGATATACAACGAGAAACAACGTTTGACAACCTTTAAATAGTTTTAATAACTATCTCAAAAATTGTCGCTCTGATGCAAACAACTGCTGAGTTATCTACTCAAATTTGTTGAACAAAACGACTTACGTATTTTAAGCATGCTAACCTTTAGCCGGTAAGCAAATTAAAAAAAAAACGCAATATGTAGGCTACACGAGAACGGAGACGTCGAGTGACCAAAACAAATGCGTTAAACAAATTCGTACACGTTATTTATCAATTTAACTCTAGAATTAAAGGATATACAACGAGAAACAACGTTTGACAACCTTTAAACAGTTTTAATAACTATCTCAAAAATTGTCGCTCTGATGCAAACAACTGCTGAGTTATCTACTCAAATTTGTTGAACAAAACGACTTACGTATTTTAAGCATGCTAACCTTTAGCCCGGTAAGCAAATTAAAAAAAAAACGCAATATGTAGGCTACACGAGAACGGAGACGTCGAGTAACCAAAACAAATGCGTTAAACAAATTCGTACACGTTATTTATCAATTTAACTCTAGAATTAAAGGATATACAACGAGAAACATCGTTTGACAACCTTTAAATAGTTTTAAAAACTATCTCGAAAATTGTCGCTCTGATGGAAACAACTGCTGAGTTATCTACTCAAATTTGTTGAACAAAACGACTTACGTATTTTAAGCATACTAACCTTTAGCCCGGTAAGCAAATTAAAAAAAAAAACGCAATATGTAGGCTACACGAGAACGGAGACGTCGAGTAACCAAAACAAATGCGTTAAACAAATTCGTACACGTTATTTATCAATTTAACTCTAGAATTAAAGGATATACAACGAGAAACAACGTTTGACAACCTTTAAACAGTTTTAATAACTATCTCAAAAATTGTCGCTCTGATGCAAACAACTGCTGAGTTATCTACTCAAATTTGTTGAACAAAACGACTTACGTATTTTAAGCATGCTAACTTTTAGCACGGTAAGCAAATTAAAAAAAAAAACGCAATATGTAGGCTACACGAGAACGGAGACGTCGAGTAACCAAAACAAATGCGTTAAACAAATTCGTACACGTTATTTATCAATTTAACGCTAGAATTAAAGGATATACAACGAGAAACAACGTTTGACAACCTTTAAACAGTTTTAATAACTATCTCAAAAATTGTCGCTCTGATGCAAACAACTGCTGAGTTATCTACTCAAATTTGTTGAACAAAACGACTTACTTATTTTAAACATGCTAACCTTTAGCCCGGTAAGCAAGTTAAAAAAAAAACGCAATATGTAGGCTACACGAGAACGGAGACGTCGAGTAACCAAAACAAATGCGTTAAACAAATTCGTACACGTTATTTATCAATTTAACTCTAGAATTAAAGGATATACAACGAGAAACAACGTTTGACAACCTTTAAACAGTTTTAATAACTATCTCAAAAATTGTCGCTCTGATGCAAACAACTGCTGAGTTATCTACTCAAATTTGTTGAGCAAAACGACTTACGTATTTTAAGCATGCTAACCTTTAGCCCGGTAAGCAAATTAAAAAAAAAAACGCAATATGTAGGCTACACGAGAACGGAGACGTCGAGTAACCAAAACAAATGCGTTAAACAAATTCGTACACGTTATTTATCAATTTAACTCTAGAATTAAAGGATATACAACGAGAAACAACGTTTGACAACCTTTAAACAGTTTTAATAACTATCTCAAAAATTGTCGCTCTGATGAGAACAACTGATGAGTTATCTACTTAAATTTGTTGAACAAAACGACTTACGTATTTTAAGCATGCTAACCTTTAGCCCGGTAAGCAAATTAAAAAAAAACCCAATATGTAGGCTACACGAGAACGGAGACGTCGAGTAACCAAAACAAATGCGTTAAACAAATTCGTACACGTTATTTATCAATTTAACTCAAAATTAAAGGATATACAACGAGAAACAACGTTTGACAACCTTTAAACAGTTTTAATAACTATCTCAAAAATTGCCGCTCTGATGCAAACAACTGCTGAGTTATCTACTCAAATTTGTTGAACAAAACGACTTACGTATTTTAAGCATGCTAACCTTTAGCCCGGTAAGCAAATTAACAAAAAAAAACCAAATATGTAGGCTACACGAGAACGGAGACATCGAGTAACCAAAACAAATGCGTTAAACAAATTCGTACACGTTATTTATCAATTTAACTCTAGAATTAAAGGATATACAACGAGAAACAACGTTTGACAACCTTTAAACAGTTTTAATAACTATCTCAAAAATTGTCGCTCTGATGCAAACAACTGCTGAGTTATCTACTCAAATTTGTTGAACAAAACGACTTACGTATTTTAAGCATGCTAACCTTTAGCCGGTAAGCAAATTAAAAAAAAAAACGCAATATGTAGGCTACACGAGAACGGAGACGTCGAGTGACCAAAACAAATGCGTTAAACAAATTCGTACACGTTATTTATCAATTTAACTCTAGAATTAAAGGATATACAAAGAGAAACAACGTTTGACAACCTTTAAACAGTTTTAATAACTATCTCAACAATTGTCGCTCTGATGCAAACAACTGCTGAGTTATCTACTCAAATTTGTTGAACAAAACGACTTACGTATTTTAAGCATGCTAACCTTTAGCCCGGTAAGCAAATTAAAAAAAAAACGCAATATGTAGGCTACACGAGAACGGAGACGTCGAGTAACCAAAGCAAATGCGTTAAACAAATTCGTACACGTTATTTATAAATTTAACTCTAGAATTGAAGGATATACAACGAGAAACAACGTTTGACAACCTTTAAACAGTTTTAATAACTATCTCAAAAATTGTCGCTCTGATGCAAACAACTGCTGAGTTATCTACTAAAATTTGTTGAACAAAACGGCTTACGTATTTTAAGCATGCTAACCTTTAGCCCGGTAAGCAAATTAAAAAAAAAACGCAATATGTAGGCTACACGAGAACGGAGACGTCGAGTAACCAAAACAAATGCGTTAAACAAATTCGTACACGTTATTTATCAATTTAACTCCAGAATTAAAGGATATACAACGAGAAACAACGTTTGACAACCTTTAAACAGTTTTAATAACTATCTCAAAAATTGTCGCTCTGATGCAAACAACTGCTGAGTTATCTACTCAAATTTGTTGAACAAAACGACTTACGTATTTTAAGCATGCTAACCTTTAGCCCGGTAAGCAAATTAAAAAAAAAAACGCAATATGTAGGCTACACGAGAACGGAGACGTCGAGTAACCAAAACAAATGCGTTAAACAAATTCGTACACGTCATTTATCAATTTAACTCTAGAATTAAAGGATATACAACGAGAAACATCGTTTGACAACCTTTAAATAGTTTTAATAACTATCTCAAAAATTGTCGCTCTGATGGAAACAACTGCTGAGTTATCTACTCAAATTTGTTGAACAAAACGACTTACGTATTTTAAGCATGCTAACCTTTAGCCCGGTAGGTAGGTTGAACTGGCCGGTCCATGAGGACCTCACATAGACTGATTGAGTCCGTAGTGTTACCAGAAGTTT
Source organism: Eurosta solidaginis (assembly GCF_040869045.1). NCBI lineage: Eukaryota > Metazoa > Arthropoda > Insecta > Diptera > Tephritidae > Eurosta > Eurosta solidaginis. Next base: position 364,885 of record NW_027136881.1, on the reverse strand, counting down.
GTTTTAACGACCAAACTGAAAAACCCTATCAAAAACCAGGACCTATGTTATAAAATAACTCCGTCCTCTTGGCAAATACTAGAAGCTTCCTAGGACTTAAGCCACTTGCTGCTTCTAGATCTGACAGCTGTATCACTCCTAATAGCTGGAGTCTTAGCCTGGCAAGTGCAGGGCACGAGCACAGAACGTGCTCGATCGTTTCCTCCTCCAACCCGCACTTCCTACACCTGCTATCACTGACCAAGCCTAATTTAAAGGCATGTGACGCCAGAAGGCAGTGTCCAGTCAGAATACCCGTCATGAGCCTACAGTCCTCTCTTTTTAATGATAGAAGCAACTGTGTTAGTCTAAGGTTGTAAGACCTACACATAATCTTCGACACTTTACAGCCCCGCGCTTGAACCCACGCCTTTTCTGCTTGGTCGATCATGTCCACCTCTCGCCTTCGCTTAATCTCGCCCAATCTAATTGGGACGTCTACGGAGCAAGCTTCAAGGGATGCGCCCTTTTTAGCTAATTCGTCCGCTTTTTCCTTCCCATCTATTCCCATATGCCATGGGACCCAATATAGATGTATGCTTCTCCCTGTCCCGATTCTCTCCGGAGACTGCTTACACTCTAACACGCATTTAGATGCTGTGCTATGCGAGATTATTGCCTTAATTGCTGCTTGACTGTCAATATAAAAGTTAACACGGTTGCAGCTTAAGCTATTCTCTTCCAGGGTTTCTACTGCTTTGGTTACGGCTAATATTTCCGCTTGGAAAACGCTACAGTAATCCGGCAGCCTGTAGGATCTGCTTAATTCCGGATCAGCGCAGTATACCGCAGACCCTACTCCTTCCACTATTTTGGAACCATCGGTGTACACATGTATCGCCTCGTCCGCCATTTGCGCACCCTTGCGCCAACCGTCCACCTCTATTGTGGCCTTAAGATCTCCCTCAAAGTGCAGGTAGGGAATCATGTAGTCTGTTCGTCTTGTGACTGAGGACGCTATACTACTATGGCCATATGGTCGGCGCTCAAGCTGCCCCGAAGCACCGAGCCTGGTTGCGGTCGTTAATGCTTTGTTCTTTGCTACCAGGTCTACAGGTGGAATGTGCAGAATGGCATACAGTGCAGCCGTCGGGGTTGTTTTCAGGGCTCCCGTAATGCAAAGCATCGATAGTCTGCATACCCCCTCTAATTTTTTGAGGTATGTTGTTTTTTGTGTGGCTTTCCACCAAACAAGAACTCCATAGTATAGAATAGGGCTTACAATCGCTGTAAAAACCCAATGAGAAAGAGAGGGCGATAGGCCCCACGTACACCCCAGCATTCTTTTACATGCATAGAGTGCCGTTGAGGCCTTCTTGACCCTCTCCTCCACGTTGAGCTTCCATGACAGCTTACTGTCTAGGATGATTCCTAGATATTTTGTGCAAGGTTTCTCCTGTAAGGTCACCGCTCCTAACTTAGGTCTGGTCCAATTTGGGACCTTGTGCCTCTTTGTAAACAAGACCATATCCGTCTTCTCCGCATTGACTTTCAGCCCGACATTAGATGCCCAGGTATGAATATCCCGAAGCGCCCGATCCATCAAAGAACTAATCGTTGGAAGGCATTTTCCACTTATGACAATTGCAACGTCATCTGCGTAAGCCGTAAGTTTTACGGGTCCCTCATCGAATTGCCTGAGCAGTTGGTTGATGACCAGTGTCCACAGCAGAGGTGATAGCACCCCTCCCTGCGGCGTGCCCCTGTCCACTGATTTCGTGGCCTCGTACAATCCCCATTGTGATGTAATCTTTCTGCAATTTAACATGCAGCCGATCCATCTGATTAAGGCAGGATGTAATTTAATGTAATTAAGACCATCCATAATCGCCCATTTTGCAACATTATTGAAAGCCCCGGCAATGTTCAAGAAGACTCCTAGAGCATACTCCTTATATTCCAGGGATTTCTCTATGCTTATTACCACCCTATGCAATGCGGTGTCTACCGACTTGCCTTTGGTGTACGCATGCTGTGTTGTGGAGAGCAGCTTTCCATCCACGTTGGACTTTATGTACACATCTATCAGCCTCTCAAAGGTTTTGAGCAGAAATGATGTTAAGCTAATGGGTCTATAGTCTTTGGGATACACGTGACCGATCTTCCCCGCCTTTGGTAGAAAAGCTACAAGAGCAGTTCTCCAAGAGTGCGGAACATGATTCAGTCTTATGCACCCATCGAATATTATTTTAAGCCATTCCACGACCGCCCTGCTTGAGAATTGTAGCATGGCCGGGAATATACCATCTGGGCCCGGCGATTTAAACTTAGAAAACGTCTTCACTGCCCACTCGATCTTGGTATCGGTCACCAAGCCCGGCACCACTAGCTCCGTGATCGAAGTGTGAGTGATATCTGCTGGTTCTTCTAAACCGTCTCCCGATGGGAAATGTGTATCGAGAAGCACCTCATGGGATTCCTCACTATCACGTGACCATTCCCCGTTCTCTTTCTTTATTAGTCCCTGGACTATGTTTCCCTTTGCTAGGACTTTTTTCAACCGTGCTGTTTCACTGGAGCACTCTATGTCCGTACAGAAACTTTTCCATGAGTTTCTCTTCGCCCTGGTAATTTCACGCTTGTAGATCCTCAGTAGATCCCTGTACTCGTCCCGACACGCTTCGCTTTCCGCGGTCTTTGCGAGTTTAAACATTTCTTTTACCTGTCTTCTTAGATGACTCAGCTCATTGCTCCACCATGGCGGCTTTGCTTTTCCTCTGAATCTTCTTAGAGGGCAAGCTTTGTTATACGCAGTCATAAGCGTCTTTGTTAGGAATTCATTCGACTCCTCCAGTTCCTCTACATTAGCAACCTCTTTGAGTTGTCCCAGTTTCGTTTCTACATGTTTCTGGAATTTAGTCCAATTCGTTGCCCCAGGGTTTCTAAAGGTTCCTCCCTTCTCTACCCTCTTTAGTGGGATGCTGAAGCTTATATACGCATGGTCGGAGAAGGATGGTCTATCGAGAACCATCCAATCATACCTTGATATATCACGCTCGGAGCTCAATGTAATATCCAGAACATTGCTGGATGTTGGACCAATGTATGTAGGAACATTTCCCCTGTTGGCTATCTGCAAATTGGTTTGCAGGATGTAACAAAATAGAGATTCGCCTCTCTCGTTCGTATCTGCTCCTCCCCACGCATTGTGGTGCGCATTTGCATCTGCGCCTATGACCAACCGCCCTTTGCGCCCTTCCTCCTGTACTAGCCTTTTGCACTCCATCGGTGGAACCTCCGCATTATGGGCCATGTAGCAGGACGCCAGGATAAATGCCTGCTTATTCTTTTGCTCAACGGCCACCGCTACGAGATCCTCGGTGGTGTAATTAGGCAGCATATATGAATGCAGCTGTTTCCTTACCATTACTACAGCTCGCACCCGTCCTTCCGTTTGTGCGTAGTAAACGCCAAACCCGCGCGCGCTAAGTCCAGAAACCTTTCCTCCCGATGAGAGCCACGGCTCCTGGATCAGCGCCACGTCAAACGAACCCTCCACAAGGGTTAGGAGGAGTTCGCTCGACGCCACTTTACTGTGTTAGAGGTTTATCTGTAGGACTCGCAGCACCATTGGGCTGTTTGTCCCCCTCCAGCACCTTCGTCTTGACGTCGTCGTCCTCCTCTTGCCCTTTTGGTTTAGAGTATTCGAGGCCCCTTTCAGACCCTCGGAGACGTCGAGTAACCAAAACAAATGCGTTAAACAAATTCGTACAGGTTATTTATCAATTTAACTCTAGAATTAAAGGATATACAACGAGAAACAACGTTTGACAACCTTTAAACAGTTTTAATAACTATCTCAAAAATTGTCGCTCTGATGCAAACAACTGCTGAGTTATCTACCCAAATTTGTTGAACAAAACGACTTACGTATTTTAAGCATGCTAACCTTTAGCCCGGTAAGCAAATTAAAAAAAAAAACGCAATATGTAGGCTACACGAGAACGGAGACGTCGAGTAACCAAAACAAATGCGTTAAACAAATTCGTACACGTTATTTATCAATTTAACTCTAGAATTAAAGGATATACAACGAGAAACAACGTTTGACAACCTTTAAACAGTTTTAATAACTATCTCAAAAATTGTCGCTCTGATGCAAACAACTGCTGAGTTATCTACTCAAATTTGTTGAACAAAACGACTTACGTATTTTAAGCATGCTAACCTTTAGCCCGGTAAGCAAATTAAAAAAAAACGCAATATGTAGGCTACACGAGAACGGAGACATCGAGTAACCAAAACAAATGCGTTAAACAAATTCGTACACCTTATTTATCAATTTAACTCTAGAATTAAAGGATATACAACGAGAAGCAACGTTTGACAACCTTTAAATAGTTTTAATAACTATCTCAAAAATTGTCGCTCTGATGCAAACAACTGCTGAGTTATCTACTCAAATTTGTTGAACAAAACGACTTACGTATTTTAAGCATGCTAACCTTCAGCCCGGTAAGCAAATTAAAAAAAAAAACGCAATATGTAGGCTACACGAGAACGGAGACGTCGAGTGACCAAAACAAATGCGTTAAACAAATTCGTACACGTTATTTATCAATTTAACTCTAGAATTAAAGGATATACAACGAGAAACAACGTTTGACAACCTTTAAACAGTTTTAATAACTATCTCAAAAATTGTCGCTCTGATGCAAACAACTGCTGAGTTATCTACTCAAATTTGTTGAACAAAACGACTTACGTATTTTAAGCATGCTAACCTTTAGCCCGGTAAGCAAATTAAAAAAAAAACGCAATATGTAGGCTACACGAGAACGGAGACGTCGAGTAACCAAAGCAAATGCGTTAAACAAATTCGTACACGTTATTTATCAATTTAACTCTAGAATTGAAGGATGTACAACGAGAAACAACGTTTGACAACCTTTAAACAGTTTTAATAACTATCTCAAAAATTGTCGCTCTGATGCAAACAACTGCTGAGTTATCTACTAAAATTTGTTGAACAAAACGACTTACGTATTTTAAGCATGCTAACCTTTAGCCCGGTAAGCAAATTAAAAAAAAAACGCAATATGTAGGCTACACGAGAACGGAGACGTCGAGTAACCAAAACAAATGCGTTAAACAAATTCTTACACGTTATTTATCAATTTAACTCTAGAATTAAAAGATATACAACGAGAAGCAACGTTTGACAACCTTTAAACAGTTTTAATAACTATCTCAAAAATTGTCGCTCTGATGCAAATAACTGCTGAGTTATCTACTCAAATTTGTTGAACAAAACGACTTACGTATTTTAAGCATGCTAACCTTTAGCCCGGTAAGCAAATTAAAAAAAAAAACGCAATATGTAGGCTACACGAGAACGGAGACGTCGAGTAACCAAAACAAATGCGTTAAACAAATTCGTACACGTTGTTTATCAATTTAACTCTAAAATTAAAGGATATACAACGAGAAACATCGTTTGACAACCTTTAAATAGTTTTAATAACTATCTCAAAAATTGTCGCTCTGATGGAAACAACTGCTGAGTTATCTACTAAAATTTGTTGAACAAAACGACTTACGTATTTTAAGCATGCTAACCTTTAGCCCGGTAAGCAAATTAAAAAAAAAAACGCAATATGTAGGCTACACGAGAACGGAGACGTCGAGTAACCAAAACAAATGCGTTAAACAAATTCGTACACGTTATTTATCAATTTAACCCTAGAATTAAAGGATATACAACGAGAAACAACGTTTGACAACCTTTAAACAGTTTTAATAACTATCTCAAAAATTGTCGCTCTGATGGAAACAACTGCTGAGTTATCTACTCAAATTTGTTGAACAAAACGACTTACGTATTTTAAGCATGCTAACCTTTAGCCCGGTAAGCACATTAAAAAAAAAACGCAATATGTAGGCTACACGAGAACGGAGACGTCGAGTAACCAAAACAAATGCGTTAAACAAATTCGTACACGTTATTTATCAATTTAACTCTAGAATTAAAGGATATACAACGAGAAACAACGTTTGACAACCTTTAAATAGTTTTAATAACTATCACAAAAATTGTCGCTCTGATGCAAACAACTGCTGAGTTATCTACTCAAATTTGTTGAACAAAACGACTTACGTATTTTAAGCATGCTAACCTTTAGCCCGGTAAGCAAATTAAAAAAAACGCAATATGTAGGCTACACGAGAACGGAGCCGTCGAGTAACCAAAACAAATGCGTTAAACAAATTCGTACACGTTATTTATCAATTTAACTCTAGAATTAAAGGATATACAACGAGAAACAACGTTTGACAACCTTTAAACAGTTTTAATAACTATCTCACAAATTGTCGCTCTGATGGAAACAACTGCTAAGTTATCTACTCAAATTTGTTGAACAAAACGACTTACGTATTTTAAGCATCTAACCTTTAGCCCGGTAAGCAAATTAAAAAAAAAAACGCTATATGTAGGCTACACGAGAACGGAGACGTCGAGTAACCAAAACAAATGCGTTAAACAAATTCGTACACGTTATTTATCAATTTAACTCTAGAATTAAAGGATATACAACGAGAAACAACGTTTGACAACCTTTAAACAGTTTTAATAACTATCTCAAAAATTGTCGCTCTGATGCAAACAACTGATGAGTTATCTACTTAAATTTGTTGAACAAAACGACTTACGTATTTTAAGCATGCTAGCCTTTAGCCCGGTAAGCAAATTAAAAAAAAAAACGCAATATGTAGTCTACACGAGAACGGAGACGTCGAGTAACCAAAACAAATGCGTTAAACAAATTCGTACACGTTATTTATCAATTTAACTCTAGAATTAAAGGATATACAACGAGAAACAACGTTTTACAACCTTTAAACAGTTTTAATACCTATCTCAAAAATTGTCGCTCTGATGCAAACAACTGCTGAGTTATCTACCCAAATTTGTTGAACAAAACGACTTACGTATTTTAAGCATGCTAACCTTTAGCCCGGTAAGCAAATTAAAAAAAAAAAAAAACGCAATATGTAGGCTACACGAGAACGGAGACGTCGAGTAACCAAAACAAATGCGTTAAACAAATTCGTACACGTTATTTATCAATTTAACTCTAGAATTAAAGGATATACAACGAGAAACAACGTTTGACAACCTTTAAACAGTTTTAATAACTATCTCAAAAATTGTCGCTCTGATGCAAACAACTGATGAGTTATCTACTTAAATTTGTTGAACAAAACGACTTACGTATTTTAAGCATGCTAGCCTTTAGCCCGGTAAGCAAATTAAAAAAAAAACGCAATATGTAGGCTACACGAGAACGGAGACGTCGAGTAACCAAAACAAATGCGTTAAACAAATTCGTACACGTTATTTATCAATTTAACTCTAGAATTAAAGGAAATACAACGAGAAACAACGTTTTACAACCTTTAAATAGTTTTAACAACTATCTCAAAAATTGTCGCTCTGATGGAAACAACTGCTGAGTTATCTACCTAAATTTGTCGAACAAAACGACTTACGTATTTTAAGCATGCTAACCTTTAGCCCGGTAAGCAAATTAAAAAAAAAACGCAATATGTAGGCTACACGAGAACGGAGACGTCGAGTAACCAAAACAAATGCGTTAAAAAAATTCGTACACGTTATTTATCAATTTAGCTCTAGAATTTAAGGATATACAACGAGAAACATCGTTTGACAACCTTTAAATAATTTTAATAACTATCTCAAAAATTGTCGCTCTGATGGAAACAACTGCTGAGTTATCTACTCAAATTTGTTGAACAAAACGACTTACGTATTTTAAGCATGCTAACCTTTAGCCCGGTAGGCAAATTAAAAAAAAACGCAATATGTAGGCTACACGAGAACGGAGACGTCGAGTAACCAAAACAAATGCGTTAAACAAATTCGTACACGCTATTTATCAATTTAACTCTAGAATTAAAGGATATACAACGAGAAACAACGTTTGACAACCTTTAAACAGTTTTAATAACTATCTCAAAAATTGTCGCTCTGATGCAAACAACTGCTGAGTTATCTACTCAAATTTGTTGAACAAAACGACTTACGTATTTTAAGCATGCTAACCTTTAGCCCGGTAAGCAAATTAAAAAAAAAAAACGCAATATGTAGGCTACACGAGAACGGAGACGTCGAGTAACCAAAACAAATGCGTTAAATAAATTCGTACACGTTATTTATCAATTTAACTCTAGAATTAAAGGATATACAACGAGAAACAACGTTTGACAACCTTTAAACAGTTTTAATAACTATCTCAAAAATTGTCGCTCTGATGCAAACAACTGATGAGTTATCTACTTAAATTTGTTGAACAAAACGACTTACGTATTCTAAGCATGCTAACCTTTAGCCCGGTAAGCAAATTAAAAAAAACGCAATATGTAGGCTACACAAGAACGGAGACGTCGAGTAACCAAAACAAATGCGTTAAACAAATTCGTACACGTTATTTATCAATTTAACTTCAGAATTAAAGGATATACAACGAGAAAGAACGTTTGGCAACCTTTAAACAGTTTTAATAACTATCTCAAAAATTGTCGCTCTGATGCAAACAACTGCTGAGTTATCTACTCAACTTTGTTGAACAAAACGACTTACGTATTTTAAGCATGCTAACCTTTAGCCCGGTAAGCAAATTAAAAAAAAAACGCAATATGTAGGCTACACGAGAACGGAGACGTCGAGTAACCAAAACAAATGCGTTAAACAAATTCGTACACGTTATTATCAATTTAACTCTAGAATTAAAGGATATACAACGAGAAACAACGTTTGACAACCTTTAAACAGTTTTAATAACTATCTCAAAAATTGTCGCTCTGATGCAAACAACTGATGAGTTATCTACTTAAATTTGTTGAACAAAACGACTTACGTATTTTAAGCATGCTAACCTTTAGTCCGGTAAGCAAATTAAAAAAAAAACGCAATATGTAGGCTACACGAGAACGGAGACGTCGAGTAACCAAAACAAATGCGTTAAACAAATTCGTACATGTTATTTATCAATTAACATCTCTAGAACTAAAGGATATACTACGAGAAACAACGTTTGACAACCTTTAAACAGTTTTAATAACTATCTCAAAAATTGTCGCTCTGATACAAACAACTGCTGAGTTATCTACTCAAATTTGTTGAACAAAACGACTTACGTATTTTAAGCATGCTAACCTTTAGCCCGGTAAGCAAATTAAAAAAAAAAAACGCAATATGTAGGCTACACGAGAACGGAGCCGTCGAGTAACCAAAACAAATGCGTTAAACAAATTCGTACACGTTATTTATCAATTTAACTCTAGAATTAAAGGAAATACAACGAGAAACAACGTTTCACAACCTTTAAATAGTTTTAATAACTATCTCAAAAATTGTCGCTCTGATGGAAACAACTGCTGAGTTATCTACCTAAATTTGTTGAACAACACGACTTACGTATTTTAAGCATGCTAACCTTTAGCCCGGTAAGCAAATTAAAAAAAAACGCAATATGTAGGCTACACAAGAACAGAGACGTCGAGTAACCAAAACAAATGCGTTAAACAAATTCGTACACGTTATTTGTCAATTTAACTCTAGAATTAAAGGATATACAACGAGAAACAAAATTTGACAACCATTAAACAGTTTTAATAACTATCTCAAAAATTCTACTCAAATTTGTTGAACAAAACGACTTACGTATTTTAAGCATGCTAACCTTTAGCCCGGTAAGCAAATTAAAAAAAAAAAACGCAATATGTAGGCTACACGAGAACGGAGCCGTCGAGTAACCAAAACAAATGCGTTAAACAAATTCGTACACGTTATTTATCAATTTAACTCTAGAATTAAAGGAAATACAACGAGAAACAACGTTTTACAACCTTTAAATAGTTTTAATAACTATCTCAAAAATTGTCGCTCTGATGCAAACAACTGCTGAGTTATCTACTCAAATTTGTTGAACAAAACGACTTACGTATTTTAAGCATGCTAACCTTTAGCCCGGTAAGCAAATTAAAAAAAAAACGCAATATGTAGGCTACACGAGAACGGAGACGTCGAGTAACCAAAACAAATGCGTTAAACAAATTCGTACACGTTATTTATCAATTTAACTCTAGAATTAAAGGATATACAACGAGAAACAACGTTTGACAACCTTTAAATAGTTTTAATAACTATCTCAAAAATTGTCGCTCTGATGCAAACAACTGCTGAGTTATCTACTCAAATTTGTTGAACAAAACGACTTACGTATTTTAAGCATGCTAGCCTTTAGCCCGGTAAGCAAATTAAAAAAAAAAACGCAATATGTAGGCTACACGAGAACGGAGACGTCAAGTAACCAAAACAAATGCGTTAAACAAATTCGTACACGTTATTTATCAATTTAACTCTAGAATTAAAGGATATACAACGAGAAACAACGTTTGACAACCTTTAAACAGTTTTAATAACTATCTCAAAAATTGTCGCTCTGATGCAAACAACTGATGAGTTATCTACTTAAATTTGTTGAACAAAACGACTTACGTATTTTAAGCATGCTAACCTTTAGTCCGGTAAGCAAATTAAAAAAAAAACGCAATATGTAGGCTACACGAGAACGGAGACGTCGAGTAACCAAAACAAATGCGTTAAACAAATTCGTACATGTTATTTATCAATTTAACTCTAGAACTAAAGGATATACAACGAGAAACAACGTTTGACAACCTTTAAACAGTTTTAATAACTATCTCAAAAATTGTCGCTCTGATACAAACAACTGCTGAGTTATCTACTCAAATTTGTTGAACAAAACGACTTACGTATTTTAAGCATGCTAACCTTTAGCCCGGTAAGCAAATTAAAAAAAAAAAAAGCAATATGTAGGCTACACGAGAACGGAGCCGTCGAGTAACCAAAACAAATGCGTTAAACAAATTCGTACACGTTATTTATCAATTTAACTCTAGAATTAAAGGATATACAACGAGAAACAACGTTTAACAACCTTTAAACAGTTTTAATAACTATCTCAAAAATTGTCGCTCTGATGGAAACAACTGCTGAGTTATCTACTCAAATTTGTTGAACAAAACGACTTACGTATTTTAAGCATGCTAACCTTTAGCCCGGTAAGCAAATTAAAAAAAAACGCAATATGTAGGCTACACGAGACGGAGACAGTAACCAAAACAAATGCGTTAAACAAATTCGTAGACGTTATTTATCAATTTAACTCTAGAATTAAAGGATATAAAACGAGAAACAACGTTTGACAACCTTTAAACAGTTTTAATAACTATCTAAAAAATTGTCGCTCTGATGGAAACAACTGCTGAGTTATCTACTTAAATTTGTTGAACAAAACGAATTACGTATTTTAAGCATGTTAACCTTTAGCCCGGTAAGCAAATTAAAAAAACGCAATATGTAGGCTACACGAGAACGGAGACGTCGGGTAACCAAAACAAATGCGTTAAACAAATTCGTACACGTTATTTATAAATTTAACTCTAGAATTAAAGGATATACAACGAGAAACAACGTTTGACAACCTTTAAACAGTTTTAATAACTATCTCAAAAATTGTCGCTCTGATGCAAACAACTGCTGAGTTATCTACTCAAATTTGTTGAACAAAACGACTTACGTATTTTAAGCATGCTAACCTTTAGCCCGGTAAGCAAATTTAAAAAAAAGACGCAATATGTAGGCTACACGAGAACGGAGACGTCTAGTAACCAAAACAAATGCGTTAAACAAATTCGTACACGTTATTTATCAATTTAACTCTAGAATTAAAGGATATACAACGAGAAACAACATTTGACAACCTTTAAACAGTTTTAATAACTATCTCAAAAATTGTCGTTCTGATGCAAACAACTGCTGAGTTATCTACTCAAATTTGTTGAACAAAACGACTTACGTATTTTAAGCATGCTAACCTTTAGCCCGCTAAGCAAATTAAATAAAAAACGCAATATGTAGGCTACACGAGAACGGAGACGTCGAGTAACCAAAACAAATGCGTTAAACAAATTCGTACACGTTATTTATCAATATAACTCTAGAATTAAAGGATATACAACGAGAAACAACGTTTGACAACCTTTAAACAGTTTTAATAACTATCTCAAAAATTATCGCTCTGATGCAAACAACTGATGAGTTATCTACTTAAATTTGTTGAACAAAACGACTTACGTATTTTAAGCATGCTAACCTTTAGCCCGGTAAGCAAATTAAAAAAAAACGCAATATGTGGGCTACACGAGAACGGAGACGTCGAGTAACCAAAACAAATGCGTTAAACAAATTCGTACACGTTATTTATCAATTTAACTCAAAATTAAAGGATATACAACGAGAAACAACGTTTGACAACCTTTAAAGAGTTTTAATAACTATCTCAAAAATTGTCGCTCTGATGCAAACAACTGCTGAGTTATCTACTCAAATTTGTTGAACAAAACGACTTACGTATTTTAAGCATGCTAACCTTTAGCCCGGTAAGCAAATTAAAAAAAAAACGCAATATGTAGGCTACACGAGAACGGAGACATCGAGTAACCAAAACAAATGCGTTAAACAAATTCGTACACGTTATTTATCAATTTAACTCTAGAATTAAAGGATATACAACGAGAAACAACGTTTGACAACCTTTAAATAGTTTTAATAACTATCTCAAAAATTGTCGCTCTGATGCAAACAACTGCTGAGTTATCTACTCAAATTTGTTGAACAAAACGACTTACGTATTTTAAGCATGCTAACCTTTAGCCCGGTAAGCAAATTAAAAAAAAAACGCAATATGTAGGCTACACGAGAACGGAGACGTCGAGTGACCAAAACAAATGCGTTAAACAAATTCGTACACGTTATTTATCAATTTAACTCTAGAATTAAAGGATATACAACGAGAAACAACGTTTGACAACATTTAAACAGTTTTAATAACTATCTCAAAAATTGTCGCTCTGATGCAAACAACTGCTGAGTTATCTACTCAAATTTGTTGAACAAAACGACTTACGTATTTTAAGCATGCTAACCTTTAGCCCGGTAAGCAAATTAAAAAAAAAACGCAATATGTAGGCTACACGAGAACGGAGACGTCGAGTAACCAAAGCAAATGCGTTAAACAAATTCGTACACGTTATTTATCAATTTAACTCTAGAATTGAAGGATATACAACGAGAAACAACGTTTGACAACCTTTAAACAGTTTTAATAACTATCTCAAAAATTGTCGCTCTGATGCAAACAACTGCTGAGTTATCTACTAAAATTTGTTGAACAAAACGACTTACGTATTTTAAGCATGCTAACCTTTAGCCCGGTAAGCAAATTAAAAAAAAAACGCAATATGTAGGCTACACGAGAACGGAGACGTCGAGTAACCAAAACAAATGCGTTAAACAAATTCGTACACGTTATTTATCAATTTAACTCTAGAATTAAAAGATATACAACGAGAAGCAACGTTTGACAACCTTTAAACAGTTTTAATAACTATCTCAAAAATTGTCGCTCTGATGCAAACAACTGCTGAGTTGTCTACTCAAATTTGTTGAACAAAACGACTTACGTATTTTAAGCATGCTAACCTTTAGCCCGGTAAGCAAATTAAAAAAAAAAACGCAATATGTAGGCTACACGAGAACGGAGACGTCGAGTAACCAAAACAAATGCGTTAAACAAATTCGTACACGTTATTTATCAATTTAACTCTAAAATTAAAGGATATACAACGAGAAACATCGTTTGACAACCTTTAAATAGTTTTAATAACTATCTCAAAAATTGTCGCTCTGATGGAAACAACTGCTGAGTTATCTACTCAAATTTGTTGAACAAAACGACTTACGTATTTTAAGCATGCTAACCTTTAGCCCGGTAAGCAAATTAAAAAAAAAAAAACGCAATATGTAGGCTACACGAGAACGGAGACGTCGAGTAACCAAAACAAATGCGTTAAACAAATTCGTACACGTTATTTATCAATTTAACTCTAGAATTAAAGGATATACAACGAGAAACAACGTTTGACAACCTTTAAACAGTTTTAATAACTATCTCAAAAATTGTCGCTCTGATGGAAACAACTGCTGAGTTATCTACTCAAATTTGTTGAACAAAACTACTTACATATTTTAAGCATGCTAACCTTTAGCCCGGTAAGCACATTAAAAAAAAACGCAATATGTAGGCTACACGAGAACGGAGACGTCGAGTAACCAAAACAAATGCGTTAAACAAATTCGTACACGTTATTTATCAATTTAACTCTAGAATTAAAGGATATACAACGAGAAACAACGTTTGACAACCTTTAAATAGTTTTAATAACTATCTCAAAAATTGTCGCTCTGATGCAAACAACTGCTGAGTTATCTACTCAAATTTGTTGAACAAAACGACTTACGTATTTTAAGCATGCTAACCTTTAGCCCGGTAAGCAAATTAAAAAAAAACGCAATATGTAGGCTACACGAGAACGGAGCCGTCGAGTAACCAAAACAAATGCGTTAAACAAATTCGTACACGTTATTTATCAATTTAACTCTAGAATTAAAGGATATACAACGAGAAACAACGTTTGACAACCTTTAAACAGTTTTAATAACTATCTCAAAAATTGTCGCTCTGATGGAAACAACTGCTGAGTTATCTACTCAAATTTGTTGAACAAAACGACTTACGTATTTTAAGCATGCTAACCTTTAGCCCGGTAAGCAAATTAAAAAAAAAAAACGCAATATGTAGGCTACACGAGAACGGAGACGTCGAGTAACCAAAACAAATGCGTTAAACAAATTCGTACACGTTATTTATCAATTTAACTCTAGAATTAAAGGATATACAACGAGAAACAACATTTGACAACCTTTAAACAGTTTTAATAACTATCTCAAAAATTGTCGTTCTGATGCAAACAACTGCTGAGTTATCTACTCAAATTTGTTGAACAAAACGACTTACGTATTTTAAGCATGCTAACCTTTAGCCCGCTAAGCAAATTAAATAAAAAACGCAATATGTAGGCTACACGAGAACGGAGACGTCGAGTAACCAAAACAAATGCGTTAAACAAATTCGTACACGTTATTTATCAATATAACTCTAGAATTAAAGGATATACAACGAGAAACAACGTTTGACAACCTTTAAACAGTTTTAATAACTATCTCAAAAATTATCGCTCTGATGCAAACAACTGATGAGTTATCTACTTAAATTTGTTGAACAAAACGACTTACGTATTTTAAGCATGCTAACCTTTAGCCCGGTAAGCAAATTAAAAAAAAACGCAATATGTGGGCTACACGAGAACGGAGACGTCGAGTAACCAAAACAAATGCGTTAAACAAATTCGTACACGTTATTTATCAATTTAACTCAAAATTAAAGGATATACAACGAGAAACAACGTTTGACAACCTTTAAAGAGTTTTAATAACTATCTCAAAAATTGTCGCTCTGATGCAAACAACTGCTGAGTTATCTACTCAAATTTGTTGAACAAAACGACTTACGTATTTTAAGCATGCTAACCTTTAGCCCGGTAAGCAAATTAAAAAAAAAACGCAATATGTAGGCTACACGAGAACGGAGACATCGAGTAACCAAAACAAATGCGTTAAACAAATTCGTACACGTTATTTATCAATTTAACTCTAGAATTAAAGGATATACAACGAGAAACAACGTTTGACAACCTTTAAATAGTTTTAATAACTATCTCAAAAATTGTCGCTCTGATGCAAACAACTGCTGAGTTATCTACTCAAATTTGTTGAACAAAACGACTTACGTATTTTAAGCATGCTAACCTTTAGCCCGGTAAGCAAATTAAAAAAAAAAAACGCAATATGTAGGCTACACGAGAACGGAGACGTCGAGTGACCAAAACAAATGCGTTAAACAAATTCGTACACGTTATTTATCAATTTAACTCTAGAATTAAAGGATATACAACGAGAAACAACGTTTGACAACATTTAAACAGTTTTAATAACTATCTCAAAAATTGTCGCTCTGATGCAAACAACTGCTGAGTTATCTACTCAAATTTGTTGAACAAAACGACTTACGTATTTTAAGCATGCTAACCTTTAGCCCGGTAAGCAAATTAAAAAAAAAACGCAATATGTAGGCTACACGAGAACGGAGACGTCGAGTAACCAAAGCAAATGCGTTAAACAAATTCGTACACGTTATTTATCAATTTAGCTCTAGAATTGAAGGATATACAACGAGAAACAACGTTTGACAACCTTTAAACAGTTTTAATAACTATCTCAAAAATTGTCGCTCTGATGCAAACAACTGCTGAGTTATCTACTAAAATTTGTTGAACAAAACGACTTACGTATTTTAAGCATGCTAACCTTTAGCCCGGTAAGCAAATTAAAAAAAAAACGCAATATGTAGGCTACACGAGAACGGAGACGTCGAGTAACCAAAACAAATGCGTTAAACAAATTCGTACACGTTATTTATCAATTTAACTCTAGAATTAAAAGATATACAACGAGAAGCAACGTTTGACAACCTTTAAACAGTTTTAATAACTATCTCAAAAATTGTCGCTCTGATGCAAACAACTGCTGAGTTGTCTACTCAAATTTGTTGAACAAAACGACTTACGTATTTTAAGCATGCTAACCTTTAGCCCGGTAAGCAAATTAAAAAAAAAAAACGCAATATGTAGGCTACACGAGAACGGAGACGTCGAGTAACCAAAACAAATGCGTTAAACAAATTCGTACACGTTATTTATCAATTTAACTCTAAAATTAAAGGATATACAACGAGAAACATCGTTTGACAACCTTTAAATAGTTTTAATAACTATCTCAAAAATTGTCGCTCTGATGGAAACAACTGCTGAGTTATCTACTCAAATTTGTTGAACAAAACGACTTACGTATTTTAAGCATGCTAACCTTTAGCCCGGTAAGCAAATTAAAAAAAAAAAACGCAATATGTAGGCTACACGAGAACGGAGACGTCGAGTAACCAAAACAAATGCGTTAAACAAATTCGTACACGTTATTTATCAATTTAACTCTAGAATTAAAGGATATACAACGAGAAACAACGTTTGACAACCTTTAAACAGTTTTAATAACTATCTCAAAAATTGTCGCTCTGATGGAAACAACTGCTGAGTTATCTACTCAAATTTGTTGAACAAAACTACTTACATATTTTAAGCATGCTAACCTTTAGCCCGGTAAGCACATTAAAAAAAAACGCAATATGTAGGCTACACGAGAACGGAGACGTCGAGTAACCAAAACAAATGCGTTAAACAAATTCGTACACGTTATTTATCAATTTAACTCTAGAATTAAAGGATATACAACGAGAAACAACGTTTGACAACCTTTAAATAGTTTTAATAACTATCTCAAAAATTGTCGCTCTGATGCAAACAACTGCTGAGTTATCTACTCAAATTTGTTGAACAAAACGACTTACGTATTTTAAGCATGCTAACCTTTAGCCCGGTAAGCAAATTAAAAAAAAACGCAATATGTAGGCTACACGAGAACGGAGCCGTCGAGTAACCAAAACAAATGCGTTAAACAAATTCGTACACGTTATTTATCAATTTAACTCTAGAATTAAAGGATATACAACGAGAAACAACGTTTGACAACCTTTAAACAGTTTTAATAACTATCTCAAAAATTGTCGCTCTGATGGAAACAACTGCTAAGTTATCTACTCAAATTTGTTGAACAAAACGACTTACGTATTTTAAGCAGGCTAACCTTTAGCCCGGTAAGCAAATTAAAAAAAAAAACGCAATATGTAGGCTACACGAGAACGGAGACGTCGAGTAACCAAAACAAATGCGTTAAACAAATTCGTACACGTTATTTATCAATTTAACTCTAGAATTAAAGGATATACAACGAGAAACAACGTTTGACAACCTTTAAACAGTTTTAATAACTATCTCAAAAATTTTCGCTCTGATGCAAACAACTGATGAGTTATCTACTTAAATTTGTTGAACAAAACGACTTACGTATTTTAAGCATGCTAGCCTTTAGCCCGGTAAGCAAATTAAAAAAAAAAACGCAATATGTAGTCTACACGAGAACGGAGACGTCGAGTAACCAAAACAAATGCGTTAAACAAATTCGTACACGTTATTTATCAATTTAACTCTAGAATTAAAGGATATACAACGAGAAACAACGTTTTACAACCTTTAAACAGTTTTAATACCTATCTCAAAAATTGTCGCTCTGATGCAAACAACTGCTGAGTTATCTACCCAAATTTGTTGAACAAAACGACTTACGTATTTTAAGCATGCTAACCTTTAGCCCGGTAAGCAAATTAAAAAAAAAAACGCAATATGTAGGCTACACGAGAACGGAGACGTCGAGTAACCAAAACAAATGCGTTAAACAAATTCGTACACGTTATTTATCAATTTAACTCTAGAATTAAAGGATATACAACGAGAAACAACGTTTGACAACCTTTAAACAGTTTTAATAACTATCTCAAAAATTGTCGCTCTGATGGAAACAACTGCTGAGTTATCTACCTAAATTTGTTGAACAAAACGACTTACGTATTTTAGGCATGCTAACCTTTAGCCCGGTAAGCAAATTAAAAAAAAAATGCAATATGTAGGCTACACGAGAACGGAGACGTCGAGTAACCAAAACAAATGCGTTAAAAAAAATCGTACACGTTATTTATCAATTTAGCTCTAGAATTTAAGGATATACAACGAGAAACATCTTTTGACAACCTTTAACTAGTTTTAATAACTATCTCAAAAATTGTCGCTCTGATGGAAACAACTGCTGAGTTATCTACTCAAATTTGTTGAACAAAACGACTTACGTATTTTAAGCATGCTAACCTTTAGCCCGGTAAGCAAATTAAAAAAAAACGCAATATGTAGGCTACACGAGAACGGAGACGTCGAGTAACCAAAACAAATGCGTTAAACAAATTCGTACACGTTATTTATCAATTTAACTCTAGAATTAAAGGATATACAACGAGAAACAACGTTTGACAACCTTTAAACAGTTTTAATAACTATCTCAAAAATTGTCGCTCTGATGCAAACAACTGCTGAGTTATCTACTCAAATTTGTTGAACAAAACGACTTACGTATTTTAAGCATGCTAACCTTTAGCCCGGTAAGCAAATTAAAAAAAAAAAAACGCAATATGTAGGCTACACGAGAACGGAGACGTCGAGTAACCAAAACAAATGCGTTAAACAAATTCGTACACGTTATTTATCAATTTAACTCTAGAATTAAAGGATATACAACGAGAAACAACGTTTGACAACCTTTAAACAGTTTTAATAACTATCTCAAAAATTGTCGCTCTGATGCAAACAACTGATGAGTTATCTACTTAAATTTGTTGAACAAAACGACTTACGTATTCTAAGCATGCTAACCTTTAGCCCGGTAAGCAAATTAAAAAAAAACGCAATATGTAGGCTACACAAGAACGGAGACGTCGAGTAACCAAAACAAATGCGTTAAACAAATTCGTACACGTTATTTATCAATTTAACTTCAGAATTAAAGGATATACAACGAGAAACAACGTTTGACAACCTTTAAACAGTTTTAATAACTATCTCAAAAATTGTCGCTCTGATGCAAACAACTGCTGAGTTATCTACTCAAATTTGTTGAACAAAACGACTTACGTATTTTAAGCATGCTAACCTTTAGCCCGGTAAGCAAATTAAAAAAAAAACGCAATATGTAGGCTACACGAGAACGGAGACGTCGAGTAACCAAAACAAATGCGTTAAACAAATTCGTACACGTTATTATCAATTTAACTCTAGAATTAAAGGATATACAACGAGAAACAACGTTTGACAACCTTTAAATAGTTTTAATAACTATCTCAAAAATTGTCGCTCTGATGCAAACAACTGCTGAGTTATCTACTCAAATTTGTTGAACAAAACGGCTTACGTATTTTAAGCATGCTAGCCTTTAGCCCGGTAAACAAATTAAAAAAAAAACGCAATATGTAGGCTACACGAGAACGGAGACGTCGAGTAACCAAAGCAAATGCGTTAAACAAATTCGTACACGTTATTTATCAATTTAGCTCTAGAATTGAAGGATATACAACGAGAAACAACGTTTGACAACCTTTAAACAGTTTTAATAACTATCTCAAAAATTGTCGCTCTGATGCAAACAACTGCTGAGTTATCTACTCAAATTTGTTGAACAAAACGACTTACGTATTTTAAGCATGCTAACCTTTAGCCCGGTAAGCAAATTAAAAAAAAAACGCAATATGTAGGCTACACGAGAACGGAGACGTCGAGTAACCAAAGCAAATGCGTTAAACAAATTCGTACACGTTATTTATCAATTTAGCTCTAGAATTGAAGGATATACAACGAGAAACAACGTTTGACAACCTTTAAACAGTTTTAATAACTATCTCAAAAATTGTCGCTCTGATGCAAACAACTGCTGAGTTATCTACTAAAATTTGTTGAACAAAACGACTTACGTATTTTAAGCATGCTAACCTTTAGCCCGGTAAGCAAATTAAAAAAAAAACGCAATATGTAGGCTACACGAGAACGGAGACGTCGAGTAACCAAAACAAATGCGTTAAACAAATTCGTACACGTTATTTATCAATTTAACTCTAGAATTAAAAGATATACAACGAGAAGCAACGTTTGACAACCTTTAAACAGTTTTAATAACTATCTCAAAAATTGTCGCTCTGATGCAAACAACTGCTGAGTTGTCTACTCAAATTTGTTGAACAAAACGACTTACGTATTTTAAGCATGCTAACCTTTAGCCCGGTAAGCAAATTAAAAAAAAAAACGCAATATGTAGGCTACACGAGAACGGAGACGTCGAGTAACCAAAACAAATGCGTTAAACAAATTCGTACACGTTATTTATCAATTTAACTCTAAAATTAAAGGATATACAACGAGAAACATCGTTTGACAACCTTTAAATAGTTTTAATAACTATCTCAAAAATTGTCGCTCTGATGGAAACAACTGCTGAGTTATCTACTCAAATTTGTTGAACAAAACGACTTACGTATTTTAAGCATGCTAACCTTTAGCCCGGTAAGCAAATTAAAAAAAAAAAACGCAATATGTAGGCTACACGAGAACGGAGACGTCGAGTAACCAAAACAAATGCGTTAAACAAATTCGTACACGTTATTTATCAATTTAACTCTAGAATTAAAGGATATACAACGAGAAACAACGTTTGACAACCTTTAAACAGTTTTAATAACTATCTCAAAAATTGTCGCTCTGATGGAAACAACTGCTGAGTTATCTACTCAAATTTGTTGAACAAAACTACTTACATATTTTAAGCATGCTAACCTTTAGCCCGGTAAGCACATTAAAAAAAAACGCAATATGTAGGCTACACGAGAACGGAGACGTCGAGTAACCAAAACAAATGCGTTAAACAAATTCGTACACGTTATTTATCAATTTAACTCTAGAATTAAAGGATATACAACGAGAAACAACGTTTGACAACCTTTAAATAGTTTTAATAACTATCTCAAAAATTGTCGCTCTGATGCAAACAACTGCTGAGTTATCTACTCAAATTTGTTGAACAAAACGACTTACGTATTTTAAGCATGCTAACCTTTAGCCCGGTAAGCAAATTAAAAAAAAACGCAATATGTAGGCTACACGAGAACGGAGCCGTCGAGTAACCAAAACAAATGCGTTAAACAAATTCGTACACGTTATTTATCAATTTAACTCTAGAATTAAAGGATATACAACGAGAAACAACGTTTGACAACCTTTAAACAGTTTTAATAACTATCTCAAAAATTGTCGCTCTGATGGAAACAACTGCTAAGTTATCTACTCAAATTTGTTGAACAAAACGACTTACGTATTTTAAGCAGGCTAACCTTTAGCCCGGTAAGCAAATTAAAAAAAAAAACGCAATATGTAGGCTACACGAGAACGGAGACGTCGAGTAACCAAAACAAATGCGTTAAACAAATTCGTACACGTTATTTATCAATTTAACTCTAGAATTAAAGGATATACAACGAGAAACAACGTTTGACAACCTTTAAACAGTTTTAATAACTATCTCAAAAATTTTCGCTCTGATGCAAACAACTGATGAGTTATCTACTTAAATTTGTTGAACAAAACGACTTACGTATTTTAAGCATGCTAGCCTTTAGCCCGGTAAGCAAATTAAAAAAAAAAACGCAATATGTAGTCTACACGAGAACGGAGACGTCGAGTAACCAAAACAAATGCGTTAAACAAATTCGTACACGTTATTTATCAATTTAACTCTAGAATTAAAGGATATACAACGAGAAACAACGTTTTACAACCTTTAAACAGTTTTAATACCTATCTCAAAAATTGTCGCTCTGATGCAAACAACTGCTGAGTTATCTACCCAAATTTGTTGAACAAAACGACTTACGTATTTTAAGCATGCTAACCTTTAGCCCGGTAAGCAAATTAAAAAAAAAAACGCAATATGTAGGCTACACGAGAACGGAGACGTCGAGTAACCAAAACAAATGCGTTAAACAAATTCGTACACGTTATTTATCAATTTAACTCTAGAATTAAAGGATATACAACGAGAAACAACGTTTGACAACCTTTAAACAGTTTTAATAACTATCTCAAAAATTGTCGCTCTGATGGAAACAACTGCTGAGTTATCTACCTAAATTTGTTGAACAAAACGACTTACGTATTTTAGGCATGCTAACCTTTAGCCCGGTAAGCAAATTAAAAAAAAAATGCAATATGTAGGCTACACGAGAACGGAGACGTCGAGTAACCAAAACAAATGCGTTAAAAAAAATCGTACACGTTATTTATCAATTTAGCTCTAGAATTTAAGGATATACAACGAGAAACATCTTTTGACAACCTTTAACTAGTTTTAATAACTATCTCAAAAATTGTCGCTCTGATGGAAACAACTGCTGAGTTATCTACTCAAATTTGTTGAACAAAACGACTTACGTATTTTAAGCATGCTAACCTTTAGCCCGGTAAGCAAATTAAAAAAAAACGCAATATGTAGGCTACACGAGAACGGAGACGTCGAGTAACCAAAACAAATGCGTTAAACAAATTCGTACACGTTATTTATCAATTTAACTCTAGAATTAAAGGATATACAACGAGAAACAACGTTTGACAACCTTTAAACAGTTTTAATAACTATCTCAAAAATTGTCGCTCTGATGCAAACAACTGCTGAGTTATCTACTCAAATTTGTTGAACAAAACGACTTACGTATTTTAAGCATGCTAACCTTTAGCCCGGTAAGCAAATTAAAAAAAAAAAAACGCAATATGTAGGCTACACGAGAACGGAGACGTCGAGTAACCAAAACAAATGCGTTAAACAAATTCGTACACGTTATTTATCAATTTAACTCTAGAATTAAAGGATATACAACGAGAAACAACGTTTGACAACCTTTAAACAGTTTTAATAACTATCTCAAAAATTGTCGCTCTGATGCAAACAACTGATGAGTTATCTACTTAAATTTGTTGAACAAAACGACTTACGTATTCTAAGCATGCTAACCTTTAGCCCGGTAAGCAAATTAAAAAAAAACGCAATATGTAGGCTACACAAGAACGGAGACGTCGAGTAACCAAAACAAATGCGTTAAACAAATTCGTACACGTTATTTATCAATTTAACTTCAGAATTAAAGGATATACAACGAGAAACAACGTTTGACAACCTTTAAACAGTTTTAATAACTATCTCAAAAATTGTCGCTCTGATGCAAACAACTGCTGAGTTATCTACTCAAATTTGTTGAACAAAACGACTTACGTATTTTAAGCATGCTAACCTTTAGCCCGGTAAGCAAATTAAAAAAAAAACGCAATATGTAGGCTACACGAGAACGGAGACGTCGAGTAACCAAAACAAATGCGTTAAACAAATTCGTACACGTTATTATCAATTTAACTCTAGAATTAAAGGATATACAACGAGAAACAACGTTTGACAACCTTTAAATAGTTTTAATAACTATCTCAAAAATTGTCGCTCTGATGCAAACAACTGCTGAGTTATCTACTCAAATTTGTTGAACAAAACGGCTTACGTATTTTAAGCATGCTAGCCTTTAGCCCGGTAAACAAAAAACGCAATATGTAGGCTACACGAGAACGGAGACGTCGAGTAACCAAAACAAATGCGTAAAACAAATTCGTACACGTTATTTATCAATTTAACTCTAGAATTAAAGGATATACAACGAGAAACAACGTTTGACAACCTTTAAACAGTTTAAATAACTATCTCAAAAATTGTCGCTCTGATGCAAACAACTGATGAGTTATCTACTTAAATTTGTTGAACAAAACGACTTACGTATTTTAAGCATGCTAACCTTTAGTCCGGTAAGCAAATTAAAAAAAAAACGCAATATGTAGGCTACACGAGAACGGAGACGTCGAGTAACCAAAACAAATGCGTTAAACAAATTCGTACACGTTATTTATCAATTTAACTCTAGAATTAAAGGATATACAACGAGAAACAACGTTTGAAAACCTTTAAACAGTTTTAATAACTATCTCAAAAATTGTCGCTCTGATGCAAACAACTGATGAGTTATCTACTTAAATTTGTTGAACAAAACGACTTACGTATTTTAAGCATGCTAACCTTTAGCCCGGTAAGCAAATTAAAAAAAAACGCAATATGTAGGCTACACAAGAACGGAGACGTCGAGTAACCAAAACAAATGCGTTAAACAAATTCGTACACGTTATTTGTCAATTTAACTCTAGAATTAAAGGATATACAACGAGAAAAAAAATTTGACAACCATTAAACAGTTTTAATAACTATCTCAAAAATTGTCGCTCTGATGCAAACAACTGCTGAGTTATCTACTCAAATTTGTTGAACAAAACGACTTACGTATTTTAAGCATGCTAACCTTTAGCCCGGTAAGCAAATTAAAAAAAAAAACGCAATATGTAGGCTACACGAGAACGGAGACGTCGAGTAACCAAAACAAATGCGTTAAACAAATTCGTACACGTTATTTATCAATTTAACTCTAGAATTAAAGGATATACAACGAGAAACAACGTTTGACAACCTTTAAATAGTTTTAATAAATATCTCAAAAATTGTCGCTCTGATGCAAACAACTGCTGAGTTATCTACTCAAATTTGTTGAACAAAACGACTTACGTATTTTAAGCATGCTAGCCTTTAGCCCGGTAAGCAAATTAAAAAAAAAAACGCAATATGTAGGCTACACGAGAACGGAGACGTCGAGTAACCAAAACAAATGCGTTAAACAAATTCGTACACGTTATTTATCAATTTAACTCTAGAATTAAAGGATATACAACGAGAAACAACGTTTGACAACCTTTAAACAGTTTTAATAACTATCTCAAAAATTGTCGCTCTGATGCAAACAACTGATGAGTTATCTACTTAAATTTGTTGAACAAAACGACTTACGTATTTTAAGCATGCTAACCTTTAGCCCGGTAAGCAAATAAAAAAAAACGCAATATGTGGGCTACACGAGAACGGAGACGTCGAGTAACCAAAACAAATGCGTTAAACAAATTCGTACACGTTATTTATCAATTTAACTCAAAATTAAAGGATATACAACGAGAAACAACGTTTGACAACCTTTAAACAGTTTTAATAACTATCTCAAAAATTGTCGCTCTGATGCAAACAACTGCTGAGTTATCTACTCAAATTTGTTGAACAAAACGACTTACGTATTTTAAGCATGCTAACCTTTAGCCCGGTAAGCAAATTAAAAAAAAAACGCAATATGTAGGCTACACGAGAACGGAGACATCGAGTAACCAAAACAAATGCGTTAAACAAATTCGTACACGTTATTTATCAATTTAACTCTAGAATTAAAGGATATACAACGAGAAACAACGTTTGACAACCTTTAAATAGTTTTAATAACTATCTCAAAAATTGTCGCTCTGATGCAAACAACTGCTGAGTTATCTACTCAAATTTGTTGAACAAAACGACTTACGTATTTTAAGCATGCTAACCTTTAGCCCGGTAAGCAAATTAAAAAAAAAACGCAATATGTAGGCTACACGAGAACGGAGACGTCGAGTGACCAAAACAAATGCGTTAAACAAATTCGTACACGTTATTTATCAATTTAACTCTAGAATTAAAGGATATACAACGAGAAACAACGTTTGACAACCTTTAAACAGTTTTAATAACTATCTCAAAAATTGTCGCTCTGATGCAAACAACTGCTGAGTTATCTACTCAAATTTGTTGAACAAAACGACTTACGTATTTTAAGCATGCTAACCTTTAGCCCGGTAAGCAAATTAAAAAAAAAAACGCAATATGTAGGCTACACGAGAACGGAGACGTCGAGTAACCAAAGCAAATGCGTTAAACAAATTCGTACACGTTATTTATCAATTTAACTCTAGAATTGAAGGATATACAACGAGAAACAACGTTTGACAACCTTTAAACAGTTTTAATAACTATCTCAAAAATTGTCGCTCTGATGCAAACAACTGCTGAGTTATCTACTAAAATTTGTTGAACAAAACGACTTACGTATTTTAAGCATGCTAACCTTTAGCCCGGTAAGCAAATTAAAAAAAAAAACGCAATATGTAGGCTACACGAGAACGGAGACGTCGAGTAACCAAAACAAATGCGTTAAACAAATTCGTACACGTTATTTATCAATTTAACTCTAGAATTAAAAGATATACAACGAGAAGCAACGTTTGACAACCTTTAAACAGTTTTAATAACTATCTCAAAAATTGTCGCTCTGATGCAAACAACTGCTGAGTTATCTACTCAAATTTGTTGAACAAAACGACTTACGTATTTTAAGCATGCTAATCTTTAGCCCGGTAAGCAAATTAAAAAAAAAAACGCAATATGTAGGCTACACGAGAACGGAGACGTCGAGTAACCAAAACAAATGCGTTAAACAAATTCGTACACGTTATTTATCAATTTAACTCTAAAATTAAAGGATATACAACGAGAAACAACGTTTGACAACCTTTAAACAGTTTTAATAACTATCTCA
Source organism: Eurosta solidaginis (assembly GCF_040869045.1). NCBI lineage: Eukaryota > Metazoa > Arthropoda > Insecta > Diptera > Tephritidae > Eurosta > Eurosta solidaginis. Next base: position 337,715 of record NW_027136881.1, on the reverse strand, counting down.
AAAATTGTCGCTCTGATGGAAACAACTGCTGAGTTATCTACTCAAATTTGTTGAACAAAACTACTTACGTATTTTAAGCATGCTAACCTTTAGCCCGGTAAGCACATTAAAAAAAAAACGCAATATGTAGGCTACACGAGAACGGAGACGTCGAGTAACCAAAACAAATGCGTTAAACAAATTCGTACACGTTATTTATCAATTTAACTCTAGAATTAAAGGATATACAACGAGAAACAACGTTTGACAACCTTTAAATAGTTTTAATAACTATCTCAAAAATTGTCGCTCTGATGCAAACATCTGCTGAGTTATCTACTCAAATTTGTTGAACAAAACGACTTACGTATTTTAAGCATGCTAACCTTTAGCCCGGTAAGCAAATTAAAAAAAACGCAATATGTAGGCTACACGAGAACGGAGCCGTCGAGTAACCAAAACAAATGCGTTAAACAAATTCGTACACGTTATTTATCAATTTAACTCTAGAATTAAAGGATATACAACGAGAAACAACGTTTGACAACCTTTAAACAGTTTTAATAACTATCTCAAAAATTGTCGCTCTGATGGAAACAACTGCTAAGTTATCTACTCAAATTTGTAGAACAAAACGACTTACGTATTTTAAGCAGGCTAACCTTTAGCCCGGTAAGCAAATTAAAAAAAAAAACGCAATATGTAGGCTACACGAGAACGGAGACGTCGAGTAACCAAAACAAATGCGTTAAACAAATTCGTACACGTTATTTATCAATTTAACTCTAGAATTAAAGGATATACAACGAGAAACAACGTTTGACAACCTTTAAACAGTTTTAATAACTATCTCAAAAATTGTCGCTCTGATGCAAACAACTGATGAGTTATCTACTTAAATTTGTTGAACAAAACGACTTACGTATTTTAAGCATGCTAGCCTTTAGCCCGGTAAGCAAATTAAAAAAAAAAACGCAATATGTAGTCTACACGAGAACGGAGACGTCGAGTAACCAAAACAAATGCGTTAAACAAATTCGTACACGTTATTTATCAATTTAGCTCTAGAATTAAAGGATATACAACGAGAAACAACGTTTTACAACCTTTAAACAGTTTTAATACCTATCTCAAAAATTGTCGCTCTGATGCAAACAACTGCTGAGTTATCTACCCAAATTTGTTGAACAAAACGACTTACGTATTTTAAGCATGCTAACCTTTAGCCCGGTAAGCAAATTAAAAAAAAAAAAACGCAATATGTAGGCTACACGAGAACGGAGACGTCGAGTAACCAAAACAAATGCGTTAAACAAATTCGTACACGTTATTTATCAATTTAACTCTAGAATTAAAGGATATACAACGAGAAACAACGTTTGACAACCTTTAAACAGTTTTAATAACTATCTCAAAAATTGTCGCTCTGATGGAAACAACTGCTGAGTTATCTACCTAAATTTGTTGAACAAAACGACTTAAGTATTTTAAGCATGCTAACCTTTAGCCCGGTAAGCAAATTAAAAAAAAAACGCAATATGTAGGCTACACGAGAACGGAGACGTCGAGTAACCAAAACAAATGCGTTAAAAAAAATCGTACACGTTATTTATCAATTTAGCTCTAGAATTTAAGGATATACAACGAGAAACATCGTTTGACAACCTTTAAATAGTTTTAATAACTATCTCAAAAATTGTCGCTCTGATGGAAACAACTGCTGAGTTATCTACTCAAATTTGTTGAACAAAACGACTTACGTATTTTAAGCATGCTAACCTTTAGCCCGGTAAGCAAATTAAAAAAAAACGCAATATGTAGGCTACACGAGAACGGAGACGTCGAGTAACCAAAACAAATGCGTTAAACAAATTCGTACACGTTATTTATCAATTTAACTCTAGAATTAAAGGATATACAACGAGAAACAACGTTTGACAACCTTTAAACAGTTTTAATAACTATCTCAAAAATTGTCGCTCTGATGCAAACAACTGCTGAGTTATCTACTCAAATTTGTTGAACAAAACGACTTACGTATTTTAAGCATGCTAACCTTTAGCCCGGTAAGCAAATTAAAAAAAAAAAAACGCAATATGTAGGCTACACGAGAACGGAGACGTCGAGTAACCAAAACAAATGCGTTAAACAAATTCGTACACGTTATTTATCAATTTAACTCTAGAATTAAAGGATATACAACGAGAAACAACGTTTGACAACCTTTAAACAGTTTTAATAACTATCTCAAAAATTGTCGCTCTGATGCAAACAACTGATGAGTTATCTACTTAAATTTGTTGAACAAAACGACTTACGTATTCTAAGCATGCTAACCTTTAGCCCGGTAAGCAAATTAAAAAAAAACGTAATATGTAGGCTACACAAGAACGGAGACGTCGAGTAACCAAAACAAATGCGTTAAACAAATTCGTACACGTTATTTATCAATTTAACTTCAGAATTAAAGGATATACAACGAGAAACAACGTTTGACAACCTTTAAACAGTTTTAATAACTATCTCAAAAATTGTCGCTCTGATGCAAACAACTGCTGAGTTATCTACTCAAATTTGTTGAACAAAACGACTTACGTATTTTAAGCATGCTAACCTTTAGCCCGGTAAGCAAATTAAAAAAAAAACGCAATATGTAGGCTACACGAGAACGGAGACGTCGAGTAACCAAAACAAATGCGTTAAACAAATTCGTACACGTTATTATCAATTTAACTCTAGAATTAAAGGATATACAACGAGAAACAACGTTTGACAACCTTTAAATAGTTTTAATAACTATCTCAAAAATTGTCGCTCTGATGCAAACAACTGCTGAGTTATCTACTCAAATTTGTTGAACAAAACGACTTACGTATTTTAAGCATGCTAGCCTTTAGCCCGGTAAACAAATTAAAAAAAAAAACGCAATATGTAGGCTACACGAGAACGGAGACGTCGAGTAACCAAAACAAATGCGTAAAACAAATTCGTACACGTTATTTATCAATTTAACTCTAGAATTAAAGGATATACAACGAGAAACAACGTTTGACAACCTTTAAACAGTTTAAATAACTATCTCAAAAATTGTCGCTCTGATGCAAACAACTGATGAGTTATCTACTTAAATTTGTTGAACAAAACGACTTACGTATTTTAAGCATGCTAACCTTTAGTCCGGTAAGCAAATTAAAAAAAAAACGCAATATGTAGGCTACACGAGAACAGAGACGTCGAGTAACCAAAACAAATGCGTTAAACAAATTCGTACACGTTATTTATCAATTTAACTCTAGAATTAAAGGATATACAACGAGAAACAACGTTTGACAACCTTTAAACAGTTTTAATAACTATCTCAAAAATTGTCGCTCTGATGCAAACAACTGATGAGTTATCTACTTAAATTTGTTGAACAAAACGACTTACGTATTTTAAGCATGCTAACCTTTAGCCCGGTAAGCAAATTAAAAAAAAACGCAATATGTAGGCTACACAAGAACGGAGACGTCGAGTAACCAAAACAAATGCGTTAAACAAATTCGTACACGTTATTTGTCAATTTAACTCTAGAATTAAAGGATATACAACGAGAAACAAAATTTGACAACCATTAAACAGTTTTAATAACTATCTCAAAAATTGTCGCTCTGATGCACACAACTGCTGAGTTATCTACTCAAATTTGTTGAACAAAACGACTTACGTATTTTAAGCATGCTAACCTTTAGCCCGGTAAGCAAATTAAAAAAAAAAACGCAATATGTAGGCTACACGAGAACGGAGACGTCGAGTAACCAAAACAAATGCGTTAAACAAATTCGTACACGTTATTTATCAATTTAACTCTAGAATTAAAGGATATACAACGAGAAACAACGTTTGACAACCTTTAAATAGTTTTAATAAATATCTCAAAAATTGTCGCTCTGATGCAAACAACTGCTGAGTTATCTACTCAAATTTGTTGAACAAAACGACTTACGTATTTTAAGCATGCTAGCCTTTAGCCCGGTAAGCAAATTAAAAAAAAAAACGCAATATGTAGGCTACACGAGAACGGAGACGTCGAGTAACCAAAACAAATGCGTTAAACAAATTCGTACACGTTATTTATCAATTTAACTCTAGAATTAAAGGATATACAACGAGAAACAACGTTTGACAACCTTTAAACAGTTTTAATAACTATCTCAAAAATTGTCGCTCTGATGCAAACAACTGATGAGTTATCTACTTAAATTTGTTGAACAAAACGACTTACGTATTTTAAGCATGCTAACCTTTAGTCCGGTAAGCAAATTAAAAAAAAAAACGCAATATGTAGGCTACACGAGAACGGAGACGTCGAGTAACCAAAACAAATGCGTTAAACAAATTCGTACATGTTATTTATCAATTTAACTCTAGAACTAAAGGATATACAACGAGAAACAACGTTTGACAACCTTTAAACAGTTTTAATAACTATCTCAAAAATTGTCGCTCTGATACAAACAACTGCTGAGTTATCTACTCAAATTTGTTGAACAAAACGACTTACGTATTTTGAGCATGCTAACCTTTAGCCCGGTAAGCTAATTAAAAAAAAAAAAACGCAATATGTAGGCTACACGAGAACGGAGCCATCGAGTAACCAAAACAAATGCGTTAAACAAATTCGTACACGTTATTTATCAATTTAACTCTAGAATTAAAGGATATACAACGAGAAACAACGTTTGACAACCTTTAAACAGTTTTAATAACTATCTCAAAAATTGTCGCTCTGATGGAAACAACTGCTGAGTTATCTACTCAAATTTGTTGAACAAAACGACTTACGTATTTTAAGCATGCTAACCTTTAGCCCGGTAAGCAAATTAAAAAAAAACGCAATATGTAGGCTACACGAGACGGAGACGTCGAGTAACCAAAACAAATGCGTTAAACAAATTCGTACACGTTATTTATCAATTTAACTCTAGAATTAAAGGATATAAAACGAGAAACAACGTTTGACAACCTTTAAACAGTTTTAATAACTATCTCAAAAATTGTCGCTCTGATGGAAACAACTGCTGAGTTATCTACTTAAATTTGTTGAACAAAACGAATTACGTATTTTAAGCATGTTAACCTTTAGCCCGGTAAGCAAATTAAAAAAACGCAATATGTAGGCTACACGAGAACGGAGACGTCGAGTAACCAAAACAAATGCGTTAAACAAATTCGTACACGTTATTTATCAATTTAACTCTAGAATTAAAGGATATACAACGAGAAACAACGTTTAACAACCTTTAAACAGTTTTAATAACTATCTCAAAAATTGTCGCTCTGATGCAAACAACTGCTGAGTTATCTACTCAAATTTGTTGAACAAAACGACTTACGTATTTTAAGCATGCTAACCTTTAGCCCGGTAAGCAAATTTAAAAAAAAAAAACGCAATATGTAGGCTACACGAGAACGGAGACGTCTAGTAACCAAAACAAATGCGTTAAACAAATTCGTACACGTTATTTATCAATTTAACTCTAGAATTAAAGGATATACAACGAGAAACAACATTTGACAACCTTTAAACAGTTTTAATAACTATCTCAAAAATTGTCGCTCTGATGCAAACAACTGCTGAGTTATCTACTAAAATTTGTTGAACAAAACGACTTACGTATTTTAAGCATGCTAACCTTTAGCCCGCTAAGCAAATTAAATAAAAAACGCAATATGTAGGCTACACGAGAACGGAGACGTCGAGTAACCAAAACAAATGCGTTAAACAAATTCGTACACGTTATTTATCAATATAACTCTAGAATTAAAGGATATACAACGAGAAACAACGTTTGACAACCTTTAAACAGTTTTAATAACTATCTCAAAAATTGTCGCTCTGATGCAAACACCTGCTGAGTTATCTACTCAAATTTGTTGAACAAAACGACTTACGTATTTTAAGCATGCTAACCTTTAGCCCGGTAAGCAAATTAAAAAAAAAAACCGCAATATGTAGGCTACACGAGAACGGAGACGTCGAGTAACCAAAACAAATGCGTTAAACAAATTCGTACACGTTATTTATCAATTTAACTCTAGAATTAAAGGATATACAACGAGAAAGAACGTTTGACAACCTTTAAACAGTTTTAATAACTATCTCAAAAATTGTCGCTCTGATGCAAACAACTGATGAGTTATCTACTTAAATTTGTTGAACAAAACGACTTACGTATTTTAAGCATGCTAACCTTTAGTCCGGTAAGCAAATTAAAAAAAAAACGCAATATGTAGGCTACACGAGAACGGAGACGTCGAGTAACCAAAACAAATGCGTTAAACAAATTCGTACACGTTATTTATCAATTTAACTCTAGAATTAAAGGATATACAACGAGAAAGAACGTTTGACAACTTTTAAACAGTTTTAATAACTATCTCAAAAATTGTCGCTCTGATGCAAACAACTGATGAGTTATCTACTTAAATTTGTTGAACAAAACGACTTACGTATTTTAAGCATGCTAACCTTTAGTCCGGTAAGCAAATTAAAAAAAAAACGCAATATGTAGGCTACACGAGAACGGAGACGTCGAATAACCAAAACAAATGCGTTAAACAAATTCGTACACGTTATTTATCAATTTAACTCTAGAATTAAAGGATATACAACGAGAAACAACGTTTGACAACCTTTAAACAGTTTTAATAACTATCTCAAAAATTGTCGCTCTGATGCAAACAACTGCTGAGTTATCTACTCAAATTTGTTGAACAAAACGACTTACGTATTTTAAGCATGCTAACCTTTAGCCCGGTAAGCAAATTAAAAAAAAAAAAAACGCAATATGTAGGCTACACGAGAACGGAGCCATCGAGTAACCAAAACAAATGCGTTAAACAAATTCGTACACGTTATTTATCAATTTAACTCTAGAATTAAAGGATATACAACGAGAAACAACGTTTGACAACCTTTAAACAGTTTTAATAACTATCTCAAAAATTGTCGCTCTGATGGAAACAACTGCTGAGTTATCTACTCAAATTTGTTGAACAAAACAACTTACGTATTTTAAGCATGCTAACCTTTAGCCCGGTAAGCAAATTAAAAAAAAACGCAATATGTAGGCTACACGAGACGGAGACGTCGAGTAACCAAAACAAATGCGTTAAACAAATTCGTACACGTTATTTATCAATTTAACTCTAGAATTAAAGGATATACAACGAGAAACAACGTTTGACAACCTTTAAACAGTTTTAATAACTATCTCAAAAATTGTCGCTCTGATGGAAACAACTGCTGAGTTATCTACTCAAATTTGTTGAACAAAACGACTTACGTATTTTAAGCATGCTAACCTTTAACCCGGTAAGCAAATTAAAATAAAACGCAATATGTAGGCTACACGAGAACGGAGAAGTCGAGTATCCAAAACAAATGCGTTAAACAAATTCGTACACGTTATTTATCAATTTAACATTAGTATTAAAGATATACAACGAGAAACAACGTTTGACAACCTTTAAACAGTTTTAATAACTATCTCAAAAATTGTCGCTCTGATGCAAACAACTGATGAGTTATCTATTTAAATTTGTTGAACAAAACGACTTACGTATTTTAAGCATGCTAACCTTTAGTCCGGTAAGCAAATTAAAAAAAAAAAAAACGCAATATGTAGGCTACACGAGAACGGAGACGTCGAGTAACCAAAACAAATGCGTTAAACAAATTCGTACACGTTATTTATCAATTTAACTCTAGAATTAAAGGATATACAACGAGAAACAACGTTTGACAACCTTTAAACAGTTTTAATAACTATCTCAAAAATTGTCGCTCTGATGCAAACAACTGATGAGTTATCTACTTAAATTTGTTGAACAAAACGACTTACGTATTTTAAGCATGCTAACCTTTAGCCCGGTAAGCAAATTAAAAAAAAACGCAATATGTAGGCTACACAAGAACGGAGACGTCGAGTAAACAAAACAAATGCGTTAAACAAATTCGTACACGTTATTTATCAATTTAACTCTAGAATTAAAGGATACACAACGAGAAACAACGTTTGACAACCTTTAAACAGTTTTAATAACTATCTCAAAAATTGTCGCTCTGATGCAAACAACTGCTGAGTTATCTACTCAAATTTGTTGAACAAAACGACTTACGTATTTTAAGCATGCTAACCTTTAGCCCGGTAAGCAAATTAAAAAAAAAAACGCAATATGTAGGCTACACGAGAACGGAGACGTCGAGTAACCAAAACAAATGCGTTAAACAAATTCGTACACGTTATTTATCAATTTAACTCTAGAATTAAAGGATATACAACGAGAAACAACGTTTGACAACCTTTAAATAGTTTTAATAACTATCTCAAAAATTGTCGCTCTGATGCAAACAACTGCTGAGTTATCTACTCAAATTTGTTGAACAAAACGACTTACGTATTTTAAGCATGCTAGCCTTTAGCCCGGTAAGCAAATTAAAAAAAAAACGCAATATGTAGGCTACACGAGAACGGAGACGTCGAGTAACCAAAACAAATGCGTTAAACAAATTTGTACACGTTATTTATCAATTTAACTCTAGAATTAAAGGATATACAACGAGAAACAACGTTTGACAACCTTTAAACAGTTTTAATAACAATCTCAAAAATTGTCGCTCTGATGCAAACAACTGATGAGTTATCTACTTAAATTTGTTGAACAAAACGACTTACGTATTTTAAGCATGCTAACCTTTAGTCCGGTAAGCAAATTAAAAAAAAAAACGCAATATGTAGGCTACACGAGAACGGAGACGTCGAGTAACCAAAACAAATGCGTTAAACAAATTCGTACACGTTATTTATCAATTTAACTCTAGAATTAAAGGATATACAACGAGAAACAACGTTTGACAACCTTTAAACAGTTTTAATAACTATCTCAAAAATTGTCGCTCTGATGCAAACAACTGCTGAGTTATCTACTCAAATTTGTTGAACAAAACGACTTACGTATTTTAAGCATGCTAACCTTTAGCCCGGTAAGCAAATTAAAAAAAAAAAACGCAATATGTAGGCTACACGAGAACGGAGCCGTCGAGTAACCAAAACAAATGTGTTAAACAAATTCGTACACGTTATTTATCAATTTAACTCTAGAATTAAAGGATATACAACGAGAAACAACGTTTGACAACCTTTAAACAGTTTCAATAACTATCTCAAAAATTGTCGCTCTGATGGAAACAACTGCTGAGTTATCTACTCAAATTTGTTGAACAAAACGACTTACGTATTTTAAGCATGCTAACCTTTAGCCCGGTAAGCAAATTAAAAAAAAAACGCAATATGTAGGCTACACGAGACGGAGACGTCGAGTAACCAAAACAAATGCGTTAAACAAATTCGTACACGTTATTTATCAATTTAACTCTAGAATTAAAGGATATACAACGAGAAACAACGTTTGACAACCTTTAAACAGGTTTAATAACTATCTCAAAAATTGTCGCTCTGATGGAAACAACTGCTGAGTTATCTACTCAAATTTGTTGAACAAAACGACTTACGTATTTTAAGCATGCTAACCTTTAGCCCGGTAAGCAAATTAAAAAAAAACGCAATATGTAGGCTACACAAGAACGGAGACGTCGAGTAACCAAAACAAATGCGTTAAACAAATTCGTACACGTTATTTATCAATTTAACATTAGAATTAAAGGATATACAACGAGAAACAACGTTTGACAACCTTTAAACAGTTTTAATAACTATCTCAAAAATTGTCGCTCTGATGCAAACAACTGATGAGTTATCTACTTAAATTTGTTGAACAAAACGACTTACGTATTTTAAACATGCTAACCTTTAGCTCGGTAAGCAAATTAAAAAAAAAACGCAATATGTAGGCTACACGAGAACGGAGACGTCGAGTAACCAAAACAAATGCGTTAAACAAATTCGTACACGTTATTTATCAATTTAACTCTAGAATTAAAGGATATACAACGAGAAACAACGTTTGACAACCTTTAAACAGTTTTAATAACTATCTCAAAAATTGTCGCTCTGATGGAAACAACTGCTGAGTTATCTACTCAAATTTGTTGAACAAAACGACTTACGTATTTTAAACATGCTAACCTTTAGCCCGGTAAGCAAATTAAAAAAAAAAAAACGCAATATGTAGGCTACACGAGAACGGAGACGTCGAGTAACCAAAACAAATGCGTTAAACGAATTCGTACACGTTATTTATCAATTTAACTCTAGAATTAAAGGATATACAACGATAAACAACGTTTGACAACCTTTAAACAGTTTTAATAACTATCTCATAAATTGTCGCTCTGATGCAAACAACTGATGAGTTATCTACTTAAATTTGTTGAACAAAACGACTTACGTATTTTAAACATGCTAAACTTTAGCCCGGTAAGCAAATTAAAAAAAAAACGCAATATGTAGGCTACACGAGAACGGAGACGTCGAGTAACCAAAACAAATGCGTTAAACAAATTCGTACACGTTATTTATCAATTTAACTCTAGAATTAAAGGATATACAACGAGAAACAACGTTTGACAACCTTTAAACAGTTTTAATAACTATCTCAAAAATTGTCGCTCTGATGCAAACAACTGATGAGTTATCTACTTAAATTTGTTGAACAAAACGAATTACGTATTTTAAGCATGCTAACCTTTAGCCCGGTAAGCAAATTAAAAAAACGCAATATGTAGGCTACACGAGAACGGAGACGTCGAGTAACCAAAACAAATGCGTTAAACAAATTCGTACACGTTATTTATCAATTTAACTCTAGAATTAAAGGATATACAACGAGAAACAACGTTTGACAACCTTTAAACAGTTTTAATAACTATCTCAAAAATTGTCGCTCTGATGCAAACAACTGCTGAGTTATCTACTCAAATTTTTTGAACAAAACGACTTACGTATTTTAAGCATGCTAACCTTTAGCCCGGTAAGCAAATTAAAAAAAAACGCAATATGTAGGCTACACGAGAACGGAGCCGTCGAGTAACCAAAACAAATGGGTTAAACAAATCCGTACACGTTATTTATCAATTTAACTCTAGAATTAAATGATATACAACGAGAAACAACGTTTGACAACCTTTAAACAGTTTTAATAACTATCTCAAAAATTGTCGCTCTGATGCAAACAACTGCTGAGTTATCTACTCAAATTTGTTGAACAAAACCACTTACGTATTTTAAGCATGCTAACCTTTAGCCCGGTAAGCAAATTAAAAAAAAAAACGCAATATGTAGGCTACACGAGAACGGAGACGTCGAGTAACCAAAACAAATGCGTTAAACAAATTCGTACACGTTATTTATCAATTTAACTCTAGAATTAAAGGATATACAACGAGAAACAACGTTTGACAACATTTAACAGTTTTAATAACTATCTCAAAAATTGTCGCTCTGATGCAAACAACTGATGAGTTATCTACTTAAATTTGTTGAACAAAACGACTTACGTATTTTAAGCATGCTAACCTTTAGTCCGGTAAGCAAATTAAAAAAAAAACGCAATATGTAGGCTACACGAGAACGGAGACGTCGAGTAACCAAAACAAATGCGTTAAACAAATTCGTACACGTTATTTATCAATTTAACTCTAGAATTAAAGGATATACAACGAGAAACAACGTTTGACAACCTTTGAACAGTTTTAATAACTATCTCAAAAATTGTCGCTCTGATGCAAACAACTGATGAGTTATCTACTTAAATTTGTTGAACAAAACGACTTACGTATTTTAAGCATGCTAACCTTTAGCCCGGTAAGCAAATTTAAAAAAAAAACGCAATATGTAGGCTACACGAGAACGGAGCCGTCGAGTAACCAAAACAAATGCGTTAAACAAATTCGTACACGTTATTTATCAATTTAACTCTATAATTAAAGGATATACAACGAGAAAAAACGTTTGACAACCTTTAAACAGTTTTAATAACTATCTCAAAAATTGTCGCTCTGATGGAAACAACTGCTGAGTTATCTACTCAAATTTGTTGAACAAAACAACTTACGTATTTTAAGCATGCTAACCTTTAGCCCGGTAAGCAAATTAAAAAAAAACGCAATATGTAGGCTACACGAGACGGAGACGTCGAGTAACCAAAACAAATGCGTTAAACAAATTCGTACACGTTATTTATCAATTTAACTCTAGAATTAAAGGATATACAACGAGAAACAACGTTTGACAACCTTTAAACAGTTTTAATAACTATCTCAAAAATTGTCGCTCTGATGGAAACAACTGCTGAGTTATCTACTCAAATTTGTTGAACAAAACGACTTACGTATTTTAAGCATGCTAACCTTTAGCCCGGTAAGCAAATTAAAATAAAACGCAATATGTAGGCTACACGAGAACGGAGAAGTCGAGTAACCAAAACAAATGCGTTAAACAAATTCGTACACGTTATTTATCAATTTAACATTAGTATTAAAGATATACAACGAGAAACAACGTTTGACAACCTTTAAACAGTTTTAATAACTATCTCAAAAATTGTCGCTCTGATGCAAACAACTGATGAGTTATCTATTTAAATTTGTTGAACAAAACGACTTACGTATTTTAAGCATGCTAACCTTTAGTCCGGTAAGCAAATTAAAAAAAAAAAAACGCAATATGTAGGCTACACGAGAACGGAGACCTCGAGTAACCAAAACAAATGCGTTAAACAAATTCGTACACGTTATTTATCAATTTAACTCTAGAATTAAAGGATATACAACGAGAAACAACGTTTGACAACCTTTAAACAGTTTTAATAACTATCTCAAAAATTGTCGCTCTGATGCAAACAACTGATGAGTTATCTACTTAAATTTGTTGAACAAAACGACTTACGTATTTTAAGCATGCTAACCTTTAGCCCGGTAAGCAAATTAAAAAAAAACGCAATATGTAGGCTACACAAGAACGGAGACGTCGAGTAACCAAAACAAATGCGTTAAACAAATTCGTACACGTTATTTATCAATTTAACTCTAGAATTAAAGGATACACAACGAGAAACAACGTTTGACAACCTTTAAACAGTTTTAATAACTATCTCAAAAATTGTCGCTCTGATGCAAACAGCTGCTGAGTTATCTACTCAAATTTGTTGAACAAAACGACTTACGTATTTTAAGCATGCTAACCTTTAGCCCGGTAAGCAAATTAAAAAAAAAACGCAATATGTAGGCTACACGAGAACGGAGACGTCGAGTAACCAAAACAAATGCGTTAAACAAATTCGTACACGTTATTTATCAATTTAGCTCTGGAATTAAAGGATATACAACGAGAAACAACGTTTGACAACCTTTAAATAGTTTTAATAACTATCTCAAAAATTGTCGCTCTGATGCAAACAACTGCTGAGTTATCTACTCAAATTTGTTGAACAAAACGACTTACGTATTTTAAGCATGCTAGCCTTTAGCCCGGTAAGCAAATTAAAAAAAAACGCAATATGTAGGCTACACGGGAACGGAGACATCGAGTAACCAAAACAAATGCGTTAAACAAATTTGTACACGTTATTTATCAATTTAACTCTAGAATTAAAGGATATACAACGAGAAACAACGTTTGACAACCTTTAAACAGTTTTAATAACAATCTCAAAAATTGTCGCTCTGATGCAAACAACTGATGAGTTATCTACTTAAATTTGTTGAACAAAACGACTTACGTATTTTAAGCATGCTAACCTTTAGCCCGGTAAGCAAATTAAAAAAAAAACGCAATATGTAGGCTACACGAGAACGGAGACGTCGAGTAACCAAAACAAATGCGTTAAACAAATTCGTACACGTTATTTATCAATTTAGCTCTAGAATTAAAGGATATACAACGAGAAACAACGTTTGACAACCTTTAAATAGTTTTAATAACTATCTCAAAAATTGTCGCTCTGATGCAAACAACTGCTGAGTTATCTACTCAAATTTGTTGAACAAAACGACTTACGTATTTTAAGCATGCTAGCCTTTAGCCCGGTAAGCAAATTAAAAAAAAACGCAATATGTAGGCTACACGAGAACGGAGACGTCGAGTAACCAAAACAAATGCGTTAAACAAATTTGTACACGTTATTTATCAATTTAACTCTAGAATTAAAGGATACACAACGAGAAACAACGTTTGACAACCTTTAAACAGTTTTAATAACTATCTCAAAAATTGTCGCTCTGATGCAAACAACTGCTGAGTTATCTACTCAAATTTGTTGAACAAAACGACTTACGTATTTTAAGCATGCTAACCTTTAGCCCGGTAAGCAAATTAAAAAAAAAACGCAATATGTAGGCTACACGAGAACGGAGACGTCGAGTAACCAAAACAAATGCGTTAAACAAATTCGTACACGTTATTTATCAATTTAGCTCTAGAATTAAAGGATATACAACGAGAAACAACGTTTGACAACCTTTAAATAGTTTTAATAACTATCTCAAAAATTGTCGCTCTGATGCAAACAACTGCTGAGTTATCTACTCAAATTTGTTGAACAAAACGACTTACGTATTTTAAGCATGCTAACCTTTAGTCCGGTAAGCAAATTAAAAAAAAAAACGCAATATGTAGGCTACACGAGAACGGAGACGTCGAGTAACAAAAACAAATGCGTTAAACAAATTCGTACACGTTATTTATCAATTTAACTCTAGAATTAAAGGATATACAACGAGAAACAACGTTTGACAACCTTTAAACAGTTTTAATAACTATCTCAAAAATTTTCGCTCTGATGCAAACAACTGCTGAGTTATCTACTCAAATTTGTTGAACAAAACGACTTACGTATTTTAAGCATGCTAACCTTTAGCCCGGTAAGCAAATTAAAAAAAAAACGCAATATGTAGGCTACACGAGACGGAGACGTCGAGTAACCAAAACAAATGCGTTAAACAAATTCGTACACGTTAGTTATCAATTTAACTCTAGAATTAAAGGATATACAACGAGAAACAACGTTTGACAACCTTTAAACAGGTTTAATAACTATCTCAAAAATTGTCGCTCTGATGGAAACAACTGCTGAGTTATCTACTCAAATTTGTTGAACAAAACGACTTACGTATTTTAAGCATGCTAACCTTTAGCCCGGTAAGCAAATTAAAAAAAAACGCAATATGTAGGCTACACAAGAACGGAGACGTCGAGTAACCAAAACAAATGCGTTAAACCAATTCGTACACGTTATTTATCAATTTAACATTAGAATTAAAGGATATACAACGAGAAACAACGTTTGACAACCTTTAAACAGTTTTAATAACTATCTCAAAAATTGTCGCTCTGATGCAAACAACTGATGAGTTATCTACTTAAATTTGTTGAACAAAACGACTTACGTATTTTAAACATGCTAACCTTTAGCTCGGTAAGCAAATTAAAAAAAAAACGCAATATGTAGGCTACACGAGAACGGAGACGTCGAGTAACCAAAACAAATGCGTTAAACAAATTCGTACACGTTATTTATCAATTTAACTCTAGAATTAAAGGATATACAACGAGAAACAACGTTTGACAACCTTTAAACAGTTTTAATAACTATCTCAAAAATTGTCGCTCTGATGGAAACAACTGCTGAGTTATCTACTCAAATTTGTTGAACAAAACGACTTACGTATTTTAAACATGCTAACCTTTAGCCCGGTAAGCAAATTAAAAAAAAAAAAACGCAATATGTAGGCTACACGAGAACGGAGACGTCGAGTAACCAAAACAAATGCGTTAAACAAATTCGTACACGCTATTTATCAATTTAACCCTAGAATTAAAGGATATACAACGATAAACAACGTTTGACAACCTTTAAACAGTTTTAATAACTATCTCATAAATTGTCGCTCTGATGCAAACAACTGATGAGTTATCTACTTAAATTTGTTGAACAAAACGACTTACGTATTTTAAACATGCTAAACTTTAGCCCGGTAAGCAAATTAAAAAAAAAACGCAATATGTAGGCTACACGAGAACGGAGACGTCGAGTAACCAAAACAAATGCGTTAAACAAATTCGTACACGTTATTTATCAATTTAACTCTAGAATTAAAGGATATACAACGAGAAACAACGTTTGACAACCTTTAAACAGTTTTAATAACTATCTCAAAAATTGTCGCTCTGATGCAAACAACTGATGAGTTATCTACTTAAATTTGTTGAACAAAACGAATTACGTATTTTAAGCATGCTAACCTTTAGCCCGGTAAACAAATTAAAAAAACGCAATACGTAGGCTACACGAGAACGGAGACGTCGAGTAACCAAAACAAATGCGTTAAACAAATTCGTACACGTTATTTATCAATTTAACTCTAGAATTAAAGGATATACAACGAGAAACAACGTTTGACAACCTTTAAACAGTTTTAATAACTATCTCAAAAATTGTCGCTCTGATGCAAACAACTGCTGAGTTATCTACTCAAATTTGTTGAACAAAACGACTTACGTATTTTAAGCATGCTAACCTTTAGCCCGGTAAGCAAATTTAAAAAAGAAACGCAATATGTAGGCTACACGAGAACGGAGACGTCTAGTAACCAAAACCAATGCGTTAAACAAATTCGTACACGTTATTTATCAATTTAACTCTAGAATTAAAGGATATACAACGAGAAACAACATTTGACAACCTTTAAACAGTTTTAATAACTATCTCAAAAATTGTCGCTCTGATGCAAACAACTGCTGAGTTATCTACTCAAATTTGTTGAACAAAACGACTTACGTATTTTAAGCATGCTAACCTTTAGCCCGGTAAGCAAATTAAAAAAAACGCAATATGTAGGCTACACTAGAACGGAGACGTCGAGTAACCAAAACAAATGCGTTAAACAAATTCGTACACGTTATTTATCAATTTAACTCTAGAATTAAAGGATATACAACGAGAAACAACGTTTGACAACCTTTAAACAGTTTTAATAACTATCTCAAAAATTGTCGCTCTGATGGAAACAACTGCTGAGTTATCTACTCAAATTTGTTGAACAAAACGACTTACGTATTTTAAGCATGCTAACCTTTAGCCCGGTAAGCAAATTAAAAAAAAAACGCAATATGTAGGCTACACGAGAACGGAGCCGTCGAGTAACCAAAACAAATGGGTTAAACAAATCCGTACACGTTGTTTATCAATTTAACTCTAGAATTAAAGGATATACAACGAGAAACAACGTTTGACAACCCTTAAACAGTTTTAAAAACTATCTCAAAAATTGTCGCTCTGATGCAAACAACTGCTGAGTTATCTACTCAAATTTGTTGAACAAAACCACTTACGTATTTTAAGCATGCTAACCTTTAGCCCGGTAAGAAAATTAAAAAAAAAAAAACGCAATATGTAGGCTACACGAGAACGGAGACGTCGAGTAACCAAAACAAATGCGTTTAACAAATTCGTACACGTTATTTATCAATTTAACATTAGAATTAAAGGATATACAACGAGAAACAACGTTTGACAACCTTTAAACAGTTTTAATAACTATCTCAAAAATTTTCGCTCTGATGCAAACAACTGATGAGTTATCTACTTAAATTTGTTGAACAATACGACTTACGTATTTTAAGCATGCTAACCTTTAGCCCGGTAAGCAAATTAAAAAAAAAAACGCAATATGTAGGCTACATGAGAACGGAGACGTCGAGTAACCAAAACAAATGCGTTAAACAAATTCGTACACGTTATTTATCAATTTAACTCTAGAATTAAAGGATATACAACGAGAAACAACGTTTGACAACCTTTAAACAGTTTTAATAACTATCTCAAAAATTGTCGCTCTGATGGAAACAACTGCTGAGTTATCTACTCAAATTTGTTGAACAAAACGACTTACGTATTTTAAACATGCTAACCTTTAGCTCGGTAAGCAAATTAAAAAAAAAACGGAATATGTAGGCTACACGAGAACGGAGACGTCGAGTAACCAAAACAAATGCGTTAAACAAATTCGTACACGTTATTTATCAATTTAACATTAGAATTAAAGGATATACAACGAGAAACAACGTTTGACAACCTTTAAACAGTTTTAATAACTATCTCAAAAATTGTCGCTCTGATGGAAACAACTGCTGAGTTATCTACTCAAATTTGTTGAACAAAACGACTTACGTATTTTAAACATGCTAACCTTTAGCCCGGTAAGCAAATTAAAAAAAAAAAACGCAATATGTAGGCTACACGAGAACGGAGACGTCGAGTAACCAAAACAAATGCGTTAAACAAATTCGTACACGCTATTTATCAATTTAACCCTAGAATTAAAGGATATACAACGATAAACAACGTTTGACAACCTTTAAACAGTTTTAATAACTATCTCATAAATTGGCGCTCTGATGCAAACAACTGATGAGTTATCTACTTAAATTTGTTGAACAAAACGACTTACGTATTTTAAACATGCTAAACTTTAGCCCGGTAAGCAAATTAAAAAAAAAACGCAATATGTAGGCTACACGAGAACGGAGACGTCGAGTAACCAAAACAAATGCGTTAAACAAATTCGTACACGTTATTTATCAATTTAACTCTAGAATTAAAGGATATACAACGAGAAACAACGTTTGACAACCTTTAAACAGTTTTAATAACTATCTCAAAAATTGTCGCTCTGATGCAAACAACTGATGAGTTATCTACTTAAATTTGTTGAACAAAACGAATTACGTATTTTAAGCATGCTAACCTTTAGCCCGGTAAGCAAATTAAAAAAACGCAATATGTAGGCTACACGAGAACGGAGACGTCGAGTAACCAAAACAAATGCGTTAAACAAATTCGTACACGTTATTTATCAATTTAACTCTAGAATTAAAGGATATACAACGAGAAACAACGTTTGACAACCTTTAAACAGTTTTAATAACTATCTCAAAAATTGTCGCTCTGATGCAAACAACTGCTGAGTTATCTACTCAAATTTGTTGAACAAAACGACTTACGTATTTTAAGCATGCTAACCTTTAGCCCGGTAAGCAAATTTAAAAAAGAAACGCAATATGTAGGCTACACGAGAACGGAGACGTCTAGTAACCAAAACCAATGCGTTAAACAAATTCGTACACGTTATTTATCAATTTAACTCTAGAATTAAAGGATATACAACGAGAAACAACATTTGACAACCTTTAAACAGTTTTAATAACTATCTCAAAAATTGTCGCTCTGATGCAAACAACTGCTGAGTTATCTACTCAAATTTGTTGAACAAAACGACTTACGTATTTTAAGCATGCTAACCTTTAGCCCGGTAAGCAAATTAAAAAAAACGCAATATGTAGGCTACACGAGAACGGAGACGTCGAGTAACCAAAACAAATGCGTTAAACAAATTCGTACACGTTATTTATCAATTTAACTCTAGAATTAAAGGATATACAACGAGAAACAACGTTTGACAACCTTTAAACAGTTTTAATAACTATCTCAAAAATTGTCGCTCTGATGGAAACAACTGCTGAGTTATCTACTCAAATTTGTTGAACAAAACGACTTACGTATTTTAAGCATGCTAACCTTTAGCCCGGTAAGCAAATTAAAAAAAAAACGCAATATGTAGGCTACACGAGAACGGAGCCGTCGAGTAACCAAAACAAATGGGTTAAACAAATCCGTACACGTTGTTTATCAATTTAACTCTAGAATTAAAGGATATACAACGAGAAACAACGTTTGACAACCCTTAAACAGTTTTAAAAACTATCTCAAAAATTGTCGCTCTGATGCAAACAACTGCTGAGTTATCTACTCAAATTTGTTGAACAAAACCACTTACGTATTTTAAGCATGCTAACCTTTAGCCCGGTAAGAAAATTAAAAAAAAAAAAACGCAATATGTAGGCTACACGAGAACGGAGACGTCGAGTAACCAAAACAAATGCGTTTAACAAATTCGTACACGTTATTTATCAATTTAACATTAGAATTAAAGGATATACAACGAGAAACAACGTTTGACAACCTTTAAACAGTTTTAATAACTATCTCAAAAATTTTCGCTCTGATGCAAACAACTGATGAGTTATCTACTTAAATTTG
The DNA here is from genome assembly GCF_040869045.1 of Eurosta solidaginis. Lineage (NCBI taxonomy): Eukaryota > Metazoa > Arthropoda > Insecta > Diptera > Tephritidae > Eurosta > Eurosta solidaginis. The sequence continues at coordinate 317,636 of NW_027136881.1, read as the reverse complement.
TTGAACAATACGACTTACGTATTTTAAGCATGCTAACCTTTAGCCCGGTAAGCAAATTAAAAAAAAAAACGCAATATGTAGGCTACATGAGAACGGAGACGTCGAGTAACCAAAACAAATGCGTTAAACAAATTCGTATTTTAAGCATGCTAACCTTTAGCCCGGTAAGCAAATTAAAAAAAAAACGCAATATGTAGGCTACACGAGAACGGAGCCGTCGAGTAACCAAAACAAATGGGTTAAACAAATCCGTACACGTTGTTTATCAATTTAACTCTAGAATTAAAGGATATACAACGAGAAACAACGTTTGACAACCCTTAAACAGTTTTAAAAACTATCTCAAAAATTGTCGCTCTGATGCAAACAACTGCTGAGTTATCTACTCAAATTTGTTGAACAAAACCACTTACGTATTTTAAGCATGCTAACCTTTAGCCCGGTAAGAAAATTAAAAAAAAAAAACGCAATATGTAGGCTACACGAGAACGGAGACGTCGAGTAACCAAAACAAATGCGTTTAACAAATTCGTACACGTTATTTATCAATTTAACATTAGAATTAAAGGATATACAACGAGAAACAACGTTTGACAACCTTTAAACAGTTTTAATAACTATCTCAAAAATTTTCGCTCTGATGCAAACAACTGATGAGTTATCTACTTAAATTTGTTGAACAATACGACTTACGTATTTTAAGCATGCTAACCTTTAGCCCGGTAAGCAAATTAAAAAAAAAAACGCAATATGTAGGCTACATGAGAACGGAGACGTCGAGTAACCAAAACAAATGCGTTAAACAAATTCGTACACGTTATTTATCAATTTAACTCTAGAATTAAAGGATATACAACGAGAAACAACGTTTGACAACCTTTAAACAGTTTTAATAACTATCTCAAAAATTGTCGCTCTGATGGAAACAACTGCTGAGTTATCTACTCAAATTTGTTGAACAAAACGACTTACGTATTTTAAACATGCTAACCTTTAGCTCGGTAAGCAAATTAAAAAAAAAACGGAATATGTAGGCTACACGAGAACGGAGACGTCGAGTAACCAAAACAAATGCGTTAAACAAATTCGTACACGTTATTTATCAATTTAACATTAGAATTAAAGGATATACAACGAGAAACAACGTTTGACAACCTTTAAACAGTTTTAATAACTATCTCAAAAATTGTCGCTCTGATGGAAACAACTGCTGAGTTATCTACTCAAATTTGTTGAACAAAACGACTTACGTATTTTAAACATGCTAACCTTTAGCCCGGTAAGCAAATTAAAAAAAAAAAACGCAATATGTAGGCTACACGAGAACGGAGACGTCGAGTAACCAAAACAAATGCGTTAAACAAATTCGTACACGCTATTTATCAATTTAACCCTAGAATTAAAGGATATACAACGATAAACAACGTTTGACAACCTTTAAACAGTTTTAATAACTATCTCATAAATTGGCGCTCTGATGCAAACAACTGATGAGTTATCTACTTAAATTTGTTGAACAAAACGACTTACGTATTTTAAACATGCTAAACTTTAGCCCGGTAAGCAAATTAAAAAAAAAACGCAATATGTAGGCTACACGAGAACGGAGACGTCGAGTAACCAAAACAAATGCGTTAAACAAATTCGTACACGTTATTTATCAATTTAACTCTAGAATTAAAGGATATACAACGAGAAACAACGTTTGACAACCTTTAAACAGTTTTAATAACTATCTCAAAAATTGTCGCTCTGATGCAAACAACTGATGAGTTATCTACTTAAATTTGTTGAACAAAACGAATTACGTATTTTAAGCATGCTAACCTTTAGCCCGGTAAGCAAATTAAAAAAACGCAATATGTAGGCTACACGAGAACGGAGACGTCGAGTAACCAAAACAAATGCGTTGAACAAATTCGTACACGTTATTTATCAATTTAACTCTAGAATTAAAGGATATACAACGAGAAACAACGTTTGACAACCTTTAAACAGTTTTAATAACTATCTCAAAAATTGTCGCTCTGATGCAAACAACTGCTGAGTTATCTACTCAAATTTGTTGAACAAAACGACTTACGTATTTTAAGCATGCTAACCTTTAGCCCGGTAAGCAAATTTAAAAAAGAAACGCAATATGTAGGCTACACGAGAACGGAGACGTCTAGTAACCAAAACCAATGCGTTAAACAAATTCGTACACGTTATTTATCAATTTAACTCTAGAATTAAAGGATATACAACGAGAAACAACATTTGACAACCTTTAAACAGTTTTAATAACTATCTCAAAAATTGTCGCTCTGATGCAAACAACTGCTGAGTTATCTACTCAAATTTGTTGAACAAAACGACTTACGTATTTTAAGCATGCTAACCTTTAGCCCGGTAAGCAAATTAAAAAAAACGCAATATGTAGGCTACACGAGAACGAAGACGTCGAGTAACCAAAACAAATGCGTTAAACAAATTCGTACACGTTATTTATCAATTTAACTCTAGAATTAAAGGATATACAACGAGAAACAACGTTTGACAACCTTTAAACAGTTTTAATAACTATCTCAAAAATTGTCGCTCTGATGGAAACAACTGCTGAGTTATCTACTCAAATTTGTTGAACAAAACGACTTACGTATTTTAAGCATGCTAACCTTTAGCCCGGTAAGCAAATTAAAAAAAAAACGCAATATGTAGGCTACACGAGAACGGAGCCGTCGAGTAACCAAAACAAATGGGTTAAACAAATCCGTACACGTTGTTTATCAATTTAACTCTAGAATTAAAGGATATACAACGAGAAACAACGTTTGACAACCCTTAAACAGTTTTAAAAACTATCTCAAAAATTGTCGCTCTGATGCAAACAACTGCTGAGTTATCTACTCAAATTTGTTGAACAAAACCACTTACGTATTTTAAGCATGCTAACCTTTAGCCCGGTAAGAAAATTAAAAAAAAAAAAACGCAATATGTAGGCTACACGAGAACGGAGACGTCGAGTAACCAAAACAAATGCGTTTAACAAATTCGTACACGTTATTTATCAATTTAACATTAGAATTAAAGGATATACAACGAGAAACAACGTTTGACAACCTTTAAACAGTTTTAATAACTATCTCAAAAATTTTCGCTCTGATGCAAACAACTGATGAGTTATCTACTTAAATTTGTTGAACAATACGACTTACGTATTTTAAGCATGCTAACCTTTAGCCCGGTAAGCAAATTAAAAAAAAAACGCAATATGTAGGCTACATGAGAACGGAGACGTCGAGTAACCAAAACAAATGCGTTAAACAAATTCGTACACGTTATTTATCAATTTAACTCTAGAATTAAAGGATATACAACGAGAAACAACGTTTGACAACCTTTAAACAGTTTTAATAACTATCTCAAAAATTGTCGCTCTGATGCAAACAACTGCTGAGTTATCTACTCAAATTTGTTGAACAAAACGACTTACGTATTTTAAACATGCTAACCTTTAGCCCGGTAAGCAAATTAAAAAAAAAAACGCAACATGTAGGCTACACGAGAACGGAGACGTCGAGTAACCAAAACAAATGCGTTAAACAAATTCGTACACGTTATTTATCAATTTAACTCTAGAATTAAAGGATATACAACGAGAAACAACGTTTGACAACCTTTAAACAGTTTTAATAACTATCTCAAAAGTTGTCGCTCTGATGCAAACAACTGCTGAGTTATCTACTCAAATTTGTTGAACAAAACGACTTACGTATTTTAAACATGCTAACCTTTAGCCCGGTAAGCAAATTAAAAAAAAAACGCAATATGTAGGCTACACGAGAACGGAGACGTCGAGTAACCAAAACAAATGCGTTAAACAAATTCGTACACGTTATTTATCAATTTAACTCTAGAATTAAAGGATATACAACGAGAAACAACGTTTGACAACCTTTAAACAGTTTTAATAACTATCTCAAAAATTGTCGCTCTGATGGAAATAACTGCTGAGTTATCTACTCAAATTTGTTGAACAAAACGACTTACGTATTTTAAGCATGCTAACCTTTAGCCCGGTAAGCAAATTAAAAAAAAACGCAATATGTAGGCTACACGAGACGGAGACGTCGAGTAACCAAAACAAATGCGTTAAACAAATTCGTACACGTTATTTATCAATTTAACTCTAGAATTAAAGGATATACAACGAGAAACAACGTTTGACAACCTTTAAACAGTTTTAATAACTATCTCAAAAGTTGTCGCTCTGATGCAAACAACTGCTGAGTTATCTACTCAAATTTGTTGAACAAAACGACTTACGTATTTTAAACATGCTAACCTTTAGCCCGGTAAACAAATTAAAAAAAAAAAACGCAACATGTAGGCTACACGAGAACGGAGACGTCGAGTAACCAAAACAAATGCGTTAAACAAATTCGTACACGTTATTTATCAATTTAACTCTAGAATTAAAGGATATACAACGAGAAACAACGTTTGACAACCTTTAAACAGTTTTAATAACTACCTCAAAAGTTGTCGCTCTGATGCAAACAACTGCTGAGTTATCTACTCAAATTTGTTGAACAAAACGACTTACGTATTTTAAACATGCTAACCTTTAGCCCGGTAAGCAAATTAAAAAAAAAACGCAATATGTAGGTTACACGAGAACGGAGACGTCGAGTAACCAAAACAAATGCGTTAAACAAATTCGTACACGTTATTTATCAATTTAACTCTAGAATTAAAGGATATACAACGAGAAACAACGTTTGACAACCTTTAAACAGTTTTAATAACTATCTCAAAAGTTGTCGCTCTGATGCAAACAACTGCTGAGTTATCTACTCAAATTTGTTGAACAAAACGACTTACGTATTTTAAGCATGCTAACCTTTAGCCCGGTAAGCAAATTAACAAAAAGCGCAATATGTAGGCTACACGAGACGGAGACGTCGAGTAACCAAAACAAATGCGTTAAACAAATTCGTACACGTTATTTATCAATTTAACTCTAGAATTAAAGGATATACAACGAGAAACAACGTTTGACAACCTTTAAACAGTTTTAATAACTATCTCAAAAGTTGTCGCTCTGATGCAAACAACTGCTGAGTTATCTACTCAAATTTGTTGAACAAAACGACTTACGTATTTTAAACATGCTAACCTTTAGCCCGGTAAGCAAATTAAAAAAAAAACGCAATATGTAGGCTACACGAGAACGGAGACGTCGAGTAACCAAAACAAATGCGTTAAACAAATTCGTACACGTTATTTATCAATTTAACTCTAGAATTAAAGGATATACAACGAGAAACAACGTTTGACAACCTTTAAACAGTTTTAATAACTATCTCAAAAATTGTCGCTCTGATGGAAACAACTGCTGAGTTATCTACTCAACTTTGTTGAACAAAACGACTTACGTATTTTAAGCATGCTAACCTTTAGCCCGGTAAGCAAATTAAAATAAAACGCAATATGTAGGCTACACGAGAACGGAGAAGTCGAGTATCCAAAACAAATGCGTTAAACAAATTCGTACACGTTATTTATCAATTTAACATTAGTATTAAAGATATACAACGAGAAACAACGTTTGACAACCTTTAAACAGTTTTAATAACTATCTCAAAAATTGTCGCTCTGATGCAAACAACTGATGAGTTATCTATTTAAATTTGTTGAACAAAACGACTTACGTATTTTAAGCATGCTAACCTTTAGTCCGGTAAGCAAATTAAAAAAAAAAAAACGCAATATGTAGGCTACACGAGAACGGAGACGTCGAGTAACCAAAACAAATGCGTTAAACAAATTCGTACACGTTATTTATCAATTTAACTCTAGAATTAAAGGATATACAACGAGAAACAACGTTTGACAACCTTTAAACAGTTTTAATAAATATCTCAAAAATTGTCGCTCTGATGCAAACAACTGATGAGTTATCTACTTAAATTTGTTGAACAAAACGACTTACGTATTTTAAGCATGCTAACCTTTAGCCCGGTAAGCAAATTAAAAAAAAACGCAATATGTAGGCTACACAAGAACGGAGACGTCGAGTAACCAAAACAAATGCGTTAAACAAATTCGTACACGTTATTTATCAATTTAACTCTAGAATTAAAGGATACACAACGAGAAACAACGTTTGACAACCTTTAAATAGTTTTAATAACTATCTCAAAAATTGTCGCTCTGATGCAAACAACTGCTGAGTTATCTACTCAAATTTGTTGAACAAAACGACTTACGTATTTTAAGCATGATAACCTTTAGCCCGGTAAGCAAATTAAAAAAAAAACGCAATATGTAGACTACACGAGAACGGAGACGTCGAGTAACCAAAACAAATGCGTTAAACAAATTCGTACACGTTATTTATCAATTTAACTCTAGAATTAAAGGATATACAACGAGAAACAACGTTTGACAACCTTTAAATAGTTTTAATAACTATCTCAAAAATTGTCGCTCTGATGCAAACAACTGCTGAGTTATCTACTCAAATTTGTTGAACAAAACGACTTACGTATTTTAAGCATGCTAGCCTTTAGCCCGGTAAGCAAATTAAAAAAAAAACGCAATATGTAGGCTACACGAGAACGGAGACGTCGAGTAACCAAAACAAATGCGTTAAACAAATTCGTACACGTTATTTATCAATTTAACTCTAGAATTAAAGGATATACAACGAGAAACAACGTTTGACAACCTTTAAACAGTTTTAATAACAATCTCAAAAATTGTCGCTCTGATGCAAACAACTGATGAGTTATCTACTTAAATTTGTTGAACAAAACGACTTACGTATTTTAAGCATGCTAACCTTTAGTCCGGTAAGCAAATTAAAAAAAAAACGCAATATGTAGGCTACACGAGAACGGAGACGTCGAGTAACCAAAACAAATGCGTTAAACAAATTCGTACACGTTATTTATCAATTTAACTCTAGAATTAAAGGATATACAACGAGAAACAACGTTTGACAACCTTTAAACAGTTTTAATAACGTGCCGTTGAGGACAACCGCTAAGCCGCGAAAAGGTCCTCTGGTATTAAGGAGGGGAAAAAAGCCACACACACAACAGCCCCCACATATACGTGCATGGGTGCTGACAACCTGCACACACACATGCATGCGTATGAAACGCATGCATGTGCATGCATGCACACAAATGCGGCGTGAGTGTGGGTGGCTGGAAATCTTATTAAAACGTTAGGGAGGGGCGCCGTCAATCAAGTAAAAGTTAGGCCTTGGGCCTAAACATGTAGGCTACACGAGAACGGAGACGTCGAGTAACCAAAACAAATGCGTTAAACAAATTCGTACACGTTATTTATCAATTTAACTCTAGAATTAAAGGATATACAACGATAAACAACGTTTGACAACCTTTAAACAGTTTTAATAACTATCTCATAAATTGTCGCTCTGATGCAAACAACTGATGAGTTATCTACTTAAATTTGTTGAACAAAACGACTTACGTATTTTAAACATGCTAAACTTTAGCCCGGTAAGCAAATTAAAAAAAAAACGCAATATGTAGGCTACACGAGAACGGAGACGTCGAGTAACCAAAACAAATGCGTTAAACAAATTCGTACACGTTATTTATCAATTTAACTCTAGAATTAAAGGATATACAACGAGAAACAACGTTTGACAACCTTTAAACAGTTTTAATAACTATCTCAAAAATTGTCGCTCTGATGCAAACAACTGATGAGTTATCTACTTAAATTTGTTGAACAAAACGAATTACGTATTTTAAGCATGCTAACCTTTAGCCCGGTAAGCAAATTAAAAAAACGCAATATGTAGGCTACACGAGAACGGAGACGTCGAGTAACCAAAACAAATGCGTTAAACAAATTCGTACACGTTATTTATCAATTTAACTCTAGAATTAAAGGATATACAACGAGAAACAACGTTTGACAACCTTTAAACAGTTTTAATAACTATCTCAAAAATTGTCGCTCTGATGCAAACAACTGCTGAGTTATCTACTCAAATTTGTTGAACAAAACGACTTACGTATTTTAAGCATGCTAACCTTTAGCCCGGTAAGCAAATTAAAAAAAAAAACGCAATATGTAGGCTACACGAGAACGGAGACGTCTAGTAACCAAAACCAATGCGTTAAACAAATTCGTACACGTTATTTATCAATTTAACTCTAGAATTAAAGGATATACAACGAGAAACAACATTTGACAACCTTTAAACAGTTTTAATAACTATCTCAAAAATTGTCGCTCTGATGCAAACAACTGCTGAGTTATCTACTCAAATTTGTTGAACAAAACCACTTACGTATTTTAAGCATGCTAACCTTTAGCCCGGTAAGCAAATTAAAAAAAAAAACGCAATATGTAGGCTACACGAGAACGGAGACGTAGAGTAACCAAAACAAATGCGTTAAACAAATTCGTACACGTTATTTATCAATATAACTCTAGAATTAAAGGATATACAACGAGAAACAACGTTTGACAACCTTTAAACAGTTTTAATAACTATCTCAAAAATTGTCGCTCTGATGGAAACAACTGCTGAGTTATCTACTCAAATTTGTTGAACAAAACGACTTACGTATTTTAAGCATGCTAACCTTTAGCCCGGTAAGCAAATTAAAAAAAAAACGCAATATGTAGGCTACACGAGAACGGAGCCGTCGAGTAACCAAAACAAATGGGTTAAACAAATCCGTACACGTTGTTTATCAATTTAACTCTAGAATTAAAGGATATACAACGAGAAACAACGTTTGACAACCTTTAAACAGTTTTACAAACTATCTCAAAAATTGTCGCTCTGATGCAAACAACTGCTGAGTTATCTACTTAAATTTGTTGAACAAAACCACTTACGTATTTTAAGCATGCTAACCTTTAGCCCGGTAAGAAAATTAAAAAAAAAAACGCAATATGTAGGCTACACGAGAACGGAGACGTCGAGTAACCAAAACAAATGCGTTTAACAAATTTGTACACGTTATTTATCAATTTAACATTAGAATTAAAGGATATACAACGAGAAACAACGTTTGACAACCTTTAAACAGTTTTAATAACTATCTCAAAAATTTTCGCTCTGATGCAAACAACTGATGAGTTATCTACTTAAATTTGTTGAACAATACGACTTACGTATTTTAAGCATGCTAACCTTTAGCCCGGTAAGCAAATTTAAAAAAAAACGCAATATGTAGGCTACACGAGAACGGAGACGTCGAGTAACCAAAACAAATGCGTTAAACAAATTCGTACACGTTATTTATCAATTTAACTCTAGAATTAAAGGATATACAACGAGAAACAACGTTTGACAACCTTTAAACAGTTTTAATAACTATCTCAAAAATTGTCGCTCTTATGCAAACAACTGCTGAGTTATCTACTCAAATTTGTTGAACAAAACGACTTACGTATTTTAAACATGCTAACCTTTAGCCCGGTAAGCAAATTAAAAAAAAAAAAAACGCAACATGTAGGCTACACGAGAACGGAGACGTCGAGTAACCAAAACAAATGCGTTAAACAAATTCGTACACGTTATTTATCAATTTAACTCTAGAATTAAAGGATATACAACGAGAAACAACGTTTGACAACCTTTAAACAGTTTTAATAACTATCTCAAAAATTGTCGCTCTGATGCAAACAACTGCTGAGTTATCTACTCAAATTTGTTGAACAAAACGACTTACGTATTTTAAACATGCTAACCTTTAGCCCGGTAAGCAAATTAAAAAAAAAAACGCAATATGTAGGCTACACGAGAACGGAGACGTCGAGTAACCAAAACAAATGCGTTAAACAAATTCGTACACGTTATTTATCAATTTAACTCTAGAATTAAAGGATATACAACGAGAAACAACGTTTGACAACCTTTAAACAGTTTTAATAACTATCTCAAAAATTGTCGCTCTGATGCAAACAACTGCTGAGTTATCTACTCAAATTTGTTGAACAAATCGACTTACGTATTTTAAACATGCTAACCTTTAGCCCGGTAAGCAAATTAAAAAAAAACGCAATATGTAGGCTACACGAGAACGGAGACGTCGAGTAACCAAAACAAATGCGTTAAACAAATTCGTACACGTTATTTATCAATTTAACTCTAGAATTAAAGGATACACAACGAGAAACAACGTTTGGCAACCTTTAAACAGTTTTAATAACTATCTCAAAAATTGTCGCTCTGATGCAAACAACTGATGAGTTATCTACTTAAATTTGTTGAACAAAACGACTTACGTGTTTTAAGCATGCTAACCTTTAGCCCGGTAAGCAAATTAAAAAAAAAAAACGCAATATGTAGGCTACACGAGAACGGAGACGTCGAGTAACCAAAACAAATGCGTTAAACAAATTCGTACACGTTATTTATCAATTTAACTCTAGAATTAAAGGATATACAACAAGAAACAACGTTTGACAACCTTTAAACAGTTTTAATAACTATCTCAAAAATTGTCGCTCTGATGCAAACAACTGATGAGTTATCTACTCAAATTTGTTGAACAAACGCCTTACGTATTTTAAGCATGCTAACCTTTAGCCCGGTAAGCAAATTAAAAAAAAAAAACGCAATATGTAGGCTACACGAGAACGGAGACGTCGAGTAACCAAAACAAATGCGTTAAACAAATTCGTACACATTATTTATCAATTTAACTCTAGAATTAAAGGATATACAACGAGAAACAACGTTTGACAACCTTTAAACAGTTTTAATAACTATCTCAAAAATTGTCGCTCTGATGCAAACAACTGATGAGTTATCTACTTAAATTTGTTGAACAAAACGACTTACGTATTTTAAGCATGCTAACCTTTAGCCCGGTAAGCAAATTAAAAAAAAAACGCAATATGTAGGCTACACGAGAACGGAGCCGTCGAGTAACCAAAACAAATGGGTTAAACAAATCCGTACACGTTGTTTATCAATTTAACTCTAGAATTAAAGGATATACAACGAGAAACAACGTTTGACAACCTTTAAACAGTTTTAATAACTATCTCAAAAATTGTCGCTCTGATGCAAACAACTGCTGAGTTATCTACTCAAATTTGTTGAACAAAACGACTTACGTATTTTAAACATGCTAACCTTTAGCCCGGTAACCAAATTAAAAAAAAAAACGCAACATGTAGGCTACACGAGAACGGAGACGTCGAGTAACCAAAACAAATGCGTTAAACAAATTCGTACACGTTATTTATCAATTTAACTCTAGAATTAAAGGATATACAACGAGAAACAACGTTTGACAACCTTTAAACAGTTTTAATAACTATCTCAAAAATTTTCGCTCTGATGCAAACAACTGATGAGTTATCTACTTAAATTTGTTGAACAAAACGACTTACGTATTTTAAGCATGCTAACCTTTAGCCCGGTAAGCAAATTAAAAAAAAAATGCAATATGTAGGCTACACGAGAACGGAGACGTCGAGTAACCAAAACAAATGCGTTAAACAAATTCGTACACGTTATTTATCAATTTAACTCTAGAATTAAAGGATATACAACGAGAAACAACGTTTGACAACCTTTAAACAGTTTTAATAACTATCTCAAAAATTGTCGCTCTGATGCAAACAACTGCTGAGTTATCTACTCAAATTTGTTGAACAAAACGACTTACGTATTTTAAACATGCTAACCTTTAGCCCGGTAAGCAAATTAAAAAAAAAAAAACGCAACATGTAGGCTACACGAGAACGGAGACGTCGAGTAACCAAAACAAATGCGTTAAACAAATTCGTACACGTTATTTATCAATTGAACTCTAGAATTAAAGGATATACAACGAGAAACAACGTTTGACAACCTTTAAATAGTTTTAATAACTATCTCAAAAATTGTCGCTCTGATGCAAACAACTGCTGAGTTATCTACTCAAATTTGTTGAACAAAACGACTTACGTATTTTAAACATGCTAACCTTTAGCCCGGTAAGCAAATTAAAAAAAAAAACGCAATATGTAGGCTACACGAAAACGGAGACGTCGAGTAACCAAAACAAATGCGTTAAACAAATTCGTACACGTTATTTATCAATTTAACTCTAGAATTAAAGGATATACAACGAGAAACAACGTTTGACAACCTTTAAACAGTTTTAATAACTATCTCAAAAATTGTCGCTCTGATGCAAACAACTGCAATATGTAGGCTACACCAGAACGGAGACGTCGAGTAACCAAAACAAATGCGTTAAACAAATTCGTACACATTATTTATCAATTTAACTCTAGAATTAAAGGATATACAACGAGAAACAACGTTTGACAACCTTTAAACAGTTTTAATAACTATCTCAAAAATTGTCGCTCTGATGCAAACAACTGATGAGTTATCTACTTAAATTTGTTGAACAAAACGACTTACGTATTTTAAGCATGCTAACCTTTAGCCCGGTAAGCAAATTAAAAAAAAAACGCAATATGTAGGCTACACGAGAACGGAGACGTCGAGTAACCAAAACAAATGCGTTAAACAAATTCGTACACGTTATTTATCAATTTAACTCTAGAATTAAAGGATATACAACGAGAAACAACGTTTGACAACCTTTAAACAGTTTTAATAACTATCTCAAAAATTGTCGCTCTGATGCAAACAACTGATGAGTTATCTACTTAAATTTGTTGAACAAAACGACTTACGTATTTTAAGCATGCTAACCTTTAGCCCGGTAAGCAAATTAAAAAAAAAAACGCAATATGTAGGCTACACGAGAACGGAGACGTCGAGTAACCAAAACAAATGCGTTAAACAAATTCGTACACGTTATTTATTAATTTAACTCTAGAATTAAAGGATATACAACGAGAAACAACGTTTGACAACCTTTAAACAGTTTTAATAACTATCTCAAAAATTGTCGCTCTGATGCAAACAACTGATGACTTATCTACTTAAATTTGTTGAACAAAACGACTTACGTATTTTAAGCATGCTAACCTTTAGCCCGGTAAGCAAATTAAAAAAAAAACGCAATATGTAGGCTACACGAGAACGGAGACGTGGAGTAACCAAAACAAATGCGTTAAACAAATTCGTACACGTTATTTATCAATTTAAATCTAGAATTAAAGGATATACAACGAGAAACAACGTTTGACAACCTTTAAACAGTTTTAATAACTATCTCAAAAATTGTCGCTCTGATGCAAACAACTGCTGAGTTATCTACTCAAATTTGTTGAACAAAACGACATACGTATTTTAAGCATGCTAACCTTTAGCCCGGTAAGCAAATTAAAAAAAAAAACGCAATATGTAGGCTACACGAGAACGGAGACGTCGAGTAACCAAAACAAATGCGTTAAACAAATTCGTACACGTTATTTATCAATTTAACTCTAGAATTAAAGGATATACAACGAGAAACAACGTTTGACAACCTTTAAACAGTTTTAATAACTATCTCAAAAATTGTCGCTCTGATGCAAACAACTGCTGAGTTATCTAATCAAATTTGTTGAACAAAACGACTTACGTATTTTAAGCATGCTAACCTTTAAGCAAATTAAAAAAAAAACGCAATATGTAGGCTACACGAGAACGGAGACGTCGAGTAACCAAAACAAATGCGTTAAACAAATTCGTACACGTTATTTATCAATTTAACTCTAGAAATAAAGGATATACAACGAGAAACAACGTTTGACAACCTTTAAACAGTTTTAATAACTACCTCAAAAATTGTCGCTCTGATGCAAACAACTGATGAGGTATCTACTCAAATTTGTTGAACAAAACGACTTACGTATTTTAAGCATGCTAACCTTTAGCCCGGTAAGCAAATTAAAAAAAAAAACGCAATATGTAGGCTACACGAGAACGGAGACGTCGAGTAACCAAAACAAATGCGTTAAACAAATTCGTACACGTTATTTATCAATTTAACTCTAGAATTAAAGGATATACAACGAGAAACAACGTTTGACAACCTTTAAAAAGTTTTAATAACTATCTCAAAAATTGTCGCTCTGATGCAAACAACTGCTGAGTTATCTGCTCAAATTTGTTGAACAAAACGACTTACGTATTTTAAACATGCTAACCTTTAGCCCGGTAAGCAAATTAAAAAAAAAACGCAATATATAGGCTACACGAGAACGGAGACGTCGAGTAACCAAAACAAATGCGTTAAACAAATTCGTACACGTTATTTATCAATTTAACTCTAGAATTAAAGGATATACAACGAGAAACATCGTTTGACAACCTTTAAACAGTTTTAATAACTATCTCAAAAATTGTCGCTCTGATGCAAACAACTGCTGAGTTATCTACTCAAATTTGTTGAACAAAACGACTTACGTATTTTAAGCATGCTAACCTTTAGCCCGGTAAGCAAATTAAAAAAAAACGCAATATGTAGGCTACACGAGAACGGAGACGTCGAGTAACCAAAACAAATGCGTTAAACAAATTCGTACACGTTATTTATCAATTTAACTCTAGAATTAAAGGATATACAACGAGAAACAACGTTTGACAACCTTTAAACAGTTTTAATAACTATCTCAAAAATTGTCGCTCTGATGCAAACAACTGATGAGTTATCTACTTAAATTTGTTGAACAAAACGACTTACGTATTTTAAGCATGCTAACCTTTAGCCCGGTAAGCAAATTAAAAAAAAAAACGCAATATGTAGGCTACACGAGAACGGAGACGTCGAGTAACCAAAACAAATGCGTTAAACAAATTCGTACACGTTATTTATCAATTTAACTCTAGAATTAAAGGATATACAGCGAGAAACAACGTTTGACAACCTTTAAACAGTTTTAATAACTATCTCAAAAATTGTCGCTCTGATGCAAACAACTGATGAGTTATCTACTTAAATTTGTTGAACAAAACGACTTACGTATTTTAAGCATGCTAACCTTTAGCCCGGTAAGCAAATTAAAAAAAAAAACGCAATATGTAGGCTACACGAGAACGGAGACGTCGAGTAACCAAAACAAATGCGTTAAACAAATTCGTACACGTTATTTATCAATTTAACTCTAGAATTAAAGGATATACAACGAGAAACAACGTTTGACAACCTTTAAACAGTTTTAATAACTATCTCAAAAATTGTCGCTCTGATGCAAACAACTGATGAGTTATCTACTTAAATTTGTTGAACAAAACGACTTACGTATTTTAAGCATGCTAACCTTTAGCCCGGTAAGCAAATTAAAAAAAAAAAACGCAATATGTAGGCTACACGAGAACGGAGACGTCGAGTAACCAAAACAAATGCGTTAAACAAATTCGTACACGTTATTTATCAATTTAACTCTAGAATTAAAGGATATACAACGAGAAACAACGTTTGACAACCTTTAAACAGTTTTAATAACTATCTCAAAAATTGTCGCTCTGATGCAAACAACTGCTGAGTTATCTACTCAAATTTGTTGAACAAAACGACATACGTATTTTAAGCATGCTAACCTTTAGCCCGGTAAGCAAATTAAAAAAAAACGCAATATGTAGGCTACACGAGAACGGAGACGTCGAGTAACCAAAACAAATGCGTTAAACAAATTCGTACACGTTATTTATCAATTTAACTCTAGAATTAAAGGATATACAACGAGAAACAACGTTTGACAACCTTTAAACAGTTTTAATAACTATCTCAAAAATTGTCGCTCTGATGCAAACAACTGCTGAGTTATCTACTCAAATTTGTTGAACAAAACGACTTACGTATTTTAAACATGCTAACCTTTAGCCCGGTAAGCAAATTTAAAAAAAACGCAATATGTAGGCTACACGAGAACGGAGATGTCGAGTAACCAAAACAAATGCGTTCAACAAATTCGTACACGTTATTTATCAATTTAGCTCTAGAATTAAAGGATATACAACGAGAAACAACGTTTGACAACCTTTAAACAGTTTTAATAACTATCTCAAAAATTGTCGCTCTGATGCAAACAACTGCTGAGTTATCTAATCAAATTTGTTGAACAAAACGACTTACGTATTTTAAACATGCTAACCTTTAGCCCGGTAAGCAAATTAAAAAAAAAAACGCAATATGTAGGCTACACGAGAACGGAGACGTCGAGTAACCAAAACAAATGCGTTAAACAAATTCGTACACGTTATTAATCAATTTAACTCTAGAATTAAAGGATATACAACGAGAAACAACGTTTGACAACCTTTAAACAGTTTTAATAACTATCTCAAAAATTGTCGCTCTGATGCAAACAACTGCTGAGTTTTCTACTCAAATTTGTTGAACAAAACGACTTACGTATTTTAAGCATGCTAACCTTTAGCCCGGTAAGCAAATTGAAAAAAAAAACGCAATATGTAGGCTACACGAGAACGGAGACGTCGAGTAACCAAAACAAATGCGTTAAACAAATTCGTACACGTTATTTATCAATCTAACTCTAGAATTAAAGGATATACAACGAGAAACAACGTTTGACAACCTTTAAACAGTTTTAATAACTATCTCAAAAATTGTCGCTCTGATGCAAACAACTGCTGAGTTATCTACTCAAATTTGTTGAACAAAACGACTTACGTATTTTAAACATGCTAACCTTTAGCCCGGTAAGCAAATTAAAAAAAAAAACGCAATATGTAGGCTACACGAGAACGGAGACGTCGAGTAACCAAAACAAATGCGGTAAACAAATTCGTACACGTTATTTATCAATTTAACTCTAGAATTAAAGTATATACAACGAGAAACAACGTTTGACAACCTTTAAACAGTTTTAATAACTATCTCATAAATTGTCGCTCTGATGCAAACAACTGATGAGTTATCTACTTAAATTTGTTGAACAAAACGACTTACGTATTTTAAGCATGCTAACCTTTAGCCCGGTAAGCAAATAAAAAAAAAACGCAATACGTAGGCTACACGAGAACGGAGACGTCGAGTAACCAAAACAAATGCGTTAAACAAATTCGTACACGTTATTTATCAATCTAACTCTAGAATTAAAGGATATACAACGAGAAACAACGTTTGACAACCTTTAAACAGTTTTAATAACTATCTCAAAAATTGTCGCTCTGATGCAAACAACTGCTGAGTTATCTACTCAAATTTGTTGAACAAAACGACTTACGTATTTTAAACATGCTAACCTTTAGCCCGGTAAGCAAATTAAAAAAAAAAACGCAATATGTAGGCTACACGAGAACGGAGACGTCGAGTAACCAAAACAAATGCGTTAAACAAATTCGTACACGTTATTTATCAATTTAACTCTAGAATTAAAGTATATACAACGAGAAACAACGTTTGACAACCTTTAAACAGTTTTAATAACTATCTCAAAAATTGTCGCTCTGATGCAAACAACTGCTGAGTTATCTACTCAAATTTGTTGAACAAAACGACTTACGTATTTTAAACATGCTAACCTTTAGCCCGGTAAGCAAATTAAAAAAAAAACGCAATATGTAGGCTACACGAGAACGGAGACGTCGAGTAACCAAAACAAATGCGTTAAACAAATTCGTACACGTTATTTATCAATTTAACTCTAGAATTAAAGTATATACAACGAGAAACAACGTTTGACAACCTTTAAACAGTTTTAATAACTATCTCAAAAATTGTCGCTCTGATGCAAACAACTGATGAGTTATCTACTCAAATTTGTTGAACAAAACGACTTACGTATTTTAAGCATGCTAACCTTTAGCCCGGTAAGCAAATTTAAAAAAAACGCAATATGTAGGCTACACGAGAACGGAGACGTCGAGTAACCAAAACAAATGCGTTAAACAAATTCGTACACGTTATTTATCAATTTAACTCTAGAATTAAAGGATATATAACGAGAAACAACGTTTGACAACCTTTAAACAGTTTTAATAACTATCTCAAAAATTGTCGCTCTGATGCAAACAACTGCTGAGTTATCTACTCAAATTTGTTGAACAAAACGACTTACGTATTTTAAGCATGCTAACCTTTAGCCCGGTAAGCAAATTAAAAAAAAACGCAATATGTAGGCTACACGAGAACGGAGACGTCGAGTAACCAAAACAAATGCGTTAAACAAATTCGTACACGGTATTTATCAATTTAACTCTAGAATTAAAGGATATACAACGAGAAACAACGTTTGACAACCTTTAAACAGTTTTAATAACTATCTCAAAAATTGTCGCTCTGATGCAAACAACTGCTGAGTTATCTACTCAAATTTGTTGAACAAAACGACTTACGTATTTTAAGCATGCTAACCTTTAAGCAATTTAAAAAAAAACGCAATATGTAGGCTACACGAGAACGGAGACGTCGAGTAACCAAAACAAATGCGTTAAACAAATTCGTACACGTTATTTATCAAGTTAACTCTAGCATTAAAGGATATACAACGAGAAACAATGTTTGACAACCTTTAAACAGTTTTAATAACTATCTCAAAAATTGTCGCTCTGATGCAAACAACTGCTGAGTTATCTACTCAGATTTGTTGAACAAAACGACTTACGTATTTTAAGCATGCTAACCTTTAGCCCGGTAAGCAAATTAAAAAAAAAACGCAATATGTAGGCTACACGAGAACGGAGACGTCGAGTAACCAAAACAAATGCGTTAAACAAATTCGTACACGTTATTTATCAATTTAACTCTAGAATTAAAGGATATACAACGAGAAACAACGTTTGACAACCTTTAAACAGTTTTAATAACTATCTCAAAAATTGTCGCTCTGATGCAAACAACTGCTGAGTTATCTTCTCAAATTTGTTGAACAAAACGACTTACGTATTTTAAACATGCTAACCTTTAGCCCGGTAAGCAAATTAAAAAAAAACGCAATATGTAGGCTACACGAGAACGGAGACGTCGAGTAACCAAAACAAATGCGTTAAACAAATTCGTACACGTTATTTATCAATTTAACTCTAGAGTTAAAGGATATACAACGAGAAACAACGTTTGACAACCTTTAAACCGTTTTAATAACTATCTCAAAAATTGTCGCTCTGATGCAAACAACTGCTGAGTTATCTACTCAAATTTGTTGAACAAAACGACTTACGTATTTTAAGCATGCTAAGCTTTAGCCCGGTAAGCAAATTAAAAAAAAACGCAATATGTAGGCTACACGAGAACGGAGACGTCGAGTAACCAAAACCAATGCGTTAAACAAATTCGTACACGTTATTTATCAATTTAACTCTAGAATTAAAGGATATACAACGAGAAACAACGTTTGACAACCTTTAAACTGTTTTAATAACTATCTCAAAAATTGTCGCTCTGATGCAAACAACTAACTGATGAGTTATCTACTTAAATTTGTTGAACAAAACGACTTACGTATTTTAAGCATGCTAACCTTTAGCCCGGTAAGCAAATTTAAAAAAAAACGCAATATGTAGGCTACACGAGAACGGAGACGTCGAGTAACCAAAACAAATGCGTTAAACAAATTCGTACACGTTATTTATCAATTTAACTCTAGAATTAAAGGATATACAACGAGAAACAACGTTTGACAACCTTTAAACAGTTTTAATAACTATCTCAAAAATTGTCGCTCTGATGCAAACAACTGCTGAGTTATCTACTCAAATTTGTTGAACAAAACGACATACGTATTTTAAGCATGCTAACCTTTAGCCCGTAAGCAAATTAAAAAAAAAACGCAATATGTAGGCTACACGAGAACGGAGACGTCGAGTAACCAAAACAAATGCGTTAAACAAATTCGTACACGTTATTTATCAATTTAACTCTAGAATTAAAGGATATACAACGAGAAACAACGTTTGACAACCTTTAAACAATTTAAATAACTATCTCAAAAATTGTCGCTCTGATGCAAACAACTGCTCAGTTATCTACTCAAATTTGTTGAACAAAACGACTTACGTATTTTAAACATGCTAACCTTTAGCCCGGTAAGCAAATTAAAAAAAAAACGCAATATGTAGGCTACACGAGAACGGAGACGTCGAGTAACCAAAACAAATGCGTTAAACAAATTCGTACACGTTATTTATCAATTTAACTCTAGAATTAAAGGATATACAACGAGAAACAACGTTTGACAACCTTTAAACAGTTTTAATAACTATCTCAAAAATTGTCGCTCTGATGCAAACAACTGATGAGTTATCTACTTAAATTTGTTGAACAAAACTACTTACGTATTTTAAGCATGCTAACCTTTAGCCCGGTAAGCAAATTAAAAAAAAACGCAATATGTAGGCTACACGAGAACGGACACGTCGATTAACCAAAACAAATGCGTTAAACAAATTCGTACACGTTATTTATCAATTTAGCTCTAGAATTAAAGGATATACAACGAGAAACAACGTTTGACAACCTTTAAACAGTTTTAATAACTATCTCAAAAATTGTCGCTCTGATGCAAACAACTGCTGAGTTATCTACTCAAATTTGTTGAACAAAACGACTTACGTATTTTAAACATGCTAACCTTTAGCCCGGTAAGCAAATTAAAAAAAAAAACGCAATATGTAGGCTACACGAGAACGGAGACGTCGAGTAACCAAAACAAATGCGTTAAACAAATTCGTACACGTTATTTATCAATTTAACTATAGAATTAAAGGATATACAACGAGAAACAACGTTTGACAACCTTTAAACAGTTTTAATAACTATCTCAAAAATTGTCGCTCTGATGCAAACAACTGCTGAGTTATCTACTCAAATTTGTTGAACAAAACGACTTACGTATTTTAAGCATGCTAACCTTTAGCCCGGTAAGCAAATTGAAAAAAAACGCAATATGTAGGCTACACGAGAACGGAGACGTCGAGTAACCAAAACAAATGCGTTAAACAAATTCGTACACGTTATTTATCAATCTAACTCTAGAATTAAAGGATATACAACGAGAAACAACGTTTGACAACCTTTAAACAGTTTTAATAACTATCTCAAAAATTGTCGCTCTGATGCAAACAACTGCTGAGTTATCTACTCAAATTTGGTGAACAAAACGACTTACGTATTTTAAACATGCTAACCTTTAGCCCGGTAAGCAAATTAAAAAAAAAACGCAATATGTAGGCTACACGAGAACGGAGACGTCGAGTAACCAAAACAAATGCGTTAAACAAATTCGTACACGTTATTTATCAATTTAACTCTAGAATTAAAGGATATACAACGAGAAACAACGTTTGACAACCTTTAAACAGTTTTAATAACTATCTCAAAAATTGTCGCTCTGATGCAAACATCTGCTGAGTTATCTACTCAAATTTGTTGAACAAAACGACTTACGTATTTTAGGCATGCAAACCTTTAGCCCGGTAAGCAAATTAAAAAAAAAAACGCAATATGTAGGCTACACGAGAACGGAGACGTCGAGTAACCAAAACAAATGCGTTAAACAAATTCGTACACGTTATTTATCAATTTAACTCTAGAATTAAAGGATATACAACGAGAAACAACGTTTGACAACCTTTAAACAGTTTAAATAACTATCTCAAAAATTGTCGCTCTGATGCAAACAACTGCTCAGTTATCTACTCAAATTTGTTGAACAAAACGACTTACGTATTTTAAACATGCTAACCTTTATCCCGGTAAGCAAATTAAAAAAAAACGCAATATGTAGGCTACACGAGAACGGAGACGTCGAGTAACCAAAACAAATGCGTTAGACAAATTCGTACACGTTATTTATCAATTTAACTCTAGAATTAAAGGATATACAACGAGAAACAACGTTTGACAACCTTTAAACAGTTTTAATAACTATCTCAAAAATTGTCGCTCTGATGCAAACAACTGATGAGTTATCTACTTAAATTTGTTGAACAAAACGACTTACGTATTTTAAGCATGCTAACCTTTAGCCCGGTAAGCAAATTAAAAAAAAAACGCAATATGTAGGCTACACGAGAACGGACACGTCGAGTAACCAAAACAAATGCGTTAAACAAATTCGTACACGTTATTTATCAATTTAGCTCTAGAATTAAAGGATATACAACGAGAAACAACGTTTGACAACCTTTAAACAGTTTTAATAACTATCTCAAAAATTGTCGCTCTGATGCAAACAACTGCTGAGTTATCTACTCAAATTTGTTGAACAAAACGACTTACGTATTTTAAACATGCTAACCTTTAGCCCGGTAAGCAAATTTAAAAAAAAAACGCAATATGTAGGCTACACGAGAACGGAGACTTCGAGTAACCAAAACAAATGCGTTAAACAAATTCGTACACGTTATTTATCAATTTAACTATAGAATTAAAGGATATACAACGAGAAACAACGTTTGACAACCTTTAAACAGTTTTAATAACTATCTCAAAAATTGTCGCTCTGATGCAAACAACTGCTGAGTTATCTACTCAAATTTGTTGAAAAAAACGACTTACGTATTTTAAGCATGCTAACCTTTAGCCCGGTAAGCAAATTGAAAAAAAAAACGCAATATGTAGGCTACACGAGAACGGAGACGTCGAGTAACCAAAACAAATGCGTTAAACAAATTCGTACACGTTATTTATCAATCTAACTCTAGAATTAAAGGATATACAACGAGAAACAACGTTTGACAACCTTTAAACAGTTTTAAAAACTATCTCAAAAATTGTTGCTCTGATGCAAACAACTGCTGAGTTATCTACTCAAATTTGTTGAACAAAACGACTTACGTATTTTAAACATGCTAACCTTTAGCCCGGTAAGCAAATTAAAAAAAAAACGCAATATGTAGGCTACACGAGAACGGAGACGTCGAGTAACCAAAACAAATGCGTTAAACAAATTCGTACACGTTATTTATCAATTTAACTCTAGAATTAAAGGATATACAACGACAAACAAAGTTTGACAACCTTTAAACAGTTTTAATAACTATCTCAAAAATTGTCGCTCTGATGCAAACAACTGCTGAGTTATCTACTCAAATTTGTTGAACAAAACGACTTACGTATTTTAGGCATGCTAACCTTTAGCCCGGTAAGCAAATTAAAAAAAAAAAAACGCAATATGTAGGCTACACGAGAACGGAGACGTCGAGTAACCAAAACAAATGCGTTAAACAAATTCGTACACGTTATTTATCAATTTAACTCTAGAATTAAAGGATATACAACGAGAAACAACGTTTGACAACCTTTAAACAGTTTTAATAACTATCTCAAAAATTGTCGCTCTGATGCAAACAACTGCTGAGTTATCTACTCAAATTTGTTGAACAAAACGACTTACGTATTTTAAGCATGCTAACCTTTAGCCCGGTAAGCAAATTAAAAAAAAAACGCAATATGTAGGCTACACGAGAACGAAGACGTCGAGTAACCAAAACAAATGCGTTAAACAAATTCGTCCACGTTATTTATCAATTTAACGCTAGAATTAAAGGATATACAACGAGAAACAACGTTTGACAACCTTTAAACAGTTTTAATAACTATCTCAAAAATTGTCGCTCTGATGCAAACAACTGCTGAGTTATCTACTCAAATTTGTTGAACAAAACGACTTACGTATTTTAAGCATGCTAACCTTTAGCCCGGTAAGCAAATTAAAAAAAACGCAATATGTAGGCTACACGAGAACGGAGACGTCGAGTAACCAAAACAAATGCGTTAAACAAATTCGTACACGTTATTTATCAATTTAACTCTAGAATTAAAGGATATACAACGAGAAACAACGTTTGACAACCTTTAAACAGTTTTAATAACTATCTCAAAAATTGTCGCTCTGATGCAAACAACTTATGAGTT
Organism: Eurosta solidaginis; assembly: GCF_040869045.1. Classification (NCBI taxonomy): domain Eukaryota; kingdom Metazoa; phylum Arthropoda; class Insecta; order Diptera; family Tephritidae; genus Eurosta; species Eurosta solidaginis. The sequence continues at coordinate 293,865 of NW_027136881.1, read as the reverse complement.
ATCTACTCAAATTTGTTCAACAAAACGACTGACGCATTTTAAGCATGCTAACCTTTAGCCCGGTAAGCAAATTAAAAAAAAAAACGCAATATGTAGGCTACACGAGAACGGAGACGTCGAGTAACCAAAACAAATGCGTTAAACAAATTCGTACACGTTATTTATCAATTTAACTCTAGAATTAAAGGATATACAACGAGAAACAATGTTTGACAACCTTTAAACAGTTTTAGTAACTATCTCAAAAATTGTCGCTCTGATGCAAACAACTGCTGAGTTATCTACTCAAATTTGTTGAACAAAACGACTTACGTATTTTAAACATGCTAACCTTTAGCCCGGTAAGCAAATTAAAAAAAAACGCAATATGTAGGCTACACGAGTACGGAGACGTCGAGTAACCAAAACAAATGCGTTAAACAATTTCGTACACGTTATTTATCAATTTAACTCTAGAATTAAAGGATATACAACGAGAAACAACGTTTAACAACCTTTAAACAGTTTTAATAACTATCTCAAAAATTGTCGCTCTGATGCAAACAACTGCTGAGTTGTCTACTCAAATTTGTTGAACAAAACGACTTACGTATTTTAAACATGCTAACCTTTAGCCCGGTAAGCAAATTAAAAAAAAACGCAATATGTAGGCTACACGAGAACGGAGATGTCGAGTAACCAAAACAAATGCGTTAAACAAATTCGTACACGTTATTTATCAATCTAACTCTAGAATTAAAGGATATACAACGAGAAACAACGTTTGACAACCTTTAAACAGTTTTAATAACTATCTCAAAAATCGTCGCTCTGATGCAAACAACTGCTGAGTTATCTACTCAAATTTGTTGAACAAAACGACTTACGTATTTTAAGCATGCTAACCTTTAGCCCGGTAAGCAAATTAAAAAAAAAACGCAATATGTAGGCTACACGAGAACGGAGACGTCGAGTAACCAAAACAAATGCGTTAAACAAATTCGTCCACGTTATTTATCAATTTAACGCTAGAATTAAAGGATATACAACGAGAAACAACGTTTGACAACCTTTAAACAGTTTTAATAACTATCTCAAAAATTGTCGCTCTGATGCAAACAACTGCTGAGTTATCTACTCAAATTTGTTGAACAAAACGACTTACGTATTTTAAGCATGCTAACCTTTAGCCCGGTAAGCAAATTAAAAAAAACGCAATATGTAGTCTACACGAGAACGGAGACGTCGAGTAACCAAAACAAATGCGTTAAACAAATTCGTACACGTTATTTATCAATTTAACTCTAGAATTAAAGGATATACAACGAGAAACAACGTTTGACAACCTTTAAACAGTTTTAATAACTATCTCAAAAATTGTCGCTCTGATGCAAACAACTTATGAGTTATCTACTCAAATTTGTTCAACAAAACGACTGACGCATTTTAAGCATGCTAACCTTTAGCCCGGTAAGCAAATTAAAAAAAAAAACGCAATATGTAGGCTACACGAGAACGGAGACGTCGAGTAACCAAAACAAATGCGTTAAACAAATTCGTACACGTTATTTATCAATTTAACTCTAGAATTAAAGGATATACAACGAGAAACAATGTTTGACAACCTTTAAACAGTTTTAGTAACTATCTCAAAAATTGTCGCTCTGATGCAAACAACTGCTGAGTTATCTACTCAAATTTGTTGAACAAAACGACTTACGTATTTTAAACATGCTAACCTTTAGCCCGGTAAGCAAATTAAAAAAAAACGCAATATGTAGGCTACACGAGTACGGAGACGTCGAGTAACCAAAACAAATGCGTTAAACAATTTCGTACACGTTATTTATCAATTTAACTCTAGAATTAAAGGATATACAACGAGAAACAACGTTTAACAACCTTTAAACAGTTTTAATAACTATCTCAAAAATTGTCGCTCTGATGCAAACAACTGCTGAGTTGTCTACTCAAATTTGTTGAACAAAACGACTTACGTATTTTAAACATGCTAACCTTTAGCCCGGTAAGCAAATTAAAAAAAAACGCAATATGTAGGCTACACGAGAACGGAGATGTCGAGTAACCAAAACAAATGCGTTAAACAAATTCGTACACGTTATTTATCAATCTAACTCTAGAATTAAAGGATATACAACGAGAAACAACGTTTGACAACTTTTAAACAGTTTTAATAACTATCTCAAAAATCGTCGCTCTGATGCAAACAACTGCTGAGTTATCTACTCAAATTTGTTGAACAAAACGACTTACGTATTTTAAGCATGCTAACCTTTAGCCCGGTAAGCAAATTAAAAAAAAACGCAATATGTAGGCTACACGAGAACGGAGACGTCGAGTAACCAAAACAAATGCGTTAAACAAATTCGTCCACGTTATTTATCAATTTAACGCTAGAATTAAAGGATATACAACGAGAAACAACGTTTGACAACCTTTAAACAGTTTTAATAACTATCTCAAAAATTGTCGCTCTGATGCAAACAACTGCTGAGTTATCTACTCAAATTTGTTGAACAAAACAACTTACGTATTTTAAGCATGCTAACCTTTAGCCCGGTAAGCAAATTAAAAAAAAAACGCAATATGTAGGCTACACGAGAACGGAGACGTCGAGTAACCAAAACAAATGCGTTAAACAAATTCGTACACGTTATTTATCAATTTAACTCTAGAATTAAAGGATATACAACGAGAAACAACGTTTGACAACCTTTAAACAGTTTTAATAACTATCTCAAAAATTGTCGCTCTGATGCAAACAACTGCTGAGTTATCTACTCAAATTTGTTGAACAAAACGACTTACGTATTTTAAGCATGCTAACCTTTAAGCAAATTAAAAAAAAAACGCAATATGTAGGCTACACGAGAACGGAGACGTCGAGTAACCAAAACAAATGCGTTAAACAAATTCGTACACGTTATTTATCAATTTAACTCTAGAATTAAAGGATATACAACGAGAAACAACGTTTGACAACCTTTAAACAGTTTTAATAACTATCTCAAAAATTGTCGCTCTGATGCAAACAACTGATGAGTTATCTACTCAAATTTGTTGAACAAAACGACTTACGTATTTTAAGCATGCTAACCTTTAGCCCGGTAAGCAAATTAAAAAAAAAACGCAATATGTAGGCTACACGAGAACGGAGACGTCGAGTAACCAAAACAAATGCGTTAAACAAATTCGTACACGTTATTTATCAATTTAGCTCTAGAATTAAAGGATATACAACGAGAAACAACGTTTGACAACCTTTAAACAGTTTTAATAACTATCTCAAAAATTGTCGCTCTGATGCAAACAACTGCTGAGTTATCTACTCAAATTTGTTGAACAAAACGACTTACGTATTTTAAACATGCTAACCTTTAGCCCGGTAAGCAAATTTAAAAAAAAAAACGCAATATGTAGGCTACACGAGAACGGAGACTTCGAGTAACCAAAACAAATGCGTTAAACAAATTCGTACACGTTATTTATCAATTTAACTATAGAATTAAAGGATATACAACGAGAAACAACGTTTGACAACCTTTAAACAGTTTTAATAACTATCTCAAAAATTGTCGCTCTGATGCAAACAACTGCTGAGTTATCTACTCAAATTTGTTGAAAAAAACGACTTACGTATTTTAAGCATGCTAACCTTTAGCCCGGTAAGCAAATTGAAAAAAAAAACGCAATATGTAGGCTACACGAGAACGGAGACGTCGAGTAACCAAAACAAATGCGTTAAACAAATTCGTACACGTTATTTATCAATCTAACTCTAGAATTAAAGGATATACAACGAGAAACAACGTTTGACAACCTTTAAACAGTTTTAATAACTATCTCAAAAATTGTTGCTCTAATGCAAACAACTGCTGAGTTATCTACTCAAATTTGTTGAACAAAACGACTTACGTATTTTAAACATGCTAACCTTTAGCCCGGTAAGCAAATTAAAAAAAAAACGCAATATGTAGGCTACACGAGAACGGAGACGTCGAGTAACCAAAACAAATGCGTTAAACAAATTCGTACACGTTATTTATCAATTTAAATCTAGAATTAAAGGATATACAACGACAAACAACGTTTGACAACCTTTAAACAGTTTTAATAACTATCTCAAAAATTGTCGCTCTGATGCAAACAACTGCTGAGTTATCTACTCAAATTTGTTGAACAAAACGACTTACGTATTTTAGGCATGCTAACCTTTAGCCCGGTAAGCAAATTAAAAAAAAAAAAACGCAATATGTAGGCTACACGAGAACGGAGACGTCGAGTAACCAAAACAAATGCGTTAAACAAATTCGTACACGTTATTTATCAATTTAACTCTAGAATTAAAGGATATACAACGAGAAACAACGTTTGACAACCTTTAAACAGTTTTAATAACTATCTCAAAAATTGTCGCTCTGATGCAAACAACTGCTGAGTTATCTACTCAAATTTGTTGAACAAAACGACTTACGTATTTTAAGCATGCTAACCTTTAGCCCGGTAAGCAAATTAAAAAAAAAACGCAATATGTAGGCTACACGAGAACGGAGACGTCGAGTAACCAAAACAAATGCGTTAAACAAATTCGTCCACGTTATTTATCAATTTAACGCTAGAATTAAAGGATATACAACGAGAAACAACGTTTGACAACCTTTAAACAGTTTTAATAACTATCTCAAAAATTGTCGCTCTGATGCAAACAACTGCTGAGTTATCTACTCAAATTTGTTGAACAAAACGACTTACGTATTTTAAGCATGCTAACCTTTAGCCCGGTAAGCAAATTAAAAAAAACGCAATATGTAGGCTACACGAGAACGGAGACGTCGAGTAACCAAAACAAATGCGTTAAACAAATTCGTACACGTTATTTATCAATTTAACTCTAGAATTAAAGGATATACAACGAGAAACAACGTTTGACAACCTTTAAACAGTTTTAATAACTATCTCAAAAATTGTCGCTCTGATGCAAACAACTTATGAGTTATCTACTCAAATTTGTTCAACAAAACGACTGACGCATTTTAAGCATGCTAACCTTTAGCCCGGTAAGCAAATTAAAAAAAAAAACGCAATATGTAGGCTACACGAGAACGGAGACGTCGAGTAACCAAAACAAATGCGTTAAACAAATTCGTACACGTTATTTATCAATTTAACTCTAGAATTAAAGGATATACAACGAGAAACAATGTTTGACAACCTTTAAACAGTTTTAGTAACTATCTCAAAAATTGTCGCTCTGATGCAAACAACTGCTGAGTTATCTACTCAAATTTGTTGAACAAAACGACTTACGTATTTTAAACATGCTAACCTTTAGCCCGGTAAGCAAATTAAAAAAAAACGCAATATGTAGGCTACACGAGTACGGAGACGTCGAGTAACCAAAACAAATGCGTTAAACAATTTCGTACACGTTATTTATCAATTTAACTCTAGAATTAAAGGATATACAACGAGAAACAACGTTTAACAACCTTTAAACAGTTTTAATAACTATCTCAAAAATTGTCGCTCTGATGCAAACAACTGCTGAGTTGTCTACTCAAATTTGTTGAACAAAACGACTTACGTATTTTAAACATGCTAACCTTTAGCCCGGTAAGCAAATTAAAAAAAAAACGCAATATGTAGGCTACACGAGAACGGAGATGTCGAGTAACCAAAACAAATGCGTTAAACAAATTCGTACACGTTATTTATCAATCTAACTCTAGAATTAAAGGATATACAACGAGAAACAACGTTTGACAACCTTTAAACAGTTTTAATAACTATCTCAAAAATCGTCGCTCTGATGCAAACAACTGCTGAGTTATCTACTCAAATTTGTTGAACAAAACGACTTACGTATTTTAAGCATGCTAACCTTTAGCCCGGTAAGCAAATTAAAAAAAAAACGCAATATGTAGGCTACACGAGAACGGAGACGTCGAGTAACCAAAACAAATGCGTTAAACAAATTCGTCCACGTTATTTATCAATTTAACGCTAGAATTAAAGGATATACAACGAGAAACAACGTTTGACAACCTTTAAACAGTTTTAATAACTATCTCAAAAATTGTCGCTCTGATGCAAACAACTGCTGAGTTATCTACTCAAATTTGTTGAACAAAACAACTTACGTATTTTAAGCATGCTAACCTTTAGCCCGGTAAGCAAATTAAAAAAAAAACGCAATATGTAGGCTACACGAGAACGGAGACGTCGAGTAACCAAAACAAATGCGTTAAACAAATTCGTACACGTTATTTATCAATTTAACTCTAGAATTAAAGGATATACAACGAGAAACAACGTTTGACAACCTTTAAACAGTTTTAATAACTATCTCAAAAATTGTCGCTCTGATGCAAACAACTGCTGAGTTATCTACTCAAATTTGTTGAACAAAACGACTTACGTATTTTAAGCATGCTAACCTTTAAGCAAATTAAAAAAAAAACGCAATATGTAGGCTACACGAGAACGGAGACGTCGAGTAACCAAAACAAATGCGTTAACCAAATTCGTACACGTTATTTATCAATTTAACTCTAGAATTAAAGGATATACAACGAGAAACAACGTTTGACAACCTTTAAACAGTTTTAATAACTATCTCAAAAATTGTCGCTCTGATGCAAACAACTGATGAGTTATCTACTCAAATTTGTTGAACAAAACGACTTACGTATTTTAAGCATGCTAACCTTTAGCCCCGTAAGCAAATTAAAAAAAAAAACGCAATATGTAGGCTACACGAGAACGGAGACGTCGAGTAACCAAAACAAATGCGTTAAACAAATTCGTACACGTTATTTATCAATTTAACTCTAGAATTAAAGGATATACAACGAGAAACAACGTTTGACAACCTTTAAACAGTTTTAATAACTATCTCAAAAATTGTCGCTCTGATGCAAACAACTGCTGAGTTATCTACTCAAATTTGTTGAACAAAACGACTTACGTATTTTACACATGCTAACCTTTAGCCCGGTAAGCAAATTAAAAAAAACGCAATATGTAGGCTACACGAGAACGGAGACGTCGAGTAACCAAAACAAATGCGTTAAACAAATTCGTACACGTTATTTATCAATTTAACTCTAGAATTAAAGGATATACAACGAGAAACAACGTTTGACAACCTTTAAACAGTTTTAATAACTATCTCAAAAATTGTCGCTCTGATGCAAACAACTGCTGAGTTATCTACTCAAATTTGTTGAACAAAACGACTTACGTATTTTAAGCATGCTAACCTTTAGCCCGGTAAGCAAATTAAAAAAGAACGCAATATGTAGGCTACACGAGAACGGAGACATCGAGTAACCAAAACAAATGCGTTAAACAAATTCGTACACGTTATTTATCAATTTAACTCTAGAATTAAAGGATATACAACGAGAAACAACGTTTGACAACCTTTAAACAGTTTTAATAACTATCTTAAAAATTGTCGCTCTGATGCAAACAACTGATGAGTTATCTACTTAGATTTGTTGAACAAAACGACTTGCGTATTTTAAGCATGCTAACCTTTAGCCCGGTAAGCAAATTAAAAAAAAAAACGCAATATGTAGGCTACACGAGAACGGAGAAGTCGAGTAACCAAAACAAATGCGTTAAACAAATTCGTACACGTTATTTGTCAATTTAACTCTAGAATGAAAGGATATACAACGAGAAACAAGGTTTGACCACCTTTAAACAGTTTTAATAACTATCTCAAAAATTGTCGCTCTGATGCAAACAACTGATGAGTTATCTACTTAGATTTGTTGAACAAAACGACTTGCGTATTTTAAGCATGCTAACCTTTAGCCCGGTAAGCAAATTAAAAAAAAAAACGCAATATGTAGGCTACACGAGAACGGAGACGTCGAGTAACCAAAACAAATGCGTTAAACAAATTCGTACACGTTATTTATCAATTTATCTCCAGAATTAACGGATATACAACGAGAAACAACGTTTGACAACCTTTAAACAGCTTTAATAACTATCTCAAAAATTGTCGCTCTGATGCAAACAACTGCTGAGTTATCTACTCAAATTTGTTGAACAAAACGACTTACGTATTTTAAACATGCTAACCTTTAGCCCGGTAAGCAAATTAAAAAAAAACGCAATATGTAGGCTACACGAGAACGGAGACGTCGAGTAACCAAAACAAATGCGTTAAACAAATTCGTACACGTTATTTATCAATTTAACTCTAGAATTAACGGATATACAACGAGAAACAACGTTTGACAACCTTTAAACAGTTTTAATAACTATCTCAAAAATTGTCGCTCTGATGCAAACAACTGCTGAGTTATCTACTCAAATTTGTTGAACAAAACGGCTTACGTATTTTAAACATGCTAACCTTTAGCCCGGTAAGCAAATTAAAAAAAAAACGCAATATGTAGGCTACACGAGAACGGAGACGTCGAGTAACCAAAACAAATGCGTTAAACAAATTCGTACACGTTATTTATCAATTTAACTCTAGAATTAACGGATATACAACGAGAAACAACGTTTGACAACCTTTAAACAGTTTTAATAACTATCTCAAAAATTGTCGCTCTGATGCAAACAACTGCTGAGTTATCTACTCAAATTTGTTGAACAAAACGACTTACGTATTTTAAACATGCTAACCTTTAGCCCGGTAAGCAAATTAAAAAAAAAACGCAATATGTAGGCTACACGAGAACGGAGACGTCGAGTAACCAAAACAAATGCGTTAAACAAATTCGTACACGTTATTTATCAATTTAACATTAGAATTAAAGGATATACAACGAGAAACAACGTTTGACAACCTTTAAACAGTTTTAATAACTATCTAAAAAATTGTCGCTCTGATGCAAACAACTGATGAGTTATCTACTTAAATTTGTTGAACAAAACGACTTACGTATTTTAAGCATGCTAACCATGCTAACCTTTAGCCCGGTAAGCAAATTAAAAAAAAAAAACGCAATATGTAGGCTACACGAGAACGGAGACGTCGAGTAACCAAAACAAATGCGTTAAACAAATTCGTACACGTTATTTATCAATTTAACTCTAGAATTAAAGGATATGCAACGAGAAACAACGTTTGACAACCTTTAAACAGTTTAATAACTATCTCAAAAATTGTCGCTCTGATGCAAACAACTGATGAGTTATCTACTCAAATTTGTTGAACAAAACGACTTACGTATTTTAAGCATGCTAACCTTAGCCCGGTAAGCAAATTAAAAAAAAAACGCAATATGTAGGCTACACGAGAACGGAGACGTCGAGTAACCAAAACAAATGCGTTAAACAAATTCGTACACGTTATTTATCAATATAACTCTAGAATTAAAGGATATACAACGAGAAACAACGTTTGACAACCTTTAAACAGTTTTAATAACTATCTCAAAAATTGTCGCTCTGATGCAAACAACTGATGAGTTATCTACTTAAATTTGTTGAACAAAACGACTTACCTACGTATTTTAAGCATGCTAACCTTTAGCCCGGTAAGCAAATTAAAAAAAAAAAACGCAATATGTAGGCTACACGAGAACGGAGACGTCGAGTAACCAAAACAAATGCGTTAAACAAATTCGTACACGTTATTTATCAATTTAACTCTAGAATTAAAGGATATACAACGAGAAACAACGTTTGACAACCTTTAAACAGTTTTAATAACTATCTCAAAAATTGTCGCTCTGATGCAAACAACTGCTGAGTTATCTACTCAAATTTGTTGAACAAAACGACTTACGTATTTTAAGCATGCTAACCTTTAGCCCGGTAAGCAAATTAAAAAAAAAAACGCAATATGTAGGCTACACGAGAACGGAGACTTCGAGTAACCAAAACAAATGCGTTAAACAAATTCGTACACGTTATTTATCAATTTAACTCTAGAATTAAAGGATATACAACGAGAAACAACGTTTGACAACCTTTAAACAGTTTTAATAACTATCTCAAAAATTGTCGCTCTGATGCAAACAACTGCTGAGTTATCTACTCAAATTTGTTGAACAAAACGACTTACGTATTTTAAGCATGCTAACCTTTAGCCCGGTAAGCAAATTAAAAAAAAACGCAATATGTAGGCTACACGAGAACGGAGCCGTCGAGTAACCAAAACAAATGCGTTAAACAAATTCGTACACGTTATTTATCAATTTAACTCTAGAATTAAAGGATATACAACGAGAAACAACGTTTGACAACCTTTAAACAGTTTTAATAACTATCTCAAAAATTGTCGCTCTGATGGAAACAACTGCTGAGTTATCTACTCAAATTTGTTGAACAAAACGGCTTACGTATTTTAAGCATGCTAACCTTTAGCCCGGTAAGCAAATTAAAAAAAAACGCAATATGTAGGCTACACGAGAACGGAGACGTCGAGTAACCAAAACAAATGCGTTAAACAAATTCGTACACGTTATTTATCAATTTAACTCTAGAATTAAAGGATATACAACGAGAAACACGTTTGACAACCTTTAAACAGTTTTAATAACTATCTCAAAAATTGTCGCTCTTATGCAAACAACTGATGAGTTATCTACTTAAATTTGTTGAACAAAACGACTTACGTATTTTAAGCATGCTAACCTTTAGCCCGGTAAGCAAATTAAAAAAAAAAAACGCAATATGTAGGCTACACGAGAACGGAGACGTCGAGTAACCAAAACAAATGCGTTAAACAAATTCGTACACGTTATTTATCAATCTAACTCTAGAATTAAATGATATACAACGAGAAACAACGTTTGACAACCTTTAAACAGTTTTAATAACTATCTCAAAAATTGTCGCTCTGATGCAAACAACTGATGAGTTATCTACTTAAATTTGTTGAACAAAACGACTTACGTATTTTAAGCATGCTAACCTTTAGCCCGGTAAGCAAATTAAAAAAAAAACGCAATATGTAGGCTACACGAGAACGGAGACGTCGAGTAACCAAAACAAATGCGTTAAACAAATTCGTACACGTTATTTATCAATTTAACTCTAGAATTAAAGGACATATAACGAGAAACAACGTTTGACAACCTTTAAACAGTTTTAATAACTATCTCAAAAATTGTCGCTCTGATGGAAACAACTGCTGAGTTATCTACTTAAATTTGTTGAACAAAACGACTTACGTATTTTAAGCATGCTAACCTTTAGCCCGGTAAGCAAGTTAAAAAAAAAAACGCAATATGTAGGCTACACGAGAACGGAGACGTCGAGTAACCAAAACAAATGCGTTAAAGAAATTCGAACACGTTATTTATCAATTTAACTCTAGAATTAAAGGATATACAACGAGAAACAACGTTTGACAACCTTTAAACAGTTTTAATAACTATCTCAAAAATTGTCGCTCTGATGCAAACAACTGCTGAGTTATCTACTCAAATTTGTTGAACAAAACGACTTACGTATTTTAAGCATGCTAACCTTTAAGCAAATTAAAAAAAAAACGCAATATGTAGGCTACACGAGAACGGAGACGTCGAGTAACCAAAACAAATGCGTTAAACAAATTCGAACACGTTATTTATCAATTTAACTCTAGAATTAAAGGATATACAACGAGAAACAACGTTTGACAACCTTTAAACAGTTTTAATAACTATCTCAAAAATTGTCGCTCTGATGCAAACAACTGCTGAGTTATCTACTCAAATTTGTTGAACAAAACGACTTACGTATTTTAAACATGCTAACCTTTAGCCCGGTAAGCAAATTAAAAAAAACGCAATATGTAGGCTACACGAGAACGGAGACGTCGAGTAACCAAAACAAATGCGTTAAACAAATTCGTACCCGTTATTTATCAATTTAACTCTAGAATTAAAGGATATACAACGAGAAACAACGTTTGACAACCTTTAAAGAGTTTTAATAACTATCTCAAAAATTGTCGCTCTGATGCAAACAACTGCTGAGTTATCCACTCAAATTTGTTGAACAAAACGACTTACGTATTTTAAGCATGCTAACCTTTAGCCCGGTAAGCAAATTAAAAAAAAACGCAATATGTAGGCTACACGAGAACGGAGACGTCGAGTAACCAAAACAAATGCGTTAAACAAATTCGTACACGTTATTTATCAATTTAACTCTAGAATTAAAGGATATACAACGAGAAACAACGTTTGACAACCTTTAAACAGTTTTAATAACTATCTCAAAAATTGTCGCTCTGATGCAAACAACTGCTGAGTTATCTACTCAAATTTGTTGAACAAAACGACTTACGTATTTTAAACATGCTAACCTTTAGCCCGGTAAGCAAATTAAAAAAAAACGCAATATGTAGGCTACACGAGAACGGAGACGTCGAGTAACCAAAACAAATGCGTTAAACAAATTCGTACACGTTATTTATCAATTTAACTCTAGAATTAAAGGATATACAACGAGAAACAACGTTTGACAACCTTTAAACAGTTTTAATAACTATCTCAAAAATTGTCGCTCTGATGCAAACAACTGATGAGTTATCTACTTAAATTTGTTGAACAAAACGACTTACGTATTTTAAGCATGCTAACCTTTAGCCCGGTAAGCAAATTAAAAAAAAAACGCAATATGTAGGCTACACGAGAACGGAGACGTCGATTAACCAAAACAAATGCGTTAAACAAATTCGTACACGTTATTTATCAATCTAACTCTAGAATTAAAGGATATACAACGAGAAACAACGTTTGACAACCTTTAAACAGTTTTAGTAACTATCTCAAAAATTGTCGCTCTGATGCAAACAACTGCTGAGTTATCTACTTAAATTTGTTGAACAAAACGACTTACGTATTTTAAGCATGCTAACCTTTAGCCCGGTAAGCAAATTAAAAAAAAAACGCAATATGTAGGCTACACGAGAACGGAGACGTCGAGTAACCAAAACAAATGCGTTAAACAAATTCGTACACGTTATTTATCAATTTAACTCTAGAATTAAAGGATATACAACGAGAAACAACGTTTGACAACCTTTAAACAGTTTTAATAACTATCTCAAAAATTGTCGCTCTGATGGAAACAACTGCTGAGTTATCTACTTAAATTTGTTGAACAAAACGACTTACGTATTTTAAGCATGCTAACCTTTAGCCCGGTAAGCAAGTTAAAAAAAAAAACGCAATATGTAGGCTACACGAGAACGGAGACGTCGAGTAACCAAAACAAATGCGTTAAAGAAATTCGAACACGTTATTTATCAATTTAACTCTAGAATTAAAGGATATACAACGAGAAACAACGTTTGACAACCTTTAAACAGTTTTAATAACTATCTCAAAAATTGTCGCTCTGATGCAAACAACTGCTGAGTTATCTACTCAAATTTGTTGAACAAAACGACTTACGTATTTTAAGCATGCTAACCTTTAAGCAAATTAAAAAAAAACGCAATATGTAGGCTACACGAGAACGGAGACGTCGAGTAACCAAAACAAATGCGTTAAACAAATTCGAACACGTTATTTATCAATTTAACTCTAGAATTAAAGGATATACAACGAGAAACAACGTTTGACAACCTTTAAACAGTTTTAATAACTATCTCAAAAATTGTCGCTCTGATGCAAACAACTGCTGAGTTATCTACTCAAATTTGTTGAACAAAACGACTTACGTATTTTAAACATGCTAACCTTTAGCCCGGTAAGCAAATTAAAAAAAACGCAATATGTAGGCTACACGAGAACGGAGACGTCGAGTAACCAAAACAAATGCGTTAAACAAATTCGTACACGTTATTTATCAATTTAACTCTAGAATTAAAGGACATATAACGAGAAACAACGTTTGACAACCTTTAAACAGTTTTAATAACTATCTCAAAAATTGTCGCTCTGATGGAAACAACTGCTGAGTTATCTACTTAAATTTGTTGAACAAAACGACTTACGTATTTTAAGCATGCTAACCTTTAGCCCGGTAAGCAAGTTAAAAAAAAAAACGCAATATGTAGGCTACACGAGAACGGAGACGTCGAGTAACCAAAACAAATGCGTTAAAGAAATTCGAACACGTTATTTATCAATTTAACTCTAGAATTAAAGGATATACAACGAGAAACAACGTTTGACAACCTTTAAACAGTTTTAATAACTATCTCAAAAATTGTCGCTCTGATGCAAACAACTGCTGAGTTATCTACTCAAATTTGTTGAACAAAACGACTTACGTATTTTAAGCATGCTAACCTTTAAGCAAATTAAAAAAAAAACGCAATATGTAGGCTACACGAGAACGGAGACGTCGAGTAACCAAAACAAATGCGTTAAACAAATTCGAACACGTTATTTATCAATTTAACTCTAGAATTAAAGGATATACAACGAGAAACAACGTTTGACAACCTTTAAACAGTTTTAATAACTATCTCAAAAATTGTCGCTCTGATGCAAACAACTGCTGAGTTATCTACTCAAATTTGTTGAACAAAACGACTTACGTATTTTAAACATGCTAACCTTTAGCCCGGTAAGCAAATTAAAAAAAACGCAATATGTAGGCTACACGAGAACGGAGACGTCGAGTAACCAAAACAAATGCGTTAAACAAATTCGTACCCGTTATTTATCAATTTAACTCTAGAATTAAAGGATATACAACGAGAAACAACGTTTGACAACCTTTAAAGAGTTTTAATAACTATCTCAAAAATTGTCGCTCTGATGCAAACAACTGCTGAGTTATCCACTCAAATTTGTTGAACAAAACGACTTACGTATTTTAAGCATGCTAACCTTTAGCCCGGTAAGCAAATTAAAAAAAAACGCAATATGTAGGCTACACGAGAACGGAGACGTCGAGTAACCAAAACAAATGCGTTAAACAAATTCGTACACGTTATTTATCAATTTAACTCTAGAATTAAAGGATATACAACGAGAAACAACGTTTGACAACCTTTAAACAGTTTTAATAACTATCTCAAAAATTGTCGCTCTGATGCAAACAACTGCTGAGTTATCTACTCAAATTTGTTGAACAAAACGACTTACGTATTTTAAACATGCTAACCTTTAGCCCGGTAAGCAAATTAAAAAAAAACGCAATATGTAGGCTACACGAGAACGGAGACGTCGAGTAACCAAAACAAATGCGTTAAACAAATTCGTACACGTTATTTATCAATTTAACTCTAGAATTAAAGGATATACAACGAGAAACAACGTTTGACAACCTTTAAACAGTTTTAATAACTATCTCAAAAATTGTCGCTCTGATGCAAACAACTGATGAGTTATCTACTTAAATTTGTTGAACAAAACGACTTACGTATTTTAAGCATGCTAACCTTTAGCCCGGTAAGCAAATTAAAAAAAAAACGCAATATGTAGGCTACACGAGAACGGAGACGTCGATTAACCAAAACAAATGCGTTAAACAAATTCGTACACGTTATTTATCAATCTAACTCTAGAATTAAAGGATATACAACGAGAAACAACGTTTGACAACCTTTAAACAGTTTTAGTAACTATCTCAAAAATTGTCGCTCTGATGCAAACAACTGCTGAGTTATCTACTCAAATTTGTTGAACAAAACGACTTACGTATTTTAAACATGCTAACCTTTAGCCCGGTAAGCAAATTAAAAAAAAAACGCAATATGTAGGCTACACGAGAACGGAGACGTCGAGTAACCAAAACAAATGCGTTAAACAAATTCGTACACGTTATTTATCAATTTAACATTAGAATTAAAGGATATACAACGAGAAACAACGTTTGACAACCTTTAAACAGTTTTAATAACTATCTCAAAAATTGTCGCTCTGATGCAAACAACTGCTGAGTTATCTACTCAAATTTGTTGAACAAAACGACTTACGTATTTTAAACATGCTAACCTTTAGCCCGGTAAGCAAATTAAAAAAAAAACGCAATATGTAGGCTACACGAGAACGGAGACGTCGAGTAACCAAAACAAATGCGTTAAACAAATTCGTACACGTTATTTATCAATTTAACATTAGAATTAAAGGATATACAACGAGAAACAACGTTTGACAACCTTTAAACAGTTTTAATAACTATCTCAAAAATTGTCGCTCTGATGCAAACAACTGATGAGTTATCTACTTAAATTTGTTGAACAAAACGACTTACGTATTTTAAGCATGCTAACCATGCTAACCTTTAGCCCGGTAAGCAAATTAAAAAAAAAAAACGCAATATCTAGGCTACACGAGAACGGAGACGTCGAGTAACCAAAACAAATGCGTTAAACAAATTCGTACACGTTATTTATCAATTTAACTCTAGAATTAACGGATATACAACGAGAAACAACGTTTGACAACCTTTAAACAGTTTTAATAACTATCTCATAAATTGTCGCTCTGATGCAAACAACTGCTGAGTTATCTACTCAAATTTGTTGAACAAAACGACTTACGTATTTTAAACATGCTAACCTTTAGCCCGGTAAGCAAATTAAAAAAAAAACGCAATATGTAGGCTACACGAGAACGGAGACGTCGAGTAACCAAAACAAATGCGTTAAACAAATTCGTACACGTTATTTATCAATTTAACATTAGAATTAAAGGATATACAACGAGAAACAACGTTTGACAACCTTTAAACAGTTTTAATAACTATCTCAAAAATTGTCGCTCTGATGCAAACAACTGATGAGTTATCTACTTAAATTTGTTGAACAAAACGACTTACGTATTTTAAGCATGCTAACCATGCTAACCTTTAGCCCGGTAAGCAAATTAAAAAAAAAACGCAATATGTAGGCTACACGAGAACGGAGACGTCGAGTAACCAAAACAAATGCGTTAAACACATTCGTACACGTTATTTATCAATTTAACTCTAGAATTAAAGGATATGCAACGAGAAACAACGTTTGACAACCTTTAAACAGTTTAATAACTATCTAAAAAATTGTCGCTCTGATGCAAACAACTGATGAGTTATCTACTCAAATTTGTTGAACAAAACGACTTACGTATTTTAAGCATGCTAACCTTAGCCCGGTAAGCAAATTAAAAAAAAAAACGCAATATGTAGGCTACACGAGAACGGAGACGTCGAGTAACCAAAACAAATGCGTTAAACAAATTCGTACACGTTATTTATCAATTTAACATTAGAATTAAAGGATATACAACGAGAAACAACGTTTGACAACCTTTAAACAGTTTTAATAACTATCTCAAAAATTGTCGCTCTGATGCAAACAACTGATGAGTTATCTACTTAAATTTGTTGAACAAAACGACTTACGTATTTTAAGCATGCTAACCATGCTAACCTTTAGCCCGGTAAGCAAATTAAAAAAAAAAACGCAATATGTAGGCTACACGAGAGCGGAGACGTCGAGTAACCAAAACAAATGCGTTAAACAAATTCGTACACGTTATTTATCAAAATAACTCTAGAATTAAAGGATATACAACGAGAAACAACGTTTGACAACCTTTAAACAGTTTTAATAACTATCTCAAAAATTGTCGCTCTGATGCAAACAACTGCTGAGTTATCTACTCAAATTTGTTGAACAAAACGACTTACGTATTTTAAACATGCTAACCTTTAGCCCGGTAAGCAAATTAAAAAAAAAACGCAATATGTAGGCTACACGAGAACGAAGACGTCGAGTAACCAAAACAAATGCGTTAAACAAATTCGTACACGTTATTTATCAATTTAACATTAGAATTAAAGGATATACAACCAGAAACAACGTTTGACAACCTTTAAACAGTTTTAATAACTATCTCAAAAATTGTCGCTCTGATGCAAACAACTGATGAGTTATCTACTTAAATTTGTTGAACAAAACGACTTACGTATTTTAAGCATGCTAACCATGCTAACCTTTAGCCCGGTAAGCAAATTAAAAAAAAAAAAAACGCAATATGTAGGCTACACGAGAACGGAGACGTCGAGTAACCAAAACAAATGCGTTAAACAAATTCGTACACGTTATTTATCAATTTAACTCTAGAATTAAAGGATATGCAACGAGAAACAACGTTTGACAACCTTTAAACAGTTTAATAACTATCTAAAAAATTGTCGCTCTGATGCAAGCAACTGATGAGTTATCTACTCAAATTTGTTGAACAAAACGACTTACGTATTTTAAGCATGCTAACCTTAGCCCGGTAAGCAAATTAAAAAAAAAAAACGCAATATGTAGGCTACACGAGAACGGAGACGTCGAGTAACCAAAACAAATGCGTTAAACAAATTCGTACACGTTATTTATCAAAATAACTCTAGAATTAAAGGATATACAACGAGAAACAACGTTTGACAACCTTTAAACAGTTTTAATAACTATCTCAAAAATTGTCGCTCTGATGCAAACAACTGATGAGTTATCTACTCAAATTTGTTGAACAAAACGACTTACGTATTTTAAGCATGCTAACCTTTAGCCCGGTAAGCAAATTAAAAAAAAAAAACGCAATATGTAGGCTACACGGGAACGGAGACGTCGAGTAACCAAAAGAAATGCGTTAAACAAATTCGTACACGTTATTTATCAATTTAACTCTAGAATTAAAGGATATACAACGAGAAACAACGTTTGACAACCTTTAAACAGTGTTAATAACTATCTCAAAGTTTGTCGCTCTGATGCAAACAACTGCTGAGTTATCTACTCAAATTTGTTGAACAAAACGACTTACGTATTTTAAGCATGCTAACCTTTAGTCCGGTAAGCAAATTAAAAAAAAAACGCAATATGTAGGCTACACGAGAACGGAGACGCCAAGTAACCAAAACAAATGCGTTAAACAAATTCGTACACGTCATTTATCAATTTAACTCTAGAATTAAAGGATATACAACGAGAAACAACGTTTGACAACCTTTAAACAGTTTTAATAACTATCTCAAAAATTGTCGCTCTGATGCAAACAACTGCTGAGTTATCTACTCAAATTTGTTGAACAAAACGACTTACGTATTTTAAGCATGCTAACCTTTAGCCCGGTAAGCAAATTAAAAAAAAACGCAATATGTAGGCTACACGAGAACGGAGACGTCGAGTAACCAAAACAAATGCGTTAAACAAATTCGTACATGTTATTTATCAATTTAACTCTAGAATTAAAGGATATACAACGAGAAACAACGTTTGACAACCTTTAAACAGTTTTAATAACTATCTCAAAAATTGTCGCTCTGATGCAAACAACTGCTGAGTTATCTACTCAAATTTGTTGAAAAAAACGACTTACGTATTTTAAGCATGCTAACCTTTAGCCCGGTAAGCAAATTAAAAAAAAAAACGCAATATGTAGGCTACACGAGAACGGAGACGTCGAGCAACCAAAACAAATGCGTTAAACAAATTCGTACACGTTATTTATCAATTTAACTCTAGAATTAAAGGATATACAACGAGAAACAACGTTTGATAACCTTTAAACAGTTTTAATAACTATCTCAAAAATTGTCGCTCTGATGCAAACAACTGCTGAGTTATCTACTCAAATTTGTTGAACAAAACGACTTACGTATTTTAAGCATGCTAACCTTTAGCCCGGTAAGCAAATTAAAAAAAACGCAATATGTAGGCTACACGAGAACGGAGCCGTCGAGTAACCAAAACAAATGCGTTAAACAAATTCGTACACGTTATTTATCAATTTAACTCTAGAATTAAAGGATATACAACGAGAAACAACGTTTGACAACCTTTAAACAGTTTTAATAACTATCTCAAAAATTGTCGCTCTGATGGAAACAACTGCTGAGTTATCTACTCAAATTTGTTGAACAAAACGACTTACGTATTTTAAGCATGCTAACCTTTAGCCCGGTAAGCAAATTAAAAAAAAAACGCAATATGTAGGCTACACGAGAACGGAGACGTCAAGTAACCAAAACAAATGCGTTAAACAAATTCGTACACGTTATTTATCAATTTAACTCTAGAATTAAAGGATATACAACGAGAAACACGTTTGACAACCTTTAAACAGTTTTAATAACTTTCTCAAAAATTGTCGCTCTTATGCAAACAACTGATGAGTTATCTACTTAAATTTGTTGAACAAAACGACTTACGTATTTTAAGCATGCTAACCTTTAGCCCGGTAAGCAAATTAAAAAAAAAAAACGCAATATGTAGGCTACACGAGAACGGAGACGTCGAGTAACCAAAACAAATGCGTTAAACAAATTCGTACACGTTATTTATCAATCTAACTCTAGAATTAAATGATATACAACGAGAAACAACGTTTGACAACCTTTAAATAGTTTTAATAACTATCTCAAAAATTGTCGCTCTGATGCAAACAACTGATGAGTTATCTACTTAAATTTGTTGAACAAAACGACTTACGTATTTTAAGCATGCTAACCTTTAGCCCGGTAAGCAAATTAAAAAAAAAACGCAATATGTAGGCTACACGAGAACGGAGACGTCGAGTAACCAAAACAAATGCGTTAAACAAATTCGAACACGTTATTTATCAATTTAACTCTAGAATTAAAGGATATACAACGAGAAACAACGTTTGACAACCTTTAAATAGTTTTAATAACTATCTCAAAAATTGTCGCTCTGATGCAAACAACTGCTGAGTTATCTACTCAAATTTGTTGAACAAAACGACTTACGTATTTTAAGCATGCTAACCTTTAGCCCGGTAAGCAAATTAAAAAAAACGCAATATGTAGGCTACACGAGAACGGAGCCGTCGAGTAACCAAAACAAATGCGTTAAACAAATTCGTACACGTTATTTATCAATTTAACTCTAGAATTAAAGGATATACAACGAGAAACAACGTTTGACAACCTTTAAACAGTTTAATAACTATCTAAAAAATTGTCGCTCTGATGCAAACAACTGATGAGTTATCTACTCAAATTTGTTGAACAAAACGACTTACGTATTTTAAGCATGCTAACCTTAGCCCGGTAAGCAAAGTAAAAAAAAAAACGCAATATGTAGGCTACACGAGAACGGAGACGTCGAGTAACCAAAACAAATGCGTTAAACAAATTCGTACACGTTATTTATCAATTTAACATTAGAATTAAAGGATATACAACGAGAAACAACGTTTGACAACCTTTAAACAGTTTTAATAACTATCTCAAAAATTGTCGCTCTGATGCAAACAACTGATGAGTTATCTACTTAAATTTGTTGAACAAAACGACTTACGTATTTTAATCATGCTAACCATGCTAACCTTTAGCCCGGTAAGCAAATTAAAAAAAAAAACGCAATATGTAGGCTACACGAGAACGGAGACGTCGAGTAACCAAAACAAATGCGTTAAACAAATTCGTACACGTTATTTATCAAAATAACTCTAGAATTAAAGGATATACAACGAGAAACAACGTTTGACAACCTTTAAACAGTTTTAATAACTATCTCAAAAATTGTCGCTCTGATGCAAACAACTGCAGAGTTATCTACTCAAATTTGTTGAACAAAACGACTTACGTATTTTAAACATGCTAACCTTTAGCCCGGTAAGCAAATTAAAAAAAAAACGCAATATGTAGGCTACACGAGAACGGAGACGTCGAGTAACCAAAACAAATGCGTTAAACAAATTCGTACACGTTATTTATCAATTTAACATTAGAATTAAAGGATATACAACCAGAAACAACGTTTGACAACCTTTAAACAGTTTTAATAACTATCTCAAAAATTGTCGCTCTGATGCAAACAACTGATGAGTTATCTACTTAAATTTGTTGAACAAAACGACTTACGTATTTTAAGCATGCTAACCATGCTAACCTTTAGCCCGGTAAGCAAATTAAAAAAAAAAAAAACGCAATATGTAGGCTACACGAGAACGGAGACGTCGAGTAACCAAAACAAATGCGTTAAACAAATTCGTACACGTTATTTATCAATTTAACTCTAGAATTAAAGGATATGCAACGAGAAACAACGTTTGACAACCTTTAAACAGTTTAATAACTATCTAAAAAATTGTCGCTCTGATGCAAGCAACTGATGAGTTATCTACTCAAATTTGTTGAACAAAACGACTTACGTATTTTAAGCATGCTAACCTTAGCCCGGTAAGCAAATTAAAAAAAAAAAACGCAATATGTAGGCTACACGAGAACGGAGACGTCGAGTAACCAAAACAAATGCGTTAAACAAATTCGTACACGTTATTTATCAAAATAACTCTAGAATTAAAGGATATACAACGAGAAACAACGTTTGACAACCTTTAAACAGTTTTAATAACTATCTCAAAAATTGTCGCTCTGATGCAAACAACTGATGAGTTATCTACTCAAATTTGTTGAACAAAACGACTTACGTATTTTAAGCATGCTAACCTTTAGCCCGGTAAGCAAATTAAAAAAAAAAAACGCAATATGTAGGCTACACGAGAACGGAGACGTCGAGTAACCAAAAGAAATGCGTTAAACAAATTCGTACACGTTATTTATCAATTTAACTCTAGAATTAAAGGATATACAACGAGAAACAACGTTTGACAACCTTTAAACAGTGTTAATAACTATCTCAAAGTTTGTCGCTCTGATGCAAACAACTGCTGAGTTATCTACTCAAATTTGTTGAACAAAACGACTTACGTATTTTAAGCATGCTAACCTTTAGTCCGGTAAGCAAATTAAAAAAAAAAACGCAATATGTAGGCTACACGAGAACGGAGACGCCAAGTAACCAAAACAAATGCGTTAAACAAATTCTTACACGTCATTTATCAATTTAACTCTAGAATTAAAGGATATACAACGAGAAACAACGTTTGACAACCTTTAAACAGTTTTAATAACTATCTCAAAAATTGTCGCTCTGATGCAAACAACTGCTGAGTTATCTACTCAAATTTGTTGAACAAAACGACTTACGTATTTTAAGCATGCTAACCTTTAGCCCGGTAAGCAAATTAAAAAAAACGCAATATGTAGGCTACACGAGAACGGAGACGTCGAGTAACCAAAACAAATGCGTTAAACAAATTCGTACATGTTATTTATCAATTTAACTCTAGAATTAAAGGATATACAACGAGGAACAACGTTTGACAACCTTTAAACAGTTTTAATAACTATCTCAAAAATTGTCGCTCTGATGCAAACAACTGCTGAGTTATCTACTCAAATTTGTTGAACAAAACGACTTACGTATTTTAAGCATGCTAACCTTTAGCCCGGTAAGCAAATTAAAAAAAAAAACGCAATATGTAGGCTACACGAGAACGGAGACGTCGAGCAACCAAAACAAATGCGTTAAACAAATTCGTA
The DNA here is from genome assembly GCF_040869045.1 of Eurosta solidaginis. Lineage (NCBI taxonomy): Eukaryota > Metazoa > Arthropoda > Insecta > Diptera > Tephritidae > Eurosta > Eurosta solidaginis. The sequence continues at coordinate 270,609 of NW_027136881.1, read as the reverse complement.
CACGTTATTTATCAATTTAACTCTAGAATTAAAGGATATACAACGAGAAACAACGTTTGACAACCTTTAAACAGTTTTAATAACTATCTCAAAAATTGTCGCTCTGATGCAAACAACTGCTGAGTTATCTACTCAAATTTGTTGAACAAAACGACTTACGTATTTTAAGCATGCTAACCTTTAGCCCGGTAAGCAAATTAAAAAAAACGCAATATGTAGGCTACACGAGAACGGAGCCGTCGAGTAACCAAAACAAATGCGTTAAACAAATTCGTACACGTTATTTATCAATTTAACTCTAGAATTAAAGGATATACAACGAGAAACAACGTTTGACAACCTTTAAACAGTTTTAATAACTATCTCAAAATTGTCGCTCTGATGGAAACAACTGCTGAGTTATCTACTCAAATTTGTTGAACAAAACGACTTACGTATTTTAAGCATGCTAACCTTTAGCCCGGTAAGCAAATTAAAAAAAAAAGGCAATATGTAGGCTACACGAGAACGGAGACGTCGAGTAACCAAAACAAATGCGTTAAACAAATTCGTACACGTTATTTATCAATTTAACTCTAGAATTAAAGGATATACAACGAGAAACACGTTTGACAACCTTTAAACAGTTTTAATAACTTTCTCAAAAATTGTCGCTCTTATGCAAACAACTGATGAGTTATCTACTTAAATTTGTTGAACAAAACGACTTACGTATTTTAAGCATGCTAACCTTTAGCCCGGTAAGCAAATTAAAAAAAAAAAACGCAATATGTAGGCTACACGAGAACGGAGACGTCGAGTAACCAAAACAAATGCGTTAAACAAATTCGTACACGTTATTTATCAATCTAACTCTAGAATTAAATGATATACAACGAGAAACAACGTTTGACAACCTTTAAATAGTTTTAATAACTATCTCAAAAATTGTCGCTCTGATGCAAATAACTGATGAGTTATCTACTTAAATTTGTTGAACAAAACGACTTACGTATTTTAAGCATGCTAACTTTTAGCCCGGTAAGCAAATTAAAAAAAAACGCAATATGTAGGCTACACGAGAACGGAGACGTCGAGTAACCAAAACAAATGCGTTAAACAAATTCGTACACGTTATTTATCAATTTAACTCTAGAATTAAAGGATATACAACGAGAAACAACGTTTGACAACCTTTAAACAGTTTTAATAACTATCTCAAAAATTGTCGCTCTGATGGAAACAACTGCTGAGTTATCTACTTAAATTTGTTGAACAAAACGACTTACGTATTTTAAGCATGCTAACCTTTAGCCCGGTAAGCAAATTAAAAAAAAAACGCAATATGTAGGCTACACGAGAACGGAGACGTCGAGTAACCAAAACAAATGCGTTAAACAAATTCGAACACGTTATTTATCAATTTAACTCTAGAATTAAAGGATATACAACGAGAAACAACGTTTGACAACCTTTAAACAGTTTTAATAATATCTCAAAAATTGTCGCTCTGATGCAAACAACTGATGAGTTATCTACTTAAATTTGTTGAACAAAACGACTTACGTATTTTAAGCATGCTAGCCTTTAGCCCGGTAAGCAAATTAAAAAAAAAACGCAATATGTAGGCTACACGAGAACGGAGACGTCGAGTAACCAAAACAAATGCGTTAAACAAATTCGTACACGTTATTTATCAATTTAACTCTAGAATTAAAGGATATACAACGAGAAACAAATTTGACAACCTTTAAACAGTTTTAATAACTATCTCAAAAATTGTCGCTCTGATGCAAACAACTGCTGAGTTATCTACTCAAATTTGTTGAACAAAACGACTTACGTATTTTAAGCATGGTAACCTTTAGCCCGGTAAGCAAATTAAAAAAAAAAAAACGCAATATGTAGGCTACATGAGAACGGAGACGTCGAGTAACCAAAACAAATGCGTTAAACAAATTCGTACACGTTATTTATCAATCTAACTCTAGAATTAAATGATATACAACGAGAAACAACGTTTGACAACCTTTAAACAGTTTTAATAACTATCTCAAAAATTGTCGCTCTGATGCCAACAACTGATGAGTTATCTACTTAAATTTGTTGAACAAAACGACTTACGTATTTTAAGCATGCTAACTTTTAGCCCGGTAAGCAAATTAAAAAAAAAAAAACGCAATATGTAGGCTACACGAGAACGGAGACGTCGAGTAACCAAAACAAATGCGTTAAACAAATTCGTACACGTTATTTATCAATCTAACTCTAGAATTAAATGATATACAACGAGAAACAACGTTTGACAACCTTTAAACAGTTTTAATAACTATCTCAAAAATTGTCGCTCTGATGCAAACAACTGATGAGTTATCTACTTAAATTTGTTGAGCAAAACGACTTACGTATTTTAAGCATGCTAACTTTTAGCCCGGTAAGCAAATTAAAAAAAAAACGCAATATGTAGGCTACACGAGAACGGAGACGTCGAGTAACCAAAACAAATGCGTTAAACAAATTCGTACACGTTATTTATCAATTTAACTCTAGAATTAAAGGATATACAACGAGAAACAACGTTTGACAACCTTTAAACAGTTTTAATAACTATCTCAAAAATTGTCGCTCTGATGGAAACAACTGCTGAGATATCTACTTAAATTTGTTGAACAAAACGACTTACGTATTTTAAGCATGCTAACCTTTAGCCCGGTAAGCAAATTAAAAAAAAAAACGCAATATGTAGGCTACACGAGAACGGAGACGTCGAGTAACCAAAACAAATGCGTTAAACAAATTCGAACACGTTATTTATCAATTTAACTCTAGAATTAAAGGATATACAACGAGAAACAACGTTTGACAACCTTTAAACAGTTTTAATAATATCTCAAAAATTGTCGCTCTGATGCAAACAACTGATGAGTTATCTACTTAAATTTGTTGAACAAAACGACTTACGTATTTTAAGCATGCTAGCCTTTAGCCCGGTAAGCAAATTAAAAAAAAAACGCAATATGTAGGCTACACGAGAACGGAGACGTCGAGTAACCAAAACAAATGCGTTAAACAAATTCGTACACGTTATTTATCAATTTAACTCTAGAATTAAAGGATATACAACGAGAAACAAATTTGACAACCTTTAAACAGTTTTAATAACTATCTCAAAAATTGTCGCTCTGATGCAAACAACTGCTGAGTTATCTACTCAAATTTGTTGAACAAAACGACTTACGTATTTTAAGCATGGTAACCTTTAGCCCGGTAAGCAAATTAAAAAAAAAAACGCAATATGTAGGCTACATGAGAACGGAGACGTCGAGTAACCAAAACAAATGCGTTAAACAAATTCGTACACGTTATTTATCAATTTAACATTAGAATTAAAGGATATACAACGAGAAACAACGTTTGCAGCCTTTAAACAGTTTTAATAACTATCTCAAAAATTGTCGCTCTGATGCAAACAACTGATGAGTTATCTACTTAAATTTGTTGAACAAAACGACTTACGTATTTTAAGCATGCTAACCTTTAGCCCGGTAAGCAAATTAAAAAAAAAACGCAATATGTAGGCTACACGAGAACGGAGACGTCGAGTACCCAAAACAAATGCGTTAAACAAATTCGTACACGTTATTTATCAATTTAACTCTAGAATTAAAGGATATACAACGAGAAACAACGTTTGACAACCTATAAACAGTTTTAATAACTATCTCAAAAATTGTCGCTCTGATGCAAACAACTGCTGAGTTATCTACTCAAATTTGTTGAACCAAACGACTTACGTATTTTAAGCATGCTAACCTTTAGCCCGGTAAGCAAATTAAAAAAAAACGCAATATGTAGGCTACACGAGAACGGAGACGTCGAGTAACCAAAACAATTGCGTTAAACAAATTCCTACACGTTATTTATCAATTTAACTCTAGAATTAAAGGATATACAACGAGAAACAACGTTTGAAAACCTTTAAACAGTTTTAATAACTATCTCAAAAATTGTCGCTCTGATGCAAACAACTGCTGAGTTATCTACTCAAATTTGTTGAAAAAATGACTTACGTATTTTAAGCATGCTAACCTTTAGCCCGGTAAGCAAATTAAAAAAAACGCAATATGTAGGCTACACGAGAACGGAGCCGTCGAGTAACCAAAACAAATGGGTTAAACAAATTCGTACACGTTATTTATCAATTTAACTCTAGAATTAAAGGATATACAACGAGAAACAACGTTTGACAACCTTTAAACAGTTTTAATAACTATCTCAAAAATTGTCGCTCTGATGCAAACAACTGCTGAGTTATTTACTCAAATTTGTTGAACAAAACGACTTACGTATTTTAAGCATGCCAACCTTTAGCCCGGTAAGCAAATTAAAAAAAAAACGCAATATGTAGGCTACACGAGAACGGAGACGTCGAGTAACCAAAACAAATGCGTTAAACAAATTCGTACACGTTCTTTATGAATTTAACTCTAGAATTAGAGGATATACAACGACAAACAACGTTTGAGAACCTTTAAACAGTCTTAATAACTATCTCAAAAATTTTCGCTCTGATGGAAAAAACTGCTGAGTTATCTACTTAAATTTGTTGAACAAAACGACTTACGTATTTTAAACATGCTAACCTTTAGCCCGGTAAGCAAATTAAAAAAAAAAAACGCAATATGTAGGCTACACGAGAACGGAGACGTCGAGTAACCAAAAAAAATGCGTTAAACAAATTCGTACACGTTATTTATCAATCTAACTCTAGAAATAAAGGATATACAACGAGAAACAACGTTTGACAACCTTCAAACAGTTTTAATAACTATCTCAAAAATTGTCGCTCTGATGCAAACAACTGATGAGTTATCTACTTAAATTTGTTGAACAAAACGACTTACGTATTTTAAGCATGCTAACCTTTAGCCCGGTAAGCAAACTAAAAAAAAAACGCAATATGTAGGCTACACGAGAACGGAGACGTCGAGTAACCAAAACAAATGCGTTAAACAAATTCGTACACGTTATTTATCAATTTAACTCTAGAATTAAAGGATATGCAACGAGAAACAACGTTTGACAACCTTTAAACAGTTTTAATAACTATCTCAAAAATTGTCGCTCTGATGCAAACAACTGATGAGTTATCTACTTAAATTTGTTGAACAAAACGACTTACGTATTTTAAGCATGCTAACCTTTAGCCCTGTAAGCAAATTAAAAAAAAAACGCAATATGTAGGCTACACGAGAACGGAGACGTCGAGTAACCAAAACAAATGCGTTAAACAAATTCATACACGTTATTTATCAATTTAACTCTAGAATTAAAGGATATACAATGAGAAACAACGTTTGACAACCTTTAAACAGTTTTAATAACTATCTCAAAAATTGTCGCTCTGATGCAAACAACTGATGAGTTATCTACTTAAATTTGTTGAACAAAACGACTTACGTATTTTAAGCATGCTAACCTTTAGCCCAGTAAGCAAATTAAAAAAAAAACGCAATATGTAGGCTACACGAGAACGGAGACGTTGAGTAACCAAAACAAATGCGTTAAAGAAATTCGTACACGTTATTTATCAATTTAACTCTAGAATTAAAGGATATACAACGAGAAACAACGTTTGACAACCTTTAAACAGTTTTAATAACTATCTCAAAAATTGTCGCTCTGATGCAAACAACTGATGAGTTATCTACTCAAATTTGTTGAACAAAACGACTTACGTATTTTAAGCATGCTAAGCTTTAGCCCGGTAAGCAAATTAAAAAAAAAAACGCAATATGTAGGCTACACGAGAACGGAGACGTCGAGTAACCAAAACAAATGCGTTAAGCAAATTCGTACACGTTATTTATCAATTTAACTCTAGAATTAAAGGATATACAACGAGAAACAACGTTTGACAACCTTTAAACAGTTTTAATAACTATCTCAAAAATTGTCGCTCTGATGCAAACAACTGCTGAGCTATCTACTCAAATTTGTTGAACAAAACGACTTACGTATTTTAAACATGCTAACCTTTAGCCCGGTAAGCAAATTAAAAAAAAAACGCAATATGTAGGCTACACGAGAACGGAGACGTCGAGTAACCAAAACAAATGCGTTAAACAAATTCTTACACGTTATTTATTAATTTAACTCTAGAATTAAAGGATATACAACGAGAAACAACGTTTGACAACCTTTAAACAGTTTTAATAACTATCTCAAAAATTGTCGCTCTGATGCAAACAACTGCTGAGTTATCTACTCAAATTTGTTGAACAAAACGACTTACGTATTTTAAACATGCTAACCTTTAGCCCGGTAAGCAAATTAAAAAAAAAAAACGCAATATGTAGGCTACACGAGAACGGAGACGTCGAGTAACCAAAACAAATGCGTTAAACAAATTCGTACACGTTATTTATCAATTTAACTCTAGAATTAAAGGATATACAACGAGAAACAACGTTTGACAACCTTTAAACAGTTTTAATAACTATCTCAAAAATTGTCGCTCTGATGCAAACAACTGATGAGTTATCTACTTAAATTTGTGGAACAAAACGACTTACGTATTTTAAGCATGCTAACCTTTAGCCCGGTAAGCAAATTAAAAAAAAAACGCAATATGTAGGTATATCAACATTCAAGTTGATATCTAAAAAATCTTTTATTTTGATTTTGTTTTTAAAAATTTATATTTTGTTTATTTTTGAGTTCAGATATTTTCTAACTAATTACAATTTTCTTTTTTTGAAGTTATTCAAAATTTTAAGTTAACACGAAAACTCAATTAAAATTATTTTAATTATTAAAGTAAAGAGTACAAAGTAGTTAACACTATAGTAGGCTACACGAGAACGGAGACGTCGAGTAACCAAAACAAATGCGTTAAACAAATTCGTACACGTTATTTATCAATTTAACTCTAGAATTAAAGGATATACAACGAGAAACAACGTTTGACAACCTTTAAACAGTTTTAATAACTATCTCAAAAATTGTCGCTCTGATGCAAACAACTGATTAGTTATCTACTTAAATTTGTTGAACAAAACGACTTACGTATTTTAAGCATGCTAACCTTTAGCCCAGTAAGCAAATTAAAAAAAAAAACGCAATATGTAGGCTACACGAGAACGGAGACGTCGAGTAACCAAAACAAATGCGTTAAACAAATTCGTACACGCTATTTATCAATTTAACTCTAGAATTAAAGGATATACAACGAGAAACAACGTTTGACAACCTTTAAACAGTTTTAATAACTATCTCAAAAATTGTCGCTCTGATGCAAACAACTGATTAGTTATCTACTTAAATTTGTTGAATAAAACGACTTACGTATTTTAAGCATGCTAACCTTTAGCCCGGTAAGCAAATTAAAAAAAAAACGCAATATGTAGGCTACGCGAGAACGGAGACGTCGAGTAACCAAAACAAATGCGTTAAGCAAATTCGTACACGTTATTTATCAATTTAACTCTAGAATTAAAGGATATACAACGAGAAACAACGTTTGACAACCTTTAAACAGTTTTAGTAACTATCTCAAAAATTGTCGCTCTGATGCAAACAACTGATGAGTTATCTACTTAAATTTGTTGAACAAAACGACTTACGTATTTTAAGCATGCTAACCTTTAGCCCGGTAAGCAAATTAAAAAAAAAACAACGCAATATGTAGGCTACACGAGAACGGAGACGTCGAGTAACCAAAACAAATGCGATAAACAAATTCGTACACGTTATTTATCAATTTAACTCTAGAATTAAAGGATATACAACGAGAAACAACGTTTGACAACCTTTAAACAGTTTTAATAACTATCTCAAAAATTGTCGCTCTGATGCAAACAACTGCCGAGTTATCTACTCAAATTTGTTGAACAAAACGACTTACGTATTTTAAACATGCTAACCTTTAGCCCGGTAAGCAAATTAAAAAAAAAACGCAATATGTAGGCTACACGAGAACGGAGACGTCGAGTAACCAAAACAAATGCGTTAAACAAATTCGTACACGTTATTTATCAATTTAACTCTAGAATTAAAGGATATACAACGAGAAACAACGTTTGACAACCTTTAAACAGTTTTAATAACTATCTCAAAAATTGTCGCTCTGATGCAAACAACTGCTGAGTTATCTACTCAAATTTGTTGAACAAAACGACTTACGTATTTTAAGCATGCTAACCTTTAGCCCGGTAAGCAAATTAAAAAAAAAACGCAATATGTAGGCTACACGAGAACGGAGACGTCGAGTAACCAAAACAAATGCGTTAAACAAATTCGTACACGTTATTTATCAATTTAACTCTAGAATTAAAGGATATACAACGAGAAACAACGTTTGACAACCTTTAAACAGTTTTAATAACTATCTCAAAAATTGTCGCTCTGATGCAAACAACTGATGAGTTATCTACTTAAATTTGATGAACAAAACGACTTACGTATTTTAAGCATGCTAACCTTTAGCCCGGTAAGCAAATTAAAAAAAAAACGCAATATGTAGGCTACACGAGAACGGAGACGTCGAGTAACCAAAACAAATGCGTTAAACAAATTCGTACACGTTATTTATCAATTTAACTCTAGAATTAAAAGATATACAACGAGAAACAACGTTTGACAACCTTTAAAAAGTTTTAATAACTATCTCAAAAATTGTCGCTCTGATGGAAACAACTGCCGAGTTATCTACTCAAGTTTGTTGAACAAAACGACTTACGTATTTTAAGCATGCTAACCTTTAGCCCGGTAAGCAAATTAAAAAAAAAAACGCAATATGTAGGCTACACGAGAACGGAGACGTCGAGTAACCAAAACAAATGCGTTAAACAAATTCGTACACGTTATTTATCAATTTAACTCTAGAATTAAAGGATATACAACGAGAAACAACGTTTGACAACCTTTAAACAGTTTTAATAACTATCTCAAAAATTGTCGCTCTGATGCAAACAACTGCTGAGTTATTTACTCAAATTTGTTGAACAAAACGACTTACGTATTTTAAGCATGCTAACCTTTAGCCCGGTAAGCAAATTAAAAAAAAAACGCAATATGTAGGCTACACGAGAACGGAGACGTCGAGTAACCAAAACAAATGCGTTAAACAAATTCGTACACGTTATTTATCAATTTAACTCTAGAATTAAAGGATATACAACGAGAAACAACGTTTGACAACCTTTAAACAGTTTTAATAACTATCTCAAAAATTGTCGCTCTGATGCAAACAACTGATGAGTTATCTACTTAAATTTGTTGAACGAAACGACTTACGTATTTTAAGCATGCTAACCTTTAGCCCGGTAAGCAAATAAAAAAAAAAAAAACACAATATGTAGGCTACACGAGAAAGGAGACGTCGAGTAACCAAAACAAATGCGTTAAACAAATTCGTACACTTTATTTATCAATTTAACTCTAAAATTAAAGGATATACAACGAGAAACAACGTTTGACAACCTTTAAACAGTTTTAATAACTATCTCAAAAATTGTCGCTCTGATGCAAACAACTGATGAGTTATCTACTTAAATTTGTTGAACAAAACGACTTACGTATTTTAAGCATGCTAACCTTTAGCCCGGTAAGCAAATTAAAAAAAAAACGCAATATGTAGGCTACACGAGAACGGAGACGTCGAGTAACCAAAACAAATGCGTTAAACAAATTCGTACACTTTATTTATCAATTTAACTCTAAAATTAAAGGATATACAACGAGAAACAACGTTTGACAACCTTTAAACAGTTTTAATAACTATCTCAAAAATTGTCGCTCTGATGCGAACAACTGATGAGTTATCTACTTAAATTTGTTGAACAAAACGACTTATGTATTTTAAGCATGCTAACCTTTAGCTCGGTAAGCAAATTAAAAAAAAAACGCAATATGTAGGCTACACGAGAACGGAGACGTCGAGTAACCAAAACAAATGCGTTAAACAAATTCGTACACGTTATTTATCAATTTAGCTCTAGAATTAAAGGATATACAACGAGAAACAACGTTTTACAACCTTTAAACAGTTTTAATAACTATCTCAAAAATTGTCGCTCTGATGCAAACAACTGCTGAGTTATCTACTCAAATTTGTTGAACAAAACGACTTACGTATTTTAAGCATGCTAACCTTTAGCCCGGTAAGCAAATTAAAAAAAAAACGCAATATGTAGGCTACACGAGAACGGAGACGTCGAGTAACCAAAACAAATGCGTTAAACAAATTCGTACACGTTATTTATCAATTTAACTCTAGAATTAAAGGATATACAACGAGAAACATCGTTTGACAACCTTTAAATTGTTTTAATAACTATCTCAAAAATTGTCGCTCTGATGCAAACAACTGATGAGTTATCTACTCAAATTTGTTGAACAAAACGACTTACGTATTTTAAACATGCTAACCTTTAGCCCGGTAAGCAAATTAAAAAAAAAACGCAATATGTAGGCTACACGAGAACGGAGACGTCGAGTAACCAAAACAAATGCGTTAAACAAATTCGTACACGTTATTTATCAATTTAACTCTAGAATTAAAGGATATACAACGAGAAACAACGTTTGACAACCTTTAAACAGTTTTATAACTATCTCAAAAATTGTCGCTCTGATGCAAACAACTGCTGAGTTATCTACTCAAATTTGTTGAACAAAACGACTTACGTATTTTAAGCATGCTAACCTTTAGCCCGGTAAGCAAATTAAAAAAAAAACGCAATATGTAGGCTACACGAGAACGGAGACGTCGAGTAACCAAAACAAATGCGTTAAACAAATTCGTACACGTTATTTATCAATTTAGCTCTAGAATTAAAGGATATACAACGAGAAACAACGTCTGACAACCTTTAAACAGTTTTAATAACTATCTCAAAAATTGTCGCTCTGATGCAAACAACTGATGAGTTATCTACTTAAATTTGTTGAACGAAACGACTTACGTATTTTAAGCATGCTAACCTTTAGCCCGGTAAGCAAATAAAAAAAAAAAAAACACAATATGTAGGCTACACGAGAAAGGAGACGTCGAGTAACCAAAACAAATGCGTTAAACAAATTCGTACACTTTATTTATCAATTTAACTCTAAAATTAAAGGATATACAACGAGAAACAACGTTTGACAACCTTTAAACAGTTTTAATAACTATCTCAAAAATTGTCGCTCTGATGCAAACAACTGATGAGTTATCTACTTAAATTTGTTGAACAAAACGACTTACGTATTTTAAGCATGCTAACCTTTAGCCCGGTAAGCAAATTAAAAAAAAAACGCAATATGTAGGCTACACGAGAACGGAGACGTCGAGTAACCAAAACAAATGCGTTAAACAAATTCGTACATGTTATTTATCAATTTAACTCTAGAATTAAAGGATATACAACGAGAAACAACGTCTGACAACCTTTAAACAGTTTTAATAACTATCTCAAAAATTGTCGCTCTGATGGAAACAACTGCTGAGTTATCTACTCAAATTTGTTGAACAAAACGACTTACGTATTTTAAGCATGCTAACCTTTAGCCCGGTAAGCAAATTAAAAAAAAAAACGCAATATGTAGGCTACACGAGAACGGAGACGTCGAGTAACCAAAACAAATGCGTTAAACAAATTCGTACACGTTATTTATCAATTTAACTCTAGAATTAAAGGATATACAACGAGAAACAACGTTTGACAACCTTTAAACAGTTTTAATAACTATCTCAAAAATTGTCGCTCTGATGCGAACAACTGATGAGTTATCTACTTAAATTTGTTGAACAAAACGACTTATGTATTTTAAGCATGCTAACCTTTAGCTCGGTAAGCAAATTAAAAAAAAAACGCAATATGTAGGCTACACGAGAACGGAGACGTCGAGTAACCAAAACAAATGCGTTAAACAAATTCGTACACGTTATTTATCAATTTAGCTCTAGAATTAAAGGATATACAACGAGAAACAACGTTTTACAACCTTTAAACAGTTTTAATAACTATCTCAAAAATTGTCGCTCTGATGCAAACAACTGCTGAGTTATCTACTCAAATTTGTTGAACAAAACGACTTACGTATTTTAAGCATGCTAACCTTTAGCCCGGTAAGCAAATTAAAAAAAAAACGCAATATGTAGGCTACACGAGAACGGAGACGTCGAGTAACCAAAACAAATGCGTTAAACAAATTCGTACACGTTATTTATCAATTTAACTCTAGAATTAAAGGATATACAACGAGAAACATCGTTTGACAACCTTTAAATTGTTTTAATAACTATCTCAAAAATTGTCGCTCTGATGCAAACAACTGATGAGTTATCTACTCAAATTTGTTGAACAAAACGACTTACGTATTTTAAACATGCTAACCTTTAGCCCGGTAAGCAAATTAAAAAAAAAACGCAATATGTAGGCTACACGAGAACGGAGACGTCGAGTAACCAAAACAAATGCGTTAAACAAATTCGTACACGTTATTTATCAATTTAACTCTAGAATTAAAGGATATACAACGAGAAACAACGTTTGACAACCTTTAAACAGTTTTATAACTATCTCAAAAATTGTCGCTCTGATGCAAACAACTGCTGAGTTATCTACTCAAATTTGTTGAACAAAACGACTTACGTATTTTAAACATGCTAACCTTTAGCCCGGTAAGCAAATTAAAAAAAAAACGCAATATGTAGGCTACACGAGAACGGAGACGTCGAGTAACCAAAAGAAATGCGTTAAACAAATTCGTACACGTTATTTATCAATTTAACTCTAGAATTAAAGGATATACAACGAGAAACAACGTTTTACAACCTTTAAACAGTTTTAATAACTATCCCAAAAATTGTCGCTCTGATGCAAACAACTGATGAGTTATCTACTTAAATTTGTAGAACAAAACGACTTACGTATTTTAGGCATGCTAACCTTTATCCCGGTAAGCAAATTAAAAAAAAACGCAATATGTAGGCTACACGAGAACGGAGACGTCGAGTAACCAAAAGAAATGCGTTAAACAAATTCGTACACGTTATTTATCAATTATCTCTAGAATTAAAGGATATACAACGAGAAACAACGTTTGACAACCTTTAAACAGTTTTAATAACTATCTCAAAAATTGTCGCTCTGATGCGAACAACTGATGAGTTATCTACTTAAATTTGTTGAACAAAACGACTTACGTATTTTAAACATGCTAACCTTTAGCCCGGTAAGCAAATTAAAAAAAAAAGCAATATGTAGGCTACACGAGAACGGAGACGTCGAGTAACCAAAAGAAATGCGTTAAACAAATTCGTACACGTTATTTATCAATTATCTCTAGAATTAAAGGATATACAACGAGAAACAACGTTTGACAACCTTTAAACAGTTTTAATAACTATCTCAAAAATTGTCGCTCTGATGCGAACAACTGATGAGTTATCTACTTAAATTTGTTGAACAAAACGACTTACGTATTTTAAGCATGCTAACCTTTAGCCCGGTAAGCAAATTAAAAAAAAAAAGCAATATGTAGGCTACACGAGAACGGAGACGTCGAGTAACCAAAACAAATGCGTTAAACAAATTCGTACACGTTATTTATCAATTTAACTCTAGAATTAAAGGATATACAACGAGAAACATCGTTTGACAACCTTTAAATAGTTTTAATAACTATCTCAAAAATTGTCGCTCTGATGCAAACAACTGATGAGTTATCTACTCAAATTTGTTGAACAAAACGACTTACGTATTTTAAACATGCTAACCTTTAGCCCGGTAAGCAAATTAAAAAAAAAACGCAATATGTAGGCTACACGAGAACGGAGACGTCGAGTAACCAAAACAAATGCGTTAAACAAATTCGTACACGTTATTTATCAATTTAACTCTAGAATTAAAGGATATACAACGAGAAACAACGTTTGACAACCTTTAAACAGTTTTATAACTATCTCAAAAATTGTCGCTCTGATGCAAACAACTGCTGAGTTATCTACTCAAATTTGTTGAACAAAACGACTTACGTATTTTAAACATGCTAACCTTTAGCCCGGTAAGCAAATTTAAAAAAAAACGCAATATGTAGGCTACACGAGAACGGAGACGTCGAGTAACCAAAAGAAATGCGTTAAACAAATTCGTACACGTTATTTATCAATTATCTCTAGAATTAAAGGATATACGACGAGAAACAACGTTTGACAACCTTTAAACAGTTTTAATAACTCTCTCAAAAATTGTCGCTCTGATGCGAACAACTGATGAGTTATCTACTTAAATTTGTTGAACAAAACGACTTACGTATTTTAAGCATGCTAACCTTTAGCCCGGTAAGCAAATTAAAAAAAAAAAGCAATATGTAGGCTACACGAGAACGGAGACGTCGAGTAACCAAAAGAAATGCGTTAAACAAATTCGTACACGTTATTTATCAATTATCTCTAGAATTAAAGGATATACAACGAGAAACAACGTTTGACAACCTTTAAACAGTTTTAATAACTATCTCAAAAATTGTCGCTCTGATGCGAACAACTGATGAGTTATCTACTTAAATTTGTTGAACAAAACGACTTACGTATTTTAAGCATGCTAACCTTTAGCTCGGTAAGCAAATTAAAAAAAAAACGCAATATGTAGGCTACACGAGAACGGAGACGTCGAGTAACCAAAAGAAATGCGTTAAACAAATTCGTACACGTTATTTATCAATTTAACTCTAGAATTAAAGGATATACAACGAGAAACAACGTTTGACAACCTTTAAACAGTTTTAATAACTATCTCAAAAATTGTCGCTCTGATGCAAACAACTGCTGAGTTATCTACTCAAATTTGTTGAACAAAACGACTTACGTATTTTAAACATGCTAACCTTTAGCCCGGTAAGCAAATTAAAAACAAAAACGCAATATGTAGGCTACACGAGAACGGAGACGTCGAGTAACCAAAAGAAATGCGTTAAACAAATTCGTACACGTTATTTATCAATTTAACTCTAGAATTAAAGGATATACAACGAGAAACAACGTTTTACAACCTTTAAACAGTTTTAATAACTATCTCAAAAATTGTCGCTCTGATGCAAACAACTGATGAGTTATCTACTTAAATTTGTAGAACAAACCGACTTACGTATTTTAAGCATGCTAACCTTTATCCCGGTAAGCAAATTAAAAAAAAAAAAACGCAATATGTAGGCTACACGAGAACGGAGGCGTCGAGTAACCAAAACAAATGCGTTAAACAAATTTGTAAACGTTATTTATCAATTTAACTCTAGAATTAAAGGATATACCACGAGAAACAACGTTTGACAACCTTTAAACAGTTTTAATAACTATCTCAAAAATTGTTGCTCTGATGCAAACAACTGCTGAGTTATCTACTCAAATTTGTTGAACAAAACGACTTACGTATTTTAAGCATGCTAACCTTTAGCCCGGTAAGCAAATTTAAAAAAAACGCAATATGTAGGCTACACGAGAACGGAGACGTCGAGTAACCAAAACAAATGCGTTAAACAAATTCGTACACGTTATTTATCAATTTAACTCTAGAATTAAAGGATATACAACGAGAAACATCGTTTGACAACCTTTAAATAGTTTTAATAACTATCTCAAAAATTGTCGCTCTGATGCAAACAACTGATGAGTTATCTACTTAAATTTGTTGAACAAAACGACTTACGTATTTTAAGCATGCTAACCTTTAGCCCGGTAAGCAAATTAAAAAAAAACGCAATATGTAGGCTACACGAGAACGGAGACGTCGAGTAAAAAACAAATGCGTTAAACAAATTCGTACACGTTATTTATCAATTTAACTCTAGAATTAAAGGATATACAATGAGAAACAACGTTTGACAACCTTTAAACAGTTTTAATAACTATCTCAAAAATTGTCGCTCTGATGCAAACAACTGCTGAGTTATCTACTCAAATTTGTTGAACAAAACGACTTACGTATTTTAAACATGCTAACCTTTAGCCCGGTAAGCAAATTAAAAAAAAAAAACGCAATATGTAGGCTACACGAGAACGGAGACGTCGAGTAACCAAAAGAAATGCGTTAAACAAATTCGTACACGTTATTTATCAATTTAACTCTAGAATTAAAGGATATACAACGAGAAACAACGTTTTACAACCTTTAAACAGTTTTAATAACTATCCCAAAAATTGTCGCTCTGATGCAAACAACTGATGAGTTATCTACTTAAATTTGTAGAACAAAACGACTTACGTATTTTAAGCATGCTAACCTTTATCCCGGTTAAGCAAATTAAAAAAAAACGCAATATGTAGGCTACACGAGAACGGAGGCGTCGAGTAACCAAAACAAATGCGTTAAACAAATTCGTAAACGTTATTTATCAATTTAACTCTAGAATTAAAGGATATACAACGAGAAACAACGTTTGACAACCTTTAAAGAGTTTTAATAACTATCTCAAAAATTGTCGCTCTGATGCAAACAACTGATGAGTTATCTACTTAAATTTGTTGAACAAAACGACTTACGTATTTTAAGCATGCTAACCTTTAGCCCGGTAAGCAAATTAAAAAAAAAAAAGCAATATGTAGGCTACATGAGAACGGAGACGTCGAGTAACCAAAAGAAATGCGTTAAACAAATTCGTACACGTTATTTATCAATTATCTCTAGAATTAAAGGATATACAACGAGAAACAACGTTTGACAACCTTTAAACAGTTTTAATAACTATCTTAAAAATTTTCGCTCTGATGCGAACAACTGATGAGTTATCAACTTAAATTTGTTGAACAAAACGACTTATGTATTTTAAGCATGCTAACCTTTAGCTCGGTAAGCAAATTAAAAAAAAAACGCAATATGTAGGCTACACGAGAACGGAGACGTCGAGTAACCAAAACAAATGCGTTAAACAAATTCGTACACGTTATTTATCAATTTAGCTCTAGAATTAAAGGATATACAACGAGAAACAACGTTTTACAACCTTTAAACAGTTTTAATAACTATCTCAAAAATTGTCGCTCTGATGCAAACAACTGCTGAGTTATCTACTCAAATTTGTTGAACAAAACGACTTACGTATTTTAAGCATGCTAACCTTTAGCCCGGTAAGCAAATTAAAAAAAAAACGCAATATGTAGGCTACACGAGAACGGAGACGTCGAGTAACCAAAACAAATGCGTTAAACAAATTCGTACACGTTATTTATCAATTTAACTCTAGAATTAAAGGATATACAACGAGAAACAACGTTTTACAACCTTTAAACAGTTTTAATAACTATCTCAAAAATTGTCGCTCTGATGCAAACAACTGCTGAGTTATCTACTCAAATTTGTTGAACAAAACGACTTACGTATTTTAAGCATGCTAACCTTTAGCCCGGTAAGCAAATTAAAAAAAAAAACGCAATATGTAGGCTACACGAGAACGGAGACGTCGAGTAACCAAAAGAAATGCGTTAAACAAATTCGTACAAGTTATTTATCAATTTAACTCTAGAATTAAAGGATATACAACGAGAAACAACGTTTTACAACCTTTAAACAGTTTTAATAACTATCTCAAAAATTGTCGCTCTGATGCAAACAACTGCTGAGTTATCTACTGAAATTTGTTGAACAAAACGACTTACGTATTTTAAACATGCTAACCTTTAGCCCGGTAAGCAAATTAAAAAAAAAACGCAATATGTAGGCTACACGAGAACGGAGACGTCGAGTAACCAAAAGAAATGCGTTAAACAAATTCGTACACGTTATTTATCAATTTAACTCTAGAATTAAAGGATATACAACGAGAAACAACGTTTTACAACCTTTAAACAGTTTTAATAACTATCCCAAAAATTGTCGCTCTGATGCACACAACTGATGAGTTATCTACTTAAATTTGTAGAACAAAACGACTTACGTATTTTAAGCATGCTAACCTTTATCCCGGTAAGCAAATTAAAAAAAAACGCAATATGTAGGCTACACGAGAACGGAGGCGTCGAGTAACCAAAACAAATGCGTTAAACAAATTCGTAAACGCTATTTATCAATTTAACTCTAGAATTAAAGGATATACAACGAGAAACAACGTTTGACAACCTTTAAAGAGTTTTAATAACTATCTCAAAAATTGTCGCTCTGATGCAAACAACTGATGAGTTATCTACTTAAATTTGTTGAACAAAACGACTTACGTATTTTAAGCATGCTAACCTTTAGCCCGGTAAGCAAATTAAAAAAAAAAAAGCAATATGTAGGCTACACGAGAACGGAGACGTCGAGTAACCAAAAGAAATGCGTTAAACAAATTCGTACACGTTATTTATCAATTATCTCTAGAATTAAAGGATATACAACGAGAAACAACGTTTGACAACCTTTAAACAGTTTTAATAACTATCTCAAAAATTGTCGCTCTGATGCGAACAACTGATGAGTTATCTACTTAAATTTGTTGAACAAAACGACTTACGTATTTTAAGCATGCTAACCTTTAGCTCGGTAAGCAAATTAAAAAAAAAAACGCAATATGTAGGCTACACGAGAACGGAGACGTCGAGTAACCAAAAGAAATGCGTTAAACAAATTCGTACACGTTATTTATCAATTTAACTCTAGAATTAAAGGATATACAACGAGAAACAACGTTTGACAACCTTTAAAGAGTTTTAATAACTATCTCAAAAATTGTCGCTCTGATGCAAACAACTGATGAGTTATCTACTTAAATTTGTTGAACAAAACGACTTACGTATTTTAAGCATGCTAACCTTTAGCCCGGTAAGCAAATTAAAAAAAAAAAGCAATATGTAGGCTACATGAGAACGGAGACGTCGAGTAACCAAAAGAAATGCGTTAAACAAATTCGTACACGTTATTTATCAATTATCTCTAGAATTAAAGGATATACAACGAGAAACAACGTTTGACAACCTTTAAACAGTTTTAATAACTATCTCAAAAATTTTCGCTCTGATGCGAACAACTGATGAGTTATCTACTTAAATTTGTTGAACAAAACGACTTATGTATTTTAAGCATGCTAACCTTTAGCTCGGTAAGCAAATTAAAAAAAAAACGCAATATGTAGGCTACACGAGAACGGAGACGTCGAGTAACCAAAACAAATGCGTTAAACAAATTCGTACACGTTATTTATCAATTTAGCTCTAGAATTAAAGGATATACAACGAGAAACAACGTTTTACAACCTTTAAACAGTTTTAATAACTATCTCAAAAATTGTCGCTCTGATGCAAACAACTGCTGAGTTATCTACTCAAATTTGTTGAACAAAACGACTTACGTATTTTAAGCATGCTAACCTTTAGCCCGGTAAGCAAATTAAAAAAAAAACGCAATATGTAGGCTACACGAGAACGGAGACGTCGAGTAACCAAAACAAATGCGTTAAACAAATTCGTACACGTTATTTATCAATTTAACTCTAGAATTAAAGGATATACAACGAGAAACAACGTTTTACAACCTTTAAACAGTTTTAATAACTATCTCAAAAATTGTCGCTCTGATGCAAACAACTGCTGAGTTATCTATTCAAATTTGTTGAACAAAACGACTTACGTATTTTAAGCATGCTAACCTTTAGCCCGGTAAGCAAATTAAAAAAAAAAACGCAATATGTAGGCTACACGAGAACGGAGACGTCGAGTAACCAAAAGAAATGCGTTAAACAAATTCGTACACGTTATTTATCAATTTAACTCTAGAATTAAAGGATATACAACGAGAAACAACGTTTTACAACCTTTAAACAGTTTTAATAACTATCTCAAAAATTGTCGCTCTGATGCAAACAACTGCTGAGTTATCTACTGAAATTTGTTGAACAAAACGACTTACGTATTTTAAACATGCTAACCTATAGCCCGGTAAGCAAATTAAAAACAAAAACGCAATATGTAGGCTACACGAGAACGGAGACGTCGAGTAACCAAAAGAAATGCGTTAAACAAATTCGTACACGTTATTTATCAATTTAACTCTAGAATTAAAGGATATACAACGAGAAACAACGTTTTACAACCTTTAAACAGTTTTAATAACTATCTCAAAAATTGTCGCTCTGATGCAAACAACTGCTGAGTTATCTACTGAAATTTGTTGAACAAAACG
The DNA here is from genome assembly GCF_040869045.1 of Eurosta solidaginis. Taxonomy (NCBI): domain Eukaryota; kingdom Metazoa; phylum Arthropoda; class Insecta; order Diptera; family Tephritidae; genus Eurosta; species Eurosta solidaginis. The sequence continues at coordinate 250,495 of NW_027136881.1, read as the reverse complement.
ACTTACGTATTTTAAGCATGCTAACCTTTAGCCCGGTAAGCAAATTAAAAAAAAAAACGCAATATGTAGGCTACACGAGAACGGAGACGTCGAGTAACCAAAAGAAATGCGTTAAACAAATTCGTACACGTTATTTATCAATTTAACTCTAGAATTAAAGGATATACAACGAGAAACAACGTTTTACAACCTTTAAACAGTTTTAATAACTATCCCAAAAATTGTCGCTCTGATGCAAACAACTGATGAGTTATCTACTTAAATTTGTAGAACAAAACGACTTACGTATTTTAAGCATGCTAACCTTTATCCCGGTAAGCAAATTAAAAAAAAACGCAATATGTAGGCTACACGAGAACGGAGGCGTCGAGTAACCAAAACAAATGCGTTAAACAAATTCGTAAACGCTATTTATCAATTTAACTCTAGAATTAAAGGATATACAACGAGAAACAACGTTTGACAACCTTTAAAGAGTTTTAATAACTATCTCAAAAATTGTCGCTCTGATGCAAACAACTGATGAGTTATCTACTTAAATTTGTTGAACAAAACGACTTACGTATTTTAAGCATGCTAACCTTTAGCCCGGTAAGCAAATAAAAAAAAAAAAGCAATATGTAGGCTACACGAGAACGGAGACTTCGAGTAACCAAAAGAAATGCGTTAAACAAATTTGTACACGTTATTTATCAATTATCTCTAGAATTAAAGGATATACAACGAGAAACAACGTTTGACAACCTTTAAACAGTTTTAATAACTATCTCAAAAATTGTCGCTCTGATGCGAACAACTGATGAGTTATCTACTTAAATTTGTTGAACAAAACGACTTACGTATTTTAAGCATGCTAACCTTTAGCTCGGTAAGCAAATTAAAAAAAAAAACGCAATATGTAGGCTACACGAGAACGGAGACGTCGAGTAACCAAAAGAAATGCGTTAAACAAATTCGTACACGTTATTTATCAATTTAACTCTAGAATTAAAGGATATACAACGAGAAACAACGTTTGACAACCTTTAAACAGTTTTAATAACTATCTCAAAAATTGTCGCTCTGATGCAAACAACTGCTGAGTTATCTACTCAAATTTGTTGAACAAAACGACTTACGTATTTTAAACATGCTAACCTTTAGCCCGGTAAGCAAATTAAAAACAAAAACGCAATATGTAGGCTACACGAGAACGGAGACGTCGAGTAACCAAAAGAAATGCGTTAAACAAATTCGTACACGTTATTTATCAATTTAACTCTAGAATTAAAGGATATACAACGAGAAACAACGTTTTACAACCTTTAAACAGTTTTAATAACTATCTCAAAAATTGTCGCTCTGATGCAAACAACTGATGAGTTATCTACTTAAATTTGTAGAACAAACCGACTTACGTATTTTAAGCATGCTAACCTTTATCCCGGTAAGCAAATTAAAAAAAAAAAAACGCAATATGTAGGCTACACGAGAACGGAGGCGTCGAGTAACCAAAACAAATGCGTTAAACAAATTTGTAAACGTTATTTATCAATTTAACTCTAGAATTAAAGGATATACCACGAGAAACAACGTTTGACAACCTTTAAACAGTTTTAATAACTATCTCAAAAATTGTCGCTCTGATGCAAACAACTGCTGAGTTATCTACTCAAATTTGTTGAACAAAACGACTTACGTATTTTAAGCATGCTAACCTTTAGCCCGGTAAGCAAATTAAAAAAAAACGCAATATGTAGGCTACACGAGAACGGAGACGTCGAGTAACCAAAACAAATGCGTTAAACAAATTCGTACACGTTATTTATCAATTTAACTCTAGAATTAAAGGATATACAACGAGAAACATCGTTTGACAACCTTTAAATAGTTTTAATAACTATCTCAAAAATTGTCGCTCTGATACAAACAACTGATGAGTTATCTACTTAAATTTGTTGAACAAAACGACTTACGTATTTTAAGCATGCTAACCTTTAGCCCGGTAAGCAAATTAAAAAAAAACGCAATATGTAGGCTACACGAGAACGGAGACGTCGAGTAACCAAAACAAATGCGTTAAACAAATTCGTACACGTTATTTATCAATTTAACTCTAGAATTAAAGGATATACAACGAGAAACAACGTTTGACAACCTTTAAACAGTTTTAATAACTATCTCAAAAATTGTCGCTCTGATGCAAACAACTGCTGAGTTATCTACTCAAATTTGTTGAACAAAACGACTTACGTATTTTAAACATGCTAACCTTTAGCCCGGTAAGCAAATTAAAAAAAAAAAACGCAATATGTAGGCTACACGAGAACGGAGACGTCGAGTAACCAAAAGAAATGCGTTAAACAAATTCGTACACGTTATTTATCAATTTAACTCTAGAATTAAAGGATATACAACGAGAAACAACGTTTTACAACCTTTAAACAGTTTTAATAACTATCCCAAAAATTGTCGCTCTGATGCAAACAACTGATGAGTTATCTACTTAAATTTGTAGAACAAAACGACTTACGTATTTTAAGCATGCTAACCTTTATCCCGGTAAGCAAATTTAAAAAAACGCAATATGTAGGCTACACGAGAACGGAGGCGTCGAGTAACCAAAACAAATGCGTTAAACAAATTCGTAAACGTTATTTATCAATTTAACTCTAGAATTAAAGGATATACAACGAGAAGCAACGTTTGACAACCTTTAAAGAGTTTTAATAACTATCTCAAAAATTGTCGCTCTGATGCAAACAACTGATGAGTTATCTACTTAAATTTGTTGAACAAAACGACTTACGTATTTTAAGCATGCTAACCTTTAGCCCGGTAAGCAAATTAAAAAAAAAAAGCAATATGTAGGCTACATGAGAACGGAGACGTCGAGTAACCAAAAGAAATGCGTTAAACAAATTCGTACACGTTATTTATCAATTTAACTCTAGAATTAAAGGATATACAACGAGAAACAACGTTTTACAACCTTTAAACAGTTTTAATAACTATCCCAAAAATTGTCGCTCTGATGCAAACAACTGATGAGTTATCTACTTAAATTTGTAGAAAAAAACGACTTACGTATTTTAAGCATGCTAACCTTTATCCCGGTAAGCAAATTTAAAAAAAACGCAATATGTAGGCTACACGAGAACGGAGGCGTCGAGTAACCAAAACAAATGCGTTAAACAAATTCGTAAACGTTATTTATCAATTTAACTCTATAATTAAAGGATATACAACGAGAAACAACGTTTGACAACCTTTAAACAGTTTTAATAACTATCTCAAAAATTGTCGCTCTGATGCAAACAACTGCTGAGTTATCTACTCAAATTTGTTGAACAAAACGACTTACGTATTTTAAGCATGCTAACCTTTAGCCCGGTAAGCAAATTAAAAAAAAAAACGCAATATGTAGGCTACACGAGAACGGAGACGTCGAGTAACCAAAACAAATGCGTTAAACAAATTCGTACACGTTATTTATCAATTTAACTCTAGAATTAAAGGATATACAACGAGAAACAACGTTTGACAACCTTTAAACAGTTTTAATAACTATCTCAAAAATTGTCGCTCTGATGCAAACAACTGATGAGTTATCTACTTAAATTTGTAGAACAAAACGACTTACGTATTTTAAGCATGCTAACCTTTATCCCGGTAAGCAAATTAAAAAAAAAAACGAAATATGTAGGCTACACGAGAACGGAGACGTCGAGTAACCAAAACAAATGCGTTAAACAAATTCGTACACGTTATTTATCAATTTAACTCTAGAATTAAAGGATATACAACGAGAAACAACGTTTGACAACCTTTAAACAGTTTTAATAACTATCTCAAAAACTGTCGCTCTGATGCAAACAACTGCTGAGTTATCTACTTAAATTTGTTGAACAAAACGACTTACGTATTTTAAGCATGCTAACTTTTCGCCCGTTAAGCAAATTAAAAAAAAAAGCAATATGTAGGCTACACGAGAACGGAGGCGTCGAGTAACCAAAACAAATGCGTTAAACAAATTCGTAAACGTTATTTATCAATTTAACTCTAGAATTAAAGGATATACAACGAGAAACAACGTTTGACAACCTTTAAACAGTTTTAATAACTATCTCAAAAATTGTCGCTCTGATGCAAACAACTGATGAGTTATCTACTTAAATTTGTAGAACAAAATGACTTACGTATTTTAAGCATGCTAACCTATATCCCGGTAAGCAAATTAAAAAAAAACGCAATATGTAGGCTACACGAGAACGGAGACGTCGAGTAACCAAAACAAATGCGTTAAACAAATTCGTAAACGTTATTTATCAATTTAACTCTAGAATTAAAGGATATACAACGAGAAGCAACGTTTGACAACCTTTAAAGAGTTTTAATAACTATCTCAAAAATTGTCGCTCTGATGCAAACAACTGATGAGTTATCTACTTAAATTTGTTGAACAAAACGACTTACGTATTTTAAGCATGCTAACCTTTATCCCGGTAAGCAAATTTAAAAAAAACGCAATATGTAGGCTACACGAGAACGGAGGCGTCGAGTAACCAAAACAAATGCGTTAAACAAATTCGTAAACGTTATTTATCAATTTAACTCTAGAATTAAAGGATATACAACGAGAAGCAACGTTTGACAACCTTTAAAGAGTTTTAATAACTATCTCAAAAATTGTCGCTCTGATGCAAACAACTGATGAGTTATCTACTTAAATTTGTTGAACAAAACGACTTACGTATTTTAAGCATGCTAACCTTTATCCCGGTAAGCAAATTTAAAAAAAACGCAATATGTAGGCTACACGAGAACGGAGGCGTCGAGTAACCAAAACAAATGCGTTAAACAAATTCGTAAACGTTATTTATCAATTTAACTCTATAATTAAAGGATATACAACGAGAAACAACGTTTGACAACCTTTAAACAGTTTTAATAACTACCTCAAAAATTGTCGCTCTGATGCAAACAACTGCTGAGTTATCTACTCAAATTTGTTGAACAAAACGACTTACGTATTTTAAGCATGCTAACCTTTAGCCCGGTAAGCAAATTAAAAAAAAAAAACGCAATATGTAGGCTACACGAGAACGGAGACGTCGAGTAACCAAAACAAATGCGTTAAACAAATTCGTAAACGTTATTTATCAATTTAACTCTAGAATTAAAGGATATACAACGAGAAACAACGTTTTACAACCTTTAAACAGTTTTAATAACTATCCCAAAAATTGTCGCTCTGATGCAAACAACTGATGAGTTATCTACTTAAATTTGTAGAACAAAACGACTTACGTATTTTAAGCATGCTAACCTTTATCCCGGTAAGCAAATTTAAAAAAAACGCAATATGTAGGCTACACGAGAACGGAGGCGTCGAGTAACCAAAACAAATGCGTTAAACAAATTCGTAAACGTTATTTATCAATTTAACTCTAGAATTAAAGGATATACAACGAGAAACAACGTTTGACAACCTTTAAACAGTTTTAATAACTATCTCAAAAACTGTCGCTCTGATGCAAACAACTGCTGAGTTATCTACTTAAATTTGTTGAACAAAACGACTTACGTATTTTAAGCATGCTAACCTTTCGCCCGGTAAGCAAATTAAAAAAAAACGCAATATGTAGGCTACACGAGAACGGAGGCGTCGAGTAACCAAAACAAATGCGTTAAACAAATTCGTAAACGTTATTTATCAATTTAACTCTAGAATTAAAGGATATACAACGAGAAGCAACGTTTGACAACCTTTAAAGAGTTTTAATAACTATCTCAAAAATTGTCGCTCTGATGCAAACAACTGATGAGTTATCTACTTAAATTTGTTGAACAAAACGACTTACGTATTTTAAGCATGCTAACCTTTATCCCGGTAAGCAAATTTAAAAAAAACGCAATATGTAGGCTACACGAGAACGGAGGCGTCGAGTAACCAAAACAAATGCGTTAAACAAATTCGTAAACGTTATTTATCAATTTAACTCTATAATTAAAGGATATACAACGAGAAACAACGTTTGACAACCTTTAAACAGTTTTAATAACTACCTCAAAAATTGTCGCTCTGATGCAAACAACTGCTGAGTTATCTACTCAAATTTGTTGAACAAAACGACTTACGTATTTTAAGCATGCTAACCTTTAGCCCGGTAAGCAAATTAAAAAAAAAAACGCAATATGTAGGCTACACGAGAACGGAGACGTCGAGTAACCAAAACAAATGCGTTAAACAAATTCGTAAACGTTATTTATCAATTTAACTCTAGAATTAAAGGATATACAACGAGAAACAACGTTTTACAACCTTTAAACAGTTTTAATAACTATCCCAAAAATTGTCGCTCTGATGCAAACAACTGATGAGTTATCTACTTAAATTTGTAGAACAAAACGACTTACGTATTTTAAGCATGCTAACCTTTATCCCGGTAAGCAAATTTAAAAAAAACGCAATATGTAGGCTACACGAGAACGGAGGCGTCGAGTAACCAAAACAAATGCGTTAAACAAATTCGTAAACGTTATTTATCAATTTAACTCTAGAATTAAAGGATATACAACGAGAAGCAACGTTTGACAACCTTTAAAGAGTTTTAATAACTATCTCAAAAATTGTCGCTCTGATGCAAACAACTGATGAGTTATCTACTTAAATTTGTTGAACAAAACGACTTACGTATTTTAAGCATGCTAACCTTTAGCCCGGTAAGCAAATTAAAAAAAAAAAGCAATATGTAGGCTACATGAGAACGGAGACGTCGAGTAACCAAAAGAAATGCGTTAAACAAATTCGTACACGTTATTTATCAATTTAACTCTAGAATTAAAGGATATACAACGAGAAACAACGTTTTACAACCTTTAAACAGTTTTAATAACTATCCCAAAAATTGTCGCTCTGATGCAAACAACTGATGAGTTATCTACTTAAATTTGTAGAACAAAACGACTTACGTATTTTAAGCATGCTAACCTTTATCCCGGTAAGCAAATTTAAAAAAAACGCAATATGTAGGCTACACGAGAACGGAGGCGTCGAGTAACCAAAACAAATGCGTTAAACAAATTCGTAAACGTTATTTATCAATTTAACTCTATAATTAAAGGATATACAACGAGAAACAACGTTTGACAACCTTTAAACAGTTTTAATAACTATCTCAAAAATTGTCGCTCTGATGCAAACAACTGCTGAGTTATCTACTCAAATTTGTTGAACAAAACGACTTACGTATTTTAAGCATGCTAACCTTTAGCCCGGTAAGCAAATTAAAAAAAAAAACGCAATATGTAGGCTACACGAGAACGGAGACGTCGAGTAACCAAAACAAATGCGTTAAACAAATTCGTACACGTTATTTATCAATTTAACTCTAGAATTAAAGGATATACAACGAGAAACAACGTTTGACAACCTTTAAACAGTTTTAATAACTATCTCAAAAATTGTCGCTCTGATGCAAACAACTGATGAGTTATCTACTTAAATTTGTAGAACAAAACGACTTACGTATTTTAAGCATGCTAACCTTTATCCCGGTAAGCAAATTAAAAAAAAAAACGAAATATGTAGGCTACACGAGAACGGAGACGTCGAGTAACCAAAACAAATGCGTTAAACAAATTCGTACACGTTATTTATCAATTTAACTCTAGAATTAAAGGATATACAACGAGAAACAACGTTTGACAACCTTTAAACAGTTTTAATAACTATCTCAAAAACTGTCGCTCTGATGCAAACAACTGCTGAGTTATCTACTTAAATTTGTTGAACAAAACGACTTACGTATTTTAAGCATGCTAACCTTTCGCCCGTTAAGCAAATTAAAAAAAAAGCAATATGTAGGCTACACGAGAACGGAGGCGTCGAGTAACCAAAACAAATGCGTTAAACAAATTCGTAAACGTTATTTATCAATTTAACTCTAGAATTAAAGGATATACAACGAGAAACAACGTTTGACAACCTTTAAACAGTTTTAATAACTATCTCAAAAATTGTCGCTCTGATGCAAACAACTGATGAGTTATCTACTTAAATTTGTAGAACAAAATGACTTACGTATTTTAAGCATGCTAACCTTTATCCCGGTAAGCAAATTAAAAAAAAAACGCAATATGTAGGCTACACGAGAACGGAGGCGTCGAGTAACCAAAACAAATGCGTTAAACAAATTCGTACACGTTATTTATCAATTTAACTCTAGAATTAAAGGATATACAACGAGAAACAACATTTACAACCTTTAAACAGTTTTAATAACTATCTCAAAAATTGTAGCTCTGATGCAAACAACTGCTGAGTTATCTACTCAAATTTGTTGAACAAAACGACTTACGTATTTTAAGCATGCTAACCTATATCCCGGTAAGCAAATTAAAAAAAAACGCAATATGTAGGCTACACGAAAACGGAGGCGTCGAGTAACCAAAACAAATGCGTTAAACAAATTCGTAAACGTTATTTATCAATTTAACTCTAGAATTAAAGGATATACAACGAGAAACAACGTTTTACAACCTTTAAACAGTTTTAATAACTATCTCAAAAATTGTCGCTATGATGCAAACAACTGATGAGTTATCTACTTAAATTTGTAGAACAAAACGACTTACGTATTTTAAGCATGCTAACCTTTATTCCGGTAAGCAAATTAAAAAAAAAACGCAATATGTAGGCTACACGAGAACGGAGGCATCGAGTAACCAAAACAAATGCGTTAAACAAATTCGTAAACGTTATTTATCAATTTAACTCTAGAATTAAAGGATATACAACGAGAAACAACGTTTGACAACCTTTAAACAGTTTTAATAACTATCTCAAAAATTGTCGCTCTGATGCAAACAACTGATGAGTTATCTACTTAAATTTGTTGAACAAAACGACTTACGTATTTTAAGCATGCTAACTTTTAGCCCGGTAAGCAAATTTAAAAAAAAGCAATATGTAGGCTACACGAGAACGGAGACGTCGAGTAACCAAAAGAAATGCGTTAAACAAATTCGTACACGTTATTTATCAATTTAACTCTAGAATTAAAGGATATACAACGAGAAACAACGTTTGACAACCTTTAAACAGTTTTAATAACTATCTCAAAAATTATCGCTCTGATGCAAACAACTGATGAGTTATCTACTTAAATTTGTTGGACAAAACGATTTACGTATTTTAAGCATGCTAACCTTTAGCTCAGTAAGCAAATTAAAAAAAAAAACGCAATATGTAGGCTACACGAGAACGGAGACGTCGAGTAACCAAAACAAATGCGTTAAACAAATTCGTACAAGTTATTTATCAATTTAACTCTAGAATTAAAGGATATTCAACGAGAAACAACGTTTGACAACCTTTAAACAGTTTTAATAACTATCTCAAAAATTGTCGCTCTGATGCAAACAACTGATGAGTTATCTACTTAAATTTGTTGAACAAAACGATTTACGTATTTTAAGCATGCTAACCTTTAGCTCGGTAAGCAAATTAAAAAAAAAACGCAATATGTAGGCTACAGGAGAACGGAGACGTCGAGTAACCAAAACAAATGCGTTAAACAAATTCGTACACGTTATTTATCAATTTAACTCTAGAATTAAAGGATATACAACGAGAAACAACGTTTGACAACCTTTAAACAGTTTTAATAACTATCTCAAAAATTGTCGCTCTGATGCGAACAACTGATGAGTTATCTACTTAAATTTGTTGAACAAAACGACTTATGTATTTTAAGCATGCTAACCTTTAGCTCGGTAAGCAAATTAAAAAAAAAACGCAATATGTAGGCTACACGAGAACGGAGACGTCGAGTAACCAAAACAAATGCGTTAAACAAATTCGTACACGTTATTTATCAATTTAGCTCTAGAATTAAAGGATATACAACGAGAAACAACGTTTTACAACCTTTAAACAGTTTTAATAACTATCTCAAAAATTGTCGCTCTGATGCAAACAACTGCTGAGTTATCTACTCAAATTTGTTGAACAAAACGACTTACGTATTTTAAGCATGCTAACCTTTAGCCCGGTAAGCAAATTAAAAAAAAAACGCAATATGTAGGCTACACGAGAACGGAGACGTCGAGTAACCAAAACAAATGCGTTAAACAAATTCGTACACGTTATTTATCAATTTAACTCTAGAATTAAAGGATATACAACGAGAAACATCGTTTGACAACCTTTAAATAGTTTTAATAACTATCTCAAAAATTGTCGCTCTGATGCAAACAACTGATGAGTTATCTACTCAAATTTGTTGAACAAAACGACTTACGTATTTTAAACATGCTAACCTTTAGCCCGGTAAGCAAATTAAAAAAAAAACGCAATATGTAGGCTACACGAGAACGGAGACGTCGAGTAACCAAAACAAATGCGTTAAACAAATTCGTACACGTTATTTATCAATTTAGCTCTAGAATTAAAGGATATACAACGAGAAACAACGTTTTACAACCTTTAAACAGTTTTAATAACTATCTCAAAAATTGTCGCTCTGATGCAAACAACTGCTGAGTTATCTACTCAAATTTGTTGAACAAAACGACTTACGTATTTTAAGCATGCTAACCTTTAGCCCGGTAAGCAAATTAAAAAAAAACGCAATATGTAGGCTACACGAGAACGGAGACGTCGAGTAACCAAAACAAATGCGTTAAACAAATTCGTACACGTTATTTATCAATTTAACTCTAGAATTAAAGGATATACAACAAGAAACATCGTTTGACAACCTTTAAATAGTTTTAATAACTATCTCAAAAATTGTCGCTCTGATGCAAACAACTGATGAGTTATCTACTTAAATTTGTTGAACAAAACGACTTACGTATTTTAAGCATGCTAACCTTTAGCCCGGTAAGCAAATTAAAAAAAAACGCAATATGTAGGCTACACGAGAACGGAGACGTCGAGTAACCAAAACAAATGCGTTAAACAAATTCGTACACGTTATTTATCAATTTAACTCTAGAATTAAAGGATATACAACGAGAAACAACGTTTGACAACCTTTAAACAGTTTTAATAACTATCTCAAAAATTGTCGCTCTGATGCAAACAACTGCTGAGTTATCTACTCAAATTTGTTGAACAAAACGACTTACGTATTTTAAACATGCTAACCTTTAGCCCGGTAAGCAAATTAAAAAAAAAAAACGCAATATGTAGGCTACACGAGAACGGAGACGTCGAGTAACCAAAAGAAATGCGTTAAACAAATTCGTACACGTTATTTATCAATTTAACTCTAGAATTAAAGGATATACAACGAGAAACAACGTTTTACAACCTTTAAACAGTTTTAATAACTATCCCAAAAATTGTCGCTCTGATGCAAACAACTGATGAGTTATCTACTTAAATTTGTAGAACAAAACGACTACGTATTTTAAGCATGCTAACCTTTATCCCGGTAAGCAAATTATAAAAAAAACGCAATATGTAGGCTACACGAGAACGGAGGCGTCGAGTAACCAAAACAAATGCGTTAAACAAATTCGTAAACGTTATTTATCAATTTAACTCTAGAATTAAAGGATATACAACGAGAAACAACGTTTGACAACCTTTAAAGAGTTTTAATAACTATCTCAAAAATTGTCGCTCTGATGCAAACAACTGATGAGTTATCTACTTAAATTTGTTGAACAAAACGACTTACGTATTTTAAGCATGCTAACCTTTAGCCCGGTAAGCAAATTAAAAAAAAAAAAGCAATATGTAGGCTACATGAGAACGGAGACGTCGAGTAACCAAAAGAAATTCGTTAAACAAATTCGTACACGTTATTTATCAATTATCTCTAGAATTAAAGGATATACAACGAGAAACAACGTTTGACAACCTTTAAACAGTTTTAATAACTATCTCAAAAATTGTCGCTCTGATGCCAACAACTGATGAGTTATCTACTTAAATTTGTTGAACAAAACGACTTATGTATTTTAAGCATGCTAACCTTTAGCTCGGTAAGCAAATTAAAAAAAAAACGCAATATGTAGGCTACACGAGAACGGAGACGTCGAGTAACCAAAACAAATGCGTTAAACAAATTCGTACACGTTATTTATCAATTTAGCTCTAGAATTAAAGGATATACAACGAGAAACAACGTTTTACAACCTTTAAACAGTTTTAATAACTATCTCAAAAATTGTCGCTCTGATGCAAACAACTGCTGAGTTATCTACTCAAATTTGTTGAACAAAACGACTTACGTATTTTAAGCATGCTAACCTTTAGCCCGGTAAGCAAATTAAAAAAAAACGCAATATGTAGGCTACACGAGAACGGAGACGTCGAGTAACCAAAACAAATGCGTTAAACAAATTCGTACACGTTATTTATCAATTTAACTCTAGAAATAAAGGATATACAACGAGAAACATCGTTTGACAACCTTTAAATTGTTTTAATAACTATCTCAAAAATTGTCGCTCTGATGCAAACAACTGATGAGTTATCTACTCAAATTTGTTGAACAAAACGACTTACGTATTTTAAACATGCTAACCTTTAGCCCGGTAAGCAAATTAAAAAAAAAACGCAATATGTAGGCTACACGAGAACGGAGACGTCGAGTAACCAAAACAAATGCGTTAAACAAATTCGTACACGTTATTTATCAATTTAACTCTAGAATTAAAGGATATACAACGAGAAACAACGTTTGACAACCTTTAAACAGTTTTATAACTATCTCAAAAATTGTCGCTCTGATGCAAACAACTGCTGAGTTATCTACTCAAATTTGTTGAACAAAACGACTTACGTATTTTAAACATGCTAACCTTTAGCCCGGTAAGCAAATTAAAAAAAAAACGCAATATGTAGGCTACACGAGAACGGAGACGTCGAGTAACCAAAAGAAATGCGTTAAACAAATTCGTACACGTTATTTATCAATTTAACTCTAGAATTAAAGGATATACAACGAGAAACAACGTTTTACAACCTTTAAACAGTTTTAATAACTATCCCAAAAATTGTCGCTCTGATGCAAACAACTGATGAGTTATCTACTTAAATTTGTAGAACAAAACGACTTACGTATTTTAAGCATGCTAACCTTTATCCCGGTAAGCAAATTAAAAAAAAACGCAATATGTAGGCTACACGAGAACGGAGACGTCGAGTAACCAAAAGAAATGCGTTAAACAAATTCGTACACGTTATTTATCAATTATCTCTAGAATTAAAGTATATACAACGAGAAACAACGTTTGACAACCTTTAAACAGTTTTAGTAACTATCTCAAAAATTGTCGCTCTGATGCGAACAACTGATGAGTTATCTACTTAAATTTGTTGAACAAAACGACTTACGTATTTTAAACATGCTAACCTTTAGCCCGGTAAGCAAATTAAAAAAAAAAAGCAATATGTAGGCTACACGAGAACGGAGACGTCGAGTAACCAAAAGAAATGCGTTAAACAAATTCGTACACGTTATTTATCAATTATCTCTAGAATTAAAGGATATACAACGAGAAACAACGTTTGACAACCTTTAAACAGTTTTAATAACTATCTCAAAAATTGTCGCTCTGATGCGAACAACTGATGAGTTATCTACTTAAATTTGTTGAACAAAACGACTTACGTATTTTAAGCATGCTAACCTTTAGCCCGGTAAGCAAATTAAAAAAAAAAAGCAATATGTAGGCTACACGAGAACGGAGACGTCGAGTAACCAAAACAAATGCGTTAAACAAATTCGTACACGTTATTTATCAATTTAACTCTAGAATTAAAGGATATACAACGAGAAACATCGTTTGACAACCTTTAAATAGTTTTAATAACTATCTCAAAAATTGTCGCTCTGATGCAAACAACTGATGAGTTATCTACTCAAATTTGTTGAACAAAACGACTTACGTATTTTAAACATGCTAACCTTTAGCCCGGTAAGCAAATTAAAAAAAAAACGCAATATGTAGGCTACACGAGAACGGAGACGTCGAGTAACCAAAACAAATGCGTTAAACAAATTCGTACACGTTATTTATCAATTTAACTCTAGAATTAAAGGATATACAACGAGAAACAACGTTTGACAACCTTTAAACAGTTTTATAACTATCTCAAAAATTGTCGCTCTGATGCAAACAACTGCTGAGTTATCTACTCAAATTTGTTGAACAAAACGACTTACGTATTTTAAACATGCTAACCTTTAGCCCGGTAAGCAAATTAAAAAAAAAACGCAATATGTAGGCTACACGAGAACGGAGACGTCGAGTAACCAAAAGAAATGCGTTAAACAAATTCGTACACGTTATTTATCAATTATCTCTAGAATTAAAGGATATACAACGAGAAACAACGTTTGACAACCTTTAAACAGTTTTAATAACTCTCTCAAAAATTGTCGCTCTGATGCGAACAACTGATGAGTTATCTACTTAAATTTGTTGAACAAAACGACTTACGTATTTTAAGCATGCTAACCTTTAGCCCGGTAAGCAAATTAAAAAAAAAAAGCAATATGTAGGCTACACGAGAACGGAGACGTCGAGTAACCAAAAGAAATGCGTTAAACAAATTCGTACACGTTATTTATCAATTATCTCTAGAATTAAAGGATATACAACGAGAAACAACGTTTGACAACCTTTAAACAGTTTTAATAACTATCTCAAAAATTGTCGCTCTGATGCGAACAACTGATGAGTTATCTACTTAAATTTGTTGAACAAAACGACTTACGTATTTTAAGCATGCTAACCTTTAGCTCGGTAAGCAAATTAAAAAAAAAACGCAATATGTAGGCTACACGAGAACGGAGACGTCGAGTAACCAAAAGAAATGCGTTAAACAAATTCGTACACGTTATTTATCAATTTAACTCTAGAATTAAAGGATATACAACGAGAAACAACGTTTGACAACCTTTAAACAGTTTTAATAACTATCTCAAAAATTGTCGCTCTGATGCAAACAACTGCTGAGTTATCTACTCAAATTTGTTGAACAAAACGACTTACGTATTTTAAACATGCTAACCTTTAGCCCGGTAAGCAAATTAAAAACAAAAACGCAATATGTAGGCTACACGAGAACGGAGACGTCGAGTAACCAAAGGAAATGCGTTAAACAAATTCGTACACGTTATTTATCAATTTAACTCTAGAATTAAAGGATATACAACGGGAAACAACGTTTTACAACCTTTAAACAGTTTTAATAACTATCTCAAAAATTGTCGCTCTGATGCAAACAACTGATGAGTTATCTACTTAAATTTGTAGAACAAACCGACTTACGTATTTTAAGCATGCTAACCTTTATCCCGGTAAGCAAATTAAAAAAAAAAAAACGCAATATGTAGGCCACACGAGAACGGAGGCGTCGAGTAACCAAAACAAATGCGTTAAACAAATTTGTAAACGTTATTTATCAATTTAACTCTAGAATTAAAGGATATACCACGAGAAACAACGTTTGACAACCTTTAAACAGTTTTAATAACTATCTCAAAAATTGTCGCTCTGATGCAAACAACTGCTGAGTTATCTACTCAAATTTGTTGAACAAAACGACTTACGTATTTTAAGCATGCTAACCTTTAGCCCGGTAAGCAAATTTAAAAAAAACGCAATATGTAGGCTACACGAGAACGGAGACGTCGAGTAACCAAAACAAATGCGTTAAACAAATTCGTACACGTTATTTATCAATTTAACTCTAGAATTAAAGGATATACAACGAGAAACATCGTTTGACAACCTTTAAATAGTTTTAATAACTATCTCAAAAATTGTCGCTCTGATGCAAACAACTGATGAGTTATCTACTTAAATTTGTTGAACAAAACGACTTACGTATTTTAAGCATGCTAACCTTTAGCCCGGTAAGCAAATTAAAAAAAAACGCAATATGTAGGCTACACGAGAACGGAGACGTCGAGTAACCAAAACAAATGCGTTAAACAAATTCGTACACGTTATTTATCAATTTAACTCTAGAATTAAAGGATATACAATGAGAAACAACGTTTGACAACCTTTAAACAGTTTTAATAACTATCTCAAAAATTGTCGCTCTGATGCAAACAACTGCTGAGTTATCTACTCAAATTTGTTGAACAAAACGACTTACGTATTTTAAACATGCTAACCTTTAGCCCGGTAAGCAAATTAAAAAAAAAAACGCAATATGTAGGCTACACGAGAACGGAGACGTCGAGTAACCAAAAGAAATGCGTTAAACAAATTCGTACACGTTATTTATCAATTTAACTCTAGAATTAAAGGATATACAACGAGAAACAACGTTTTACAACCTTTAAACAGTTTTAATAACTATCCCAAAAATTGTCGCTCTGATGCAAACAACTGATGAGTTATCTACTTAAATTTGTAGAACAAAACGACTTACGTATTTTAAGCATGCTAACCTTTATCCCGGTAAGCAAATTAAAAAAAAACGCAATATGTAGGCTACACGAGAACGGAGGCGTCGAGTAACCAAAACAAATGCGTTAAACAAATTCGTAAACGTTATTTATCAATTTAACTCTAGAATTAAAGGATATACAACGAGAAACAACGTTTGACAACCTTTAAAGAGTTTTAATAACTATCTCAAAAATTGTCGCTCTGATGCAAACAACTGATGAGTTATCTACTTAAATTTGTTGAACAAAACGACTTACGTATTTTAAGCATGCTAACCTTTAGCCCGGTAAGCAAATTAAAAAAAAAAAGCAATATGTAGGCTACATGAGAACGGAGACGTCGAGTAACCAAAAGAAATGCGTTAAACAAATTCGTACACGTTATTTATCAATTATCTCTAGAATTAAAGGATATACAACGAGAAACAACGTTTGACAACCTTTAAACAGTTTTAATAACTATCTCAAAAATTTTCGTTCTGATGCGAACAACTGATGAGTTATCTACTTAAATTTGTTGAACAAAACGACTTATGTATTTTAAGCATGCTAACCTTTAGCTCGGTAAGCAAATTAAAAAAAAAACGCAATATGTAGGCTACACGAGAACGGAGACGTCGAGTAACCAAAACAAATGCGTTAAACAAATTCGTACACGTTATTTATCAATTTAGCTCTAGAATTAAAGGATATACAACGAGAAACAACGTTTTACAACCTTTAAACAGTTTTAATAACTATCTCAAAAATTGTCGCTCTGATGCAAACAACTGCTGAGTTATCTACTCAAATTTGTTGAACAAAACGACTTACGTATTTTAAGTATGCTAACCTTTAGCCCGGTAAGCAAATTAAAAAAAAACGCAATATGTAGGCTACACGAGAACGGAGACGTCGAGTAACCAAAACAAATGCGTTAAACAAATTCGTACACGTTATTTATCAATTTAACTCTAGAATTAAAGGATATACAACGAGAAACAACGTTTTACAACCTTTAAACAGTTTTAATACCTATCTCAAAAATTGTCGCTCTGATGCAAACAACTGCTGAGTTATCTACTCAAATTTGTTGAACAAAACGACTTACGTATTTTAAGCATGCTAACCTTTAGCCCGGTAAGCAAATTAAAAAAAAAACGCAATATGTAGGCTACACGAGAACGGAGACGTCGAGTAACCAAAAGAAATGCGTTAAACAAATTCGTACACGTTATTTATCAATTTAACTCTAGAATTAAAGGATATACAACGAGAAACAACGTTTTACAACCTTTAAACAGTTTTAATAACTATCTCAAAAATTGTCGCTCTGATGCAAACAACTGCTGAGTTATCTACTGAAATTTGTTGAACAAAACGACTTACGTATTTTAAACATGCTAACCTTTAGCCCGGTAAGCAAATTAAAAAAAAAAACGCAATATGTAGGCTACACGAGAACGGAGACGTCGAGTAACCAAAAGAAATGCGTTAAACAAATTCGTACACGTTATTTATCAATTTAACTCTAGAATTAAAGGATATACAACGAGAAACAACGTTTTACAACCTTTAAACAGTTTTAATAACTATCCCAAAAATTGTCGCTCTGATGCAAACAACTGATGAGTTATCTACTTAAATTTGTAGAACAAAACGACTTACGTATTTTAAGCATGCTAACCTTTATCCCGGTAAGCAAATTAAAAAAAAACGCAATATGTAGGCTACACGAGAACGGAGGCGTCGAGTAACCAAAACAAATGCGTTAAACAAATTCGTAAACGCTATTTATCAATTTAACTCTAGAATTAAAGGATATACAACGAGAAACAACGTTTGACAACCTTTAAAGAGTTTTAATAACTATCTCAAAAATTGTCGCTCTGATGCAAACAACTGATGAGTTATCTACTTAACTTTGTTGAACAAAACGACTTACGTATTTTAAGCATGCTAACCTTTAGCCCGGTAAGCAAATTAAAAAAAAAAAGCAATATGTAGGCTACACGAGAACGGAGACGTCGAGTAACCAAAAGAAATGCGTTAAACAAATTCGTACACGTTATTTATCAATTATCTCTAGAATTAAAGGATATACAACGAGAAACAACGTTTGACAACCTTTAAACAGTTTTAATAACTATCTCAAAAATTGTCGCTCTGATGCGAACAACTGATGAGTTATCTACTTAAATTTGTTGAACAAAACGACTTACGTATTTTAAGCATGCTAACCTTTAGCTCGGTAAGCAAATTAAAAAAAAAAACGCAATATGTAGGCTACACGAGAACGGAGACGTCGAGTAACCAAAAGAAATGCGTTAAACAAATTCGTACACGTTATTTATCAATTTAACTCTAGAATTAAAGGATATACAACGAGAAACAACGTTTGACAACCTTTAAACAGTTTTAATAACTATCTCAAAAATTGTCGCTCTGATGCAAACAACTGCTGAGTTATCTACTCAAATTTGTTGAACAAAACGACTTACGTATTTTAAACATGCTAACCTTTAGCCCGGTAAGCAAATTAAAAACAAAAACGCAATATGTAGGCTACACGAGAACGGAGACGTCGAGTAACCAAAAGAAATGCGTTAAACAAATTCGTACACGTTATTTATCAATTTAACGCTAGAATTAAAGGATATACAACGAGATACAACGTTTTACAACCTTTAAACAGTTTTAATAACTATCTCAAAAATTGTCGCTCTGATGCAAACAACTGATGAGTTATCTACTTAAATTTGTAGAACAAACCGACTTACGTATTTTAAGCATGCTAACCTTTATCCCGGTAAGCAAATTAAAAAAAAAAAACGCAATATGTAGGCTACACGAGAACGGAGGCGTCGAGTAACCAAAACAAATGCGTTAAACAAATTTGTAAACGTTATTTATCAATTTAACTCTAGAATTAAAGGATATACCACGAGAAACAACGTTTGACAACCTTTAAACAGTTTTAATAACTATCTCAAAAATTGTCGCTCTGATGCAAACAACTGCTGAGTTATCTACTCAAATTTGTTGAACAAAACGACTTACGTATTTTAAGCATGCTAACCTTTAGCCCGGTAAGCAAATTAAAAAAAAACGCAATATGTAGGCTACACGAGAACGGAGACGTCGAGTAACCAAAACAAATGCGTTAAACAAATTCGTACACGTTATTTATCAATTTAACTCTAGAATTAAAGGATATACAACGAGAAACATCGTTTGACAACCTTTAAATAGTTTTAATAACTATCTCAAAAATTGTCGCTCTGATACAAACAACTGATGAGTTATCTACTTAAATTTGTTGAACAAAACGACTTACGTATTTTAAGCATGCTAACCTTTAGCCCGGTAAGCAAATTAAAAAAAAACGCAATATGTAGGCTACACGAGAACGGAGACGTCGAGTAACCAAAACAAATGCGTTAAACAAATTCGTACACGTTATTTATCAACTTAACTCTAGAATTAAAGGATATACAACGAGAAACAACGTTTGACAACCTTTAAACAGTTTTAATAACTATCTCAAAAATTGTCGCTCTGATGCAAACAACTGCTGAGTTATCTACTCAAATTTGTTGAACAAAACGACTTACGTATTTTAAACATGCTAACCTTTAGCCCGGTAAGCAAATTAAAAAAAAAAAACGCAATATGTAGGCTACACGAGAACGGAGACGTCGAGTAACCAAAAGAAATGCGTTAAACAAATTCGTACACGTTATTTATCAATTTAACTCCAGAATTAAAGGATATACAACGAGAAACAACGTTTTACAACCTTTAAACAGTTTTAATAACTATCCCAAAAATTGTCGCTCTGATGCAAACAACTGATGAGTTATCTACTTAAATTTGTAGAACAAAACGACTTACGTATTTTAAGCATGCTAACCTTTATCCCGGTAAGCAAATTTAAAAAAAACGCAATATGTAGGCTACACGAGAACGGAGGCGTCGAGTAACCAAAACAAATGCGTTAAACAAATTCGTAAACGTTATTTATCAATTTAACTCTAGAATTAAAGGATATACAACGAGAAACAACGTTTGACAACCTTTAAAGAGTTTTAATAACTATCTCAAAAATTGTCGCTCTGATGCAAACAACTGATGAGTTATCTACTTAAATTTGTTGAACAAAACGACTTACGTATTTTAAGCATGCTAACCTTTAGCCCGGTAAGCAAATTAAAAAAAAAAAGCAATATGTAGGCTACATGAGAACGGAGACGTCGAGTAACCAAAAGAAATGCGTTAAACAAATTCGTACACGTTATTTATCAATTATCTCTAGAATTAAAGGATATACAACGAGAAACAACGTTTGACAACCTTTAAACAGTTTTAATAACTATCTCAAAAATTTTCGCTCTGATGCGAACAACTGATGAGTTATCTACTTAAATTTGTTGAACAAAACGACTTATGTATTTTAAGCATGCTAACCTTTAGCTCGGTAAGCAAATTAAAAAAAAAAACGCAATATGTAGGCTACACGAGAACGGAGACGTCGAGTAACCAAAACAAATGCGTTAAACAAATTCGTACACGTTATTTATCAATTTAGCTCTAGAATTAAAGGATATACAACGAGAAACAACGTTTTACAACCTTTAAACAGTTTTAATAACTATCTCAAAAATTGTCGCTCTGATGCAAACAACTGCTGAGTTATCTACTCAAATTTGTTGAACAAAACGACTTACGTATTTTAAGCATGCTAACCTTTAGCCCGGTAAGCAAATTAAAAAAAAAACGCAATATGTAGGGTACACGAGAACGGAGACGTCGAGTAACCAAAACAAATGCGTTAAACAAATTCGTACACGTTATTTATCAATTTAACTCTAGAATTAAAGGATATACAACGAGAAACAACGTTTTACAACCTTTAAACAGTTTTAATAACTATCTCAAAAATTGTCGCTCTGATGCAAACAACTGCTGAGTTATCTACTCAAATTTGTTGAACAAAACGACTTACGTATTTTAAGCATGCTAACCTTTAGCCCGGTAAGCAAATTAAAAACAAAACGCAATATGTAGGCTACACGAGAACGGAGACGTCGAGTAACCAAAACAAATGCGTTAAACAAATTCGTACACGTTATTTATCAATTTAACTCTAGAATTAAAGGATATACAACGAGAAACAACGTTTGACAACCTTTAAACAGTTTTAATAACTATCTCAAAAATTGTCGCTCTGATGCAAACAACTGCTGAGTTATCTACTCAAATTTGTTGAACAAAACGACTTACGTATTTTAAACATGCTAACCTTTAGCCCGGTAAGCAAATTAAAAAAAAAACGCAATATGTAGGCTACACGAGAACGGAGACGTCGAGTAACCAAAAGAAATGCGCTAAACAAATTCGTACACGTTATTTATCAATTTAACTCTAGAATTAAAGGATATACAACGAGAAACAACGTTTTACAACCTTTAAACAGTTTTAATAACTATCCCAAAAATTGCCGCTCTGATGCAAACAACTGATGAGTTATCTACTTAAATTTGTAGAACAAAACGACTTACGTATTTTAAGCATGCTAATCTTTATTCCGGTAAGCAAATTAAAAAAAAAACGCAATATGTAGGCTACACGAGAACGGAGGCGTCGAGTAACCAAAACAAATGCGTTAAACAAATTCGTAAACGTTATTTATCAATTTAACTCTAGAATTAAAGGATATACAACGAGAAACAACGTTTGACAACCTTTAAAGAGTTTTAATAACTATCTCAAAAATTGTCGCTCTGATGCAAACAACTGATGAGTTATCTACTTAAATTTGTTGAACAAAACGACTTACGTATTTTAAGCATGCTAACCTTTAGCCCGGTAAGCAAATTAAAAAAAAAAGCAATATGTAGGCTACACGAGAACGGAGACGTCGAGTAACCAAAAGAAATGCGTTAAACAAATTCGTACACGTTATTTATCAATTATCTCTAGAATTAAAGGATATACAACGAGAAACAACGTTTGACAACCTTTAAACAGTTTTAATAACTATCTCAAAAATTGTCGCTCTGATGCGAACAACTGATGAGTTATCTACTTAAATTTGTTGAACAAAACGACTTACGTATTTTAAGCATGCTAACCTTTAGCTCGGTAAGCAAATTAAAAAAAAAACGCAATATGTAGGCTACACGAGAACGGAGACGTCGAGTAACCAAAACAAATGCGTTAAACAAATTCGTACACGTTATTCATCAATTTAACTCTAGAATTAAAGGATATACAACGAGAAACAACGTTTTACAACCTTTAAACAGTTTTAATAACTATCTCAAAAATTGTCGCTCTGATGCAAACAACTGCTGAGTTATCTACTCAAATTTGTTGAACAAAACGACTTACGTATTTTAAGCATGCTAACCTTTAGCCCGGTAAGCAAATTAAAAAAAAAACGCAATATGTAGGCTACACGAGAACGGAGACGTCGAGTAACCAAAACAAATACGTTAAACAAATTCGTACACGTTATTTATCAATTTAACTCTAGAATTAAAGGATATACAACGAGAAACATCGTTTGACAACCTTTAAATAGTTTTAATAACTATCTCAAAAATTGTCGCTCTGATGCAAACAACTGATGAGTTATCTACTCAAATTTGTTGAACAAAACGACTTACGTATTTTAAACATGCTAACCTTTAGCCCGGTAAGCAAATTAAAAAAAAAACGCAATATGTAGGCTACACGAGAACGGAGACGTCGAGTAACCAAAACAAATGCGTTAAACAAATTCGTACACGTTATTTATCAATTTAACTCTAGAATTAAAGGATATACAACGAGAAACAACGTTTGACAACCTTTAAACAGTTTTAATAACTATCTCAAAAATTGTCGCTCTGATGCAAACAACTGATGAGTTATCTACTTAAATTTGTAGAACAAAACGACTTACGTATTTTAAACATGCTAACCTTTAGCCCGGTAAGCAAATTAAAAAAAAAACGCAATATGTAGGCTACACGAGAACGGAGACGTCGAGTAACCAAAAGAAATGCGTTAAACAAATTCGTACACGTTATTTATCAATTTAACTCTAGAATTAAAGGATATACAACGAGAAACAACGTTTGACAACCTTTAAACAGTTTTAATAACTATCTCAAAAATTGTCGCTCTGATGCAAACAACTGATGAGTTATCTACTTAAATTTGTTGAACAAAACGACTTACGTATTTTAAGCATGCTAACTTTAGCCCGGTAAGCAAATTAAAAAAAAATCAATATGTAGGCTACACGAGAACGGAGACGTCGAGTAACCAAAAGAAATGCGTTAAACAAATTCGTACACGTTATTTATCAATTTAACTCTAGAATTAAAGGATATACAAGGAGAAACAACGTTTGACAACCTTTAAATAGTTTTAATAACTATCTCAAAAATTGTCGCTCTGATGCAAACAACTGATGAGTTATCTACTTAAATTTGTTGAACAAAACGACTTACGTATTTTAAGCATGCTAACCTTTAGCTCGGTAAGCAAATTAAAAAAAAAACGCAATATGTAGGCTACACGAGAACGGAGATGTCGAGTAACCAAAACAAATGCGTTAAACAAATTCGTATACGTTATTTATCAATTTAACTCTAGAATTAAAGGATATACAACGAGAAACAACGTTTGACAACCTTTAAACAGTTTTAATAACTATCTCAAAAATTGTCGCTCTGATGCAAACAACTGCTGAGTTATCTACTCAAATTTGTTGAACAAAACGACTTACGTATTTTAAACATGCTAACCTTTAGCCCGGTAAGCAAATTAAAAAAAAAAACGCAATATGTAGGCTACACGAGAACGGAGACGTCGAGTAACCAAAAGAAATGCGTTAAACAAATTCGTACACGTTATTTATCAATTTAACTCTAGAATTAAAGGATATACAACGAGAAACAACGTTTGACAACCTTTAAACAGTTTTAATAACTGTCTCAAAAATTGTCGCTCTGATGCAAACAACTGATGAGTTATCTACTTAAATTTGTAGAACAAAACGACTTACGTATTTTAAGCATGCTAACCTTTATCCCGGTAAGCAAATTAAAAAAAAAAAACGCAATATGTAGGCTACACGAGAACGGAGGCGTCGAGTAACCAAAACAAATGCGTTAAACAAATTTGTAAACGTTATTTATCAATTTAACTCTAGAATTAAAGGATATACAACGAGAAACAACGTTTGACAACCTTTAAACAGTTTTAATAACTATCTCAAAAATTGTCGCTCTGATGCAAACAACTGCTGAGTTATCTACTCAAATTTGTTGAACAAAACGACTTACGTATTTTAAGCATGCTAACCTTTAGCCCGGTAAGCAAATTAAAAAAAAAAGCAATATGTAGGCTACACGAGAACGGAGACGTCGAGTAACCAAAAGAAATGCGTTAAACAAATTCGTACACGTTATTTATCAATTTAACTCTAGAATTAAAGGATATACAACGAGAAACAACGTTTGACAACCTTTATACAGTTTTAATAACTATCTCAAAAATTGTTGCTGTGATGCAAACAACTGATGAGTTATCTACTTAAATTTGTTGAACAAAACGACTTACGTATTTTAAGCATGCTAACCTTTAGCTCGGTAAGCAAATTAAAAAAAAAAAAGCAATATGTAGGCTACACGAGAACGGAGACGTCGAGTAACCAAAAGAAATGCGTTAAACAAATTCGTACACGTTATTTATCAATTTAACTCTAGAATTAAAGGATATACAACGAGAAACAACGTTTGACAACCTTTAAACAGTTTTAATAACTATCTCAAAAATTGTCGCTCTGATGCAAACAACTGCTGAATTATCTACTCAAATTTGTTGAACAAAACGACTTACGTATTTTAAGCATGCTCACCTTTAGCCCGGTAAGCAAATTAAAAAAAAAAACGCAATATGTAGGCTACACGAGAACGGAGACGTCGAGTAACCAAAACAAATGCGTTAAACAAATTCGTACACGTTATTTATCAATTTAACTCTAGAATTAAAGGATATACAACGAGAAACATCGTTTGACAACCTTTAAATAGTTTTAATAACTATCTCAAAAATTGTCGCTCTGATGCAAACAACTGATGACTTATCTACTTAAATTTGTTGAACAAAACGACTTACGTATTTTAAGCATGCTAACCTTTAGCCCGGTAAGCAAATTAAAAAAAAAACGCAATATGTAGGCTACACGAGAACGGAGACGTCGAGTAACCAAAACAAATGCTTTAAACAAATTCGTACACGTTATTTATCAATTTAACTCTAGAATTAAAGGATATACAACGAGAAACAACGTTTGACAACCTTTAAACAGTTTTAATAACTATCTCAAAAATTGTCGCTCTGATGCAAACAACTGCTGAGTTATCTACTCAAATTTGTTGAACAAAACGACTTACGTATTTTAAACATGCTAACCTTTAGCCCGGTAAGCAAAAAAAAAAAAAAAAAACGCAATATGTAGGCTACACGAGAACGGAGACGTCGAGTAACCAAAAGAAATGCGTTAAACAAATTCGTACACGTTATTTATCAATTTAACTCTAGAATTAAAGGATATACAACGAGAAACAACGTTTTACAACCTTTAAACAGTTTTAATAACTATCTCAAAAATTGTCGCTCTGATGCAAACAACTGATGAGTTATCTACTTAAATTTGTAGAACAAAACGACTTACGTATTTTAAGCATGCTAACCTTTATCCCGGTAAGCAAATTAAAAAAAAACGCAATATGTAAGCTACACGAGAACGGAGGCGTCGAGTAACCAAAACAAATGCGTTAAACAAATTCGTAAACGTTATTTATCAATTTAACTCTAGAATTAAAGGATATGCAACGAGAAACAACGTTTGACAACCTTTAAACAGTTTTAATAACTATCTCAAAAATTGTTGCTCTGATGCAAACAACTGATGAGTTATCTACTTAAATTTGTTGAACAAAACGACTTACGTATTTTAAGCATGCTAACCTTTAGCCCGGTAAGCAAATTAAAAAAAAAAAACAATATGTAGGCTACACGAGAACGGAGACGTCGAGTAACCAAAAGAAATGCGTTAAACAAATTCGTACACGTTATTTATCAATTATCTCTAGAATTAAAGGATATACAACGAGAAACAACGTTTGACAACCTTTAAACAGTTTTAATAACTATCTCAAAAATTGTCGCTCTGATGCAAACAACTGATGAGTTATCTACTTAAATTTGTTGAACAAAACGACTTACGTATTTTAAGCATGCTAACCTTTAGCTCGGTAAGCAAATTAAAAAAAAAACGCAATATGTAGGCTACACGAGAACGGAGACGTCGAGTAATCAAAACAAATGCGTTAAACAAATTCGTACACGTTATTTATCAATTTAACTCTAGAATTAAAGGATATACAACGAGAAACAACGTTTTACAACCTTTAAACAGTTTTAATAACTATCTCAAAAATTGTCGCTCTGATGCAAACAACTGCTGAGTTATCTACTCAAATTTGTTGAACAAAACGACTTACGTATTTTAAGCATGCTAACCTTTAGCCCGGTAAGCAAATTAAAAAAAAAACGTAATATGTAGGCTACACGAGAACGGAGACGTCGAGTAACCAAAACAAATGCGTTAAACAAATTCGTACACGTTATTTATCAATTTAACTCTAGAATTAAAGGATGTACAACGAGAAACATCGTTTGACAACCTTTAAATAGTTTTAATAACTATCTCAAAAATTGTCGCTCCGATGCAAACAACTGATGAGTTATCTACTCAAATTTGTTGAACAAAACGACTTACGTATTTTAAACATGCTAACCTTTAGCCCGGTAAGCAAATTAAAAAAAAAACGCAATATGTAGGCTACACGAGAACGGAGACGTCGAGTAACCAAAACAAATGCGTTAAACAAATTCGTACACGTTATTTATCAATTTAACTCTAGAATTAAAGGATATACAACGAGAAACAACGTTTGACAACCTTTAAACAGTTTTAATAACTATCTCAAAAATTGTCGCTCTGATGCAACCAACTGATGAGTTATCTACTTAAATTTGTAGAACAAAACGACTTACGTATTTTAAACATGCTAACCTTTAGCCCGGTAAGCAAATTAAAAAAAAAACGCAATATGTAGGCTACACGAGAACGGAGACGTCGAGTAACCAAAAGAAATGCGTTAAACAAATTCGTACACGTTATTTATCAATTTAACTCTAGAATTAAAGGATATACAACGAGAAACAACGTTTTACAACCTTTAAACAGTTTTAATAACTATCTCAAAAATTGTCGCTCTGATGCAAACAACTGATGAATTATCTACTTAAATTTGTAGAACAAAACGACTTACGTATTTAAAGCATGCTAACCTTTATCCCGGTAAGCAAATTAAAAAAAAAAAACGCAATATGTAGGCTACACGAGAACGGAGGCGTCGAGTAACCAAAACAAATGCGTTAAACAAATTCGTACACGTTATTTATCAATTTAACTCTAGAATTAAAGGATATACAACGAGAAACAACGTTTGACAACCTTTAAACAGTTTTAATAACTATCTCAAAAATTGTCGCTCTGATGCAAACAACTGATGAGTTATCTACTTAAATTTGTTGAACAAAACGACTTACGTATTTTAAGCATGCTAACCTTTAGCCCGGTAAGCAAATTAAAAAAAAAAACGCAATATGTAGGCTACACGAGAACGGAGACGTCGAGTAACCAAAACAAATGCGTTAAACAAATTCGTACACGTTATTTATCAATTTAACTCTAGAATTAAAGGATATACAACGAGAAACCACGTTTGACAACCTTTAAACAGTTTTAATAACTATCTCAAAAATTGTCGCTCTGATGCAAACAACTGCTGAGTTATCTACTCAAATTTGTTGAACAAAACGACTTACGTATTTTAAGCATGCTAAACTTTAGCCCGGTAAGCAAATTAAAAGAAAGCAATATGTAGGCTACACGAGAACGGAGGCGTCGAGTAACCAAAACAAATGCGTTAAACAAATTCGTAAACGTTATTTATCAATTTAACTCTAGAATTAAAGGATATACAACGAGAAACAACGTTTGACAACCTTTAAACAGTTTTAATAACTATCTCAAAAATTGTCACTCTGATGCAAACAACTGATGAGTTATCTACTTAAATTTGTTGAACAAAACGACTTACGTATTCTAAGCATGCTAACCTTTAGCCCGGTAAGCAAATTAAAAAAAAAACGCAATATGTAGGCTACAAGAGAACGGAGACGTCGAGTAACCAAAACAAAAGCGTTAAACAAATTCGTACACGTTATTTATCAATTTAACTCTAGAATTAAAGGATATACAACGAGAAACAACGTTTGACAACCTTTAAACAGTTTTAATAACTATCTCAAAAATTGTCGCTCTGATGCAAACAACTGCTGAGTTATCTACTCAAATTTGTTGAACAAAACGACTTACGTATTTTAAGCATGCTAACCTTTAGACCGGTAAGCAAATTTAAAAAAAACGCAATATGTAGGCTACACGAGAACGGAGACGTCGAGTAACCAAAAGAAATGCGTTAAACAAATTCGTACACGTTATTTATCAATTTAACTCTAGAATTAAAGGATATATAACGAGAAACAACGTTTGACAACCTTTAAACAGTTTTAATAACTATCTCAAAATTTGTCGCTCTGATGCAAACAACTGATTAGTTATCTACTTAAATTTGTTGAACAAAACGACTTACGTATTTTAAGCATGCTAACCTTTAGCCCGGTAAGCAAATTAAAAAAAAAAACGCAATATGTAGGCTACACGAGAACGGAGGCGTCGAGTAACCAAAACAAATGCGTTAAACAAATTCGTAAACGTTATTTATCAATTTAATTCTAGAATTAAAGGATATACAACGAGAAACAGCGTTTTACAACCTTTAAACAGTCTTAATAACTATCTCAAAAATTGTCGCTCTGATGCAAACAACTGATGAGTTATCTACTTAAATTTGTAGAACAAAACGACTTACGTATTTTAAGCATGCTAACCTTTAGCCCGGTAAGCAAATTAAAAGAAAAGCAATATGTAGGCTACACGATAACGGAGACGTCGAGTAACCAAAAGAAATGCGTTAAACAAATTCGTACACGTTATTTATCAATTTAACTTTAGAATTAAAGGATATACAACGTGAAACAACGTTTGACAACCTTTAAACAGTTTTAATAACTATCTCAAAAATTGTCGCTCTGATGCAAACAACTGATGAGTTATCTACTTAAATTTGTTGAACAAAACGACTTACGTATTTTAAGCATGCTAACTTTAGCTCGGTAAGCAAATTAAAAAAAAAAACTCAATATGTAGGCTACACGAGAACGGAGACGTCGAGTAACCAAAACAAATGCGTTAAACAAATTCGTACACGTTATTTATCAATTTAACTTTAGAATTAAAGGATATACAACGTGAAACAACGTTTGACAACCTTTAAACAGTTTTAATAACTATCTCAAAAATTGTCGCTCTGATGCAAACAACTGATGAGTTATCTACTTAAATTTGTTGAACAAAACGACTTACGTATTTTAAGCATGCTAACCTTTAGCCCGGTAAGCAAATTAAAAGAAAAGCAATATGTAGGCTACACGATAACGGAGACGTCGAGTAACCAAAAGAAATGCGTTAAACAAATTCGTACACGTTATTTATCAATTTAACTTTAGAATTAAAGGATATACAACGTGAAACAACGTTTGACAACCTTTAAACAGTTTTAATAACTATCTCAAAAATTGTCGCTCTGATGCAAACAACTGATGAGTTATCTACTTAAATTTGTTGAACAAAACGACTTACGTATTTTAAGCATGCTAACTTTAGCTCGGTAAGCAAATTAAAAAAAAAAACTCAATATGTAGGCTACACGAGAACGGAGACGTCGAGTAACCAAAAGAAATGCGTTCAACAAATTCGTACACGTTATTTATCAATTTAACTTTAGAATTAAAGGATATACAACGTGAAACAACGTTTGACAACCTTTAAACAGTTTTAATAACTATCTCAAAAATTGTCGCTCTGATGCAAACAACTGATGAGTTATCTACTTAAATTTGTTGAACAAAACGACTTACGTATTTTAAGCATGCTAACTTTAGCTCGGTAAGCAAATTAAAAAAAAAAACTCAATATGTAGGCTACACGAGAACGGAGACGTCGAGTAACCAAAACAAATGCGTTAAACAAATTCGTACACGTTATTTATCAATTTAACTTTAGAATTAAAGGATATACAACGTGAAACAACGTTTGACAACCTTTAAACAGTTTTAATAACTATCTCAAAAATTGTCGCTCTGATGCAAACAACTGCTGAGTTATCTACTCAAATTTGTTGAACAAAACGACTTACGTATTTTAAGCATGCTAACCTTTAGCGCGGTAAGCAAATTAAAAAAAAAAAAGCAATATGTAGGCTACACGAGAACGGAGACGTCGAGTAACCAAAAGAAATGCGTTAAACAAATTCGTACACGTTATTTATCAATTTAACTTTAGAATTAAAGGATATACAACGTGAAACAACGTTTGACAACCTTTAAACAGTTTTAATAACTATCTCAAAAATTGTCGCTCTGATGCAAACAACTGATGAGTTATCTACTTAAATTTGTTGAACAAAACGACTTACGTATTTTAAGCATGCTAACTTTAGCTCGGTAAGCAAATTAAAAAAAAAAACTCAATATGTAGGCTACACGAGAACGGAGACGTCGAGTAACCAAAACAAATGCGTTAAACAAATTCGTACACGTTATTTATCAATTTAACTCTAGAATTAAAGGATATACAACGAGAAACAACGTTTGACAACCTTTAAACAGTTTTAATAACTATCTCAAAAATTGTCGCTCTGATGCAAACAACTGCTGAGTTATCTACTCAAATTTGTTGAACAAAACGACTTACGTATTTTAAGCATGCTAACCTTTAGCGCGGTAAGCAAATTAAAAAAAAAAAAGCAATATGTAGGCTACACGAGAACGGAGACGTCGAGTAACCAAAAGAAATGCGTTAAACAAATTCGTACACGTTATTTATCAATTTAACTCTAGAATTAAAGGATATACAACGAGAAACAACGTTTGACAACCTTTAAACAGTTTTAATAACTATCTCAAAAATTGTCGCTCTGATGCAAACAACTGATGAGTTATCTACTTAAATTTGTTGAACAAAACGACTTACGTATTTTAAGCATGCTAACCTTTAGCGCGGTAAGCAAATTAAAAAAAAAAAAGCAATATGTAGGCTACACGAGAACGGAGACGTCGAGTAACCAAAAGAAATGCGTTAAACAAATTCGTACACGTTATTTATCAATTTAACTCTAGAATTAAAGGATATACAACGAGAAACAACGTTTGACAACCTTTAAACAGTTTTAATAACTATCTCAAAAATTGTCGCTCTGATGCAAACAACTGATGAGTTATCTACTTAAATTTGTTGAACAAAACGACTTACGTATTTTAAGCATGCTAACCTTTAGCCCGGTAAGCAAATTAAAAAAAAAAAACGCAATATGTAGGCTACACGAGAACGGAGACGTCGAGTAACCAAAACAAATGCGTTAAACAAATTCGTACACGTTATTTATCAATTTAACTCTAGAATTAAAGGATATACAACGAGAAACCACGTTTGACAACCTTTAAACAGTTTTAATAACTATCTCAAAAATTGTCGCTCTGATGCAAACAACTGCTGAGTTATCTACTCAAATTTGTTGAACAAAACGACTTACGTATTTTAAGCATGCTAAACTTTAGCCCGGTAAGCAAATTAAAAAAAAGCAATATGTAGGCTACACGAGAACGGAGGCGTCGAGTAACCAAAACAAATGCGCTAAACAAATTCGTAAACGTTATTTATCAATTTAACTCTAGAATTAAAGGATATACAACGAGAAACAACGTTTGACAACCTTTAAACAGTTTTAATAACTATCTCAAAAATTGTCACTCTGATGCAAACAACTGATGAGTTATCTACTTAAATTTGTTGAACAAAACGACTTACGTATTCTAAGCATGCTAACCTTTAGCCCGGTAAGCAAATTAAAAAAAAAACGCAATATGTAGGCTACAAGAGAACGGAGACGTCGAGTAACCAAAACAAAAGCGTTAAACAAATTCGTACACGTTATTTATCAATTTAACTCTAGAATTAAAGGATATACAACGAGAAACAACGTTTGACAACCTTTAAACAGTTTTAATAACTATCTCAAAAATTGTCGCTCTGATGCAAACAACTGCTGAGTTATCTACTCAAATTTGTTGAACAAAACGACTTACGTATTTTAAGCATGCTAACCTTTAGACCGGTAAGCAAATTTAAAAAAAACGCAATATGTAGGCTACACGAGAACGGAGACGTCGAGTAACCAAAAGAAATGCGTTAAACAAATTCGTACACGTTATTTATCAATTTAACTCTAGAATTAAAGGATATATAACGAGAAACAACGTTTGACAACCTTTAAACAGTTTTAATAACTATCTCAAAATTTGTCGCTCTGATGCAAACAACTGATTAGTTATCTACTTAAATTTGTTGAACAAAACGACTTACGTATTTTAAGCATGCTAACCTTTAGCCCGGTAAGCAAATTAAAAAAAAAAAACGCAATATGTAGGCTACACGAGAACGGAGGCGTCGAGTAACCAAAACAAATGCGTTAAACAAATTCGTAAACGTTATTTATCAATTTAATTCTAGAATTAAAGGATATACAACGAGAAACAGCGTTTTACAACCTTTAAACAGTCTTAATAACTATCTCAAAAATTGTCGCTCTGATGCAAACAACTGATGAGTTATCTACTTAAATTTGTAGAACAAAACGACTTACGTATTTTAAGCATGCTAACCTTTAGCCCGGTAAGCAAATTAAAAGAAAAGCAATATGTAGGCTACACGATAACGGAGACGTCGAGTAACCAAAAGAAATGCGTTAAACAAATTCGTACACGTTATTTATCAATTTAACTTTAGAATTAAAGGATATACAACGTGAAACAACGTTTGACAACCTTTAAACAGTTTTAATAACTATCTCAAAATTTGTCGCTCTGATGCAAACAACTGATGAGTTATCTACTTAAATTTGTTGAACAAAACGACTTACGTATTTTAAGCATGCTAACCTTTAGCCCGGTAAGCAAATTAAAAAAAAAGCAATATGTAGGCTACACGATAACGGAGACGTCGAGTAACCAAAAGAAATGCGTTAAACAAATTCGTACACGTTATTTATCAATTTAACTTTAGAATTAAAGGATATACAACGTGAAACAACGTTTGACAACCTTTAAACAGTTTTAATAACTATCTCAAAAATTGTCGCTCTGATGCAAACAACTGATGAGTTATCTACTTAAATTTGTTGAACAAAACGACTTACGTATTTTAAGCATGCTAACTTTAGCTCGGTAAGCAAATTAAAAAAAAAAACTCAATATGTAGGCTACACGAGAACGGAGACGTCGAGTAACCAAAACAAATGCGTTAAACAAATTCGTACACGTTATTTATCAATTTAACTCTAGAATTAAAGGATATACAACGAGAAACAACGTTTGACAACCTTTAAACAGTTTTAATAACTATCTCAAAAATTGTCGCTCTGATGCAAACAACTGCTGAGTTATCTACTCAAATTTGTTGAACAAAACGACTTACGTATTTTAAGCATGCTAACCTTTAGCGCGGTAAGCAAATTAAAAAAAAAAAAGCAATATGTAGGCTACACGAGAACGGAGACGTCGAGTAACCAAAAGAAATGCGTTAAACAAATTCGTACACGTTATTTATCAATTTAACTCTAGAATTAAAGGATATACAACGAGAAACAACGTTTGACAACCTTTAAACAGTTTTAATAACTATCTCAAAAATTGTCGCTCTGATGCAAACAACTGATGAGTTATCTACTTAAATTTGTTGAACAAAACGACTTACGTATTTTAAGCATGCTAACCTTTAGCTCGATAAGCAAATTAAAAAAAAAGCAATATGTAGGCTACACGAGAACGGAGACGTCGAGTAACCAAAAGAAATGCGCTAAACAAATTCGTACACGTTATTTATCAATTTAACTCTAGAATTAAAGGATATACAACGAGAAACAACGTTTGACAACCTTTAAACAGTTTTAGTAACTATCCCAAAAATTGTCGCTCTGATGCAAACAACTGCTGAGTTATCTACTCAAATTTGTTGAACAAAACGACTTACGTATTTTAAGCATGCTAACCTTTAGCCCGTTAAGCAAATTAAAAAAAAAAACGGAATATGTAGGCTACACGAGAACGGAGGCGTCGAGTAACCAAAACAAATGCGCTAAACAAATTCGTAAACGTTATTTATCAATTTAACTCTAGAATTAAAGGATATACAACGAGAAACAACGTTTGACAACCTTTAAACAGTTTTAATAATTATCTCAAAAATTGTCGCTCTGATGCAAACAACTGATTAGTTATCTACTTAAATTTGTTGAACAAAACGACTTACGTATTTTAAGCATGCTAACCTTTAGCCCGGTAAGCAAATTAAAAAAAAAACGCAATATGTAGGCTACACGAGAACGGAGACTTCGAGTAACCAAAACAAATGCGTTAAACAAATTCGTACACGTTATTTATCAATTTAACTCTAGAATTAAAGGATATACAACGAGAAACAACGTTTGACAACCTTTAAACAGTTTTAATAACTATCTCAAAAATTGCCGCTCTGATGCAAACAACTGCTGAGTTATCTACTCAAATTTGTTGAACAAAACGACTTACGTATTTTAAGCATGCTAACCTTTAGCCCGGTAAGCAAATTAAAAAAAAAACGCAATATGTAGGCTACACGAGAACGGAGGCGTCGAGTAACCAAAACAAATGCGCTAAACAAATTCGTAAACGTTATTTATCAATTTAACTCTACAATTAAAGGATATACAACGAGAAACAACGTTTGACAACCTTTAAACAGTTTTAATAACTATCTCAAAAATTGTCGCTCTGATGCAAACAACTGATGAGTTATCTACTTAAATTTGTTGAACAAAACGACTTACGTATTTTAAGCATGCTAACCTTTAGCTCGGTAAGCAAATTAAAAAAAAAAAGCAATATGTAGGCTACACGAGAACGGAGACGTCGAGTAACCAAAATAAATGCGTTAAACAAATTCGTACACGTTATTTATCAATTTAACTCTAGAATTAAAGGATATACAACGAGAAACAACGTTTGACAACCTTTAAACAGTTTTAATAACTATCTCAAAAATTGTCGCTCTGATGCAAACAACTGATGAGTTATCTACTTAAATTTGTTGAACAAAACGACTTACGTATTTTAAGCATGCTAACCTTTAGCTCGGTAAGCAAATTAAAAAAAAAAAGCAATATGTAGGCTACACGAGAACGGAGACGTCGAGTAACCAAAATAAATGCGTTAAACAAATTCGTACACGTTATTTATCAATTTAACTCTAGAATTAAAGGATATACAACGAGAAACAACGTTTGACAACCTTTAAACAGTTTTAATAACTATCTCAAAAATTGTCGCTCTGATGCAAACAACTGATGAGTTATCTACTTAAATTTGTTGAACAAAACGACTTACGTATTTTAAGCATGCTAACCTTTATCCCGGTAAGCAAATAAAAAAAAAAAACGCAATATGTAGGCTACACGAGAACGGAGGCGTCGAGTAACCAAAACAAATGCGTTAAACAAATTCGTAAATGTTATTTATCAATGCTAACCTTTAGCCCGGTAAGCAAATTAAAAAAAAAACGCAATATGTAGGCTATACGAGAACGGAGGCGTCGAGTAACCAAAACAAATGCGTTAAAAAAATTCGTAAACGTTATTTATCAATTTAACTCTAGAATTAAAGGATATACAACGAGAAACAACGTTTTACAACCTTTAAACAGTTTTAATAACTATCTCAAAAATTGTCGCTCTGATGCAAACAACTGATGAGTTATCTACTCAAATTTGTTGAACGAAACGACTTACGTATTTTAAGCATGCTAACCTTTAGCCCGGTAAGCAAATTAAAAAAAAAACGCAATATGTAGGCTACACGAGAACGGAGACGTCGAGTAACCAAAAGAAATGCGTTAAACAAATTCGTACAAGTTATTTATCAATTTAACTCTAGAATTAAAGGATATACAACGAGAAACAACGTTTTACAACCTTTAAACAGTTTTAATAACTATCTCAAAAATTGTCGCTCTGATGCAAACAACTGATGAGTTATCTACTTAAATTTGTTAAACAAAACGACTTACGTATTTTAAGCATGCTAACCTTTAGCCCGGTAAGCAAATTAAAAAAAAACGCAATATGTAGTCTACACGAGAACGGAGACGTCGATTAACTAAAACAAATGCGTTAAACAAATTCGTAAACGTTATTTATCAATTTAACTCTAGAATTAAAGGATATACAACGAGAAACAACGTTTGACAACCTTTAAACAGTTTTAATAACTATCTCAAAAATTGTCGCTCTGATGCAAACAACTGATGAGTTATCTACTTAAATTTGTTGAACAAAACGACTTACGTATTTTAAGCATGCTAACCTTTAGCCCGGTAAGCAAATTAAAAAAAAAACGCAATATGTAGGCTACACGAGAACAGAGGCGTCGAGTAACCAAAACAAATGCGTTAAACAAATTCGTAAACGTTATTTATCAATTTAACTCTAGAATTAAAGGATATACAACGAGAAACAACGTTTGACAACCTTTAAACAGTTTTAATAACTATCTCAAAAATTGTCGCTCTGATGCAAACAACTGATGTGTTATCTACTTAAATTTGTTGAACAAAACGACTTACGTATTTTAAGCATGCTAACCTTTAGCCCGGTAAGCAAATTAAAAAAAAAACGCAATATGTAGGCTACACGAGAACGGAGACGTCGAGTAACCAAAACAAATGCGTTAAACAAATTCGTACACGTTATTTATCAATTTAACTCTAGAATTAAAGGATATACAACGCGAAACAACGTTTTACAACCTTTAAACAGTTTTAATAACTATCTCAAAAATTGTCGCTCTGATGCAAACAACTGATGAGTTATCTACTTAAATTTGTTGAACAAAACGACTTACGTATTTTAAGCATGCTAACCTTTAGCCCGGTAAGCAAATTAAAAAAAAAACGCAATATGTAGGCTACACGAGAACGGAGACGTCGAGTAACCAAAAGAAATGCGTTAAACAAATTCGTACACGTTATTTATCAATTTAACTCTAGAATTAAAGGATATACAACGAGAAACAACGTTTGACAACCTTTTAACAGTTTTAATAACTATCTCAAAAATTGTCGCTCTGATGAAAACAACTGATGAGTTATCTACTTAAATTTGTTGAACAAAACGACTTACGTATTTTAAGCATGCTAACCTTTATCCCGGTAAGCAAATTAAAAAAAAAAAGCAATATGTAGGCTACACGAGAACGGAGGCGTCGAGTAACCAAAAAAAATGCGTTAAACAAATTCGTAAAGGTTATTTATCAATTTAACTCTAGAATTAAAGGATATACAACGAGAAACAACGTTTGACAACCTTTAAACAGTTTTAATAACTATCTCAAAAATTGTCACTCTGATGCAAACAACTGATGAGTTATCTACTTAAATTTGTTGAACAAAACGACTTACGTATTTTAAGCATGCTAACCTTTAGCTCGGTAAGCAAATTAAAAAAAAAAAGCAATATGTAGGCTACACGAGAACGGAGACATCGAGTAACCAAAAGAAATGCGTTAAACAAATTCGTACACGTTATTTATCAATTTAACTCTAGAATTAAAGGATATACAACGAGAAACAACGTTTGACAACCTTTAAACAATTTTAATAACTATCTCAAAAATTGTCGCTCTGATGCAAACAACTGATGAGTTATCTATTTAAATTTGTTGAACAAAACGACCTACGTATTTTAAGCATGCTAACCTTTAGCTCGGTAAGCAAATTAAAAAAAAAGCAATATGTAGGCTACACGAGAACGGAGACGTCGAGTAACCAAAAGAAATGCGTTAAACAAATTCGTACACGTTATTTATCAATTTAACTCTAGAATTAAAGGATATACAACGAGAAACAACGTTTTACAACCTTTAAACAGTTTTAATAACTATCTCAAAAATTGTCGCTCTGATGCAAACAACTGATGAGTTATCTACCTAAATTTGTTGAACAAAACGACTTACGTATTTTAAATATGCTAACCTTTAGCCCGGTAAGCAAATTAAAAAAAAAACGCAATATGTAGGCTACACGAGAACGGAGACGTCGACTAACCAAAACAAATGCGTTAAACAAATTCTTAAACGTTATTTATCAATTTAACTCTAGAATTAAAGGATATACAACGAGAAACAACGTTTGACAACCTTTAAACAGTTTTAATAACTGTCTCAAAAATTGTCGCTCTGATGCAAACAACTAATGAGTTATCTACTTAAATTTGTTGAACAAAACGACTTACGTATTTTAAGCATGCTAACCTTTAGCTCGGTAAGCAAATTAAAAAAAAAAAAGCAATATGTAGGCTACACGAGAACGGAGACGTCGAGTAACCAAAAGAAATGCGTTGAACAAATTCGTACACGTTATTTATCAATTTAACCCTAGAATTAAAGGATATACAACGAGAAACAACGTTTTACAACCTTTAAACAGTTTTAATAACTATCTCAAAAATTGTCGCTCTGATGCAAACAACTGATGAGTTATCTACTTAAATTTGTAGAACAAAACGACTTACGTATTTTAAGCATGCTAACCTTTATCCCGGTAAGCAAATTAAAAAAAAAAACGGAATATGTAGGCTACACGAGAACGGAGGCGTCGAGTAACCAAAACAAATGCGTTAAACAAATTCGTACACGTTATTTATCAATTTAACTCTAGAATTAAAGGATATACAACGAGAAACAACGTTTTACAACCTTTAAACAGTTTTAATAACTATCTCAAAAATTGTCGCTCTGATGCAAACAACTGATGAGTTATCTACTTAACTTTGTTGAACAAAACGACTTACGTATTTTAAGCATGCTAACCTTTATCCCGGTAAGCAAATTAAAAAAAAAACGCAATATGTAAGCTACACGAGAACGGAGGCGTCGAGTAACCAAAACAAATGCGTTAAACAAATTCGTAAACGTTATTTATCAATTTAACTCTAGAATTAAAGGATATACAACGAGAAACAACGTTTGACAACCTTTAAACAGTTTTAATAACTATCTCAAAAATTGTCGCTCTGATGCAAACAACTGATGAGTTATCTACTTAAATTTGTTGAACAAAACGACTTACGTATTTTAAGCATGCTAACCTTTAGCCCGGTAAGCAAATTTAAAAAAAAACGCAATATGTAGGCTACACGAGAACGGAGACGTCGAGTAACCAAAACAAATGCGTTAAACAAATTCGTAAACGTTATTTATCAATTTAACTCTAGAATTAAAGGATATATAAAGAGAAACAACGTTTGACAACCTTTAAACAGTTTTAATAACTATCTCAAAAATTGTCGCTCTGATGCAAACAACTGATGAGTTATCTACTTAAATTTGTTGAACAAAACGACTTACGTATTTTAAGCATGCTAACCTTTAGCCCGGTAAGCAAATTAAAAAAAAAACGCAATATGTAGGCTACACGAGAACGGAGGCATCGAGTAACCAAAACAATTGCGTTAAACAAATTCGTAAACGTTATTTATCAATTTAACTCTAGAATTAAAGGATATACAACGAGAAACAACGTTTGACAACCTTTAAACAGTTTTAATAATTATCTCAAAAATTGTCGCTCTGATGCAAACAACTGATGAGTTATCTACTTAAATTTTTTGAACAAAACGACTTACGTATTTTAAGCATGCTAACCTTTAGCCCGGTAAGCAAATTAAAAAAAAACGCAATATGTAGGCTACACGAAAACGGAGACGTCGAGTAACCAAAACAAATGCGTTAAACAAATTCGTACACGTTATTTATCAATTTAACTCTAGAATTAAAGGATATACAACGAGAAACAACGTTTTACAACCTTTAAACAGTTTTAATAACTATCTCAAAAATTGTCGCTCTGATGCAAACAACTGATGAGTTATCTACTTAAATTTGTTGAACAAAACGACTTACGTATTTTAAGCATGCTAACCTTTAGCTCGGTAAGCAAATTAAAAAAAAAAGCAATATGTAGGCTACACGAGAACGGAGACGTCGAGTAACCAAAAGAAATGCGTTAAACAAATTCGTACACGTTATTTATCAATTTAACTCTAGAATTAAAGGATATACAACGAGAAACATCGTTTGACAACCTTTAAACAGTTTTAAGAACTATCTCAAAAATTGTCGCTCTGATGCAAACAACTAATGAGTTATTTACTTAAATTTGTTGAACAAAACGACTTACGTATTTTAAGCATGCTAACCTTTATCCCGGTAAGCAAATTAAAAAAAAAAACGCAATATGTAGACTACACGAGAACGGAGACGTCGAGTAACCAAAAAAAATGCGTTAAACAAATTCGTAAACGTTATTTATCAATTTAACTCTAGAATTAAAGGATATACAACGAGAAACAACGTTTGACAACCTTTAAACAGTTTTAATAACTATCTCAAAAATTGTCGCTCTGATGCAAACAGCTGATGAGTTATCTACTTAAATTTGTTGAACAAAACGACTTACGTATTTCAAGCATGCTAACCTTTAGCCCGGTAAGCAAATTAAAAAAAAAAAGCAATATGTAGGCTACACGACAACGGAGACGTCGAGTAACCAAAAGAAATGCGTTAAACAAATTCGTACACGTTATTTATCAATTTAACTCTAGAATTAAAGGATATACAACGAGAAACAACGTTTTACAACCTTTAAACAGTTTTAATAACTATCTCAAAAATTGTCGCTCTGATGCAAACAACTGCTGAGTTATCTACTCAAATTTGTTGAACAAAACGACTTACGTATTTTAAGCATGCTAACCTTTAGCCCGGTAAGCAAATTAAAAAAAAAAACGCAATATGTAGGCTACACGAGAACGGAGACGTCGAGTAACCAAAACAAATGCGTTAAACAAATTCGTACACGTTATTTATCAATTTAACTCTAGAATTAAAGGATATACAACGAGAAACAACGTTTTACAACCTTTAAACAGTTTTAATAACTATCTCAAAAATTGTCGCTCTGATGCAAACAACTGATGAGTTATCTACTTAAATTTGTTGAACAAAACGACTTACGTATTTTAAGCATGCTAACCTTTAGCTCGGTAAGCAAATTAAAAAAAAAAAAGCAATATGTAGGCTACACGACAACGGAGACGTCGAGTAACCAAAAGAAATGCGTTAAACAAATTCGTACACGTTATTTATCAATATAACTCTAGAATTAAAGGATATACAACGAGAAACAACGTTTGACAACCTTTAAACAGTTTTAATAACTATCTCAAAAATTGTCGCTCTGATGCAAACAGCTGATGAGTTATCTACTTAAATTTGTTGAACAAAACGACTTACGTATTTTAAGCATGCTAACCTTTATCCCGGTAAGCAAATTAAAAAAAAACGCAATATGTAGGCTACACGAGAACGGAGGCGTTGAGTAACCAAAACAAATGCGTTAAACAAATTCGTACACGTTATTTATCAATTTAACTCTAGAATTAAAGGATATACAACGAGAAACAACGTTTGACAACCTTTAAACAGTTTTAATAACTATCTCAAAAATTGTCGCTCTGATGCAAACAACTGATGAGTTATCTACTTAAATTTGTTGAACAAAACGACTTACGTATTTTAAAAATGCTAACCTTTAGCTCGGTAAGCAAATTAAAAAAAAAACGCAATATGTAGGCTACACGAGAACGGAGGCGTCGAGTAACCAAAACAAATGCGTTAAACAAATTCGTAAACGTTATTTATCAATTTAACTCTAGAATTAAAGGATATACAACGAGAAACAACGTTTGACAACCTTTAAACAGTTTTAATAACTATCTCAAAAATTGTCGCTCTGATGCAAACAACTGCTGAGTTATCTACTCAAATTTGTTGAACAAAACGACTTACGTATTTTAAGCATGCTAACCTTTAGCCCGGTAAGCAAATTAAAAAAAAAAAACGCAATATGTAGGCTACACGAGAACGGAGACGTCGAGTAACCAAAACAAATGCGTTAAACAAATTCGTACACGTTATTTATCAATTTAACTCTAGAATTAAAGGATATACAACGAGAAACAACGTTTTACAACCTTTAAACAGTTTTAATAACTATCTCAAAAATTGTCGCTCTGATGCAAACAACTGATGAGTTATCTACTTAAATTTGTTGAACAAAACGACTTACGTATTTTAAGCATGCTAACCTTTATCCCGGTAAGCAAATTAAAAAAAAAACGCAATATGTAGGCTACACGAGAACGGAGGCGTCGAGTAACCAAAACAAATGCGTTAAACAAATTCGTACACGTTATTTATCAATTTAACTCTAGAATTAAAGGATATACAACGAGAAACAACGTTTGACAACCTTTAAACAGTTTTAATAAATATCTCAAAAATTGTCGCTCTGATGCAAACAACTGATGAGTTATCTACTTAAATTTGTTGAACAAAACGACTTACGTATTTTAAGCATGCTAACCTTTAGCTCGGTAAGCAAATTAAAAAAAAAACGCAATATGTAGGCTACACGAGAACAGAGGCGTCGAGTAACCAAAACAAATGCGTTAAACAAATTCGTAAACGTTATTTATCAATTTAACTCTAGAATTAAAGGATATACAACGAGAAACAACGTTTGACAACCTTTAAACAGTTTTAATAACTATCTCAAAAATTGTCGCTCTGATGCAAACAACTGCTGAGTTATCTACTCAAATTTGTTGAACAAAACGACTTACGTATTTTAAGCATGCTAACCTTTAGCCCGGTAAGCAAATTAAAAAAAAAACGCAATATGTAGGCTACACGAGAACGGAGGCGTCGAGTAACCAAAACAAATGCGTTAAACAAATTCGTAAACGTTATTTATCAATTTAACTCTAGAATTAAAGGATATACAACGAGAAACAACGTTTGACAACCTTTAAACAGTTTTAATAACTATCTCAAAAATTGTCGCTCTGATGCAAACAACTGATGAGTTATCTACTTAAATTTGTTGAACAAAACGACTTACGTATTTTAAGCATGCTAACTTTTAGCCCGGTAAGCAACTTAAAAAAAAAACGCAATATGTAGGCTACACGAGAACGGAGACGTCGAGTAACCAAAACAAATGCGTTAAACAAATTCGTACACGTTATTTATCAATTTAACTCTAGAATTAAAGGATATACAACGAGAAACAACGTTTTACAACCTTTAAACAGTTTTAATAACTATCTCAAAAATTGTCGCTCTGATGCAAACAACTGATGAGTTATCTACTTAAATTTGTTGAACAAAACGACTTACGTATTTTAAGCATGCTAACCTTTAGCTCGGTAAGCAAATTAAAAAAAAAACGCAATATGTAGGCTACACGAGAACGGAGGCGTCGAGTAACCAAAACCAATGCGTTAAACAAATTCGTAAACGTTATTTATCAATTTAACTCTAGAATTAAAGGATATACAACGAGAAACAAAGTTTGACAACCTTTAAACAGTTTTAATAACTATCTCAAAAATTGTCGCTCTGATGCAAACAACTGCTGAGTTATCTACTCAAATTTGTTGAACAAAACGACTTACGTATTTTAAGCATGCTAACCTTTAGCCCGGTAAGCAAATTAAAAAAAAA
The DNA here is from genome assembly GCF_040869045.1 of Eurosta solidaginis. Taxonomy (NCBI): domain Eukaryota; kingdom Metazoa; phylum Arthropoda; class Insecta; order Diptera; family Tephritidae; genus Eurosta; species Eurosta solidaginis. The sequence continues at coordinate 206,132 of NW_027136881.1, read as the reverse complement.
AACGCAATATGTAGGCTACACGAGAACGGAGGCGTCGAGTAACCAAAACAAATGCGTTAAACAAATTCGTAAACGTTATTTATAAATTTAACTCTAGAATTAAAGGATATACAACGAGAAACAACGTTTGACAACCTTTAAACAGTTTTAATAACTATCTCAAAAATTGTCGATCTGATGCAAACAACTGATGAGTTATCTACTTAAATTTGTTGAACAAAACGACTTACGTATTTTAAGCATGCTAACCTTTATCCCGGTAAGCAAATTAAAAAAAAACGCAATATGTAGGCTACACGAGAACGGAGGCGTCGAGTAACCAAAACAAATGCGTTAAACAAATTCGTAAACGTTATTTATCAATTTAACTCTAGAATTAAAGGATATACAACGAGAAACAACGTTTGACAACCTTTAAACCGTTTTAATAACTATCTCAAAAATTGTCGCTCTGATGCAAACAACTGATGAGTTATCTACTTAAATTTGTTGAACAAAACAACTTACGTATTTTAAGCATGCTAACCTTTAGCCCGGTAAGCAAATTAAAAAAAAAGCGCAATATGTAGGCTACACGAGAACGGAGACGTCGAGTAACCAAAACAAATGCGTTAAACAAATTCGTACACGTTATTTATCAATTTAACTCTAGAATTAAAGGATATACAACGAGAAACAACGTTTGACAACCTTTAAACAGTTTTAATAACTATCTCAAAAATTGTCGCTCTGATGCAAACAACTGATGAGTTATCTACTTAAATTTGTAGAACAAAACGACTTACGTATTTTAAGCATGCTAACCTTTAGCTCGGTAAGCAAATTAAAAAAAAAACGCAATATGTAGGCTACACGAGAACGGAGGCGTCGAGTAACCAAAACAAATGCGTTAAACAAATTCATAAACGTTATTTATCAATTTAACTCTAGAATTAAAGGATATACAACGAGAAACAACGTTTGACAACCTTTAAACAGTTTTAATAACTATCTCAAAAATAGTAGCTCTGATGCAAACAACTGATGAGTTATCTACTTAAATTTGTTGAACAAAACGACTTACGTATTTTAAGCATGCTAACCTTTAGCTCGGTAAGCAAATAAAAAAAAAAAGCAATATGTAGGCTACACGAGAACGGAGACATCGAGTAACCAAAAGAAATGCGGTAAAGAAATTCGTACACGTTATTTATCAATTTAACTCTAGAATTAAAGGATATACAACGAGAAGCAACGTTTGACAACCTTTAAACAGTTTTAAAACTATCTCAAAAATTGTCGCTCTGATGCAAACAACTGATGAGTTATCTACTTAAATTTGTAGAACAAAACGACTTACGTATTTTAAGCATGCTAACCTTTATCCCGGTAAGCAAATTAAAAAAAAAGCGCAATATGTAGGCTACACGAGAACGGAGGCGTCGAGTAACCAAAACAAATGCGTTAAACAAATTCGTACAGGTTATTTATCAATTTAACTCTAGAATTAAAGGATATACGACGAGAAATAACGTTTGACAACCTTTAAACAGTTTTAATAACTATCTCAAAAATTGTCGCTCTGATGCAAACAACTGATGAGTTATCTACTTAAATTTGTTGAACAAAACGACTTACGTATTTTAAGCATGCTAACCTTTATCCCGGTAAGCAAATTAAAAAAAAAAACGCAATATGTAGGCTACACGAGAACGGAGGCGTCGAGTAACCAAAACAAATGCGTTAAACAAATTCGTACACGTTATTTATCAATTTAACTCTAGAATTAAAGGATATACAACGAGAAACAACGTTTGACAACCTTTAAACAGTTTTAATAACTATCTCAAAAATTGTCGCTCTGATGCAAACAACTGATGAGTTATCTACTTAAATTTGTTGAACAAAACGACTTACGTATTTTAAGCATGCTAACCTTTAGCTCGGTAAGCAAATTAAAAAAAAAAAGCAATATGTAGGCTACACGAGAACGGAGACGTCGAGTAACCAAAAGAAATGCGTTAAACAAATTCGTACACGTTATTTATTAATTTAACTCTAGAATTAAAGGATATACAACGAGAAACAACGTTTTACAACCTTTAAACAGTTTTAATAACTATCTCAAAAATTGTCGCTCTGATGCAAACAACTGATGAGTTATCTACTTAAATTTGTTGAACAAAACGACTTACGTATTTTAAGCATGCTAACCTTTAGCTCGGTAAGCAAATTAAAAAAAAAAAGCAATATGTAGGCTACACGAGAACGGAGACGTCGAGTAACCAAAAGAAATGCGTTAAACAAATTCGTACACGTTATTTATCAATTTAACTCTAGAATTAAAGGATATACAACGAGAAACAACGTTTTACAACCTTTAAACAGTTTTAATAACTATCTCAAAAATTGTCGCTCTGATGCAAACAACTGATGAGTTATCTACTCAAATTTGTTGAACGAAACGACTTACGGATTTCAAGCATGCTAACCTTTAGCCCGGTAAGCAAATTAAAAAAAAAAACGCAATATGTAGGCTACACGAGAACGGAGACGTCGAGTAACCAAAACAAATGCGTTAAACAAATTCGTACACGTTATTTATCAATATAACTCTAGAATTAAAGGATATACAACGAGAAACAACGTTTGACAACCTTTAAACAGTTTTAATAACTATCTCAAAAATTGTTGCTCTGATGCAAACAACTGTTGAGTTATCTACTTAAATTTGTTGAACAAAACGACTTACGTATTTTAAGCATGCTAACCTTTAGCCCGGTAAGCAAATTAAAAAAAAAAACGCAATATGTAGGCTACACGAGAACGGAGACGTTGAGTAACCAAAACAAATGCGTTAAACAAATTCGTACACGTTATTTATCAATTTAACTCTAGAATTAAAGGATATACAACGAGAAACAACCTTTAAACAGTTTTAATAACTATCTCAAAAATTGTCGCTCTGATGCAAACAACTGATGAGTTATCTACTTAAATTTGTTGAACAAAACGATTTACGTATTTTAAGCATGCTAACCTTTATCCCGGTAAGCAAATTAAAAAAAAAACGCAATATGTAGGCTACACGAGAACGGAGGCGTCGAGTAACCAAAACAAATGCGTTAAACAAATTCGTAAACGTTATTTATCAATTTAACTCTAGAATTAAAGGATATACAAAGAGAAACAACGTTTGACAACCTTTAAACAGTTTTAATAACTATCTCAAAAATTGTCGCTCTGATGCAAACAACTGATGAGCTATCTACTTAAATTTGTTGAACAAAACGACTTACGTATTTTAAGCATGCTAACCTTTAGCCCGGTAAGCAAATTAAAAAAAAACGCAATATGTAGGCTACAAGAGAACGGAGACGTCGAGTAACCAAAACAAATGCGTTAAACAAATTCGTACACGTTATTTATCAATTTAACTCTAGAATTAAAGGATATACAACGAGAAACAACGTTTGACAACCTTTAAACAGTTTTAATAACTATCTCAAAAATTGTCGCTCTGATTCAAACAACTGATGAGTTATCTACTTAAATTTGTTGAACAAAACGACTTACGTATTTTAAGCATGCTAACCTTTAGCCTGGTAAGCAAATTAAAAAAAAAAACGCAATATGTAGGCTACACGAGAACGGAGACGTCGAGTAACCAAAACAAATGCGTTAAATAAATTCGTACACGTTATTTATCAATTTAACTCTAGAATTAAAGGATATACAACGAGAAACAACGTTTTACAACCTTTAAACAGTTTTAATAACTATCTCAAAAATTGTCGCTCTGATGCAAACAACTGATGAGTTATCTACTTAAATTTGTTGAACAAAACGACTTACGTATTTTAAGCATGCTAACCTTTAGCTCGGTAAGCAAATTAAAAAAAAAACGCAATATGTAGGCTACACGAGAACGGAGACGTCGAGTAACCAAAAGAAATGCGTTAAACAAATTCGTACACGTTATTTATTAATTTAACTCTAGAATTAAAGGATATACAACGAGAAACAACGTTTTACAACCTTTAAACAGTTTTAATAACTATCTCAAAAATTGTCGCTCTGATGCAAACAACTGATGAGTTATCTACTTAAATTTGTTGAACAAAACGACTTACGTATTTTAAGCATGCTAACCTTTAGCTCGGTAAGCAAATTAAAAAAAAAAAGCAATATGTAGGCTACACGAGAACGGAGACGTCGAGTAACCAAAAGAAATGCGTTAAACAAATTCGTACACGTTATTTATCAATTTAACTCTAGAATTAAAGGATATACAACGAGAAACAACGTTTTACAACCTTCAAACAGTTTTAATAACTATCTCAAAAATTGTCGCTCTGATGCAAACAACTGATGAGTTATCTACTCAAATTTGTTGAACGAAACGACTTACGGATTTCAAGCATGCTAACCTTTAGCCCGGTAAGCAAATTAAAAAAAAAAACGCAATATGTAGGCTACACGAGAACGGAGACGTCGAGTAACCAAAACAAATGCGTTAAACAAATTCGTACACGATATTTATCAATATAACTCTAGAATTAAAGGATATACAACGAGAAACAACGTTTGACAACCTTTAAACAGTTTTAATAACTATCTCAAAAATTGTTGCTCTGATGCAAACAACTGTTGAGTTATCTACTTAAATTTGTTGAACAAAACGACTTACCTATTTTAAGCATGCTAACCTTTAGCCCGGTAAGCAAATTAAAAAAAAAAACGCAATATGTAGGCTACACGAGAACGGAGACGTTGAGTAACCAAAACAAATGCGTTAAACAAATTCGTACACGTTATTTATCAATTTAACTCTAGAATTAAAGGATATACAACGAGAAACAACCTTTAAACAGTTTTAATAACTATCTCAAAAATTGTCGCTCTGATGCAAACAACTGATGAGTTATCTACTTAAATTTGTTGAACAAAACGACTTACGTATTTTAAGCATGCTAACCTTTAGCTCGGTAAGCAATTTAAAAAAAAAAAGCAATATGTAGGCTACACGAGAACGGAGACGTCGAGTAACCAAAAGAAATGCGTTAAACAAATTCGTACACGTTATTTATCAATTTAACTTTAGAATTAAAGGATATACAACGAGAAACAACGTTTGACAACCTTTAAACAGTTTTAATAACTATCTCAAAAATTGTCGCTCTGATGCAAACAACTGATGAGTTATCTACTTAAATTTGTTGAACAAAACGACTTACGTATTTTAAGCATGCTAACCTTTAGCTCGGTAAGCAAATTAAAAAAAAAAGCAATATGTAGGCTACACGAGAACGGAGACGTCGAGTAACCAAAACAAATGCGTTAAACAAATTCGTAAACGTTATTTATCAATTTAACTCTAGAATTAAAGGATATACAACGAGAAACAACGTTTTACAGCCTTTAAACAGTTTTAATAACTATCTCAAAAATTGTCGCTCTGATGCAAACAACTGATGAGTTATCTACTTAAATTTGTTGAACAAAACGACTTACGTATTTTAAGCATGCTAACCTTTAGCTCGATAAGCAAATTAAAAAAAAAAAAGCAATATGTAGGCTACACGAGAACGGAGACGTCGAGTAACCAAAAGAAATGCGTTGAACAAATTCGTACACGTTATTTATCAATTTAACTCTAGAATTAAAGGATATACAACGAGAAACAACGTTTGACAACCTTTAAACAGTTTTAATAACTATCTCAAAAATTGTCGCTCTGATGCAAACAACTGATGAGTTATCTACTTAAATTTGTAGAACAAAACGACTTACGTATTTTAAGCATGCTAACCTTGTTCCCGGTAAGCAAATTAAAAAAAAAACGCAATATGTAGGCTACACGAGAACGGAGGCGTCGAGTAACCAAAACAAATGCGTTAAACAAATTCGTAAACGTTATTTATCAATTTAACTCTAGAATTAAAGGATATACAACGAGAAACAACGTTTGACAACCTTTAAACAGTTTTAATAACTATCTCAAAAATTGTCGCTCTGATGCAAACAACTGATGAGTTATCTACTTAAATTTGTTGAACAAAACGACTTACGTATTTTAAGCATGCTAACCTTTATCCCGGTAAGCAAATTAAAAAAAAAACGCAATATGTAGGCTACACGAGAACGGAGGCGTCGAGTAACCAAAACAAATGCGTTAAACAAATTCGTAAACGTTATTTATCAATTTAACTCTAGAATTAAAGGATATATAACGAGAAACAACGTTTGACAACCTTTAAACAGTTTTAATAACTATCTCAAAAATTGTCGCTCTGATGCAAACAACTGATGAGTTATCTACTTAAATTTGTTGAACAAAACGACTTACGTATTTTAAGCATGCTAACCTTTAGCCCGGTAAGCAAATTAAAAAAAAAACGCAATATGTAGGCTACACGAGAACGGAGACGTCGAGTAACCAAAACAAATGCGTTAAACAAATTCGTACACGTTATTTATCAATTTAACTCTAGAATTAAAGGATATACAACGAGAAACAACGTTTGACAACCTTTAAACAGTTTTAATAACTATCTCAAAAATTGTCGCTCTGATGCATACAACTGATGAGTTATCTACTTAAATTTGTTGAACAAAACGACTTACGTATTTTAAGCATGCTAACCTTTAGCCAGGTAAGCAAGTAAAAAAAAAAACGCAATATGTAGGCTACACGAGAACGGAGACGTCGAGTAACCAAAAGAAATGCGTTAACCAAATTCGTACACGTTATTTATCAATTTAACTGTAGAATTAAAGGATATACAACGAGAAACAACGTTTTACAACCTTTAAACAGTTTTAATAACTATCTCAAAAATTGTCGCTCTGATGCAAACAACTGCTGAGTTATCTACTTAAATTTGTTGAACAAAACGACTTACGTATTTTAAGCATGCTAACCTTTAGCCCGGTAAGCAAATTAAAAAAAAAACGCAATATGTAGGCTACACGAGAACGGAGACGTCGAGTAACCAAAACAAATGCGTTAAACAAATTCGTACACGTTATTTATTAATTTAACTCTAGAATTAAAGGATATACAACGAGAAACAACGTTTTACAACCTTTAAACAGTTTTAATAACTATCTCAAAAATTGTCGCTCTGATGCAAACAACTGATGAGTTATCTACTTAAATTTGTTGAACAAAACGACTTACGTATTTTAAGCATGCTAACCTTTAGCTCGGTAAGCAAATTAAAAAAAAAAAGCAATATGTAGGCTACACGAGAACGGAGACGTCGAGTAACCAAAAGAAATGCGTTAAACAAATTCGTACACGTTATTTATCAATTTAACTCTAGAATTAAAGGATATACAACGAGAAACAACGTTTGACAACCTTTAAACAGTTTTAATAACTATCTCAAAAATTGTCGCTCTGATGCAAACAACTGATGAGTTATCTACTTAAATTTGTTGAACAAAACGACTTACGTATTTTAAGCATGCTAACCTTTAGCTCGGTAAGCAAATTAAAAAAAAAACGCAATATGTAGGCTACACGAGAACGGAGACGTCGAGTAACCAAAACAAATGCGTTAAACAAATTCGTACACGTTATTTATCAATTTAACTCTAGAATTAAAGGATATACAACGAGAAACAACGTTTTACAACCTTTAAACAATTTTAATAACTATCTCAAAAATTGTCGCTCTGATGCAAACAACTGATGAGTTATCTACTCAAATTTGTTGAACAAAACGACTTACGTATTTTAAGCATGCTAACCTTTAGCCCGGTAAGCACATTAAAAAAAAAAAGCAATATGTAGGCTACACGAGAACGGAGACGTCGAGTAACCAAAAGAAATGCGTTAAACAAATTCGTACACGTTATTTATCAATTTAACTCTAGAATTAAAGGATATACAACGAGAAACAACGTTTGACAACCTTTAAACAGTTTTAATAACTATCTCAAAAATTGTCGCTCTGATGCAAACAACTGCTGAGTTATTTACTCAAATTTGTTGAACAAAACGACTTACGTATTTTAAGCATGCTAACCTTTAGCCCGGTAAGCAAATTAAAAAAAAAACGCAATATGTAGGCTACACGAGAACGGAGACGTCGAGTAACCAAAACAAATGCGTTAAACAAATTCGTACACGTTATTTATTAATTTAACTCTAGAATTAAAGGATATACAACGAGAAACAACGTTTTACAACCTTTAAACAGTTTTAATAACTATCTCAAAAATTGTCGCTCTGATGCAAACAACTGATGAGTTATCTACTCAAATTTGTTGAACGAAACGACTTACGTATTTTAAGCATGCTAACCTTTAGCCCGGTAAGCAAATTAAAAAAAAAAAGCAATATGTAGGCTACACGAGAACGCAGACGTCGAGTAACCAAAAGAAATGCGTTAAACAAATTCGTACACGCTATTTATAAATTTAACTCTAGAATTAAAGGATATACAACGAGAAACAACGTTTGACAACCTTTAAACAGTTTTAATAACTATCTCAAAAATTGTCGCTCTGATGCAAACAACTGATGAGTTATCTACTTAAATTTGTTAAACAAAACGACTTACGTATTTTAAGCATGCTAACCTTTAGCCCGGTAAGCAAATTAAAAAAAAAACGCAACATGTAGGCTACACGAGAACGGAGACGTCGAGTAACCAAAAGAAATGCGTTAAACAAATTCGTACACGTTATTTATCAACTGAACTCTAGAATTAAAGGATATACAACGAGAAACAACGTTTGACAACCTTTAAACAGTTTTAATAACTATCTCAAAAATTGTCGCTCTGATGCAAACAACTGATGAGTTATCTACTTAAATTTGTTGAACAAAACGACTTACGTATTTTAAGCATGCTAACCTTTAGCTCGGTAAGCAAATTAAAAAAAAAACGCAATATGTAGGCTACACGAGAACGGAGACGTCGAGTAACCAAAACAAATGCGTTAAACAAATTCGTACACGTTATTTATCAATTTAACTCTAGAATTAAAGGATATACAACGAGAAACAACGTTTTACAACCTTTAAACAATTTTAATAACTATCTCAAAAATTGTCGCTCTGATGCAAACAACTGATGAGTTATCTACTCAAATTTGTTGAACAAAACGACTTACGTATTTTAAGCATGCTAACCTTTAGCCCGGTAAGCAAATTAAAAAAAAAATGCAATATGTAGGCTACACGAGAACGGAGACGTCGAGTAACCAAAAGAAATGCGTTAAACAAATTCGTACACGTTATTTATCAATTTAACTCTAGAATTAAAGGATATACAACGAGAAACAACGTTTGACAACCTTTAAACAGTTTTAATAACTATCTCAAAAATTGTCGCTCTGATGCAAACAACTGATGAGTTATCTACTTAAATTTGTTGAACAAAACGACTTACGTATTTTAAACATGCTAACCTTTAGCCCGGTAAGCAAATTAAAAAAAAAAACGCAATATGTAGGCTACACGAGAACGGAGACGTCGAGTAACCAAAACAAATGCGTTAAACAAATTCGTATAGGTTATTTATCAATTTAACTCTAGAATTAAAGGATATACAACGAGAAACAACGTTTGACAACCTTTAAACAGTTTTAATAACTATCTCAAAAATTGTCGCTCTGATGCAAACAACTGATGAGTTATCTACTCAAATTTGTTGAACGAAACGACTTACGTATTTTAAACATGCTAACCTTTAGCCCGGTAAGCAAATTAAAAAAAAAAACGGAATATGTAGGCTACACGAGAACGGAGGCGTCGAGTAACCAAAACAAATGCGTTAAACAAATTCGTAAACGTTATTTATCAATCTAACTCTAGAATTAAAGGATATACAACGAGAAACAACGTTTGACAACCTTTAGACAGTTTTAATAACTATCTCAAAAATTGTCGCTCTGATGCAAACAACTGATGAGTTATCTACTCAAATTAGTTGAACGAAACGACTTACGTATTTTAAACATGCTAACCTTTAGCCCGGTAAGCAAATTAAAAAAAAACGCAATATGTAGGCTACACGAGAACGGAGACGTCGAGTAACCAAAAACAAATGCGTTAAACAAATTCGTACACGTTATTTATCAATTTAACTCTAGAATTAAAGGATATACAACGAGAAACAACGTTTGACAACCTTTAAACAGTTTTAATAACTATCTCAAAAATTGTCGCTCTGATGCAAACAACTGATGAGTTATCTACTTAAATTTGTTGAACAAAACGACTTACGTATTTTAAGCATGCTAACCTTTAGCCCTGTAAGCAAATTAAAAAAAAAAAACGCAATATGTAGGCTACACGAGAACGGAGACGTCGAGTAACCAAAAGAAATGCGTTAAACAAATTCGTACACGTTATTTATAAATTTAACTCTAGAATTAAAGGATATACAACGAGAAACAACGTTTTACAACCTTTAAACAGTTTTAATAACTATCTCAAAAATTGTCGCTCTGATGCAAACAACTGATGAGTTATCTACTTAAATTTGTTGAACAAAACGACTTACGTATTTTAAGCATGCTAACCTTTAGCTCGGTAAGCAAATTTAAAAAAAAAAGCAATATGTAGGCTACACGAGAACGGAGACGTCGAGTAACCAAAAGAAATGCGTTAAACAAATTCGTACACGTTATTTATCAATTGAACTCTAGAATTAAAGGATATACAACGAGAAACAACGATTGACAACCTTTAAACAGTTTTAATAACTATCTCAAAAATTGTCGCTCTGATGCAAACAACTGATGAGTTATCTACTTAAATTTGTTGAACAAAACGACTTACGTATTATGAGCATGCTAACCTTTAGCCCGGTAAGCAAATTAAAAAAAAAAAACGCAATATGTAGGCTACACGAGAACGGAGACGTCGAGTAACCAAAAGAAATGCGTTAAACAAATTCGTACACGTTATTTATCAATTTAACTCTAGAATTAAAGGATATACAACGAGAAACAACGTTTTACAACCTTAAAACAGTTTTAATAACTATCTCAAAAATTGTCGCTCTGATGCAAACAACTGATGAGTTATCTACTTAAATTTGTTGAACAAAACGACTTACGTATTTTAAGCATGCTAACCTTTAGCCCGGTAAGCAAATTAAAAAAAAACGCAATATGTAGGCTACACGAGAACGGAGACGTCGAGTAACCAAAAGAAATGCGTTAAACAAATTCGTACACGTTATTTATCAATTGAACTCTAGAATTAAAGGATATACAACGAGAAACAACGTTTGACAACCTTTAAACAGTTTTAATAACTATCTCAAAAATTGTCGCTCTGATGCAAACAACTGATGAGTTATCTACTTAAATTTGTTGAACAAAACGACTTACGTATTTTAAGCATGCTAACCTTTAGCTCGGTAAGCAAATTAAAAAAAAAAAAACGCAATATGTAGGCTACACGAGAACGGAGACGTCGAGTAACCAAAACAAATGCGTTAAACAAATTCGTACACGTTATTTATCAATTTAACTCTAGAATTAAAGGATATACAACGAGAAACAACGTTTTACAACCTTTAAACAGTTTTAATAACTATCTCAAAAATTGTCGCTCTGATGCAAACAACTGATGAGTTATCTACTCAAATTTGTTGAACAAAACGACTTACGTATTTTAAGCATGCTAACCTTTAGCCCGGTAAGCAAATTAAAAAAAAAACGCATTATGTAGGCTACACGAGAACGGAGACGTCGAGTAACCAAAACAAATGCGTTAAACAAATTCGTATAGGTTATTTATCAATTTAACTCTAGAATTAAAGGATATACAACGAGAAACAACGTTTGACAACCTTTAAACAGTTTTAATAACTATCTCAAAAATTGTCGCTCTGATGCAAAAAACTGATGAGTTATCTACTCAAATTTGTTGAACAAAACGACTTACGTATTTTAAGCATGCTAACCTTTAGCCCGGTAAGCAAAATAAAAAAAAAAGCAATATGTAGGCTACACGAGAACGGAGACGTCGAGTAACCAAAAGAAATGCGTTAAACAAATTCGTACACGTTATTTATCAATTTAACTCTAGAATTAAAGGATATACAACGAGAAACATCGTTTGACAACCTTTAAACAGTTTTAGTAACTATCTCAAAAATTGTCGCTCTGGTGCAAACAACTGATGAGTTATCTACTCAAATTTGTTGAACGAAACGACTTAAGTATTTTAAGCATGCTAACCTTTAGCCCGGTAAGCAAATTAAAAAAAAAAAACGCAATATGTAGGCTACACGAGAACGGAGACGTCGAGTAACCAAAACAAATGCGTTAAACAAATTCGTAAACGTTATTTATCAATTTAACTCTAGAATTAAAGGATATACAACGAGAAACAACGTTTGACAACCTTTAAACAGTTTTAATAACTATCTCAAAAATTGTTGCTCTGATGCAAACAACTGATGAGTTATCTACTTAAATTTGTTGAACAAAACGACTTACGTATTTTAAGCATGCTAACCTTTAGCCCGGTAAGCAAATTAAAAAAAAAACGCAATATGTAGGCTACACGAGAACGGAGACGTCGAGTAACCAAAAGAAATGCGTTAAACAAATTCGTACACGTTATTTATCAATTTAACTCTAGAATTAAAGGATATACAACGAGAAACAACGTTTTACAACCTTTAAACAGTTTTAATAACTATCTCAAAAATTGTCGCTCTGATGCAAACAACTGCTGAGTTATCTACTTAAATTTGTTGAACAAAACGACTTACGTATTTTAAGCATGCTAACCTTTAGCCCGGTAAGCAAATTAAAAAAAAAACGCAATATGTAGGCTACACGAGAACGGAGACGTCGAGTAACCAAAACAAATGCGTTAAACAAATTCGTACACGTTATTTATCAACTTAACTCTAGAATTAAAGGATATACAACGAGAAACAACGTTTTACAACCTTTAAACAGTTTTAATAACTATCTCAAAAATTGTCGCTCTGATGCAAACAACTGATGAGTTATCTACTTAAATTTGTTGAACAAAACGACTTACGTATTTTAAGCATGCTAACCTTTAGCTCGGTAAGCAAATTAAAAAAAAAAAGCAATATGTAGGCTACACGAGAACGGAGACGTCGAGTAACCAAAAGAAATGCGTTAAACAAATTCGTACACGTTATTTATCAATTTAACTCTAGAATTAAAGGATATACAACGAGAAACATCGTTTGACAACCTTTAAATAGTTTTAATAACTATCTCAAAAATTGTCGCTCTGATGCAAACAACTGATGAGTTATCTACTTAAATTTGTTGAACGAAACGACTTACGTATTTTAAGCATGCTAACCTTTAGCTCGGTAAGCAAATTAAAAAAAAAAAAGCAATATGTAGGCTACACGAGAACGGAGACGTCGAGTAACCAAAAGAAATGCGTTAAACAAATTCGTACACGTTATTTATCAATTTAACTCTAGAATTAAAGGATATACAACGAGAAACATCGTTTGACAACCTTTAAATAGTTTTAATAACTATCTCAAAAATTGTCGCTCTGATGCAAACAACTGATGAGTTATCTACTTAAATTTGTTGAACGAAACGACTTACGTATTTTAAGCATGCTAACCTTTAGCTCGGTAAGCAAATTAAAAAAAAAAAGAAATATGTAGGCTACACGAGAACGGAGACGTCGAGTAACCAAAAGAAATGCGTTAAACAAATTCGTACACGTTATTTATCAATTTAACTCTAGAATTAAAGGATATACAACGAGACACAACGTTTTACAACCTTTAAACAGTTTTAATAACTATCTCAAAAATTGTCGCTCTGATGCAAACAACTGATGAGTTATCTACTTAAATTTGTTGAACAAAACGACTTACGTATTTTAAGCATGCTAACCTTTAGCGGCCACCGTGGTGTGATGGTAGCGTGCTCCGCCTATCACACCGTATGCCCTGGGTTCAACTCCCGGGCAAAGCAACATCAAAATTTTAGAAATAAGATTTTTCAATTAGAAGAAAATTTTTCTAAGCGGGGTCGCCCCTCGGCAGTGTCTGGCAAGCGCTCCGATTGTATTTCTGCCATGAAAAGCTCTCAGTGAAAACTCATCTGCCTTGCAGATGCCGTTCGGAGTCGGCATAAAACATATAGGTCCCGTCCGGCCAATTTGTAGGGAAAAATCAAGAGGAGCACGACGCAAATTGGAAGAGAAGCTCGGCCTTAGATCTCTTCGGAGGTTATCGCGCCTTACATTTATTTTTTTTTTTTTTATAACCTTTAGCTCGGTAAGCAAATTAAAAAAAAAAAGCAATATGTAGGCTACACGAGAACGGAGACGTCGAGTAACCAAAAGAAATGCGTTAAACAAATTCGTACACATTATTTATCAATTTAACTCTAGAATTAAAGGATATACAACGAGAAACAACGTTTGACAACCTTTAAACAGTTTTAATAACTATCTCAAAAATTGTCGCTCTGATGCAAACAACTGATGAGTTATCTACTCAAATTTGTTGAACGAAACGACTTACGTATTTTAAGCATGCTAACCTTTAGCCCGGTAAGCAAATTAAAAAAAAAAAAAAGCAATATGTAGGCTACACGAGAACGGAGACGTCGAGTAACCAAAAGAAATGCGTTAAACAAATTCGTACACGTTATTTATCAATTTAACTCTAGAATTAAAGGATATACAACGAGAAACAACGTTTGACAACCTTTAAACAGTTTTAATAACTATCTCAAAAATTGTCGCTCTGATGCAAACAACTGATGAGTTATCTACTCAAATTTGTTGAACGAAACGACTTACGTATTTTAAACATGCTAACCTTTAGCCCGGTAAGCAAATTAAAAAAAAAAACGCAATATGTAGGCTACACGAGAACGGAGGCGTCGAGTAACCAAAACAAATGCGTTAAACAAATTCGTAAACGTTATTTATCAATTTAACTCTAGAATTAAAGGATATACAACGAGAAACAACGTTTGACAACCTTTAAACAGTTTTAATAACTATCTCAAAAATTGTCGCTCTGATGCAAACAACTGATGAGTTATCTACTCAAATTTGTTGAACGAAACGACTTACGTATTTTAAACATGCTAACCTTTAGCCCGGTAAGCAAATTAAAAAAAAAAAACGCAATATGTAGGCTACACGAGAACGGAGGCGTCGAGTAACCAAAACAAATGCGTTAAACAAATTCGTAAACGTTATTTATCAATTTAACTCTAGAATTAAAGGATATACAACGAGAAACAACGTTTGACAACCTTTAAACAGTTTTAATAACTATCTCAAAAATTGTCGCTCTGATGCAAACAACTGATGAGTTATCTACTCAAATTTGTTGAACGAAACGACTTACGTATTTTAAACATGCTAACCTTTAGCCCGGTAAGCAAATTAAAAAAAAAACGCAATATGTAGGATACACGAGAACGGAGACGTCGAGTAACCAAAAGAAATGCGTTAAACAAATTCGTACACGTTATTTATCAATTGAACTCTAGAATTAAAGGATATACAACGAGAAACAACGTTTGACAACCTTTAAACAGTTTTAATAACTATCTCAAAAATTGTCGCTCTGATGCAAACAACTGATGAGTTATCTACTTAAATTTGTTGAACAAAACGACTTACGTATTTTAAGCATGCAAACCTTTAGCTTGGTAAGCAAATTAAAAAAAAAAACGCAATATGTAGGCTACACGAGAACGGAGACGTCGAGTAACCAAAACAAATGCGTTAAACAAATTCGTACACGTTATTTATCAATTTAACTCTAGAATTAAAGGATATACAACGAGAAACAACGTTTTACAACCTTTAAACAGTTTTAATAACTATCTCAAAAATTGTCGCTCTGATGCAAACAACTGATGAGTTATCTACTCAAATTTGTTGAACAAAACGACTTACGTATTTTAAGCATGCTAACCTTTAGCCCGGTAAGCAAATTAAAAAAAAAAAAAGCAATATGTTGGCTACACGAGAACGGAGACGTCGAGTAACCAAAAGAAATGCGTTAAACAAATTCGTACACGTTATTTATCAATTTAACTCTAGAATTAAAGGATATACAACGAGAAACAACGTTTGACAACCTTTAAACAGTTTTAATAACTATCTCAAAAATTGTCGCTCTGATGCAAACAACTGATGAGTTATCTACTTAAATTTGTTGAACAAAACGACTTACGTATTTTAAGCATGCTAACCTTTAGCCCGGTAAGCAAATTAAAAAAAAAAACGCAATATGTAGGCTACACGAGAACGGAGACGTCGAGTAACCAAAAGAAATGCGTTAAACAAATTCGTACACGTTATTTATCAATTGAACTCTAGAATTAAAGGATATACAGCGAGAAACAACGTTTGACAACCTTTAAACAGTTTTAATAACTATCTCAAAAATTGTCGCTCTGATGCAAACAACTGATGAGTTATCTACTTAAATTTGTTGAACAAAACGACTTACGTATATTAAGCATGCTAACCTTTAGCTTGGTAAGCAAATTAAAAAAAAAACGCAATATGTAGGCTACACGAGAACGGAGACGTCGAGTAACCGAAACAAATGCGTTAAACAAATTCGTACACGTTATTTATCAATTTAACTCTAGAATTAAAGGATATACAACGAGAAACAACGTTTTACAACCTTTAAACAGTTTTAATAACTATCTCAAAAATTGTCGCTCTGATGCAAACAACTGATGAGTTATCTACTCAAATTTGTTGAACAAAACGACTTACGTATTTTAAGCATGCTAACCTTTAGCCCGGTAAGCAAATTAAAAAAAAAAAGCAATATGTAGGCTACACGAGAACGGAGACGTCGAGTAACCAAAAGAAATGCGTTAAACAAATTCGTACACGTTATTTATCAATTTAACTCTAGAATTAAATGATATACAACGAGAAACAACGTTTGACAACCTTTAAACAGTTTTAATAACTATCTCAAAAATTGTCGCTCTGATGCAAACAACTGATGAGTTATCTACTTAAATTTGTTGAACAAAACGACTTACGTATTTTCAACATGCTAACCTTTAGCCCGGTAGGCAAATTAAAAAAAAAAACGCAATATGTAGGCTACACGAGAACGGAGACGTCGAGTAACCAAAACAAATGCGTTAAACAAATTCGTATAGGTTATTTATCAATTCAACTATAGAATTAAAGGATATATAACGAGAAACAACGTTTGACAACCTTTAAACAGTTTTAATAACTATCTCAAAAATTGTCGCTCTGATGCAAACAACTGATGAGTTATCTACTCAAATTTGTTGAACGAAACGACTTACGTAATTTAAACATGCTAACCTTTAGCCCGGTAAGCAAATTAAAAAAAAAACGCAATACGTAGGCTACACGAGAACGGAGACGTCGAGTAACCAAAAGAAATGCGTTAAACAAATTCGTACACGTTATTTATCAATTTAACTCTAGAATTAAAGGATATACAACGAGAAACAACGTTTGACAACCTTTAAACAGTTTTAATAACTATCTCAAAAATTGTCGCTCTGATGCAAACAACTGATGAGTTATCTACTTAAATTTGTTGAACAAAACGACTTACGTATTTTAAGCATGCTAACCTTTAGCCCGGTAAGCAAATTAAAAAAAAAAACGCAATATGTAGGCTACACGAGAACGGAGACGTCGAGTAACCAAAAGAAATGCGTTAAACAAATTCGTACACGTTATTTATCAATTTAACTCTAGAATTAAAGGATATACAACGAGAAACAACGTTTGACAACCTTTACACAGTTTTAATAACTATCTCAAAAATTGTCGCTCTGATGCAAACAACTGATGAGTTATCTACTTAAATTTGTTGAACAAAACGACTTACGTATTTTAAACATGCTAACCTTTAGCTCGGTAAGCAAATTAAAAAAAAAAAGCAATATGTAGGCTACACGAGAACGGAGACGTCGAGTAACCAAAAGAAATGCGTTAAACAAATTCGTACACGTTATTTATCAATTTAACTCTATAATTAAAGGATATACAACGAGAAACATCGTTTGAAAACCTTTAAATAGTTTTAATTACTATCTCAAAAATTGTCGCTCTGATGCAAACAACTGATGAGTTATCTACTTAAATTTGTTGAACGAAACGACTTACGTATTTTAAGCATGCTAACCTTTAGCTCGGTAAGCAAATTAAAAAAAAAAAAGCAATATGTAGGCTACACGAGAACGGAGACGTCGAGTAACCAAAAGAAATGCGTTAAACAAATTCGTACACGTTATTTATCAATTTAACTCTAGAATTAAAGGATATGCAACGAGAAACAACGTTTGACAACCTTTAAACAGTTTTAATAACTATCTCAAAAATTGTCGCTCTGATGCAAACAACTGATGAGTTATCTACTTAAATTTGTTGAACAAAACGACTTACGTATTTTAAGCATGCTAACCTTTAGCCCGGTAAGCAAATTAAAAAAAAAAACGCAATATGTAGGCTACACGAGAACGGAGACGTCGATTAACCAAAAGAAATGCGTTAAACAAATTCGTACACGTTATTTATCAATTGAACTCTAGAATTAAAGGATATACAACGAGAAACAACGTTTGACAACCTTTAAACAGTTTTAATAACTATCTCAAAAATTGTCGCTCTGATGCAAACAACTGATGAGTTATCTACTTAAATTTGTTGAACAAAACGACTTACGTATTTTAAGCATGCTAACCTTTAGCTCGGTAAGCAAATTAAAAAAAAAAACGCAATATGTAGGCTACACGAGAACGGAGACGTCGAGTAACCAAAACAAATGCGTTAAACAAATTCGTACACGTTATTTATCAATTTAACTCTAGAATTAAAGGATATACAACGAGAAACAACGTTTTACAACCTTTAAACAGTTTTAATAACTATCTCAAAAATTGTCGCTCTGATCCAAACAACTGATGAGTTATCTACTCAAATTTGTTGAACAAAACGACTTACGTATTTTAAGCATGCTAACCTTTAGCACGGTAAGCAAATTAAAAAAAAAAAAGCAATATGTAGGCTACACGAGAACGGAGACGTCGAGTAACCAAAAGAAATGCGTTAAACAAATTCGTACACGTTATTTATCAATTTAACTCTAGAATTAAAGGATATACAACGAGAAACAACGTTTGACAACCTTTAAACAGTTTTAATAACTATCTCAAAAATTGTCGCTCTGATGCAAACAACTGATGAGTTATCTACTCAAATTTGTTGAACGAAACGACTTACGTATTTTAAACAAGCTAACCTTTAGCCCGGTAAGCAAATTAAAAAAAAAAACGCAATATGTAGGCTACACGAGAACGGAGGCGTCGAGTAACCAAAACAAATGCGTTAAACAAATTCGTATAGGTTATTTATCAATTTAACTCTAGAATTAAAGGATATACAACGAGAAACAACGTTTGACTACCTTTAAACAGTTTTAATAACTATCTCAAAAATTGTCGCTCTGATGCAAACAACTGATGAGTTATCTACTCAAATTTGTTGAACGAAACGACTTACGTATTTTAAGCATGCTAACCTTTAGCCCGGTAAGCAAATTAAAAAAAAAACGCAATATGTAGGCTACACGAGAACGGAGACGTCGAGTAACCAAAACAAATGCGTTAAACAAATTCGTATAGGTTATTTATCAATTTAACTCTAGAATTAAAGGATATACAACGAGAAACAACGTTTGACTACCTTTAAACAGTTTTAATAACTATCTCAAAAATTGTCGCTCTGATGCAAACAACTGATGAGTTATCTACTCAAATTTGTTGAACGAAACGACTTACGTATTTTAAACATGCTAACCTTTAGCCCGGTAAGCAAATTAAAAAAAAAAACGCAATATGTAGGCTACACGAGAACGGAGGCGTCGAGTAACCAAAACAAATGCGTTAAACAAATTCGTAAACGTTATTTATCAATTTAACTCTAGAATTAAAGGATATACAACGAGAAACAACGTTTGACAACCTTTATACAGTTTTAATAACTATCTCAAAAATTGTCGCTCTGATGCAAACAACTGATGAGTTATCTACTCAAATTTGTTGAACGAAACCACTTACGTATTTTAAACATGCTAACTTTTAGCCCGGTAAGCAAATTAAAAAAAAAACGCAATATGTAGGCTACACGAGAACGGAGACGTCGAGTAACCAAAACAAATGCGTTAAACAAATTCGTACACGTTATTTATCAATTTAACTCTAGAATTAAAGGATATACAACGAGAAACAACGTTTGACAACCTTTAAACAGTTTTAATAACTATCTCAAAAATTGTCGCTCTGATGCAAACAACTGATGAGTTATCTACTTAAATTTGTTGAACAAAACGACTTACGTATTTTAAGCATGCTAACCTTTAGCCCGGTAAGCAAATTAAAAAAAAAAACGCAATATGTAGGCTACACGAGAACGGAGACGTCGAGTAACCAAAAGAAATGCGTTAAACAAATTCGTACACGTTATTTATCAATTTAACTCTAGAATTAAAGGATATACAACGAGAAACAACGTTTTACAACCTTTAAACAGTTTTAATAACTATCTCAAAAATTGTCGCTCTGATGCAAACAACTGATGAGTTATCTACTTAAATTTGTTGAACATAGCGACTTACGTATTTTAAGCATGCTAACCTTTAGCTCGGTAAGCAAATTTAAAAAAAAAAAGCAATATGTAGGCTACACGAGAACGGAGACGTCGAGTAACCAAAAGAAATGCGTTAAACAAATTCGTACACGTTATTTATCAATTGAACTCTAGAATTAAAGGATATACAACGAGAAACAACGTTTGACAACCTTTAAACAGTTTTAATAACTATCTCAAAAATTGTCGCTCTGATGCAAACAACTGATGAGTTATCTACTTAAATTTGTTGAACAAAACGACTTACGTATTTTAAGCATGCTAACCTTTAGCCCGGTAAGCAAATTAAAAAAAAAAACGCAATATGTAGGCTACACGAGAACGGAGACGTCGAGTAACCTAAAGAAATGCGTTAAACAAATTCGTACACGTTATTTATCAATTTAACTCTAGAATTAAAGAATATACAACGAGAAACAACGTTTTACAACCTTTAAACATTTTTAATAACTATCTCAAAAATTGTCGCTCTGATGCAAACAACTGATGAGTTATCTACTTAAATTTGTTGAACAAAACGACTTACGTATTTTAAGCATGCTAACCTTAAGCCCGGTAAGCAAATTAAAAAAAAACGCAATATGTAGGCTACACGAGAACGGAGACGTCGAGTAACCAAAAGAAATGCGCTAAACAAATTCGTCCACGTTATTTATCAATTGAACTCTAGAATTAAAGGATATACAACGAGAAACAACGTTTGACAACCTTTAAACAGTTTTAATAACTATCTCAAAAATTGACGCTCTGATGCAAACAACTGATGAGTTATCTACTTAAATTTGTTGAACAAAACGACTTACGTATTTTAAGCATGCTAACCTTTAGCTCGGTAAGCAAATTAAAAAAAAAACGCAATATGTAGGCTACACGAGAACGGAGACGTCGAGTAACCAAAACAAATGCGTTAAACAAAATCGTACACGTTATTTATCAATTTAACTCTAGAATTAAAGGATATACAACGAGAAACAACGTTTTACAACCTTTAAACAGTTTTAATAACTATCTCAAAAATTGTCGCTCTGATGCAAACAACTGATGAGTTATCTACTCAAATTTGTTGAACAAAACGACTTACGTATTTTAAGCATGCTAACCTTTAGCCCGGTAAGCAAATTAAAAAAAAAAAAGCAATATGTAGGCTACACGAGAACGGAGACGTCGAGTAACCAAAAGAAATGCGTTAACAAATTCGTACACGTTATTTATCAATTTAACTCTAGAATTAAAGGATATACAACGAGAAACAACGTTTGACAACCTTTAAACAGTTTTAATAACTATCTCAAAAATTGTCGCTCTGATGCAAACAACTGATGAGTTATCTACTTAAATTTGTTGAACAAAACGACTTACGTATTTTCAACATGCTAACCTTTAGCCCGGTAAGCAAATTAAAAAAAAAACGCAATATGTAGGCTACACGAGAACGGAGACGTCGAGTAACCAAAACAAATGCGTTAAACAAATTCGTATAGGTTATTTATAAGTTTAACTCTAGAATTAAAGGATATACAACGAGAAACAACATTTGACAACCTTTAAACAGTTTTAATAACTATCTCAAAAATTGTCGCTCTGATGCAAACAACTGATGAGTTATCTACTCAAATTTGTTGAACGAAACGACTTACGTATTTTAAACATGCTAACCTTTAGCCCGGTAAGCAAATTAAAAAAAAAAACGCAATATGTAGGCTACACGAGAACGGAGGCGTCGAGTAACCAAAACAAATGCGTTAAACAAATTCGTAAACGTTATTTATCAATTTAACTCTAGAATTAAAGGATATACAACGAGAAACAACGTTTGACAACCTTTAAACAGTTTTAATAACTATCTCAAAAATTGTCGCTCTGATGCAAACAACTGATGAGTTATCTACTCAAATTTGTTGAACGAAACGACTTACCTATTTTAAACATGCTAACCTTTAGCCCGGTAAGCAAATTAAAAAAAAAAAAAGCAATATGTAGGCTACACGAAAACGGAGACGTCGAGTAACCAAAACAAATGCGTTAAACAAATTCGTACACGTTATTTATCAATTGAACTCTAGAATTAAAGGATATACAACGAGAAACAACGTTTGACAACCTTTAAACAGTTTTAATAACCATCTCAAAAATTGTCGCTCTGATGCAAACAACTGATGAGTTATCTACTTAAATTTGTTGAACAAAACGACTTACGTATTTTAAGCATGCTAACCTTTAGCTCGGTAAGCAAATTAAAAAAAAAACGCAATATGTAGGCTACACGAGACGGAGACGTTGAGAAACCAAAACAAATGCGTTAAACAAATTCGTACACGTTATTTATCAATTGAACTCTAGAATTAAAGGATATACAACGAGAAACAACGTTTTACAACCTTTAAACAGTTTTAATAACTATCTCAAAAATTGTCGCCCTGATGCAAACAACTGATGAGTTATCTACTCAAATTTGTTGAACAAAACGACTTACGTATTTTAAGCATGCTAACCTTTAGCCCGGTAAGCAAATTAAAAAAAAAAAGCAATATGTAGGCTACACGAGAACGGAGACGTCGAGTAACCAAAAGAAATGCGTTAAACAAATTCGTACACGTTATTTATCAATTTAACTCTAGAATTAAAGGATATACAACGAGAAACAACGTTTGACAACCTTTAAACAGTTTTAATAACTATCTCAAAAATTGTCGCTCTGATGCAAACAACTGATGAGTTATCTACTTAAATTTGTTGAACAAAACGACTTACGTATTTTAAACATGCTAACCTTTAGCCCGGTAAGCAAATTAAAAAAAAAAACGCAATATGTAGGCTACACGAGAACGGAGACGTCGAGTAACCAAAACAAATGCGTTAAACAAATTCGTATAGGTTATTTATCAATTTAACTCTAGAATTAAAGGATATACAACGAGAAACAACGTTTGACAACCTTTAAACAGTTTTAATAACTATCTCAAAAATTGTCGCTCTGATGCAAACAACTGATGAGTTATCTACTCAAATTTGTTGAACGAAACGACTTACGTATTTTAAACATGCTAACCTTTAGCCCGGTAAGCAAATTAAAAAAAAAAACGCAATATGTAGGCTACACGAGAACGGAGGCATCGAGTAACCAAAACAAATGCGTTAAACAAATTCGTAAACGTTATTTATCAATTTAACTCTAGAATTAAAGGATATACAACGAGAAACAACGTTTGACAACCTTTAAACAGTTTTAATAACTATCTCAAAAATTGTCGCTCTGATGCAAACAACTGATGAGTTATCTACTCAAATTTGTTGAACGAAACGACTTACGTATTTTAAACATGCTAACCTTTAGCCCGGTAAGCAAATTAAAAAAAAAACGCAATATGTAGGCTACACGAGAACGGAGACGTCGAGTAACCAAAACAAATGCGTTAAACAAATTCGTACACGTTATTTATCAATTTAACTCTAGAATTAAAGGATATACAACGAGAAACAACGTTTGACAACCTTTAAACAGTTTTAATAACTATCTCAAAAATTGTCGCTCTGATGCAAACAACTGATGAGTTATCTACTTAAATTTGTTGAACAAAACGACTTACGTATTTTAAGCATGCTAACCTTTAGCCCGGTAAGCAAATTAAAAAAAAAAACGCAATATGTAGGCTACACGAGAACGGAGACGTCGAGTAACCAAAAGAAATGCGTTAAACAAATTCGTACACGTTATTTATCAATTTAACTCTAGAATTAAAGGATATACAACGAGAAACAATGTTTTACAACCTTTAAACAGTTTTAATAACTATCTCAAAAATTGTCGCTCTGATGCAAACAACTGATGAGTTATCTACTTAAATTTGTTGAACAAAACGACTTACGTATTTTAAGCATGCTAACCTTTAGCTGGCGGCCACCGTGGTGTGATGGTAGCGTACTCCGCCTATCACACCGTATGCCCTGGGTTCAACTCCCGGGCAAAGCAACATCAAAATTTTAGAAATAAGATTTTTCAATTAGAAGAAAATTTTTCTAAGCGGGGTCGCCCCTCGGCAGTGTCTGGCAAGCGCTCCGATTGTATTTCTGCCATGAAAAGCTCTCAGTGAAAACTCATCTGCCTTGCAGATGCCGTTCGGAGTCGGCAGAAAACATGTGGTCCCGTCCGGCCAATTTGTAGGGAAAAATCAAGAGGAGCACGACGCAAATTGGAAGAGAAGCTCGGCCTTAGATCTCTTCGGAGGTTATCGCGCCTTACATTTATTTTTATTTATTTAACCTTTAGCTCGGTAAGCAAATTTAAAAAAAAAAAGCAATATGTAGGCTACACGAGAACGTAGACGTCGAGTAACCAAAAGAAATGCGTTAAACAAATTCGTACACGTTATTTATCAATTGAACTCTAGAATTAAAGGATATACAACGAGAAACAACGTTTGACAACCTTTAAACAGTTTTAATAACTATCTCAAAAATTGTCGCTCTGATGCAAACAACTGATGAGTTATCTACTTAAATTTGTTGAACAAAACGACTTACGTATTTTAAGCATGCTAACCTTTAGCCCGGTAAGCAAATTAAAAAAAAAAACGCAATATGTAGGCTACACGAGAACGGAGACGTCGAGTAACCAAAAGAAATGCGTTAAACAAATTCGTACACGTTATTTATCAATTTAACTCTAGAATTAAAGGATATACAACGAGAAACAACGTTTTACAACCTTTAAACAATTTTAATAACTATCTCAAAAATTGTCGCTCTGATGCAAACAACTGATGAGTTATCTACTTAAATTTGTTGAACAAAACGACTTACGTATTTTAAGCATGCTAACCTTTAGCCCGGTAAGCAAATTAAAAAAAAACGCAATATGTAGGCTACACGAGAACGGAGACGTCGAGTAACCAAAAGAAATGCGTTAAACAAATTCGTACACGTTATTTATCAATTGAACTCTAGAATTAAAGGATATACAACGAGAAACAAAGTTTGACAACTTTTAAACAGTTTTAATAACTATCTCAAAAATTGTCGCTCTGATGCAAACAACTGATGAGTTATCTACTTAAATTTGTTGAACAAAACGACTTACGTATTTTAAGCATGCTAAGCTTTAGCTCGGTAAGCAAATTAAAAAAAAAACGCAATATGTAGGCTACACGAGAACGGAGACGTCGAGTAACCAAAACAAATGCGTTAAACAAATTCGTACACGTTATTTATCAATTTAACTCTAGAAATAAAGGATATACAACGAGAAACAACGTTTTACAACCTTTAAACAGTTTTAATAACTATCTCAAAAATTGTCGCTCTGATGCAAACAACTGATGAGTTATCTACTCAAATTTGTTGAACAAAACGACTTACGTATTTTAAGCATGCTAACCTTTAGCCCGGTAAGCAAATTAAAAAAAAAAAAAGCAATATGTAGGCTACACGAGAACGGAGACGTCGAGTAACCAAAAGAAATGCGTTAAACAAATTCGTACACGTTATTTATCAATTTAACTCTAGAATTAAATGATATACAACGAGAAACAACGTTTGACAACCTTTAAACAGTTTTAATAACTATCTCAAAAATTGTCGCTCTGATGCAAACAACTGATGAGTTATCTACTTAAATTTGTTGAACAAAACGACTTACGTATTTTCAACATGCTAACCTTACGCAAATTAAAAAAAAAACGCAATATGTAGGCTACACGAGAACGGAGACGTCGAGTAACCAAAACAAATGCGTTAAACAAATTCGTATAGGTTATTTATCAATTTAACTCTAGAATTAAAGGATATACAACGAGAAACAACGTTTGACAACCTTTAAACAGTTTTAATAACTATCTCAAAAATTGTCGCTCTGATGCAAACAACTGATGAGTTATCTACTCAAATTTGTTGAACGAAACGACTTACGTATTTTAAACATGCTAACCTTTAGCCCGGTAAGCAAATTAAAAAAAAAAAACGCAATATGTAGGCTACACGAGAACGGAGGCGTCGAGTAACTAAAACAAATGCGTTAAACAAATTCGTAAACGTTATTTATCAATTTAACTCTAGAATTAAAGGATATACAACGAGAAACAACGTTTGACAACCTTTAAACAGTTTTAATAACTATCTCAAAAATTGTCGCTCTGATGCAAACAACTGATGAGTTATCTACTCAAATTTGTTGAACGAAACGACTTACCTATTTTAAACATGCTAACCTTTAGCCCGGTAAGCAAATTAAAAAAAAAAAACGCAATATGTAGGCTACACGAAAACGGAGACGTCGAGTAACCAAAACAAATGCGTTAAACAAATTCGTACACGTTATTTATCAATTGAACTCTAGAATTAAAGGATATACAACGAGAAACAACGTTTGACAACCTTTAAACAGTTTTAATAACTATCTCAAAAATTGTCGCTCTGATGCAAACAACTGATGAGTTATCTACTTAAATTTGTTGAACAAAACGACTTACGTATTTTAAGCATGCTAACCTTTAGCTCGGTAAGCAAATTAAAAAAAAAACGCAATATGTAGGCTACACGAGAACGGAGACGTCGAGTAACCAAAACAAATGCGTTAAACAAATTCGTACACGTTATTTATCAATTTAACTCTAGAATTAAAGGATATACAACGAGAAACAACGTTTTACAACCTTTAAACAGTTTTAATAACTATCTCAAAAATTGTCGCTCTGATGCAAACAACTGATGAGTTATCTACTCAAATTTGTTGAACAAAACGACTTACGTATTTTAAGCATGCTAACCTTTAGCCCGGTAAGCAAATTAAAAAAAAAAAAGCAATATGTAGGCTACACGAGAACGGAGACGTCGAGTAACCAAAAGAAATGCGTTAAACAAATTCGTACACGTTATTTATCAATTTAATTCTAGAATTAAAGGATATACAAAGAGAAACAACGATTGACAACCTTTAAACAGTTTTAATAACTATCTCAAAAATTGTCGCTCTGATGCAAACAACTGATGAGTTATCTACTTAAATTTGTTGAACAAAACGACTTACGTATTTTCAACATGCTAACCTTTAGCCCGGTAAGCAAATTAAAAAAAAAACGCAATATGTAGGCTACACGAGAACGGAGACGTCGAGTAACCAAAACAAATGCGTTAAACAAATTCGTATAGGTTATTTATCAATTTAACTCTAGAATTAAAGGATATACAACGAGAAACAACGTTTGACAACCTTTAAACAGTTTTAATAACTATCTCAAAAATTGTCGCTCTGATGCAAACAACTGATGAGTTATCTACTCAAATTTGTTGAACGAAACGACTTACGTATTTTAAACATGCTAGCCTTTAGCCCGGTAAGCAAATTAAAAAAAAAAACGCAATATGTAGGCTACACGAGAACGGAGGCGTCGAGTAACCAAAACAAATGCGTTAAACAAATTCGTAAACGTTATTTATCAATTTAACTCTAGAATTAAAGGATATACAACGAGAAACAACGTTTGACAACCTTTAAACAGTTTTAAAAACTATCTCAAAAATTGTCGATCTGATGCAAACAACTGATGAGTTATCTACTCAAATTTGTTGAACGAAACGACTTACGTATTTTAAACATGCTAACCTTTAGCCCGGTAAGCAAATTAAAAAAAAACGCAATATGTAGGCTACACGAGAACGGAGACGTCGAGTAACCAAAGGAAATGCGTTAAACAAATTCGTACACGTTATTTATCAATTTAACTCTAGAATTAAAGGATATACAACGAGAAACAACGTTTGACAACCTTTAAACAGTTTTAATAACTATCTCAAAAATTGTCGCTCTGATGCAAACAACTGATGAGTTATCTACTTAAATTTGTTGAACAAAACGACTTACGTATTTTAAGCATGCTAACCTTTAGCCCGGTAAGCAAATTAAAAAAAAAAACGCAATATGTAGGCTACACGAGAACGGAGACGTCGAGTAACCAAAAGAAATGCGTTAAACAAATTCGTACACGTTATTTATCAATTTAACTCTAGAATTAAAGGATATACAACGAGAAACAACGTTTGACAACCTTTAAACAGTTTTAATAACTATCTCAAAAATTGTCGCTCTGATGCAAACAACTGATGAGTTATCTACTTAAATTTGTTGAACAAAACGACTTACGTATTTTAAACATGCTAACCTTTAGCTCGGTAAGCAAATTAAAAAAAAAAAAGCAATATGTAGGCTACACGAGAACGGAGACGTCGAGTAACCAAAAGAAATGCGTTAAACAAATTCGTACACGTTATTTATCAATTTAACTCTAGAATTAAAGGATATACAACGAGAAACATCGTTTGACAACCTTTAAATAGTTTTAATAACTATCTCAAAAATTGTCGCTCTGATGCAAACAACTGATGAGTTATCTACTTAAATTTGTTGAACGAAACGACTTACGTATTTTAAGCATGCTAACCTTTAGCTCGGTAAGCAAATTAAAAAAAAAGCAATATGTAGGCTACACGAGGACGGAGACGTCGAGTAACCAAAAGAAATGCGTTAAACAAATTCGTACACGTTATTTATCAATTTAACTCTAGAATTAAAGGATATGCAACGAGAAACAACGTTTGACAACCTTTAAACAGTTTTAATAACTATCTCAAAAATTGTCGCTCTGATGCAAACAACTGATGAGTTATCTACTTAAATTTGTTGAACAAAACGACTTACGTATTTTAAGCATGCTAACCTTTAGCCCGGTAAGCAAATTAAAAAAAAAACACAATATGTAGGCTACACGAGAACGGAGACGTCGAGTAACCAAAAGAAATGCGTTAAACAAATTCGTACACGTTATTTATCAATTGAACTCTAGAATTAAAGGATATACAACGAGAAACAACGTTTGACAACCTTTAAACAGTTTTAATAACTATCTCAAAAATTGTCGCTCTGATGCAAACAACTGATGAGTTATCTACTTAAATTTGTTGAACAAAACGACTTACGTATTTTAAGCATGCTAACCTTTAGCTCGGTAAGCAAATTAAAAAAAAAACGCAATATGTAGGCTACACGAGAACGGAGACGTCGAGTAACCAAAACAAATGCGTTAAACAAATTCGTACACGTTATTTATCAATTTAACTCTAGAGTTAAAGGATATACAACGAGAAACAACGTTTTACAACCTTTAAACAGTTTTAATAACTATCTCAAAAATTGTCGCTCTGATGCAAACAACTGATGAGTTATCTACTCAAATTTGTTGAACAAAACGACTTACGTATTTTAAACATGCTAACCTTTAGCCCGGTAAGCAAATTAAAAAAAAAAAAGCAATATGTAGGCTACACGCGAACGGAGACGTCGAGTAACCAAAAGAAATGCGTTAAACAAATTCGTACACGTTATTTATCAATTTAACTCTAGAATTAAAGGATATACAACGAGAAACAACGTTTGACAACCTTTAAACAGTTTTAATAACTATCTCAAAAATTGTCGCTCTGATGCAAACAACTGATGAGTTATCTACTTAAATTTGTTGAACAAAACGACTTACGTATTTTAAACATGCTAACCTTTAGCCCGGTAAGCAAATTAAAAAAAAACGCAATATGTAGGCTACACGAGAACGGAGACGTCGAGTAACCAAAACAAATGCGTTAAACAAATTCGTATAGGTTATTTATCAATTTAACTCTAGAATTAAAGGATATACAACGAGAAACAACGTTTGACAACCTTTAAACAGTTTTAATAACTATCTCAAAAATTGTCGCTCTGATGCAAACAACTGATGAGTTATCTACTCAAATTTGTTGAACGAAACGACTTACGTATTTTAAACATGCTAACCTTTAGCCCGGTAAGCAAATTAAAAAAAAAAAACGCAATATGTAGGCTACACGAGAACGGAGGCGTCGAGTAACCAAAACAAATGCGTTAAACAAATTTGTAAACGTTATTTATCAATTTAACTCTAGAATTAAAGGATATACAACGAGAAACAACGTTTGACAACCTTTAAACAGTTTTAATAACTATCTCAAAAATTGTCGCTCTGATGCAAACAACTGATGAGTTATCTACTCAAATTTGTTGAACGAAACGACTTACGTATTTTAAACATGCTAACCTTTAGCCCGGTAAGCAAATTAAAAAAAAAACGCAATATGTAGGCTACACGAGAACGGAGACGTCGAGTAACCAAAACAAATGCGTTAAACAAATTCGTACACGTTATTTATCAATTTAACTCTAGAATTAAAGGATATACAACGAGAAACAACGTTTGATAACCTTTAAACAGTTTTAATAACTATCTCAAAAATTGTCGCTCTGATGCAAACAACTGATGAGTTATCTACTTAAATTTGTTGAACAAAACGACTTACGTATTTTAAGCATGCTAACCTTTAGCCCGGTAAGCAAATTAAAAAAAAAAACGCAATATGTAGGCTACACGAGAACGGAGACGTCGAATAACCAAAAGAAATGCGTTAAACAAATTCGTACACGTTATTTATCAATTTAACTCTAGAATTAAAGGATATACAACGAGAAACAACGTTTTACAACCTTTAAACAGTTTTAACAACTATCTCAAAAATTGTCGCTCTGATGCAAACAACTGATGAGTTATCTACTTAAATTTGTTGAACAAAACGACTTACGTATTTTAAGCATGCTAACCTTTAGCTCGGTAAGCAAATTTAAAAAAAAAAACAATATGTAGGCTACACGAGAACGGAGACGTCGAGTAACCAAAAGAAATGCGTTAAACAAATTCGTACACGTTATTTATCAATTTAACTCTAGAATTAAAGGATATACAACGAGAAACATCGTTTGACAACCTTTAAACAGTTTTAATAACTATCTCAAATATTGTCGCTCTGATGCAAACAACTGATGAGTTATCTACGCAAATTTGTTGAACGAAACGACTTACGTATTTTAAGCATGCTAACCTTTAGCCCGGTAAGCAAATTAAAAAAAAAACGCAATATGTAGGCTACACGAGAACGGAGACGTCGAGTAACCAAAACAAATGCGTTAAACAAATTCGTAAACGTTATTTATCAATTTAACTCTAGAATTAAAGGATATACAACGAGAAACAACGTTTGACAACCTTTAAACAGTTTTAATAACTATCTCAAAAATTGTCGCTCTGATGCAAACAACTGATGAGTTATCTACTTAAATTTGTTGAACAAAACTACTTACGTATTTTAAGCATGCTAACCTTTAGCCCGGTAAGCAAATTAAAAAAAAAACGCAATATGTAGGCTACACGAGAACGGAGACGTCGAGTAACCAAAAGAAATGCGTTAAACAAATTCGTACACGTTATTTATCAATTTAACTCTAGAATTAAAGGATATACACCTTTTTACAACCTTTAAACAGTTTTAATAACTATCTCAAAAATTGTCGCTCTGATGCAAACAACTGCTGAGTTATCTACTTAAATTTGTTGAACAAAACGACTTACGTATTTTAAGCATGCTAACCTTTAGCCCGGTAAGCAAATTTAAAAAAAAATGCAATATGTAGGCTACACGAGAACGGAGACGTCGAGTAACCAAAACAAATGCGTTAAACAAATTCGTACATGTTATTTATCAATTTAACTCTAGAATTAAAGGATATACAACGAGAAACAACGTTTTACAACCTTTAAACAGTTTTAATAACTATCTCAAAAATTGTCGCTCTGATGCAAACAACTGATGAGTTATCTACTTAAATTTGTTGAACAAAACGACTTACGTATTTTAAGCATGCTAACCTTTAGCTCGGTAAGCAAATTAAAAAAAAAAGCAATATGTAGGCTACACGAGAACGGAGACGTCGAGTAACCAAAAGAAATGCGTTAAACAAATTCGTACACGTTATTTATCAATTTAACTCTAGAATTAAAGGATATACAACGAGAAACATCGTTTGACAACCTTTAAATAGTTTTAATAACTATCTAAAAAATTGTCGCTCTGATGCAAACAACTGATGAGTTATCTACTTAAATTTGTTGAACGAAACGACTTACGTATTTTAAGCATGCTAACCTTTAGCTCGGTAAGCAAATTAAAAAAAAAAAAGCAATATGCAGGCTACACGAGAACGGAGACGTCGAGTAACCAAAAGAAATGCGTTAAACAAATTCGTACACGTTATTTATCAATTTAACTCTAGAATTAAAGGATATGCAACGAGAAACAACGTATGACAACCTTTAAACTGTTTTAATAACTATCTCAAAAATTGTCGCTCTGATGCAAACAACTGATGAGTTATCTACTCAAATTTGTTGAACGAAACGACTTACGTATTTTAAGCATGCTAACCTTTAGCCCGGTAAGCAAATTAAAAAAAAAAAAGCAATATGTAGGCTACACGAGAACGCAGACGTCGAGTAACCAAAAGAAATGCGTTAAACAAATTCGTACACGTTATTTATCAATTTAACTCTAGAATTAAAGGATATACAACGAGAAACAACGTTTGACAACCTTTAAACAGTTTTAATAACTATCTCAAAAATTGTCGCTCTGATGCAAACAACTGATGAGTTATCTACTTAAATTTGTTGAACAAAACGACTTACGTATTTTAAGCATGCTAACGTTTAGCCCGGTAAGCAAATTAAAAAAAAAACGCAATATGTAGGCTACACGAGAACGGAGACGTCGAGTAACCAAAAGAAATGCGTTAAACAAATTCGTACACGTTATTTATCAATTGAACTCTAGAATTAAAGGATATACAACGAGAAACAACGTTTGACAACCTTTAAACAGTTTTAATAACTATCTCAAAAATTGTCGCTCTGATGCAAACAACTGATGAGTTATCTACTTAAATTTGTTGAACAAAACGACTTACGTATTTTAAGCATGCTAACCTTTAGCTCGGTAAGCAAATTAAAAAAAAACGCAATATGTAGGCTACACGAGAACGGAGACGTCGAGTAACCAAAACAAATGCGTTAAACAAATTCGTACACGTTATTTATCAATTTAACTCTAGAATTAAAGGATATACAACGAGAAACAACGTTTTACAACCTTTAAACAGTTTTAATAACTATCTCAAAAATTGTCGCTCTGATGCAAACAACTGATGAGTTATCTACTCAAATTTGTTGAACAAAACGACTTACGTATTTTAAGCATGCTAACCTTTAGCCCGGTAAGCAAATTAAAAAAAAAAGCAATATGTAGGCTACACGAGAACGGAGACGTCGAGTAACCAAAAGAAATGCGTTAAACAAATTCGTACACGTTATTTATCAATTTAACTCTAGAATTAAAGGATATACAACGAGAAAAAACGTTTGACAACCTTTAAACAGTTTTAATAACTATCTCAAAAATTGTCGCTCTGATGCAAACAACTGATGAGTTATCTACTTAAATTTGTTGAACAAAACGACTTATGTATTTTAAACATGCTAACCTTTAGCCCGGTAAGCAAATTAAAAAAAAAACGCAATATGTAGGCTACACGAGAACGGAGACGTCGAGTAACCAAAACAAATGCGTTAAACAAATTCGTATAGGTTATTTATCAATTTAACTCTAGAATTAAAGGATATACAACGAGAAACAACGTTTGGCAACCTTTAAACAGTTTTAATAACTATCTCAAAAATTGTCGCTCTGATGCAAACAACTGATGAGTTATCTACTCAAATTTGTTGAACGAAACGACTTACGTATTTTAAACATGCTAACCTTTAGCCCGGTAAGCAAATTAAAAAAAAAAACGCAATATGTAGGCTACACGAGAACGGAGGCGTCGAGTAACCAAAACAAATGCGTTAAACAAATTCGTAAACGTTATTTATCAATTTAACTCTAGAATTAAAGGATATACAACGAGAAACAACGTTTGACAACCTTTAGACAGTTTTAATAACTATCTCAAAAATTGTCGCTCTGATGCAAACAACTGATGAGTTATCTACTAAAATTTGTTGAACGAAACGACTTACGTATTTTAAACATGCTAACCTTTAGCCCTGTAAGCAAATTAAAAAAAAAACGCAATATGTAGGCTACACGAGAACGGAGACGTCGAGTAACCAAAAACAAATGCGTTAAACAAATTCGTACACGTTATTTATCAATTTAACTCTAGAATTAAAGGATATACAACGAGAAACAACGTTTGCCAACCTTTAAACAGTTTTAATAACTATCTCAAAAATTGTCGTTGTGATGCAAACAACTGATGAGTTATCTACTTAAATTTGTTGAACAAAACGACTTACGTATTTTAAGCATGCTAACCTTTAGCCCGGTAAGCAAATTAAAAAAAAAAACGCAATATGTAGGCTACACGAGAACGGAGACGTCGAGTAACCAAAAGAAATGCGTTAAACAAATTCGTACACGTTATTTATCAATTTAACTCTAGAATTAAAGGATATACAACGAGAAACAACGTTTTACAACCTTTAAACAGTTTTAATAACTATCTCAAAAATTGTCGCTCTGATGCAAACAACTGATGAGTTATCTACTTAAATTTGTTGAACAAAACGACTTACGTATTTTAAGCATGCTAACCTTTAGCTCGGTAAGCAAATTTAAAAAAAAAGCAATATGTAGGCTACACGAGAACGGAGACGTCGAGTAACCAAAAGAAATGCGTTAAACAAATTCGTACACGTTATTTATCAATTGAACTCTAGAATTAAAGGATATACAACGAGAAACAACGTTTGACAACCTTTAAACAGTTTTAATAACTATCTCAAAAATTGTCGCTCTGATGCAAACAACGGATGAGTTATCTACTTAAATTTGTTGAACAAAACGACTTACGTATTATAAGCATGCTAACCTTTAGCCCGGTAAGCAAATTAAAAAAAAAAACGCAATATGTAGGCTACACGAGAACGGAGACGTCGAGTAACCAAAAGAAATGCGTTAAACAAATTCGTACACGTTATTTACCAATTTAACTCTAGAATTAAAGGATATACAACGAGAAACAACGTTTTACAACCTTTAAACAGTTTTAATAACTATCTCAAAAATTGTCGCTCTGATGCAAACAACTGATGAGTTATCTACTTAAATTTGTTGAACAAAACGACTTACGTATTTTAAGCATGCTAACCTTTAGCCCGGTAAGCAAATTAAAAAAAAACGCAATATGTAGGCTACACGAGAACGGAGACGTCGAGTAACCAAAAGAAATGCGTTAAACAAATTCGTACACGTTATTTATCAATTGAACTCTAGAATTAAAGGATATACAACGAGAAACAACGTTTGACAACCTTTAAACAGTTTTAATAACTATCTCAAAAATTGTCGCTCTGATGCAAACAACTGATGAGTTATCTACTCAAATTTGTTGAACAAAACGACTTACGTATTTTAAGCATGCTAACCTTTAGCCCGCTAAGCAAATTAAAAAAAAAAAAATAATATGTAGGCTACACGAGAACGGAGACGTCGAGTAACCAAAAGAAATGCGTTAAACAAATTCGTACACGTTATTTATCAATTTAACTCTAGAATTAAAGGATATACAACGAGAAACAACGTTTGACAACCTTTAAACAGTTTTAATAACTATCTCAAAAATTGTCGCTCTGATGCAAACAACTGATGAGTTATCTACTTAAATTTGTTGAACAAAACGACTTACGTATTTTAAACATGCTAACCTTTAGCCCGGTAAGCAAATTAAAAAAAAAAACGGCATATGTACGCTACACGAGAACCGAGACGTCGAGTAACCAAAACAAATGCGTTAAACAAATTCGTATAGGTTATTTATCAATTGAACTCTAGAATTAAAGGATATACAACGAGAAACAACGTTTGACAACCTTTAAACAGTTTTAATAACTATCTCAAAAATTGTCGCTCTGATGCAAACAACTGATGAGTTATCTACTTAAATTTGTTGAACGAAACGACTTACGTATTTTAAGCATGCTAACCTTTAGCTCGGTAAGCAAATTAAAAAAAAAAAAGCAATATGTAGGCTACACGAGAACGGAGACGTCGAGTAACCAAAAGAAATTCGTACACGCTATTTATCAATTTAACTCTAGAATTAAAGGATATCCAACGAGAAACAACGTTTGACAACCTTTAAACAGTTTTAATAACTATCTCAAAAATTGTCGCTCTGATGCAAACAACTGATGAGTTATCTACTCAAATTTGTTGAACAAAACGTCTTACGTATTTTAAGCATGCTAACCTTTAGCCCGGTAAGCAAATTAAAAAAAAAAAGCAATATGTAGGCTACACGAGAACGGAGACGTCGAGTAACCAAAAGAAATGCGTTAAACAAATTCGTACACGTTATTTATCAATTTAACTCTAGAATTAAAGGATATACAACGAGAAACATCGTTTGACAACCTTTAAATAGTTTTAATAACTATCTCAAAAATTGTCGCCCTGATGCAAACAACTGATGAGTTATCTACTTAAATTTGTTGAACGAAACGACTTACGTATTTTAAGCATGCTAACCTTTAGCTCGGTAAGCAAATTAAAAAAAAAAAAGCAATATGTAGGCTACACGAGAACGGAGACGTCGAGTAACCAAAAGAAATGCGTTAAACAAATTCATACACGTTATTTATCAATTTAACTCTAGAATTAAAGGTTATGCAACGAGAAACAACGTTTGACAACCTTTAAACAGTTTTAATAACTATCTCAAAAATTGTCGCTCTGATGCAAACAACTGATGAGTTATCTACTTAAATTTGTTGAACAAAACGACTTACGTATTTTAAGCATGCTAACCTTTAGCCCGGTAAGCAAATAAAAAAAAAAACGCAATATGTAGGCTACACGAGAACGGAGACGTCGAGTAACCAAAAGAAATGCGTTAAACAAATTCGTACACGTTATTTATCAATTGAACTCTAGAATTAAAGGATATACAACGAGAAACAACGTTTGACAACCTTTAAACAGTTTTAATAACTATCTCAAAAATTGTCGCTCTGATGCAAACAACTGATGAGTTATCTACTCAAATTTGTTGAACGAAAAGACTTACGTATTTTAAGCATGCTAACCTTTAGCCCGGTAAGCAAATTAAAAAAAAAACGCAATATGTAGGCTACACGAGAACGGAGACGTCGAGTAACCAAAACAAATGCGTTAAACAAATTCGTACACGGTATTTATCAATTTAACTCTAGAATTAAAGGATATACAACGAGAAACAACGTTTTACAACCTTTAAACAGTTTTAATAACTATCTCAAAAATTGTCGCTCTGATGCAAACAACTGATGAGTTATCTACTTAAATTTGTTGAACAAAACGACTTACGTATTTTAAGCATGCTAACCTTTAGCTCGGTAAGCAAATTAAAAAAAAAAGCAATATGTAGGCTACACGAGAACGGAGACGTCGAGTAACCAAAAGAAATGCATTAAACAAATTCGTACACGTTATTTATCAATTTAACTCTAGAATTAAAGGATATACAACGAGAAACAATGTTTTACAACCTTTAAATAGTTTTAATAACTATCTCAAAAATTGTCGCTCTGATGCAAACAACTGATGAGTTATCTACTTAAATTTGTTGAACGAAACGACTTACGTATTTTAAGCATGCTAACCTTTAGCTCGGTAAGCAAATTAAAAAAAAAAAGCAATATGTAGGCTACACGAGAACGGAGACGTCGAGTAACCAAAAGAAATGCGTTAAACAAATTCGTACACGTTATTTATCAATTTAACTCTAGAATTAAAGGATATGCAACGAGAAACAACGTTTGACAACCTTTAAACAGTTTTAATAACTATCTCAAAAATTGTCGCTCTGATGCAAACAACTGATGAGTTATCTACTTAAATTTGTTGAACAAAACGACTTACGTATTTTAAGCATGCTAACCTTTAGCCCGGTAAGCAAATTTAAAAAAAACGCAATATGTAGGCTACACGAGAACGGAGACGTCGAGTAACCAAAACAAATGCGTTAAACAAATTCGTACACGTTATTTATCAATTTAACTCTAGAATTAAAGGATATACAACGAGAAACAACGTTTTACAACCTTTAAACAGTTTTAATAACTATCTCAAAAATTGTCGCTCTGATGCAAACAACTGATGAGTTATCTACTCAAATTTGTTGAACAAAACGACTTACGTATTTTAGGCATGCTAACATTTAGCCCGGTAAGCAAATTAAAAAAAAAAAGCAATATGTAGGCTACGCGAGAACGGAGACGTCGAGTAACCAAAAGAAATGCGTTTAAACAAATTCGTACACGTTATTTATCAATTTAACTCTAGAATTAAAGGATATACAACGAGAAACAAGGTTTGACAACCTTTAAACAGTTTTAATAACTATCTCAAAAATTGTCGCTCTGATGCAAACAACTGATGAGTTATCTACTTAAATTTGTTGAACAAAACGACTTACGTATTTTAAACATGCTAACCTTTAGCCCGGTAAGCAAATTAAAAAAAAAAACGCAATATGTAGGCTACACGAGAACGGAGACGTCGAGTAACCAAAACAAATGCGTTAAACAAATTCGTATAGGTTATTTATCAATTTAACTCTAGAATTAAAGGATATACAACGAGAAAAAACGTTTGACAACCTTTAAACAGTTTTAATAACTATCTCAAAAATTGTCGCTCTGATGCAAACAACTGATGAGTTATCTACTCAAATTTGTTGAACGAAACGACTTACGTATTTTAAACATGCTAACCTTTAGCCCGGTAAGCAAATTAAAAAAAAAAACGCAATATGTAGGCTACACGAGAACGGAGGCGTCGAGTAACCAAAACAAATGCGTTGAACAAATTCGTAAACGTTATTTATCAATTTAACTCTAGAATTAAAGGATATACAACGAGAAACAACGTTTGACAACCTTTAAACAGTTTTAATAACTATCTCAAAAATTGTCGCTCTGATGCAAACAACTGATGAGTTATCTACTCAAATTTGTTGAACGAAACGACTTACGTATTTTAAACATGCTAACCTTTAGCCCGGTAAGCAAATTAAAAAAAAACGCAATATGTAGGCTACACGAGAACGGAGACGTCGAGTAACCAAAAAAAATGCGTTAAACAAATTCGTACACGTTATTTATCAATTTAACTCTAGAATTAAAGGATATACAACGAGAAACAACGTTTGACAACCTTTAAACAGTTTTAATAACTATCTCAAAAATTGTCGCTCTGATGCAAACAACTGATGAGTTATCTACTTAAATTTGTTGAACAAAACGACTTACGTATTTTAAGCATGCTAATCTTTAGCCCGGTAAGCAAATTAAAAAAAAAAAACGCAATATGTAGGCTACACGAGAACGGAGACGTCGAGTAACCAAAAGAAATGCGTTAAACAAATTCGTACACGTTATTTATCAATTTAACTCTAGAATTAAAGGATATACAACGAGAAACAACGTTTTACAACCTTTAAACAGTTTTAATAACTATCTCAAAAATTGTCGCTCTGATGCAAACAACTGATGAGTTATCTACTTAAATTTGTTGAACAAAACGACTTACGTATTTTAAGCATGCTAACCTTTAGCTCGGTAAGCAAATTTAAAAAAAAAAGCAATATGTAGGCTTCACGAGAACGGAGACGTCGAGTAACCAAAAGAAATGCGTTAAACAAATTCGTACACGTTATTTATCAATTGAACTCTAGAATTAAAGGATATACAACGAGAAACAACGTTTTACAACCTTTAAACAGTTTTAATAACTATCTCAAAAATTGTCGCTCTGATGCAAACAACTGATGAGTTATCTACTTAAATTTGTTGAACAAAACGACTTACGTATTTTAAGCATGCTAACCTTTAGCCCGGTAAGCAAATTAAAAAAAAACGCAATATGTAGGCTACACGAGAACGGAGACGTCGAGTAACCAAAAGAAATGCGTTAAACAAATTCGTACACGTTATTTATCAATTGAACTCTAGAATTAAAGGATATACAACGAGAAACAACGTTTGACAACCTTTAAACAGTTTTAATAACTATCTCAAAAATTGTCGCTCTGATGCAAACAACTGATGAGTTATCTACTTAAATTTGTTGAACAAAACGACTTACGTATTTTAAGCATGCTAACCTTTAGCTCGGTAAGCATATTAAAAAAAAAACGCAATATGTAGGCTACACGAGAACGGAGACGTCGAGTAACCAAAACAAATGCGTTAAACAAATTCGTACACGTTATTTATCAATTTAACTCTAGAATTAAAGGATATACAACGAGAAACAACGTTTTA
The DNA here is from genome assembly GCF_040869045.1 of Eurosta solidaginis. Lineage (NCBI taxonomy): Eukaryota > Metazoa > Arthropoda > Insecta > Diptera > Tephritidae > Eurosta > Eurosta solidaginis. The sequence continues at coordinate 165,215 of NW_027136881.1, read as the reverse complement.
CAACCTTTAAACAGTTTTAATAACTATCTCAAAAATTGTCGCTCTGATGCAAACAACTGATGAGTTATCTACTCAAATTTGTTGAACAAAACGACTTACGTATTTTAAGCATGCTAACCTTTAGCCCGGTAAGCAAATTAAAAAAAAAAAGCAATATGTAGGCTACACGAGAACGGAGACGTCGAGTAACCAAAAGAAATGCGTTAAACAAATTCGTACACGTTATTTATCAATTTAACTCTAGAATTAAAGGATATACAACGAGAAACAACGTTTGACAACCTTTAAACAGTTTTAATAACTATCTCAAAAATTGTCGCTCTGATGCAAACAACTGATGAGTTATCTACTTAAATTTGTTGAACAAAACGACTTACGTATTTTAAGCATGCTAATCTTTAGCCCGGTAAGCAAATTAAAAAAAAAAAACGCAATATGTAGGCTACCAAAAGAAATGCGTTAACAAATTCGTACACGTTATTTATCAATTTAACTCTAGAATTAAAGGATATACAACGAGAAACAACGTTTTACAACCTTTAAACAGTTTTAATAACTATCTCAAAAATTGTCGCTCTGATGCAAACAACTGATGAGTTATCTACTTAAATTTGTTGAACAAAACGACTTACGTATTTTAAGCATGCTAATCTTTAGCCCGGTAAGCAAATTAAAAAAAAAAAACGCAATATGTAGGCTACACGAGAACGGAGACGTCGAGTAACCAAAACAAATGCGTTAAACAAATTCGTATAGGTTATTTATCAATTTAACTCTAGAATTAAAGGATATACAACGAGAAAAAACGTTTGACAACCTTTAAACAGTTTTAATAACTATCTCAAAAATTGTCGCTCTGATGCAAACAACTGATGAGTTATCTACTCAAATTTGTTGAACGAAACGACTTACGTATTTTAAACATGCTAACCTTTAGCCCGGTAAGCAAATTAAAAAAAAAAACGCAATATGTAGGCTACACGAGAACGGAGGCGTCGAGTAACCAAAACAAATGCGTTAAACAAATTCGTACACGTTATTTATCAATTGAACTCTAGAATTAAAGGATATACAACGAGAAACAACGTTTGACAACCTTTAAACAGTTTTAATAACTATCTCAAAAATTGTCGCTCTGATGCAAACAACTGATGAGTTATCTACTTAAATTTGTTGAACAAAACGACTTACGTATTTTAAGCATGCTAATCTTTAGCCCGGTAAGCAAATTAAAAAAAAAAAACGCAATATGTAGGCTACACGAGAACGGAGACGTCGAGTAACCAAAAGAAATGCGTTAAACAAATTCGTACACGTTATTTATCAATTTAACTCTAGAATTAAAGGATATACAACGAGAAACAACGTTTTACAACCTTTAAACAGTTTTAATAACTATCTCAAAAATTGTCGCTCTGATGCAAACAACTGATGAGTTATCTACTTAAATTTGTTGAACAAAACGACTTACGTATTTTAAGCATGCTAACCTTTAGCTCGGTAAGCAAATTTAAAAAAAAAAGCAATATGTAGGCTTCACGAGAACGGAGACGTCGAGTAACCAAAAGAAATGCGTTAAACAAATTCGTACACGTTATTTATCAATTGAACTCTAGAATTAAAGGATATACAACGAGAAACAACGTTTTACAACCTTTAAACAGTTTTAATAACTATCTCAAAAATTGTCGCTCTGATGCAAACAACTGATGAGTTATCTACTTAAATTTGTTGAACAAAACGACTTACGTATTTTAAGCATGCTAACCTTTAGCCCGGTAAGCAAATTTAAAAAAAACGCAATATGTAGGCTACACGAGAACGGAGACGTCGAGTAACCAAAAGAAATGCGTTAAACAAATTCGTACACGTTATTTATCAATTGAACTCTAGAATTAAAGGATATACAACGAGAAACAACGTTTGACAACCTTTAAACAGTTTTAATAACTATCTCAAAAATTGTCGCTCTGATGCAAACAACTGATGAGTTATCTACTTAAATTTGTTGAACAAAACGACTTACGTATTTTAAGCATGCTAACCTTTAGCTCGGTAAGCAAATTAAAAAAAAAACGCAATATGTAGGCTACACGAGAACGGAGACGTAGAGTAACCAAAACAAATGCGTTAAACAAATTCGTACACGTTATTTATCAATTTAACTCTAGAATTAAAGGATATACAACGAGAAACAACGTTTTACAACCTTTAAACAGTTTTAATAACTATCTCAAAAATTGTCGCTCTGATGCAAACAACTGATGAGTTATCTACTCAAATTTGTTGAACAAAACGACTTACGTATTTTAAGCATGCTAACCTTTAGCCCGGTAAGCAAATTAAAAAAAAAAGCAATATGTAGGCTACACGAGAACGGAGACGTCGAGGAACCAAAAGAAATGCGTTAAACAAATTCGTACACGTTATTTATCAATTTAACTCTAGAATTAAAGGATATACAACGAGAAACAACGTTTGACAACCTTTAAACAGTTTTAATAACTATCTCAAAAATTGTCGCTCTGATGCAAACAACTGATGAGTTATCTACTTAAATTTGTTGAACAAAACGACTTACGTATTTTCAACATGCTAACCTTTAGCCCGGTAAGCAAATTAAAAAAAAAACGCAATATGTAGGCTACACGAGAACGGAGACGTCGAGTAACCAAAACAAATGCGTTAAACAAATTCGTATAGGTTATTTATCAATTTAACTCTAGAATTAAAGGATATACAACGAGAAACAACGTTTGACAACCTTTAAACAGTTTTAATAACTATCTCAAAAATTGTCGCTCTGATGCAAACAACGGATGAGTTATCTACTCAAATTTGTTGAACGAAACGACTTACGTATTTTAAACATGCTAACCTTTAGCCCGGTAAGCAAATTAAAAAAAAAACGCAATATGTAGGCTACACGAGAACGGAGACGTCGAGTAACCAAAACAAATGCGTTAAACAAATTCGTACACGTTATTTATCAATTTAACTCTAGAATTAAAGGATGTACAACGAGAAACAACGTTTGACAACCTTTAAACAGTTTTAATAACTATCTCAAAAATTGTCGCTCTGATGCAAACAACTGATGAGTTATCTACTCAAATTTGTTGAACAAAACGACTTACGTATTTTAAGCATGCCAACCTTTAGCCCGGTAAGCAAATTAAAAAAAAAAAGCAATATGTAGGCTACGCGAGAACGGAGACGTCGAGTAACCAAAAGAAATGCGTTAAACAAATTCGTACACGTTATTTATCAATTTAACTCTAGAATTAAAGGATATACAACGAGAAACAAGGTTTGACAACCTTTAAACAGTTTTAATAACTATCTCAAAAATTGTCGCTCTGATGCAAACAACTGATGAGTTATCTACTTAAATTTGTTGAACAAAACGACTTACGTATTTTAAACATGCTAACCTTTAGCCCGGTAAGCAAATTAAAAAAAAAAACGCAATATGTAGGCTACACGAGAACGGAGACGTCGAGTAACCAAAACAAATGCGTTAAACAAATTCGTATAGGTTATTTATCAATTTAACTCTAGAATTAAAGGATATACAACGAGAAAAAACGTTTGACAACCTTTAAACAGTTTTAATAACTATCTCAAAAATTGTCGCTCTGATGCAAACAACTGATGAGTTATCTACTCAAATTTGTTGAACGAAACGACTTACGTATTTTAAACATGCTAACCTTTAGCCCGGTAAGCAAATTAAAAAAAAAACGCAATATGTAGGCTACACGAGAACGGAGGCGTCGAGTAACCAAAACAAATGCGTTAAACAAATTCGTAAACGTTATTTTTCAATTTAACTCTAGAATTAAAGGATATACAACGAGAAACAACGTTTGACAACCTTTAAACAGTTTTAATAACTATCTCAAAAATTGTCGCTCTGATGCAAACAACTGATGAGTTATCTACTCAAATTTGTTGAACGAAACGACTTACGTATTTTAAACATGCTAACCTTTAGCCCGGTAAGCAAATTAAAAAAAAAAACGCAATATGTAGGCTACACGAGAACGGAGGCGTCGAGTAACCAAAACAAATGCGTTAAACAAATTCGTACACGTTATTTATCAATTGAACTCTAGAATTAAAGGATATACAACGAGAAACAACGTTTGACAACCTTTAAACAGTTTTAATAACTATCTCAAAAATTGTCGCTCTGATGCAAACAACTGATGAGTTATCTACTTAAATTTGTTGAACAAAACGACTTACGTATTTTAAGCATGCTAATCTTTAGCCCGGTAAGCAAATTAAAAAAAAAAAACGCAATATGTAGGCTACACGAGAACGGAGACGTCGAGTAACCAAAAGAAATGCGTTAAACAAATTCGTACACGTTATTTATCAATTTAACTCTAGAATTAAAGGATATACAACGAGAAACAACGTTTTACAACCTTTAAACAGTTTTAATAACTATCTCAAAAATTGTCGCTCTGATGCAAACAACTGATGAGTTATCTACTTAAATTTGTTGAACAAAACGACTTACGTATTTTAAGCATGCTAACCTTTAGCTCGGTAAGCAAATTTAAAAAAAAAAGCAATATGTAGGCTTCACGAGAACGGAGACGTCGAGTAACCAAAAGAAATGCGTTAAACAAATTCGTACACGTTATTTATCAATTGAACTCTAGAATTAAAGGATATACAACGAGAAACAACGTTTTACAACCTTTAAACAGTTTTAATAACTATCTCAAAAATTGTCGCTCTGATGCAAACAACTGATGAGTTATCTACTTAAATTTGTTGAACAAAACGACTTACGTATTTTAAGCATGCTAACCTTTAGCCCGGTAAGCAAATTTAAAAAAAACGCAATATGTAGGCTACACGAGAACGGAGACGTCGAGTAACCAAAAGAAATGCGTTAAACAAATTCGTACACGTTATTTATCAATTGAACTCTAGAATTAAAGGATATACAACGAGAAACAACGTTTGACAACCTTTAAACAGTTTTAATAACTATCTCAAAAATTGTCGCTCTGATGCAAACAACTGATGAGTTATCTACTTAAATTTGTTGAACAAAACGACTTACGTATTTTAAGCATGCTAACCTTTAGCTCGGTAAGCAAATTAAAAAAAAAACGCAATATGTAGGCTACACGAGAACGGAGACGTAGAGTAACCAAAACAAATGCGTTAAACAAATTCGTACACGTTATTTATCAATTTAACTCTAGAATTAAAGGACATACAACGAGAAACAACGTTTTACAACCTTTAAACAGTTTTAATAACTATCTCAAAAATTGTCGCTCTGATGCAAACAACTGATGAGTTATCTACTCAAATTTGTTGAACAAAACGACTTACGTATTTTAAGCATGCTAACCTTTAGCCCGGTAAGCAAATTAAAAAAAAAAGCAATATGTAGGCTACACGAGAACGGAGACGTCGAGGAACCAAAAGAAATGCGTTAAACAAATTCGTACACGTTATTTATCAATTTAACTCTAGAATTAAAGGATATACAACGAGAAACAACGTTTGACAACCTTTAAACAGTTTTAATAACTATCTCAAAAATTGTCGCTCTGATGCAAACAACTGATGAGTTATCTACTTAAATTTGTTGAACAAAACGACTTACGTATTTTCAACATGCTAACCTTTAGCCCGGTAAGCAAATTAAAAAAAAAACGCAATATGTAGGCTACACGAGAACGGAGACGTCGAGTAACCAAAACAAATGCGTTAAACAAATTCGTATAGGTTATTTATCAATTTAACTCTAGAATTAAAGGATATACAACGAGAAACAACGTTTGACAACCTTTAAACAGTTTTAATAACTATCTCAAAAATTGTCGCTCTGATGCAAACAACGGATGAGTTATCTACTCAAATTTGTTGAACGAAACGACTTACGTATTTTAAACATGCTAACCTTTAGCCCGGTAAGCAAATTAAAAAAAAAACGCAATATGTAGGCTACACGAGAACGGAGACGTCGAGTAACCAAAACAAATGCGTTAAACAAATTCGTACACGTTATTTATCAATTTAACTCTAGAATTAAAGGATATACAACGAGAAACAACGTTTGACAACCTTTAAACAGTTTTAATAACTATCTCAAAAATTGTCGCTCTGATGCAAACAACTGATGAGTTATCTACTCAAATTTGTTGAACAAAACGACTTACGTATTTTAAGCATGCCAACCTTTAGCCCGGTAAGCAAATTAAAAAAAAAAAGCAATATGTAGGCTACGCGAGAACGGAGACGTCGAGTAACCAAAAGAAATGCGTTAAACAAATTCGTACACGTTATTTATCAATTTAACTCTAGAATTAAAGGATATACAACGAGAAACAAGGTTTGACAACCTTTAAACAGTTTTAATAACTATCTCAAAAATTGTCGCTCTGATGCAAACAACTGATGAGTTATCTACTTAAATTTGTTGAACAAAACGACTTACGTATTTTAAACATGCTAACCTTTAGCCCGGTAAGCAAATTAAAAAAAAAAACGCAATATGTAGGCTACACGAGAACGGAGACGTCGAGTAACCAAAACAAATGCGTTAAACAAATTCGTATAGGTTATTTATCAATTTAACTCTAGAATTAAAGGATATACAACGAGAAAAAACGTTTGACAACCTTTAAACAGTTTTAATAACTATCTCAAAAATTGTCGCTCTGATGCAAACAACTGATGAGTTATCTACTCAAATTTGTTGAACGAAACGACTTACGTATTTTAAACATGCTAACCTTTAGCCCGGTAAGCAAATTAAAAAAAAAACGCAATATGTAGGCTACACGAGAACGGAGGCGTCGAGTAACCAAAACAAATGCGTTAAACAAATTCGTAAACGTTATTTTTCAATTTAACTCTAGAATTAAAGGATATACAACGAGAAACAACGTTTGACAACCTTTAAACAGTTTTAATAACTATCTCAAAAATTGTCGCTCTGATGCAAACAACTGATGAGTTATCTACTCAAATTTGTTGAACGAAACGACTTACGTATTTTAAACATGCTAACCTTTAGCCCGGTAAGCAAATTAAAAAAAAACGCAATATGTAGGCTACACGAGAACGGAGACGTCGAGTAACCAAAACAAATGCGTTAAACAAATTCGTACACGTTATTTATCAATTTAGCTCTAGAATTAAAGGATATACAACGAGAAACAACGTTTGACAACCTTTAAACAGTTTTAATAACTATCTCAAAAATTGTCGCTCTGATGCAAACAACTGATGAGTTATCTACTCAAATTTGTTGAACAAAACGACTTACGTATTTTAAACATGCTAACCTTTAGCCCGGTAAGCAAATTAAAAAAAAAACGCAATATGTAGGCTACACGAGAACGGAGACGTCGAGTAACCAAAACAAATGCGTTAAACAAATTCGTATAGGTTATTTATCAATTTAACTCTAGAATTAAAGGATATACAACGAGAAAAAACGTTTGACAACCTTTAAACAGTTTTAATAACTATCTCAAAAATTGTCGCTCTGATGCAAACAACTGATGAGTTATCTACTCAAATTTGTTGAACGAAACGACTTACGTATTTTAAACATGCTAACCTTTAGCCCGGTAAGCAAATTAAAAAAAAAACGCAATATGTAGGCTACACGAGAACGGAGGCGTCGAGTAACCAAAACAAATGCGTTAAACAAATTCGTAAACGTTATTTTTCAATTTAACTCTAGAATTAAAGGATATACAACGAGAAACAACGTTTGACAACCTTTAAACAGTTTTAATAACTATCTCAAAAATTGTCGCTCTGATGCAAACAACTGATGAGTTATCTACTCAAATTTGTTGAACGAAACGACTTACGTATTTTAAACATGCTAACCTTTAGCCCGGTAAGCAAATTAAAAAAAAAACGCAATATGTAGGCTACACGAGAACGGAGGCGTCGAGTAACCAAAACAAATGCGTTAAACAAATTCGTAAACGTTATTTTTCAATTTAACTCTAGAATTAAAGGATATACAACGAGAAACAACGTTTGACAACCTTTAAACAGTTTTAATAACTATCTCAAAAATTGTCGCTCTGATGCAAACAACTGATGAGTTATCTACTCAAATTTGTTGAACGAAACGACTTACGTATTTTAAACATGCTAACCTTTAGCCCGGTAAGCAAATTAAAAAAAAAAACGCAATATGTAGGCTACACGAGAACGGAGGCGTCGAGTAACCAAAACAAATGCGTTAAACAAATTCGTACACGTTATTTATCAATTGAACTCTAGAATTAAAGGATATACAACGAGAAACAACGTTTGACAACCTTTAAACAGTTTTAATAACTATCTCAAAAATTGTCGCTCTGATGCAAACAACTGATGAGTTATCTACTTAAATTTGTTGAACAAAACGACTTACGTATTTTAAACATGCTAACCTTTAGCCCGGTAAGCAAATTAAAAAAAAAAAACGCAATATGTAGGCTACACGAGAACGGAGGCGTCGAGTAACCAAAACAAATGCGTTAAACAAATTCGTACACGTTATTTATCAATTTAACTCTAGAATTAAAGGATATACAACGAGAAACAAGGTTTGACAACCTTTAAACAGTTTTAATAACTATCTCAAAAATTGTCGCTCTGATGCAAACAACTGATGAGTTATCTACTTAAATTTGTTGAACAAAACGACTTACGTATTTTAAACATGCTAACCTTTAGCCCGGTAAGCAAATTAAAAAAAAAAACGCAATATGTAGGCTACACGAGAACGGAGACGTCGAGTAACCAAAACAAATGCGTTAAACAAATTCGTATAGGTTATTTATCAATTTAACTCTAGAATTAAAGGATATACAACGAGAAAAAACGTTTGACAACCTTTAAACAGTTTTAATAACTATCTCAAAAATTGTCGCTCTGATGCAAACAACTGATGAGTTATCTACTCAAATTTGTTGAACGAAACGACTTACGTATTTTAAACATGCTAACCTTTAGCCCGGTAAGCAAATTAAAAAAAAAACGCAATATGTAGGCTACACGAGAACGGAGGCGTCGAGTAACCAAAACAAATGCGTTAAACAAATTCGTAAACGTTATTTTTCAATTTAACTCTAGAATTAAAGGATATACAACGAGAAACAACGTTTGACAACCTTTAAACAGTTTTAATAACTATCTCAAAAATTGTCGCTCTGATGCAAACAACTGATGAGTTATCTACTCAAATTTGTTGAACGAAACGACTTACGTATTTTAAACATGCTAACCTTTAGCCCGGTAAGCAAATTAAAAAAAAAAACGCAATATGTAGGCTACACGAGAACGGAGGCGTCGAGTAACCAAAACAAATGCGTTAAACAAATTCGTACACGTTATTTATCAATTGAACTCTAGAATTAAAGGATATACAACGAGAAACAACGTTTGACAACCTTTAAACAGTTTTAATAACTATCTCAAAAATTGTCGCTCTGATGCAAACAACTGATGAGTTATCTACTTAAATTTGTTGAACGAAACGACTTACGTATTTTAAGCATGCTAATCTTTAGCCCGGTAAGCAAATTAAAAAAAAAAAACGCAATATGTAGGCTACACGAGAACGGAGACGTCGAGTAACCAAAAGAAATGCGTTAAACAAATTCGTACACGTTATTTATCAATTTAACTCTAGAATTAAAGGATATACAACGAGAAACAACGTTTTACAACCTTTAAACAGTTTTAATAACTATCTCAAAAATTGTCGCTCTGATGCAAACAACTGATGAGTTATCTACTTAAATTTGTTGAACAAAACGACTTACGTATTTTAAGCATGCTAACCTTTAGCTCGGTAAGCAAATTTAAAAAAAAAAGCAATATGTAGGCTTCACGAGAACGGAGACGTCGAGTAACCAAAAGAAATGCGTTAAACAAATTCGTACACGTTATTTATCATTTGAACTCTAGAATTAAAGGATATACAACGAGAAACAACGTTTTACAACCTTTAAACAGTTTTAATAACTATCTCAAAAATTGTCGCTCTGATGCAAACAACTGATGAGTTATCTACTTAAATTTGTTGAACAAAACGACTTACGTATTTTAAGCATGCTAACCTTTAGCCCGGTAAGCAAATTTAAAAAAAACGCAATATGTAGGCTACACGAGAACGGAGACGTCGAGTAACCAAAAGAAATGCGTTAAACAAATTCGTACACGTTATTTATCAATTGAACTCTAGAATTAAAGGATATACAACGAGAAACAACGTTTGACAACCTTTAAACAGTTTTAATAACTATCTCAAAAATTGTCGCTCTGATGCAAACAACTGATGAGTTATCTACTTAAATTTGTTGAACAAAACGACTTACGTATTTTAAGCATGCTAACCTTTAGCTCGGTAAGCAAATTAAAAAAAAAACGCAATATGTAGGCTACACGAGAACGGAGACGTAGAGTAACCAAAACAAATGCGTTAAACAAATTCGTACACGTTATTTATCAATTTAACTCTAGAATTAAAGGATATACAACGAGAAACAACGTTTTACAACCTTTAAACAGTTTTAATAACTATCTCAAAAATTGTCGCTCTGATGCAAACAACTGATGAGTTATCTACTCAAATTTGTTGAACAAAACGACTTACGTATTTTAAGCATGCTAACCTTTAGCCCGGTAAGCAAATTAAAAAAAAAAGCAATATGTAGGCTACACGAGAACGGAGACGTCGAGGAACCAAAAGAAATGCGTTAAACAAATTCGTACACGTTATTTATCAATTTAACTCTAGAATTAAAGGATATACAACGAGAAACAACGTTTGACAACCTTTAAACAGTTTTAATAACTATCTCAAAAATTGTCGCTCTGATGCAAACAACTGATGAGTTATCTACTTAAATTTGTTGAACAAAACGACTTACGTATTTTCAACATGCTAACCTTTAGCCCGGTAAGCAAATTAAAAAAAAAACGCAATATGTAGGCTACACGAGAACGGAGACGTCGAGTAACCAAAACAAATGCGTTAAACAAATTCGTATAGGTTATTTATCAATTTAACTCTAGAATTAAAGGATATACAACGAGAAACAACGTTTGACAACCTTTAAACAGTTTTAATAACTATCTCAAAAATTGTCGCTCTGATGCAAACAACGGATGAGTTATCTACTCAAATTTGTTGAACGAAACGACTTACGTATTTTAAACATGCTAACCTTTAGCCCGGTAAGCAAATTAAAAAAAAAACGCAATATGTAGGCTACACGAGAACGGAGACGTCGAGTAACCAAAACAAATGCGTTAAACAAATTCGTACACGTTATTTATCAATTTAACTCTAGAATTAAAGGATATACAACGAGAAACAACGTTTGACAACCTTTAAACAGTTTTAATAACTATCTCAAAAATTGTCGCTCTGATGCAAACAACTGATGAGTTATCTACTCAAATTTGTTGAACAAAACGACTTACGTATTTTAAGCATGCCAACCTTTAGCCCGGTAAGCAAATTAAAAAAAAAAAGCAATATGTAGGCTACGCGAGAACGGAGACGTCGAGTAACCAAAAGAAATGCGTTAAACAAATTCGTACACGTTATTTATCAATTTAACTCTAGAATTAAAGGATATACAACGAGAAACAAGGTTTGACAACCTTTAAACAGTTTTAATAACTATCTCAAAAATTGTCGCTCTGATGCAAACAACTGATGAGTTATCTACTTAAATTTGTTGAACAAAACGACTTACGTATTTTAAACATGCTAACCTTTAGCCCGGTAAGCAAATTAAAAAAAAAAACGCAATATGTAGGCTACACGAGAACGGAGACGTCGAGTAACCAAAACAAATGCGTTAAACAAATTCGTATAGGTTATTTATCAATTTAACTCTAGAATTAAAGGATATACAACGAGAAAAAACGTTTGACAACCTTTAAACAGTTTTAATAACTATCTCAAAAATTGTCGCTCTGATGCAAACAACTGATGAGTTATCTACTTAAATTTGTTGAACAAAACGACTTACGTATTTTAAACATGCTAACCTTTAGCCCGGTAAGCAAATTAAAAAAAAAAACGCAATATGTAGGCTACACGAGAACGGAGACGTCGAGTAACCAAAACAAATGCGTTAAACAAATTCGTATAGGTTATTTATCAATTTAACTCTAGAATTAAAGGATATACAACGAGAAAAAACGTTTGACAACCTTTAAACAGTTTTAATAACTATCTCAAAAATTGTCGCTCTGATGCAAACAACTGATGAGTTATCTACTCAAATTTGTTGAACGAAACGACTTACGTATTTTAAACATGCTAACCTTTAGCCCGGTAAGCAAATTAAAAAAAAAACGCAATATGTAGGCTACACGAGAACGGAGGCGTCGAGTAACCAAAACAAATGCGTTAAACAAATTCGTAAACGTTATTTTTCAATTTAACTCTAGAATTAAAGGATATACAACGAGAAACAACGTTTGACAACCTTTAAACAGTTTTAATAACTATCTCAAAAATTGTCGCTCTGATGCAAACAACTGATGAGTTATCTACTCAAATTTGTTGAACGAAACGACTTACGTATTTTAAACATGCTAACCTTTAGCCCGGTAAGCAAATTAAAAAAAAAAACGCAATATGTAGGCTACACGAGAACGGAGGCGTCGAGTAACCAAAACAAATGCGTTAAACAAATTCGTACACGTTATTTATCAATTGAACTCTAGAATTAAAGGATATACAACGAGAAACAACGTTTGACAACCTTTAAACAGTTTTAATAACTATCTCAAAAATTGTCGCTCTGATGCAAACAACTGATGAGTTATCTACTTAAATTTGTTGAACAAAACGACTTACGTATTTTAAGCATGCTAATCTTTAGCCCGGTAAGCAAATTAAAAAAAAAAAACGCAATATGTAGGCTACACGAGAACGGAGACGTCGAGTAACCAAAAGAAATGCGTTAAACAAATTCGTACACGTTATTTATCAATTTAACTCTAGAATTAAAGGATATACAACGAGAAACAACGTTTTACAACCTTTAAACAGTTTTAATAACTATCTCAAAAATTGTCGCTCTGATGCAAACAACTGATGAGTTATCTACTTAAATTTGTTGAACAAAACGACTTACGTATTTTAAGCATGCTAACCTTTAGCTCGGTAAGCAAATTTAAAAAAAAAAGCAATATGTAGGCTTCACGAGAACGGAGACGTCGAGTAACCAAAAGAAATGCGTTAAACAAATTCGTACACGTTATTTATCAATTGAACTCTAGAATTAAAGGATATACAACGAGAAACAACGTTTTACAACCTTTAAACAGTTTTAATAACTATCTCAAAAATTGTCGCTCTGATGCAAACAACTGATGAGTTATCTACTTAAATTTGTTGAACAAAACGACTTACGTATTTTAAGCATGCTAACCTTTAGCCCGGTAAGCAAATTTAAAAAAAACGCAATATGTAGGCTACACGAGAACGGAGACGTCGAGTAACCAAAAGAAATGCGTTAAACAAATTCGTACACGTTATTTATCAATTGAACTCTAGAATTAAAGGATATACAACGAGAAACAACGTTTGACAACCTTTAAACAGTTTTAATAACTATCTCAAAAATTGTCGCTCTGATGCAAACAACTGATGAGTTATCTACTTAAATTTGTTGAACAAAACGACTTACGTATTTTAAGCATGCTAACCTTTAGCTCGGTAAGCAAATTAAAAAAAAAACGCAATATGTAGGCTACACGAGAACGGAGACGTAGAGTAACCAAAACAAATGCGTTAAACAAATTCGTACACGTTATTTATCAATTTAACTCTAGAATTAAAGGATATACAACGAGAAACAACGTTTTACAACCTTTAAACAGTTTTAATAACTATCTCAAAAATTGTCGCTCTGATGCAAACAACTGATGAGTTATCTACTCAAATTTGTTGAACAAAACGACTTACGTATTTTAAGCATGCTAACCTTTAGCCCGGTAAGCAAATTAAAAAAAAAAGCAATATGTAGGCTACACGAGAACGGAGACGTCGAGGAACCAAAAGAAATGCGTTAAACAAATTCGTACACGTTATTTATCAATTTAACTCTAGAATTAAAGGATATACAACGAGAAACAACGTTTGACAACCTTTAAACAGTTTTAATAACTATCTCAAAAATTGTCGCTCTGATGCAAACAACTGATGAGTTATCTACTTAAATTTGTTGAACAAAACGACTTACGTATTTTCAACATGCTAACCTTTAGCCCGGTAAGCAAATTAAAAAAAAAACGCAATATGTAGGCTACACGAGAACGGAGACGTCGAGTAACCAAAACAAATGCGTTAAACAAATTCGTATAGGTTATTTATCAATTTAACTCTAGAATTAAAGGATATACAACGAGAAACAACGTTTGACAACCTTTAAACAGTTTTAATAACTATCTCAAAAATTGTCGCTCTGATGCAAACAACGGATGAGTTATCTACTCAAATTTGTTGAACGAAACGACTTACGTATTTTAAACATGCTAACCTTTAGCCCGGTAAGCAAATTAAAAAAAAAACGCAATATGTAGGCTACACGAGAACGGAGACGTCGAGTAACCAAAACAAATGCGTTAAACAAATTCGTACACGTTATTTATCAATTTAACTCTAGAATTAAAGGATATACAACGAGAAACAACGTTTGACAACCTTTAAACAGTTTTAATAACTATCTCAAAAATTGTCGCTCTGATGCAAACAACTGATGAGTTATCTACTCAAATTTGTTGAACAAAACGACTTACGTATTTTAAGCATGCCAACCTTTAGCCCGGTAAGCAAATTAAAAAAAAAAAGCAATATGTAGGCTACGCGAGAACGGAGACGTCGAGTAACCAAAAGAAATGCGTTAAACAAATTCGTACACGTTATTTATCAATTTAACTCTAGAATTAAAGGATATACAACGAGAAACAAGGTTTGACAACCTTTAAACAGTTTTAATAACTATCTCAAAAATTGTCGCTCTGATGCAAACAACTGATGAGTTATCTACTTAAATTTGTTGAACAAAACGACTTACGTATTTTAAACATGCTAACCTTTAGCCCGGTAAGCAAATTAAAAAAAAAAACGCAATATGTAGGCTACACGAGAACGGAGACGTCGAGTAACCAAAACAAATGCGTTAAACAAATTCGTATAGGTTATTTATCAATTTAACTCTAGAATTAAAGGATATACAACGAGAAAAAACGTTTGACAACCTTTAAACAGTTTTAATAACTATCTCAAAAATTGTCGCTCTGATGCAAACAACTGATGAGTTATCTACTCAAATTTGTTGAACGAAACGACTTACGTATTTTAAACATGCTAACCTTTAGCCCGGTAAGCAAATTAAAAAAAAAACGCAATATGTAGGCTACACGAGAACGGAGGCGTCGAGTAACCAAAACAAATGCGTTAAACAAATTCGTAAACGTTATTTTTCAATTTAACTCTAGAATTAAAGGATATACAACGAGAAACAACGTTTGACAACCTTTAAACAGTTTTAATAACTATCTCAAAAATTGTCGCTCTGATGCAAACAACTGATGAGTTATCTACTCAAATTTGTTGAACGAAACGACTTACGTATTTTAAACATGCTAACCTTTAGCCCGGTAAGCAAATTAAAAAAAAACGCAATATGTAGGCTACACGAGAACGGAGACGTCGAGTAACCAAAACAAATGCGTTAAACAAATTCGTACACGTTATTTATCAATTTAGCTCTAGAATTAAAGGATATACAACGAGAAACAACGTTTGACAACCTTTAAACAGTTTTAATAACTATCTCAAAAATTGTCGCTCTGATGCAAACAACTGATGAGTTATCTACTTAAATTTGTTGAACAAAACGACTTACGTATTTTAAGCATGCTAATCTTTAGCCCGGTAAGCAAATTAAAAAAAAAAAAACGCAATATGTAGGCTACACGAGAACGGAGACGTCGAGTAACCAAAAGAAATGCGTTAAACAAATTCGTACACGTTATTTATCAATTTAACTCTAGAATTAAAGGATATACAACGAGAAACAACGTTTTACAACCTTTAAACAGTTTTAATAACTATCTCAAAAATTGTCGCTCTGATGCAAACAACTGATGAGTTATCTACTTAAATTTGTTGAACAAAACGACTTACGTATTTTAAGCATGCTAACCTTTAGCTCGGTAAGCAAATTTAAAAAAAAAAAGCAATATGTAGGCTACACGAGAACGGAGACGTCGAGTAACCAAAAGAAATGCGTTAAACAAATTCGTACACGTTATTTATCAATTGAACTCTAGAATTAAAGGATATACAACGAGAAACAACGTTTTACAACCTTTAAACAGTTTTAATAACTATCTCAAAAATTGTCGCTCTGATGCAAACAACTGATGAGTTATCTACTTAAATTTGTTGAACAAAACGACTTACGTATTTTAAGCATGCTAACCTTTAGCCCGGTAAGCAAATTAAAAAAAAAACGCAATATGTAGGCTACACGAGAACGGAGACGTCGAGTAACCAAAAGAAATGCGTTAAACAAATTCGTACACGTTATTTATCAATTGAACTCTAGAATTAAAGGATATACAACGAGAAACAACGTTTGACAACCTTTAAACAGTTTTAATAACTATCTCAAAAATTGTCGCTCTGATGCAAACAACTGATGAGTTATCTACTTAAATTTGTTGAACAAAACGACTTACGTATTTTAAGCATGCTAACCTTTAGCTCGGTAAGCAAATTAAAAAAAAAACGCAATATGTAGGCTACACGAGAACGGAGACGTCGAGTAACCAAAACAAATGCGTTAAACAAATTCGTACACGTTATTTATCAATTTAACTCTAGAATTAAAGGATATACAACGAGAAACAACGTTTTACAACCTTTAAACAGTTTTAATAACTATCTCAAAAATTGTCGCTCTGATGCAAACAACTGATGAGTTATCTACTCAAATTTGTTGAACAAAACGACTTACGTATTTTAAGCATGCTAACCTTTAGCCCGGTAAGCAAATTAAAAAAAAAAAGCAATATGTAGGCTACACGAGAACGGAGACGTCGAGTAACCAAAAGAAATGCGTTAAACAAATTCGTACACGTTATTTATCAATTTAACTCTAGAATTAAAGGATATACAACGAGAAACATCGTTTGACAACCTTTAAACAGTTTTAATAACTATCTCAAATATTGTCGCTCTGATGCAAACAACTGCTGAGTTATCTACTTAAATTTGTTGAACAAAACGACTTACGTATTTTAAGCATGCTAACCTTTAGCCCGGTAAGCAAATTAAAAAAAAACGCAATATGTAGGCTACACGAGAACGGAGACGTCGAGTAACCAAAACAAATGCGTTAAACAAATTCGTAAACGTTATTTATCAATTTAACTCTAGAATTAAAGGATATACAACGAGAAACAACGTTTGACAACCTTTAAACAGTTTTAATAACTATCTCAAAAATTGTCGCTCTGGTGCAAACAACTGATGAGTTATCTACTTAAATTTGTTGAACAAAACTACTTACGTATTTTAAGCATGCTAACCTTTAGCCCGGTAAGCAAATTAAAAAAAAAACGCAATATGTAGGCTACACGAGAACGGAGACGTCGAGTAACCAAAACAAATGCGTTAAACAAATTCGTAAACGTTATTTATCAATTTAACTCTAGAATTAAAGGATATACAACGAGAAACAACGTTTGACAACCTTTAAACAGTTTTAATAACTATCTCAAAAATTGTCGCTCTGATGCAAACAACTGATGAGTTATCTACTTAAATTTGTTGAACAAAACGACTTACGTATTTTAAGCATGCTAACCTTTAGCCCGGTAAGCAAATTAAAAAAAAAACGCAATATGTAGGCTACACGAGAACGGAGACGTCGAGTAACCAAAACAAATGCGTTAAACAAATTCGTAAACGTTATTTATCAATTTAACTCTAGAATTAAAGGATATACAACGAGAAACAACGTTTGACAACCTTTAAACAGTTTTAATAACTATCTCAAAAATTGTCGCTCTGATGCAAACAACTGATGAGTTATCTACTTAAATTTGTTGAACAAAACGACTTACGTATTTTAAGCATGCCAACCTTTAGCCCGGTAAGCAAATTAAAAAAAAAAACGCAATATGTAGGCTACACGAGAACGGAGACGTCGAGTAACCAAAACAAATGCGTTAAACAAATTCGTAAACGTTATTTATCAATTTAACTCTAGAATTAAAGGATATACAACGAGAAACAACGTTTGACAACCTTTAAACAGTTTTAATAACTATCTCAAAAATTGTCGCTCTGATGCAAACAACTGATGAGTTATCTACTTAAATTTGTTGAACAAAACGACTTACGTATTTTAAGCATGCTAACCTTTAGCCCGGTAAGCAAATTAAAAAAAAACGCAATATGTAGGCTACACGAGAACGGAGACGTCGAGTAAACAAAAGAAATGCGTTAAACAAATTCGTACACGTTATTTATCAATTTAACTCTAGAATTAAAGGATATACAACGAGAAACAACGTTTTACAACCTTTAAACAGTTTTAATAACTATCTCAAAAATTGTCGCTCTGATGCAAACAACTGCTGAGTTATCTACTTAAATTTGTTGAAGAAAACGACTTACGTATTTTAAGCATGCTAACCTTTAGCCCGGTAAGCAAATTAAAAAAAAAAACGCAATATGTAGGCTACACGAGAACGGAGACGTCGAGTAACCAAAACAAATGCGTTAAACAAATTCGTACACGTTATTTATCAATTTAACTCTAGAGTTAAAGTATATACAACGAGAAACAACGTTTTACAACCTTTAAACAGTTTTAATAACTATCTCAAGAATTGTCGCTCTGATGCAAACAACTGCTGAGTTATCTACTTAAATTTGTTGAACAAAACGACCTACGTATTTTAAGCATGCTAACCTTTAGCCCGGTAAGCAAATTAAAAAAAAACGCAATATGTAGGCTACACGAGAACGGAGACGTCGAGTAACCAAAAGAAATGCGCTAAACAAATTCGTACACGTTATTTATCAATTTAACTCTAGAATTAAAGGATATACAACGAGAAACAACGTTTTACAACCTTTAAACAGTTTTAATAACTATCTCAAAAATTGTCGCTCTGATGCAAACAACTGCTGAGTTATCTACTTAAATTTGTTGAACAAAACGACTTACGTATTTTAAGCATGCTAACCTTTAGCCCGGTAAGCAAATTAAAAAAAAAACGCAATATGTAGGCTACACGAGAACGGAGACGTCGAGTAACCAAAACAAATGCGTTAAACAAATTCGTACACGTTATTTATCAATTTAACTCTAGAATTAAAGTATATACAACGAGAAACAACGTTTTACAACCTTTAAACAGTTTTAATAACTATCTCAAAAATTGTCGCTCTGATGCAAACAACTGATGAGTTATCTACTTAAATTTGTTGAACAAAACGACTTACGTATTTTAAGCATGCTAACCTTTAGCTCGGTAAGCAAATTAAAAAAAAAAAGCAATATGTAGGCTACACGAGAACGGAGACGTCGAGTAACCAAAAGAAATGCGTTAAACAAATTCGTACACGTTATTTATCAATTTAACTCTAGAATTAAAGGATATACAACGAGAAACATCATTTGACAACCTTTAAATAGTTTTAATAACTATCTCAAAAATTGTCGCTCTGATGCAAACAACTGATGAGTTATCTACTTAAATTTGTTGAACGAAACGACTTACGTATTTTAAGCATGCTAACCTTTAGCTCGGTAAGCAAATTAAAAACAAAAGCAATATGTAGGCTACACGAGAACGGAGACGTCGAGTAACCAAGAGAAATGCGTTAAACAAATTCGTACACGTTATTTATCAATTTAACTCTAGAATTAAAGGATATACAACGAGAAACAACGTTTGACAACCTTTAAACAGTTTTAATAACTATCTCAAAAATTGTCGCTCTGATGCAAACAACTGATGAGTTATCTACTCAAATTTGTTGAACGAAACGACTTACGTATTTTAAGCATACTAACCTTTAGCCCGGTAAGCAAATTAAAAAAACAAAAGCAATATGTAGGCTACACGAGAACGCAGACGTCGAGTAACCAAAAGAAATGCGTTAAACAAATTCGTACACGTTATTTATCAATTTAACTCTAGAATTAAAGGATATACAACGAGAAACAACGTTTGACAACCTTTAAACAGTTTTAATAACTATCTCAAAAATTGTCGCTCTGATGCAAACAACTGATGAGTTATCTACTTAAATTTGTTGAACAAAACGACTTACGTATTTTAAGCATGCTAACCTTTAGCTCGGTAAGCAAATTAAAAAAAAAAAGCAATATGTAGGCTACACGAGAACGGAGACGTCGAGTAACCAAAAGAAATGCGTTAAACAAATTCGTACACGTTATTTATCAATTTAACTCTAGAATTAAAGGATATACAACGAGAAACAACGTTTTACAACCTTTAAACAGTTTTAATAACTATCTCAAAAATTGTCGCTCTGATGCAAACAACTGCTGAGTTATCTACTTAAATTTGTTGAACAAAACGACTTACGTATTTTAAGCATGCTAACCTTTAGCCCGGTAAGCAAATTAAAAAAAAAACGCAATATGTAGGCTACACGAGAACGGAGACGTTGAGTAACCAAAACAAATGCGTTAAACAAATTCGTACACGTTATTTATCAATTTAACTCTAGAATTAAAGTATATACAACGAGAAACAACGTTTTACAACCTTTAAATAGTTTTAATAACTATCTCAAAAATTGTCGCTCTGATGCAAACAACTGATGAGTTATCTACTTAAATTTGTTGAACAAAACGACTTACGTATTTTAAGCATGCTAACCTTTAGCTCGGTAAGCAAATTAAAAAAAAAAAGCAATATGTAGGCTACACGAGAACGGAGACGTCGAGTAACCAAAAGAAATGCGTTAAACAAATTCGTACACGTTATTTATCAATTTAACTCTAGAATTAAAGGATATACAACGAGAAACATCGTTTGACAACCTTTAAATAGTTTTAATAACTATCTCAAAAATTGCCGCTCTGATGCAAACAACTGATGAGTTATCTACTTAAATTTGTTGAACAAAACGACTTACGTATTTTAAGCATGCTAACCTTTAGCCCGGTAAGCAAAGTAAAAAAAAACGCAATATGTAGGCTACACGAGAACGGAGACGTCGAGTAACCAAAAGAAATGCGTTAAACAAATTCGTACACGTTATTTATCAATTGAACTCTAGAATTAAAGGATATACAACGAGAAACAACGTTTGACAACCTTTAAACAGTTTTAATAACTATCTCAAAAATTGTCGCTCTGATGCAAACAACTGATGAGTTATCTACTTAAATTTGTTGAACAAAACGACTTACGTATTTTAAGCATGCTAACCTTTAGCTCGGTAAGCAAATTAAAAAAAAAAAAAGCAATATGTAGGCTACACGAGAACGGAGACGTCGAGTAACCAAAAGAAATGCGTTAAACAAATTCGTACACGTTATTTATCAATTTAACTCTAGAATTAAAGGATATACAACGAGAAACATCGTTTGACAACCTTTAAATAGTTTTAATAACTATCTCAAAAATTGTCGCTCTGATGCAAACAACTGATGAGTTATCTACTTAAATTTGTTGAACAAAACGACTTACGTATTTTAAGCATGCTAACCTTTAGCCCGGTAAGCAAAGTAAAAAAAAACGCAATATGTAGGCTACACGAGAACGGAGACGTCGAGTAACCAAAAGAAATGCGTTAAACAAATTCGTACACGTTATTTATCAATTTAACTCTAGAATTAAAGGATATACAACGAGAAACATCGTTTGACAACCTTTAAATAGTTTTAATAACTATCTCAAAAATTGTCGCTCTGATGCAAACAACTGATGAGTTATCTACTTAAATTTGTTGAACAAAACGACTTACGTATTTTAAGCATGCTAACCTTTAGCTCGGTAAGCAAATTAAAAAAAAAAAGCAATATGTAGGCTACACGAGAACGGAGACGTCGAGTAACCAAAAGAAATGCGTTAAACAAATTCGTACACGTTATTTATCAATTTAACTCTAGAATTAAAGGATATACAACGAGAAACATCGTTTGACAACCTTTAAATAGTTTTAATAACTATCTCAAAAATTGTCCCTCTGATGCAAACAACTGATGAGTTATCTACTTAAATTTGTTGAACGAAACGACTTACGTATTTTAAGCATGCTAACCTTTAGCTCGGTAAGCAAATTAAAAAAAAAAGCAATATGTAGGCTACACGAGAACGGAGACGTCGAGTAACCAAAATAAATGCGTTAAACAAATTCGTACACGTTATTTATCAATTTAACTCTAGAATTAAAGGATATACAACGAGAAACAACGTTTGACAACCTTTAAACAGTTTTAATAACTATCTGAAAAATTGTCGCTCTGATGCAAACAACTGATGAGTTATCTACTCAAATTTGTTGAACGAAACGACTTACGTATTTTAAGCATGCTAACCTTTAGCCCGGTAAGCAAAGTAAAAAAAAACGCAATATGTAGGCTACACGAGAACGGAGACGTCGAGTAACCAAAAGAAATGCGTTAAACAAATTCGTACACGTTATTTATCAATTGAACTCTAGAATTAAAGGATATACAACGAGAAACAACGTTTGACAACCTTTAAACAGTTTTAATAACTATCTCAAAAATTGTCGCTCTGATGCAAACAACTGATGAGTTATCTACTTAAATTTGTTGAACAAAACGACTTACGTATTTTAAGCATGCTAACCTTTAGCTCGGTAAGCAAATTTAAAAAAAAAACGCAATATGTAGGCTACACGAGAACGGAGACGTCGAGTAACCAAAACAAATGCGTTAAACAAATTCGTGCACGTTATTTATCAATTTGACTCTAGAATTAAAGGATATACAACGAGAAACAACATTTTACAACCTTTAAACAGTTTTAATAACTATCTCAAAAATTGTCGCTCTGATGCAAACAACTGATGAGTTATCTACTTAAATTTGTTGAACAAAACGACTTACGTATTTTAAGCATGCTAACCTTTAGCCCGGTAAGCAAATTAAAAAAAAAAGCAATATGTAGGCTACACGAGAACGGAGACGTCGAGTAACCAAAAGAAATGCGTTAAACAAATTCGTACACGTTATTTATCAATTTAACTCTAGAGTTAAAGGATATACAACGAGAAACAACGTTTGACAACCTTTAAACAGTTTTAATAACTATTTCAAAAATTGTCGCTCTGATGCAAACAACTGATGAGTTATCTACTTAAATTTGTTGAACAAAACGACTTACGTATTTTAAGCATGCTAACCTTTAGCCCGGTAAGCAAATTAAAAAAAAACGCAATATGTAGGCTACACGAGAACGGAGACGTCGAGTAACCAAAAGAAATGCGTTAAACAAATTCGTACACGTTATTTATCAATTTAACTCTAGAATTAAAGGATATACAACGAGAAACAACGTTTTACAACCTTTAAACAGTTTTAATAACTATCTCAAAAGTTGTCGCTCTGATGCAAACAACTGCTGAGTTATCTACTTAAATTTGTTGACCAAAACGACTTACGTATTTTAAGCATGCTAACCTTTAGCCCGGTAAGCAAATTAAAAAAAAAACGCAATATGTAGGCTACACGAGAACGGAGACGTCGAGTAACCAAAACAAATGCGTTAAACAAATTCGTACACGTTATTTATCAGTTTAACTCTAGAATTAAAGTATATACAACGAGAAACAACGTTTTACAACCTTTAAACAGTTTTAATAACTATCTCAAAAATTGTCGCTCTGATGCAAACAACTGATGAGTTATCTACTTAAATTTGTTGAACAAAACGACTTACGTATTTTAAGCATGCTAACCTTTAGCTCGGTAAGCAAATTAAAAAAAAAAAGCAATATGTAGGCTACACGAGAACGGAGACGTCGAGTAACCAAAAGAAATGCGTTAAACAAATTCGTACACGTTATTTATCAATTTAGCTCTAGAATTAAAGGATATACAACGAGAAACATCGTTTGACAACCTTTAAATAGTTTTAATAACTATCTCAAAAATTGTCGCTCTGATGCAAACAACTGATGAGTTATCTACTTAAATTTGTTGAACGAAACGACTTACGTATTTTAAGCATGCTAACCTTTAGCTCGGTAAGCAAATTAAAAAAAAAAGCAATATGTAGGCTACACGAGAACGGAGACGTCGAGTAACCAAAAGAAATGCGTTAAACAAATTCGTACACGTTATTTATCAATTTAACTCTAGAATTAAAGGATATACAACGAGAAACAACGTTTGACAACCTTTAAACAGTTTTAATAATTATCTCAAAAATTGTCGCTCTGATGCAAACAACTGATGAGTTATCTACTTAAATTTGTTGAACAAAACGACTTACGTATTTTAAGCATGCTAACCTTTAGCCCGGTAAGCAAAGTAAAAAAAAACGCAATATGTAGGCTACACGAGAACGGAGACGTCGAGTAACCAAACGAAATGCGTTAAACAAATTCGTACACGTTATTTATCAATTGAACTCTAGAATTAAAGGATATACAACGAGAAACAACGTTTGACAACCTTTAAACAGTTTTAATAACTATCTCAAAAATTGTCGCTCTGATGCAAACAACTGATGAGTTATCTACTTAAATTTGTTGAACAAAACGACTTACGTATTTTAAGCATGCTAACCTTTAGCTCGGTAAGCAAAGTAAAAAAAAAAAGCAATATGTAGGCTACACGAGAACGGAGACGTCGAGTAACCAAAAGAAATGCGTTAAACAAATTCGTACACGTTATTTATCAATTTAACTCTAGAATTAAAGGATATACAACGAGAAACATCGTTTGACAACCTTTAAATAGTTTTAATAACTATCTCAAAAATTGTCGCTCTGATGCAAACAACTGATGAGTTATCTACTTAAATTTGTTGAACAAAACGACTTACGTATTTTAAGCATGCTAACCTTTAGCCCGGTAAGCAAAGTAAAAAAAAACGCAATATGTAGGCTACACGAGAACGGAGACGTCGAGTAACCAAAAGAAATGCGTTAAACAAATTCGTACACGTTATTTATCAATTTAACTCTAGAATTAAAGGATATACAACGAGAAACATCGTTTGACAACCTTTAAATAGTTTTAATAACTATCTCAAAAATTGTCGCTCTGATGCAAACAACTGATGAGTTATCTACTTAAATTTGTTGAACGAAACGACTTACGTATTTTAAGCATGCTAACCTTTAGCTCGGTAAGCAAATTAAAAAAAAAAGCAATATGTAGGCTACACGAGAACGGAGACGTCGAGTAACCAAAATAAATGCGTTAAACAAATTCGTACACGTTATTTATCAATTTAACTCTAGAATTAAAGGATATACAACGAGAAACAACGTTTGACAACCTTTAAACAGTTTTAATAACTATCTGAAAAATTGTCGCTCTGATGCAAACAACTGATGAGTTATCTATTCAAATTTGTTGAACGAAACGACTTACGTATTTTAAGCATGCTAATCTTTAGCCCGGTAAGGAAATTAAAAAAAAAAAAGCAATATGTAGGCTACACGAGAACGCAGACGTCGAGTAACCAAAAGAAATGGGTTAAACAAATTCGTACACGTTATTTATCAATTTAACTCTAGAATTAAAGGATATACAACGAGAAACAACGTTTGACAACCTTTAAACAGTTTTAATAACTATCTCAAAAATTGTCGCTCTGATGCAAACAACTGATGAGTTATCTACTTAAATTTGTTGAACAAATCGACTTACGTATTTTAAGCATGCTAACCTTTAGCCCGGTAAGCAAATTAAAAAAAAAAGCAATATGTAGGCTACACGAGAACGGAGACGTCGAGTAACCAAAAGAAATGCGTTAAACAAATTCGTACACGTTATTTATCAATTTAACTCTAGAGTTAAAGGATATACAACGAGAAACAACGTTTGACAACCTTTAAACAGTTTTAATAACTATTTCAAAAATTGTCGCTCTGATGCAAACAACTGATGAGTTATCTACTTAAATTTGTTGAACAAAACGACTTACGTATTTTAAGCATGCTAACCTTTAGCCCGGTAAGCAAATTTAAAAAAAACGCAATATGTAGGCTACACGAGAACGGAGACGTCGAGTAACCAAAAGAAATGCGTTAAACAAATTCGTACACGTTATTTATCAATTTAACTCTAGAATTAAAGGATATACAACGAGAAACAACGTTTTACAACCTTTAAACAGTTTTAATAACTATCTCAAAAGTTGTCGCTCTGATGCAAACAACTGCTGAGTTATCTACTTAAATTTGTTGAACAAAACGACTTACGTATTTTAAGCATGCTAACCTTTAGCCCGGTAAGCAAATTAAAAAAAAAACGCAATATGTAGGCTACACGAGAACGGTGACGTCGAGTAACCAAAACAAATGCGTTAAACAAATTCGTACACGTTATTTATCAATTTAACTCTAGAATTAAAGTATATACAACGAGAAACAACGTTTTACAACCTTTAAACAGTTTTAATAACTATCTCAAAAATTGTCGCTCTGATGAAAACAACTGATGAGTTATCTACTTAAATTTGTTGAACAAAACGACTTACGTATTTTAAGCATGCTAACCTTTAGCTCGGTAAGCAAATTAAAAAAAAAAAGCAATATGTAGGCTACACGAGAACGGAGACGTCGAGTAACCAAAAGAAATGCGTTAAACAAATTCGTACACGTTATTTATCAATTTAACTCTAGAATTAAAGGATATACAACGAGAAACATCGTTTGACAACCTTTAAATAGTTTTAATAACTATCTCAAAAATTGTCGCTCTGATGCAAACAACTGATGAGTTATCTACTTAAATTTGTTGAACGAAACGACTTACGTATTTTAAGCATGCTAACCTTTAGCTCGGTAAGCAAATTAAAAAAAAAAAGCAATATGTAGGCTACACGAGAACGGAGACGTCGAGTAACCAAAAGAAATGCGTTAAACAAATTCGTACACGTTATTTATCAATTTAACTCTAGAATTAAAGGATATACAACGAGAAACAACGTTTGACAACCTTTAAACAGTTTTAATAACTATCTCAAAAATTGTCGCTCTGATGCAAACAACTGATGAGTTATCTACTTAAATTTGTTGAACAAACCGACTTACGTATTTTAAGCATGCTAACCTTTAGCTCGGTAAGCAAATTAAAAAAAAAAAGCAATATGTAGGCTACACGAGGACGGAGACGTCGAGTAACCAAAAGAAATGCGTTAAACAAATTCGTACACGTTATTTATCAATTTAACTCTAGAATTAAAGGATATACAACGAGAAACATCGTTTGACAACCTTTAAATAGTTTTAATAACTATCTCAAAAATTGTCGCTCTGATGCAAACAACTGATGAGTTATCTACTTAAATTTGTTGAACGAAACGACTTACGTATTTTAAGCATGCTAACCTTTAGCCCGGTAAGCAAATTAAAAAAAAAAACGCAATATGTAGGCTACACGAGAACGGAGACATCGAGTAACCAAAACAAATGCGTTAAACAAATTCGTACACGTTATTTATCAATTTAACTCTAGAATTAAAGTATATACAACGAGAAACAACGTTTTACAACCTTTAAACAATTTTAATAACTATCTCAAAAATTGTCGCTCTGATGCAAACAACTGATGAGTTATCTACTTAAATTTGTTGAACAAAACGACTTACGTATTTTAAGCATGCTAACCTTTAGCTCGGTAAGCAAATTAAAAAAAAAAAGCAATATGTAGGCTACACGAGAACGGAGACGTCGAGTAACCAAAAGAAATGCGTTAAACAAATTCGTACACGTTATTTATCAATTTAACTCTAGAATTAAAGGATATACAACGAGAAACATCGTTTGACAACCTTTAAATAGTTTTAATAACTATCTCAAAAATTGTCGCTCTGATGCAAACAACTGATGAGTTATCTACTTAAATTTGTTGAACGAAACGACTTACGTATTTTAAGCATGCTAACCTTTAGCTCGGTAAGCAAATTAAAAAAAAAAAGCAATATGTAGGCTACACGAGAACGGAGACGTCGAGTAACCAAAAGAAATGCGTTAAACAAATTCGTACACGTTATTTATCAATTTAACTCTAGAATTAAAGGATATACAACGAGAAACAACGTTTGACAACCTTTAAACAGTTTCAATAACTATCTCAAAAATTGTCGCTCTGATGCAAACAACTGATGAGTTATCTACTCAAATTTGTTGAACGAAACGACTTACGTATTTTAAGCATGCTAACCTTTAGCCCGGTAAGCAAATTAAAAAAAAAAAAAGCAATATGTAGGCTACACGAGAACGCAGACGTCGAGTAACCAAAAGAAATGCGTTAAACAAATTCGTACACGTTATTTATCAATTTAACTCTAGAATTAAAGGATATACAACGAGAAACAACGTTTGACAACCTTTAAACAGTTTTAATAACTATCTCAAAAATTGTCGCTCTGATGCAAACAACTGATGAGTTATCTACTTAAATTTGTTGAACAAAACGACTTACGTATTTTAAGCATGCTAACCTTTAGCCCGGTAAGCAAAGTAAAAAAAAACGCAATATGTAGGCTACACGAGAACGGAGACGTCGAGTAACCAAAAGAAATGCGTTAAACAAATTCGTACACGTTATTTATCAATTGAACTCTAGAATTAAAGGATATACAACGATAAACAACGTTTGACAACCTTTAAACAGTTTTAATAACTATCTCAAAAATTGTCGCTCTGATGCAAACAACTGATGAGTTATCTACTTAAATTTGTTGAACAAAACGACTTACGTATTTTAAGCATGCTAACCTTTAGCTCGGTAAGCAAATTAAAAAAAAAAACGCAATATGTAGGCTACACGAGAACGGAGACGTCGAGTAACCAAAACAAATGCGTTAAACAAATTCGTAAACGTTATTTATCAATTTAACTCTAGAATTAAAGGATATACAACGAGAAACAACGTTTGACAACCTTTAAACAGTTTTAATAACTATCTCAAAAATTGTCGCTCTGATGCAAACAACTGATGAGTTATCTACTTAAATTTGTTGAACAAAACTACTTACGTATTTTAAGCATGCTAACCTTTAGCCCGGTAAGCAAATTAAAAAAAAAAACGCAATATGTAGGCTACACGAGAACGGAGACGTCGAGTAACCAAAAGAAATGCGTTAAACAAATTCGTACATGTTATTTATCAATTTAACTCTAGAATTAAAGGATATACACCTTTTTACAACCTTTAAACAGTTTTAATAACTATCTCAAAAATTGTCGCTCTGATGCAAACATCTGCTGAGTTATCTACTTAAATTTGTTGAACAAAACGACTTACGTATTTTAAGCATGCTAACCTTTAGCCCGGTAAGCAAATTAAAAAAAAAACGCAATATGTAGGCTACACGAGAACGGAGACGTCGAGTAACCAAAACAAATGCGTTAAACAAATTCGTACACATTATTTATCAATTTAACTCTAGAATTAAAGGATATACAACGAGAAACAACGTTTTACAACCTTTAAACAGTTTTAATAACTATCTCAAAAATTGTCGCTCTGATGCAAACAACTGATGAGTTATCTACTTAAATTTGTTGAACAAAACGACTTACGTATTTTAAGCATGCTAACCTTTAGCTCGGTATTTATCAATTTAACTCTAGAATTAAAGTATATACAACGAGAAACAACGTTTTACAACCTTTAAACAGTTTTAATAACTATCTCAAAAATTGTCGCTCTGATGCAAACAACTGATGAGTTATCTACTTAAATTTGTTGAACAAAACGACTTACGTATTTTAAGCATGCTAACCTTTAGCTCGGTAAGCAAATTAAAAAAAAAAAGCAATATGTAGGCTACACGAGAACGGAGACGTCGAGTAACCAAAAGAAATGCGTTAAACAAATTCGTACACGTTATTTATCAATTTAACTCTAGAATTAAAGGATATACAACGAGAAACATCGTTTGACAACCTTTAAATAGTTTTAATAACTATCTCAAAAATTGTCGCTCTGATGCAAACAACTGATGAGTTATCTACTTAAATTTGTTGAACGAAACGACTTACGTATTTTAAGCATGCTAACCTTTAGCTCGGTAAGCAAATTAAAAAAAAAAAGCAATATGTAGGCTACACGAGAACGGAGACGTCGAGTAACCAAAAGAAATGCGTTAAACAAATTCGTACACGTTATTTATCAATTTAACTCTAGAATTAAAGGATATACAACGAGAAACAACGTTTGACAACCTTTAAACAGTTTCAATAACTATCTCAAAAATTGTCGCTCTGATGCAAACAACTGATGAGTTATCTACTCAAATTTGTTGAACGAAACGACTTACGTATTTTAAGCATGCTAACCTTTAGCCCGGTAAGCAAATTAAAAAAAAAAAAAGCAATATGTAGGCTACACGAGAACGCAGACGTCGAGTAACCAAAAGAAATGCGTTAAACAAATTCGTACACGTTATTTATCAATTTAACTCTAGAATTAAAGGATATACAACGAGAAACAACGTTTGACAACCTTTAAACAGTTTTAATAACTATCTCAAAAATTGTCGCTCTGATGCAAACAACTGATGAGTTATCTACTTAAATTTGTTGAACAAAACGACTTACGTATTTTAAGCATGCTAACCTTTAGCCCGGTAAGCAAAGTAAAAAAAAAACGCAATATGTAGGCTACACGAGAACGGAGACGTCGAGTAACCAAAAGAAATGCGTTAAACAAATTCGTACACGTTATTTATCAATTGAACTCTAGAATTAAAGGATATACAACGATAAACAACGTTTGACAACCTTTAAACAGTTTTAATAACTATCTCAAAAATTGTCGCTCTGATGCAAACAACTGATGAGTTATCTACTTAAATTTGTTGAACAAAACGACTTACGTATTTTAAGCATGCTAACCTTTAGCTCGGTAAGCAAATTAAAAAAAAAAACGCAATATGTAGGCTACACGAGAACGGAGACGTCGAGTAACCAAAACAAATGCGTTAAACAAATTCGTAAACGTTATTTATCAATTTAACTCTAGAATTAAAGGATATACAACGAGAAACAACGTTTGACAACCTTTAAACAGTTTTAATAACTATCTCAAAAATTGTCGCTCTGATGCAAACAACTGATGAGTTATCTACTTAAATTTGTTGAACAAAACTACTTACGTATTTTAAGCATGCTAACCTTTAGCCCGGTAAGCAAATTAAAAAAAAAAACGCAATATGTAGGCTACACGAGAACGGAGACGTCGAGTAACCAAAAGAAATGCGTTAAACAAATTCGTACATGTTATTTATCAATTTAACTCTAGAATTAAAGGATATACACCTTTTTACAACCTTTAAACAGTTTTAATAACTATCTCAAAAATTGTCGCTCTGATGCAAACATCTGCTGAGTTATCTACTTAAATTTGTTGAACAAAACGACTTACGTATTTTAAGCATGCTAACCTTTAGCCCGGTAAGCAAATTAAAAAAAAAACGCAATATGTAGGCTACACGAGAACGGAGACGTCGAGTAACCAAAACAAATGCGTTAAACAAATTCGTACACATTATTTATCAATTTAACTCTAGAATTAAAGGATATACAACGAGAAACAACGTTTTACAACCTTTAAACAGTTTTAATAACTATCTCAAAAATTGTCGCTCTGATGCAAACAACTGATGAGTTATCTACTTAAATTTGTTGAACAAAACGACTTACGTATTTTAAGCATGCTAACCTTTAGCTCGGTAAGCAAATTAAAAAAAAAGCAATATGTAGGCTACACGAGAACGGAGACGTCGAGTAACCAAAAGAAATGCGTTAAACAAATTCGTACACGTTATTTATCAATTTAACTCTAGAATTAAAGGATATACAACGAGAAACATCGTTTGACAACCTTTAAATAGTTTTAATAACTATCTCAAAAATTGTCGCTCTGATGCAAACAACTGATGAGTTATCTACTTAAATTTGTTGAACGAAACGACTTACGTATTTTAAGCATGCTAACCTTTAGCTCGGTAAGCAAATTAAAAAAAAAAAGCAATATGTAGGCTACACGAGAACGGAGACGTCGAGTAACCAAAAGAAATGCGTTAAACAAATTCGTACACGTTATTTATCAATTTAACTCTAGAATTAAAGGATATACAACGAGAAACAACGTTTGACATCCTTTAAACAATTTTAATAACTATCTCAAAAATTGTCGCTCTGATGCAAACAACTGATGAGTTATCTACTCAAATTTGTTGAACGAAACGACTTACGTATTTTAAGCATGCTAACCTTTAGCCCGGTAAGCAAATTAAAAAAAAACGCAATATGTAGGCTACACGAGAACGGAGACGTCGAGTAACCAAAAGAAATGCGTTAAACAAATTCGTACACGTTATTTATCAATTGAACTCTAGAATTAAAGGATATACAACGAGAAACAACGTTTGACAATGACTGATGAGTTATCTACTTAAATTTGTTGAACAAAACGACTTACGTATTTTAAGCATGCTAACCTTTAGCCCGGTAAGCAAATTAAAAAAAAAAAAAAACGCATTATGTAGACTACACGAGAACGGAGACGTCGAGTAACCAAAACAAATGCGTTAAACAAATTCGTAAACGTTATTTATCAATTTAACTCTAGAATTAAAGGATATACAACGAGAAACAACGTTTGACAACCTTTAAACAGTTTTAATAACTATCTCAAAAATTGTCGCTCTGATGCAAACAACTGATGAGTTATCTACTCAAATTTGTTGAACGAAACGACTTACGTATTTTAAGCATGCCAACCTTTAGCCCGGTAAGCAAATTAAAAAAAAAAAACGCAATATGTAGGCTACACGAGAACGGAGACGTCGAGTAACCAAAACAAATGCGTTAAACAAATTCGTAAACGTTATTTATCAATTTAACTCTAGAATTAAAGGATATACAACGAGAAACAACGTTTGACAACCTTTAAACAGTTTTAATAACTATCTCAAAAATTGTCGCTCTGATGCAAACAACTGATGAGTTATCTACTTAAATTTGTTGAATAAAACGACTTACGTATTTTAAGCATGCTAACCTTTAGCCCGGTAAGCAAATTAAAAAAAAACGCAATATGTAGGCTACACGAGAACGGAGACGTCGAGTAACCAAAAGAAATGCGTTAAACAAATTCGTACACGTTATTTATCAATTTAACTCTAGAATTAAAGGATATACAACGAGAAACAACGTTTTACAACCTTTAAACAGTTTTAATAACTATCTCAAAAATTGTCGCTCTGATGCAAACAACTGCTGAGTTATCTACTTAAATTTGTTGAACAAAACGACTTACGTATTTTAAGCATGATAACCTTTAGCCCGGTAAGCAAATTAAAAAAAAAACGCAATATGTAGGCTACACGAGAACGGAGACGTCGAGTAACCAAAACAGATGCGTTAAACAAATTCGTACACGTTATTTATCAATTTAACTCTAGAATTAAAGTATATACAACGAGAAACAACGTTTTACAACCTTTAAACAGTTTTAATAACTATCTCAAAAATTGTCGCTCTGATGCAAACAACTGATGAGTTATCTACTTAAATTTGTTGAACAAAACGACTTACGTATTTTAAGCATGCTAACCTTTAGCTCGGTAAGCAAATTAAAAAAAAAAAGCAATATGTAGGCTACACGAGAACGGAGACGTCGAGTAACCAAAAGAAATGCGTTAAACAAATTCGTACACGTTATTTATCAATTTAACTCTAGAATTAAAGGATATACAACGAGAAACATCGTTTGACAACCTTTAAATAGTTTTAATAACTATCTCAAAAATTGTCGCTCTGATGCAAACAACTGATGAGTTATCTACTTAAATTTGTTGAACGAAACGACTTACGTATTTTAAGCATGCTAACCTTTAGCTCGGTAAGCAAATTAAAAAAAAAAAGCAATATGTAGGCTACACGAGAACGGAGACGTCGAGTAACCAAAAGAAATGCGTTAAACAAATTCGTACACGTTATTTATCAATTTAACTCTAGAATTAAAGGATATACAACGAGAAACAACGTTTGACAACCTTTAAACAGTTTTAATAACTATCTCAAAAATTGTCGCTCTGATGCAAACAACTGATGAGTTATCTACTCAAATTTGTTGAACGAAACGACTTACGTATTTTAAGCATGCTAACCTTTAGCCCGGTAAGCAAATTAAAAAAAAAAAAGCAATATGTAGGCTACACGAGAACGCAGACGTCGAGTAACCAAAAGAAATGCGTTAAACAAATTCGTACACGTTATTTATCAATTTAACTCTAGAATTAAAGGATATACAACGAGAAACAACGTTTGACAACCTTTAAACAGTTTTAATAACTATCTCAAAAATTGTCGCTCTGATGCAAACAACTGATGAGTTATCTACTTAAATTTGTTGAACAAAACGACTTACGTATTTTAAGCATGCTAACCTTTAGCCCGGTAAGCAAAGTAAAAAAAAACGCAATATGTAGGCTACACGAGAACGGAGACGTCGAGTAACCAAAAGAAATGCGTTAAACAAATTCGTACACGTTATTTATCAATTGAACTCTAGAATTAAAGGATATACAACGAGAAACAACGTTTGACAACCTTTAAACAGTTTTAATAACTATCTCAAAAATTGTCGCTCTGATGCAAACAACTGATGAGTTATCTACTTAAATTTGTTGAACAAAACGACTTACGTATTTTAAGCATGCTAACCTTTAGCTCGGTAAGCAAATTAAAAAAAAAACGCAATATGTAGGCTACACGAGAACGGAGACGTCGAGTAACCAAAACAAATGCGTTAAACAAATTCGTACACGTTATTTATCAATTTAACTCTAGAATTAAAGGATATACAACGAGAAACAACGTTTTACAACCTTTAAACAGTTTTAATAACTATCTCAAAAATTGTCGCTCTGATGCAAACAACTGATGAGTTATCTACTTAAATTTGTTGAACAAAACGACTTACGTATTTTAAGCATGCTAACCTTTAGCCCGGTAAGCAAATTAAAAAAAAAAAGCAATATGTAGGCTACACGAGAACGGAGACGTCGAGTAACCAAAAGAAATGCGTTAAACAAATTCGTACACGTTATTTATCAATTTAACTCTAGAGTTAAAGGATATACAACGAGAAACAACGTTTGACAACCTTTAAACAGTTTTAATAACTATCTCAAAAATTGTCGCTCTGATGCAAACAACTGATGAGTTATATACTTAAATTTGTTGAACAAAACGACTTACGTATTTTAAACATGCTAACCTTTAGCCCGGTAAGCAAATTAAAAAAAAAAACGCAATATGTAGGCTACACGAGAACGGAGACGTCGAGTAACCAAAACAAATGCGTTAAACAAATTCGTACAGGTTATTTATCAATTTAACTCTAGAATTAAAGGATATACAACGAGAAACAACGTTTGACAACCTTTAAACAGTTTTAATAACTATCTCAAAAATTGTCGCTCTGATGCAAACAACTGATGAGTTATCTACTCAAATTTGTTGAACGAAACGACTTACGTATTTTAAACATGCTAACCTTTAGCCCGGTAAGCAAATTAAAAAAAAAAACGCAATATGTAGGCTACACGAGAACGGAGGCGTCGAGTAACCAAAACAAATGCGTTAAACAAATTCGTAAACGTTATTTATCAATTTAACTCTACAATTAAGGGATATGCAACGAGAAACGTTTGACAACCTTTAAACAGTTTTAATAACTATCTCAAAAATTGTCGCTCTGATGCAAACAACTGATGAGTTATCTACTCAAATTTGTTGAACGAAACGACTTACGTATTTTAAACATGCTAACCTTTAGCCCAGTAAGCAAATTAAAAAAAAAACGCAATATGTAGGCTACACGAGAACGGAGACGTCGAGTAACCAAAAAAAATGCGTTAAACAAATTCGTACACGTTATTTATCAATCTAACTCTAGAATTAAAGGATATACAACGAGAAACAACGTTTGACAACCTTTAAACAGTTTTAATAACTATCTCAAAAATTGTCGCTCTGATGCAAACAACTGATGAGTTATCTACTTAAATTTGTTGAACAAAATGACTTACGTATTTTAAGCATGCTAACCTTTAGCTCGGTAAGCAAATTTAAAAAAAAAGCAATATGTAGGCTACACGAGAACGGAGACGTCGAGTAACCAAAAGAAATGCGTTAAACAAATTCGTACACGTTATTTATCAATTTAACTCTAGAATTAAAGGATATACAACGAGAAACATCGTTTGACAACCTTTAAACAGTTTTAATAACTATCTCAAAAATTGTCGCTCTGATGCAAACAACTGATGAGTTATCTACTCAAATTTGTTGAACGAAACGATTTACGTATTTTAAGCATGCTAACCTTTAGCCGGGTAAGCAAATTAAAAAAAAAACGCAATATGTAGGCTACGCGAGAACGGAGACGTCGAGTAACCAAAACAAATGCGTTAAACAAATTCGTAAACTTTATTTATCAATTTAACTCTAGAATTAAAGGATATACAACGAGAAACAACGTTTGACAACCTTTAAACAGTTTTAATAACTATCTCAAAAATTGTCGCTCTGATGCAAACAACTGCTGAGTTATCTACTTAAATTTGTTGAACAAAACGACTTACGTATTTTAAGCATGCTAACCTTTAGCCCGGTAAGCAAATTAAAAAAAAAACGCAATATGTAGGCTACACGAGAACGGAGACGTCGAGTAACCAAAACAAATGCGTTAAACAAATTCATACACGTTATTTATCAATTTAACTCTAGAATTAAAGGATATACAACGAGAAACAACGTTTTACAACCTTTAAACAGTTTTAATAACTATCTCAAAAATTGTCGCTCTGATGCAAACAACTGATGAGTTATCTACTTAAATTTGTTGAACAAAACGACTTACGTATTTTAAGCATGCTAACCTTTAGCTCGGTAAGCAAATTAAAAAAAAAGCAATATGTAGGCTACACGAGAACGGAGACGTCGAGTAACCAAAAGAAATGCGTTAAACAAATTCGTACACGTTATTTATCAATTTAACTCTAGAATTAAAGGATATACAACGAGAAACATCGTTTGACAACCTTTAAATAGTTTTAATAACTATCTCAAAAATTGTCGCTCTGATGCAAACAACTGATGAGTTATCTACTTAAATTTGTTGAACGAAACGACTTACGTATTTTAAGCATGCTAACCTTTAGCTCGGTAAGCAAATTAAAAAAAAAAAGCAATATGTAGGCTACACGAGAACGGAGACGTCGAGTAACCAAAAGAAATGCGTTAAACAAATTCGTACACGTTATTTATCAATTTAACTCTAGAATTAAAGGATATACAACGAGAACCAACGTTTGACAACCTTTAAACAGTTTTAATAACTATCTCAAAAATTGTCGCTCTGATGCAAACAACTGATGAGTTATCTACTCAAATTTGTTGAACGAAACGACTTACGTATTTTAAGCATGCTAACCTTTAGCCCGGTAAGCAAATTAAAAAAAAAAAAAAAGCAATATGTAGGCTACACGAGAACGCAGACGTCGAGTAACCAAAAGAAATGCGTTAAACAAATTCGTACACGTTATTTATCAATTTAACTCTAGAATTAAAGGATATACAACGAGAAACAACGTTTGACAACCTTTAAACAGTTTTAATAACTATCTCAAAAATTGTCGCTCTGATGCAAACAACTGATGAGTTATCTACTTAAATTTGTTGAACAAAACGACTTACGTATTTTAAGCATGCTAACCATTAGCCCGGTAAGCAAATTAAAAAAAACGCAATATGTAGGCTACACGATAACGGAGACGTCGAGTAACCAAAAGAAATGCGTTAAACAAATTCGTACACGTTATTTATCAATTGAACTCTAGAATTAAAGGATATACAACGAGAAACAACGTTTGACAACCTTTAAACAGTTTTAATAACTATCTCAAAAATTGTCGCTCTGATGCAAACAACTGATGAGTTATCTACTTAAATTTGTTGAACAAAACTACTTACGTATTTTAAGCATGCTAGCCTTTAGCCCGGTAAGCAAATTAAAAAAAAAAGCAATATGTAGGCTACACGAGAACGGAGACGTCGAGTAACCAAAAGAAATGCGTTAAACAAATTCGTACACGTTATTTATCAATTTAACTCTAGAATTAAAGGATATACAACGAGAAACAACGTTTGACAACCTTTAAACAGTTTTAATAACTATCTCAAAAATTGTCGCTCTGATGCAAACAACTGATGAGTTATCTACTTAAATTTGTTGAACAAAACGACTTACGTATTTTAAACATGCTAACCTTTAGCCCGGTAAGCAAATTAAAAAAAAAACGCAATATGTAGGCTACACGAGAACGGAGACGTCGAGTAACCAAAACAAATGCGTTAAACAAATTCGTACAGGTTATTTATCAATTTAACTCTAGAATTAAAGGATATACAACGAGAAACAACGTTTGACAACCTTTAAACAGTTTTAATAACTATCTCAAAAATTGTCGCTCTGATGCAAACAACTGATGAGTTATCTACTTAAATTTGTTGAACAAAACGACTTACGTATTTTAAGCATGCTAACCTTTAGCCCGGTAAGCAAATTAAAAAAAAAAACAATATGTAGGCTACACGAGAACGGAGACGTCGAGTAACCAAAAGAAATGCGTTAAACAAATTCGTAAACGTTATTTATTAATTTAACTCTAGAATTAAAGGATATACAACGAGAAACAACGTTTGACAACCTTTAAACAGTTTTAATAACTATCTCAAAAATTGTCGCTCTGATGCAAACAACTGATGAGTTATCTACTTAAATTTGTTGAACAAAACGACTTACGTATTTTAAGCATGCTAACCTTTAGCTCGGTAAGCAAATTAAAAAAAAAAGCAATATGTAGGCTACACGAGAACGGAGACGTCGAGTAACCAAAAGAAATGCGTTAAACAAATTCGTACACGTTATTTATCAATTTAACTCTAGAATTAAAGGATAT
Organism: Eurosta solidaginis; assembly: GCF_040869045.1. NCBI lineage: Eukaryota > Metazoa > Arthropoda > Insecta > Diptera > Tephritidae > Eurosta > Eurosta solidaginis. Next base: position 125,933 of record NW_027136881.1, on the reverse strand, counting down.
ACAACGAGAAACAACGTTTGACAATCTTTAAACAGTTTTAATAACTATCTCAAAAATTGTCGCTCTGATGCAAACAACTGATGAGTTATCTACTTAAATTTGTTGAACAAAACGACTTACGTATTTTAAGCATGCTAACCTTTAGCCCGGTAAGCAAATTAAAAAAAAAAAACGCAATATGTAGGCTACACGAGAACGGAGGCATCGAGTAACCAAAACAAATGCGTTAAACAAATTCGTAAACGTTATTTATCAATTTAACTCTAGAATTAAAGGATATACAACGAGAAACAACGTTTGACAACCTTTAAACAGTTTTAATAACTATCTCAAAAATTGTCGCTCTGATGCAAACAACTGCTGAGTTATCTACTCAAATTTGTTGAACAAAACGACTTACGTAATTTAAGCATGCTAACCTTTAGCCCGGTAAGCAAATTAAAAAAAAAACGCAATATGTAGGCTACACGAGAACGGAGGCGTCGAGTAACCAAAACAAATGCGTTAAACAAATTCGTAAACGTTATTTATAAACTTAACTCTAGAATCAAAGGATATACAACGAGAAACAACGTTTGACAACCTTTAAACAGTTTTAATAACTATCTCAAAAATTGTCGCTCTGATGCAAACAACTGATGAGTTATCTACTTAAATTTGTTGAACGAAACGACTTACGTATTTTAAGCATGCTAACCTTTAGCCCGGTAAGCAAATTAAAAAAAAAAACGCAATATGTAGGCTACACGAGAACGGAGACGTCGAGTAACCAAAACAAATGCGTTAAACAAATTCGTAACCGTTATTTATCAATTTAGCTCTAGAATTAAAGGATATACAACGAGAAACAACGTTTTACAACCTTTAAACAGTTTTAATAACTATCTCAAAAATTGTCGCTCTGATGCAAACAACTGATGAGTTATCTACTTAAATTTTTGAACAAAACGACTTACGTATTTTAAGCATGCTAATCCTTATCCCGGTAAGCAAATTAAAAAAAAACGCAATATGTAGGCTACACGAGAACGGAGGCGTCGAGTAACCAAAAGAAATGCGTTAAACAAATTCGTACACGTTATTTATCAATTTAACTCTAGAATTAAAGGATATACAACGAGAAACAACGTTTGACAACCTTTAAACAGTTTTAATAACTATCTCAAAAATTGTCGCTCTGATGCAAACAACTGATGAGTTATCTACTTAAATTTGTTGAACAAAACGACTTACGTATTTTAAGCATGCTAACCTTTAGCCCGGTAAGCAAATTAAAAAAAAACGCAATATGTAGGCTACACGAGAACGGAGGCGTCGAGTAACCAAAACAAATGCGTTAAACAAATTCGTACACGTTATTTATCAATTTAACTCTAGAATTAAAGGATATACAACGAGAAACAACGTTTGACAACCTTTAAACAGTTTTAATAACTATCTGAAAAATTGTCGCTCTGATGCAAACAACTGATGAGTTATCTACTTAAATTTGTTGAACAAAACGACTTACGTATTTTAAGCATGCTAACCTTTAGCCCGGTAAGCAAATTAAAAAAAAAACGCAATATGTAGGCTACACGAGAACGGAGACGTCGAGTAACCAAAAGAAATGCGTTAAACAAATTCGTACACGTTATTTATCAATTTAACTCTAGAATTAAAGGATATACAACGAGAAACAACGTTTGACAACCTTTAAACAGTTTTAATAAATATCTCAAAAATTGTCGCTCTGATGCAAACAACTGATGAGTTATCTACTTAAATTTGTTGAACAAAACGACTTACGTATTTTAAGCATGCTAACCTTTATCCCGGTAAGCAAATTAAAAAAAAAACGCAATATGTAGGCTACACGAGAACGGAGACATCGAGTAACCAAAACAAATGCGTTAAACAAATTCGTACACGTTATTTATCAATTTAACTCTAGAATTAAAGGATATATAACGAGAAACAACGTTTGACAACCTTTAAACAGTTTTAATAACTATCTCAAAAATTGTCGCTCTGATGCAAACAACTGATGAGTTATCTACTTAAATTTGTTGAACAAAAATACTTACGTATTTTAAGCATGCTAACCTTTAGCCCGGTAAGCAAATTAAAAAAAAAAAGCAATATGTAGGCTACACGAGAACGGAGGCGTCGAGTAACCAAAAGAAATGCGTTAAACAAATTCGTACACGTTATTTATCAATTTAACTCTAGAATTAAAGGATATACAACGAGAAACAACGTTTGACAACCTTTAAACAGTTTTAGTAACTATCTCAAAAATTGTCGCTCTGATGCAAACAACTGATGAGTTATCTACTTAAATTTGTTGAACAAAACGAGTTACGTATTTTAAGCATCCTAACCTTTAGCCCGGTAAGCAAATTAAAAAAAAAACGCAATATGTAGGCTACACGAGAACGGAGACGTCGAGTAACCAAAAGAAATGCGTTAAACAAATTCGTACACATTATTTATCAATTTAACTCTAGAATTAAAGGATATACAACGAGAAACATCGTTTGACAACCTTTAAATAGTTTTAATAACTATCTCAAAAATTGTCGCTCTGATGCAAACAACTGATGAGTTATCTACTTAAATTTGTTGAACAAAACGACTTACGTATTTTAAGCATGCTAACCTTTAGCCCGGTAAGCAAATTAAAAAAAAAAACGCAATATGTAGGCTACACGAGAACGGAGGCGTCGAGTAACCAAAACAAATGCGTTAAACAAATTCGTACACGTTATTTATCAATTTAACTCTAGAATTAAAGGATATACAACGAGAAACATCGTTTGACAACCTTTAAATAGTTTTAATAACTATCTCAAAAATTGTCGCTCTGATGCAAACAACTGATGAGTTATCTACTTAAATTTCTTGAACAAAACGACTTACGTATTTTATGCATGCTAACCTTTAGCCCGGTAAGCAAATTAAAAAAAAAAACGCAATATGTAGGCTACACGAGAACGGAGGCGTCGAGTAACCAAAACAAATGCGTTAAACAAATTCGTACACGTTATTTATCAATTTAACTCTAGAATTAAAGGATATACAACGAGAAACAACGTTTGACAACCTTTAAACAGTTTTAATAACTATCTCAAAAATTGTCGCTCTGATGCAAACAACTGATGAGTTATCTACTTAAATTTGTTGAACAAAACGACTTACGTATTTTAAGCATGCTAACCTTTTGCCCGGTAAGCAAATTAAAAAAAAAACGCAATATGTAGGCTACACGAGAACGGAGACGTCGAGTAACCAAAAGAAATGCGTTAAACAAATTCGTACACGTTATTTATCAATTTAACTCTAGAATTAAAGGATATACAACGAGAAACAACGTTTGACAACCTTTAAACAGTTTTAATAAATATCTCAAAAATTGTCGCTCTGATGCAAACAACTGATGAGTTATCTACTTAAATTTGTTGAACAAAACGACTTACGTATTTTAAGCATGCTAACCTTTATCCCGGTAAGCAAATTAAAAAAAAAAACGCAATATGTAGGCTACACGAGAACGGAGACGTCGAGTAACCAAAACAAATGCGTTAAACAAATTCGTACACGTTATTTATCAATTTAACTCTAGAATTAAAGGATATACAACGAGAAACAACGTTTGACAACCTTTAAACAGTTTTAATAACTATCTCAAAAATTGTCGCTCTGATGCAAACAAATGATGAGTTATCTACTTAAATTTGTTGAACAAAACGACTTACGTATTTTAAGCATGCTAACCTTTAGCCCGGTAAGCAAATTAAAAAAAAAAAGCAATATGTAGGCTACACGAGAACGGAGGCGTCGAGTAACCAAAAGAAATGCGTTAAACAAATTCGTACACGTTATTTATCAATTTAACTCTAGAATTAAAGGATATACAACGAGAAACAACGTTTGACAACCTTTAAACAGTTTTAATAACTATCTCAAAAATTGTCGCTCTGATGCAAACAACTGATGAGTTATCTACTTAAATTTGTTGAACAAAACTACTTACGTATTTTAAGCATCCTAACCTTTAGCCCGGTAAGCAAATTTAAAAAAAAAGCAATATGTAGGCTACACGAGAACGGAGACGTCGAGTAACCAAAAGAAATGCGTTAAACAAATTCGTACACGTTATTTATCAATTTAACTCTAGAATTAAAGGATATACAACGAGAAACAACGTTTTACAACCTTTAAACAGTTTTAATAACTATCTCAAAAATTGTCGCTCTGATGCAAACAACTGATGAGTTATCTACTTAAATTTGTTGAACAAAACGACTTACGTATTTTAAGCATGCTAACCTTTAGCTCGGTAAGCAAATTAAAAAAAAAAAAGCAATATGTAGGCTACACGAGAACGGAGACGTCGAGTAACCAAAAGAAATGCGTTAAACAAATTCGTACACGTTATTTATCAATTTAACTCTAGAATTAAAGGATATACAACGAGAAACAACGTTTGACAACCTTTAAACAATTTTAATAACTATCTCAAAAATTGTCGCTCTGATGCAAACAACTGATGAGTTATCTACTTAAATTTGTTGAACAAAACGACTTACGTATTTTAAGCATGCTAACCTTTAGCCCGGTAAGCAAATTAAAAAAAAACGCAATATGTAGGCTACACGAGAACGGAGACGTCGAGTAACCAAAACAAATGCGTTAAACAAATTCGTACACGTTATTTATCAATTTAACTCTAGAATTAAAGGATATACAACGAGAAACAACGTTTTACAACCTTTAAACAGTTTTAATAACTATCTCAAAAATTGTCGCTCTGATGCAAACAACGGATGAGTTATCTACTTAAATTTGTTGAACAAAACGACTTACGTATTTTAAGCATGCTAACCTTTAGCTCGGTAAGCAAATTAAAAAAAAAAAGCAATATGTAGGCTACACGAGAAGGGAGACGTCGAGTAACCAAAAGAAATGCGTTAAACAAATTCGTACACGTTATTTATCAATTTAACTCTAGAATTAAAGGATATACAACGAGAAACAACGTTTGACAACCTTTAAACAGTTTTAATAACTATCTCAAAAATTGTCGCTCTGATGCAAACAACTGATGAGTTATCTACTTAAATTTGTTGAATAAAACGACTTACGTATTTTAAGCATGCTAACCTTTATCCCGGTAAGCAAATTAAAAAAAAAACGCAATATGTAGGCTACACGGAAACGGAGGCGTCGAGTAACTAAAACAAATGCGTTAAACAAATTCGTACAAGTTATTTATCAATTTAACTCTAGAATTAAAGGATATACAACGAGAAACAACGTTTTACAACCTTTAAACAGTTTTAATAACTATCTCAAAAATTGTCGCTCTGATGCAAACAACTGATGAGTTATCTACTTAAATTTGTTGAACAAAACGACTTACGTATTTTAAGCATGCTAACCTTTATCCCGGTAAGCAAATTAAAAAAAAACGCAATATGTAGGCTACACGAGAACGGAGACGTCGAGTAACCAAAACAAATGCGTTAAACAAATTCGTAAACGTTATTTATCAATTTAACTCTAGAATTAAAGGATATACAACGAGAAACAACGTTTGACAACCTTTAAACAGTTTTAATAACTATCTCAAAAATTGTCGCTCTGATGCAAACAACTGATGAATTATCTACTTAAATTTGTTGAACAAAACGACTTACGTATTTTAAGCATGCTAACCTTTAGCCCGGTAAGCAAATTAAAAAAAAAAACGCAATATGTAGGCTACACGAGAACGGAGACGTCAAGTAACCAAAACAAATGCGTTAAACAAATTCGTACACGTTATTTATCAATATAACTCTAGAATTAAAGGATATACAACGAGAAACAACGTTTGACAACCTTTAAACAGTTTTAATAACTATCTCAAATTTTGTCGCTCTGATGCAAACAACTGATGAGTTATCTACTTAAATTTGTAGAACAAAACGACTTACGTATTTTAAGCATGCTAACCTTTATCCCGGTAAGCAAATTAAAAAAAAAACGCAATATGTAGGCTACACGAGAACGGAGGCGTCGAGTAACCAAAACAAATGCGTTAAACAAATTCGTAAACGTATTTTATCAATTTAACTCTAGAATTAAAGGATATACAACGAGAAACAACGTTTGACAACCTTTAAACAGTTTTAATAACTATCTCAAAAATTGTCGCTCTGATGCACACAACTGATGAGTTATCTACTTAAATTTGTTGAACAAAACGACTTACGTATTTTAAGCATGCCAACCTTTAGCCCGGTAAGCAAATTAAAAAAAAAAACGCAATATGTAGGCTACACGAGAACGGAGGCGTCGAGTAACCAAAACAAATGCGTTAAACAAATTCGTACACGTTATTTATCAATTTAACTCTAGAATTAAATGATATACAACGAGAAACAACGTTTGACAACCTTTAAACAGTTTTAATAACTATCTCAAAAATTGGCGCTCTGATGCAAACAACTGATGAGTTATCTACTTAAATTTGTTGAACAAAACGACTTACGTATTTTAAGCATGCTAACCTTTATCCCGGTAAGCAAATTAAAAAAAAAACGCAATATGTAGGCTACACGAGATCGGAGACGTCGAGTAACTAAAAGAAATGCGTTAAACAAATTCGTACACGTTATTTATCAATTTAACTCTAGAATTAAAGGATATACAACGAGAAACAACGTTTGACAACCTTTAAACAGTTTTAATAACTATCTCAAAAATTGTCGCTCTGATGCAAACAACTGATGAGTTATCTACTTAAATTTGTTGAACAAAACGACTTACGTATTTTAAGCATGCTAACCTTTATCCCGGTAAGCAAATTAAAAAAAAAAAACAATATGTGGGCTACACGAGAACGGAGACGTCGAGTAACCAAAAGAAATGCGTTAAACAAATTCGTACACGTTATTTATCAATTTAACTCTAGAATTAAAGGATATACAACGAGAAACAACGTTTTACAACCTTTAAACAGTTTTAATAACTATCTCAAAAATTGTCGCTCTGATGCAAACAACTGATGAGTTATCTATTTAAATTTGTTGAACAAAACGACTTACGTATTTTAAGCATGCTAACCTTATTAAGCAAATTAAAAAAAAAACGCAATATGTAGGCTACACGAGAACGGAGACGTCGAGTAACCAAAACAAATGCGTTAAACAAATTCGTAAACGTTATTTATCAATTTAACTCTAGAATTAAAGGATATACAACGAGAAACAACGTTTGACAACCTTTAAACAATTTTAATAACTATCTCAAAAATTGTCGCTCTGATGCAAACAACTGATGAGTTATCTACTTAAATTTGTTGAACAAAACGACTTACGTATTTTAAGCATGCTAACCTTTAGCTCGGTAAGCAAATTAAAAAAAAAAAGCAATATGTAGGCTGCACGAGAACGGAGACGTCGAGTAACCAAAACAAATGCGTTAAACAAATTCGTACACGTTATTTATCAATTTAACTCTAGAATTAAAGGATATACAACGAGAAACAACGTTTTACAACCTTTAAACAGTTTTAATAACTATCTCAAAAATTGTCGCTCTGATGCAAACAACTGATGAGTTATCTACTTAAATTTGTAGAACAAAACGACTTACGTATTTTAAGCATGCTAACCTTTATCCCGGTAAGCAAATTAAAAAAAAACGCAATATGTAGGCTACACGAGAACGGAGGCGTCGAGTAACCAAAACAAATTCGTTAAACAAATTCGTAAACGTTATTTATCAATTTAACTCTAGAATTAAAGGATATACAACGAGAAACAACGTTTGACAACCTTTAAACAGTTTTAATAACTATCTCAAAAATTGTCGCTCTGATGCAAACAACTGATGAGTTATCTACTTAAATTTGTTGAACAAAAAGACTTACGTATTTTAAGCATGCTAACCTTTAGCTCGGTAAGCAAATTAAAAAAAAAAGCAATATGTAGGCTACACGAGAACGGAGACGTCGAGTAACCAAAACAAATGCGTTAAACAAATTCGTACACGTTATTTATCAATTTAACTCTAGAATTAAAGGATATACAACGAGAAACAACGTTTGACAACCTTTAAACAGTTTTAATAACTATCTCAAAAATTGTCGCTCTGATGCAAACAACTGATGAGTTATCTACTTAAATTTGTAGAACAAAACGACTTACGTATTTTAAGCATGCTAACCTTTATCCCGGTAAGCAAATTAAAAAAAAACGCAATATGTAGGCTACACGAGAACGGAGGCGTCGAGTAACCAAAACAAATTCGTTAAACAAATTCGTAAACGTTATTTATCAATTTAACTCTAGAATTAAAGGATATACAACGAGAAACAACGTTTGACAACCTTTAAACAGTTTTAATAACTATCTCAAAAATTGTCGCTCTGATGCAAACAACTGATGAGTTATCTACTTAAATTTGTTGAACAAAACGACTTACGTATTTTAAGCATGCTAACCTTTAGCTCGGTAAGCAAATTAAAAAAAAAAAGCAATATGTAGGCTACACGAGAACGGAGACGTCGAGTAACCAAAACAAATGCGTTAAACAAATTCGTACACGTTATTTATCAATTTAACTCTAGAATTAAAGGATATACAACGAGAAACAACGTTTTACAACCTTTAAACAGTTTTAATAACTATCTCAAAAATTGTCGCTCTGATGCAAACAACTGTTGAGTTATCTACTTAAATTTGTAGAACAAAACGACTTACGTATTTTAAGCATGCTAACCTTTATCCCGGTAAGCAAATTAAAAAAAAAAAACGCAATATGTAGGCTACACGAGAACGGAGGCGTCGAGTAACCAAAACGAATGCGTTAAACAAATTCGTAAACGTTATTTATCAATTTAACTCTAGAATTAAAGGATATACAACGAGAAACAACGTTTGACAACCTTTAAACAGTTTTAATAACTATCTCAAAAATTGTCGCTCTGATGCAAACAACTGATGAGTTATCTACTTAAATTTGTTGAACAAAACGAATTACGTATTTTAAGCATGCTAACCTTTATCCCGGTAAGCAAATTAAAAAAAAAAAAGCAATATGTAGGCTACACGAGAACGGAGACGTCGAGTAACCAAAACAAATGCGTTAAACAAATTCGTACACGTTATTTATCAATTTAACTCTAGAATTAAAGGATATACAACGAGAAACAACGTTTGACAACCTTTAAACAGTTTTAATAACTATCTCAAAAATTGTCGCTCTGATGCAAACAACTGATGAGTTATCTACTTAAATTTGTTGAACAAAACGACTTACGTATTTTAAGCATGCTAACCTTTAGCTCGGTAAGCAAATTAAAAAAAAAAAGCAATGTGTAGGCTACACGAGAACGGAGACGTCGAGTAACCAAAAGAAATGAGCTAAACAAATTCGTACACGTTATTTATCAATTTAACTCTAGAATTAAAGGATATACAACGAGAAACAACGTTTTACAACCTTTAAACAGTTTTAATAACTATCTCAAAAATTGTCGCTCTGATGCAAACAACTGATGAGTTATCTACTTAAATTTGTAGAACAAAACGACTTACGTATTTTAAGCATGCTAACCTTTATCCCGGTAAGCAAATTAAAAAAAAAACGCAATATGTAGGCTACACGAGAACGGAGGCGTCGAGTAACCAAAACAAATGCGTTAAACAAATTCGTAAACGTTATTTATCATTATAACTCTAGAATTAAAGGATATACAACGAGAAACAACGTTTGACAACCTTTAAAAAGTTTTAATAACTATCTCAAAAATTGTCGCTCTGATGCAACCAACTGATGTGTTATCTACTTAAATTTGTTGAACAAAACGACTTACGTATTTTAAGCATGCTAACCTTTAGCTCGGTAAACAAATTAAAAAAAAAAAGCAATATGTAGGCTACACGAGAACGGAGACGTCGAGTAACCAAAACAAATGCGTTAAACAAATTCGTACACGTTATTTATCAATTTAACTCTAGAATTAAAGGATATACAACGAGAAACAACGTTTGACAACCTTTAAACAGTTTTAATAACTATCTCAAAAATTGTCGCTCTGATGCAAACAACTGATGAGTTATCTACTTAAATTTGTTGAACAAAACGACTTACGTATTTTAAGCATGCTAACCTTTAGCCCGGTAAGCAAATTAAAAAAAAAAACGCAATATGTACGCTACACGAGAACGGAGAGGTCGAGTAACCAAAACAAATGCGTTAAACAAATTCGTACACGTTATTTATCAATTTAACTCTAGAATTAAAGGATATACAACGAGAAACAACGTTTGACAACCTTTAAACAGTTTTAATAACTATCTCAAAAATTGTCGCTCTGATGCAAACAACTGATGAGTTATCTACTTAAATTTGTTGAACAAAACGACTTACGTATTTTAAGCATGCTAACCTTTATCCGGGTAAGCAAATTAAAAAAAAAAAGCAATATGTAGGCATAGCCTACGAAAACGGAGACGTCGAGTAACCAAAACAAATGCGTTAAACAAATTCGTACACGTTATTTATCAATTTAACTCTAGAATTAAAGGATATACAACGAGAAACAACGTTTGACAACCTTTAAACAGTTTTAATAACTATCTCAAAAATTGTCGCTCTGATGCAAACAACTGATGAGTTATCTACTTAAATTTGTTGAACAAAACGACTTACGTATTTTAAGCATGCTAACCTTTAGCTCGGTAAGCAAATTAAAAAAAAAAAGCAATATGTAGGCTACACGAGAACGCAGACGTCGAGTAACCAAAAGAAATGCGTTAAACAAATTCGTACACGTTATTTATCAATTTAACTCTAGAATTAAAGGATATACAACGAGAAACAACGTTTTACAACCTTTAAACAGTTTTAATAACTATCTCCAAAATTGTCGCTCTGATGCAAACAACTGATGAGTTATCTACTTAAATTTGTAGAACAAAACGACTTACGTATTTTAAGCATGCTAACCTTTATCCCGGTAAGCAAATTAAAAAAAAAAACGCAATATGTAGGCTACACGAGAACGGAGGCGTCGAGTAACCAAAACAAATGCGTTAAACAAATTCGTAAACGTTATTTATCAATTTAACTCTAGAATTAAAGGATATACAACGAGAAACAACGTTTGACAACCTTTAAACAGTTTTAATAACTATCTCAAAAATTGTCGCTCTGATGCAAACAACTGATGAGTTATCTACTTAAATTTGTTGAACAAAACGGCTTACGTATTTTAAGCATGCTAACCTTTAGCTCGGTAAGCAAATTAAAAAAAAAAGCAATATGTAGGCTACACGAGAACGGAGACGTCGAGTAACCAAAACAAATGCGTTAAACAAATTCGTACACGTTATTTATCAATTTAACTCTAGAATTAAAGGATATACAACGAGAAACAACGTTTGACAACCTTTAAACAGTTTTAATAACTATCTCAAAAATTGCCGCTCTGATGCAAACAACTGATGAGTTATCTACTTAAATTTGTTGAACAAAACGACTTACGTATTTTAAGCATGCTAACCTTTAGCTCGGTAAGCAAATTAAAAAAAAAAAGCAATATGTAGGCTACACGAGAACGTCGAGTAACCAAAACAAATGCGTTAAACAAATTCGTACACGTTATTTATCAATTTAACTCTAGAATTAAAGGATATACAACGAGAAACAACGTTTGACAACCTTTAAACAGTTTTAATAACTATCTCAAAAATTGTCGCTCTGATGCAAACAACTGATGAGTTATCTACTTAAATTTGTAGAACAAAACGACTTACGTATTTTAAGCATGCTAACCTTTATCCCGGTAAGCAAATTTAAAAAAAAAACGCAATATGTAGGCTACACGAGAACGGAGGCGTCGAGTAACCAAAACAAATGCGTTAAACAAATTCGTAAACGTTATTTATCAATTTAACTCTAGAATTAAAGGATATACAACGAGAAACAAGGTTTGACAACCTTTAAACAGTTTTAATAACTATCTCAAAAATTGTCGCTCTGATGCAAACAACTGATGAGTTATCTACTTAAATTTGTAGAACAAAACGACTTACGTATTTTAAGCAAATTAAAAAAAAAACGCAATATGTAGGCTACACGAGAACGGAGGCGTCGAGTAACCAAAACAAATGCGTTAAACAAATTCGTAAACGTTATTTATCAATTTAACTCTAGAATTAAAGGATATACAACGAGAAACAACGTTTGACAACCTTTAAACAGTTTTAATAACTATCTCAAAAATTGTCGCTCTGATGCAAACAACTGATGAGTTATCTACTTAAATTTGTTGAACAAAACGACTTACGTATTTTAAGCATGCTAACCTTTATCCCGGTAAGCAAATTAAAAAAAAAAAGCAATATGTAGGCTACACGAGAACGGAGACGTCGAGTAACCAAAACAAATGCGTTAAACAAATTCGTACACGTTATTTATCAATTTAACTCTAGAATTAAAGGATATACAACGAGAAACAACGTTTGACAACCTTTAAACAGTTTTAATAACTATCTCAAAAATTGTCGCTCTGATGCAAACAACTGATGAGCTATCTACTTAAATTTGTTGAACAAAACGACTTACGTATTTTAAGCATGCTAACCTTTAGCTCGGTAAGCAAATTAAAAAAAAAAGCAATATGTAGGCTACACGAGAACGGAGACGTCGAGTAACCAAAAGAAATGCGTTAAACAAATTCGTACACGTTATTTATCAATTTAACTCTAGAATTAAAGGATATACAACGAGAAACAACGTTTTAAAACCTTTAAACAGTTTTAATAACTATCTCAAAAATTGTCGCTCTGATGCAAACAACTGATGAGTTATCTACTTAAATTTGTAGAACAAAACGACTTACGTTTTTAAGCATGCTAACCTTTATCCCGGTAAGCAAATTAAAAAAAAACGCAATATGTAGGCTACACGAGAACGGAGGCGTCGAGTAACCAAAACAAATGCGTTAAACAAATTCGTAAACGTTATTTATCAATTTAACTCTAGAATTAAAGGATATACAACGAGAAACAACGTTTGACAACCTTTAAACAGTTTTAATAACTATCTCAAAAATTGTCGCTCTGATGCAAACAACTGATGAGTTATCTACTAAAATTTGTTGAACAAAACGACTTACGTATTTTAAGCATGCTAACCTTTAGCTCGGTAAGCAAATTTAAAAAAAAGCAATATGTAGGCTACACGAGAACGGAGACGTCGAGTAACCAAAAGAAATGCGTTAAACAAATTCGTACACGTTATTTATCAATTTAACTCTAGAATTAAAGGATATACAACGAGAAACAACGTTTGACAACCTTTAAACAGTTTTAATAACTATCTCAAAAATTGTCGCTCTGATGCAAACAACTGATGAGTTATCTTCTTAAATTTGTTGAACAAAACGGCTTACGTATTTTAGGCATGCTAACCTTTAGCTCGGTAAGCAAATTAAAAAAAAAAGCAATATGTAGGCTACACGAGAACGGAGACGTCGAGTAACCAAAAGAAATGCGTTAAACAAATTCGTACACGTTATTTATCAATTTAACTCTAGAATTAAAGGATATACAACAAGAAACAACGTTTGACAACCTTTAAACAGTTTTAATAACTATCTCAAAAATTGTCGCTCTGATGCAAACAACTGATGAGTTATCTACTTAAATTTGTAGAACAAAACGACTTACGTATTTTAAGCATGCTAACCTTAATCCCGGTAAGAAATTAAAAAAAAAAGCAATATGTAGGCTACACGAGAACGGAGACGTCGAGTAACCAAAAGAAATGCGTTAAACAAATTCGTACACGTTATTTATCAATTTAACTCTAGAATTAAAGGATATACAACGAGAAACAACGTTTTACAACCTTTAAACAGTTTTAATAACTATCTCAAAAATTGTCGCTCTGATGCAAACAACTGATGAGTTATCTACTTAAATTTGTAGAACAAAACGACTTTCGTATTTTAAGCATGCTAACCTTTATCCCGGTAAGCAAATTAAAAAAAAAACGCAATATGTAGGCTACACGAGAACGGAGGCGTCGAGTAACCAAAACAAATGCGTTAAACAAATTCGTAAACGTTATTTATCAATTTAACTCTGGAATTAAAGGATATACAACGAGAAACAACGTTTGACAACCTTTAAACAGTTTTAATAACTATCTCAAAAATTGTCGCTCTGATGCAAACAACTGATGAGTTATCTACTTAAATTTGTTGAACAAAACGACTTACGTATTTTAAGCATGCTAACCTTTAGCTCGGTAAGCAAATTAAAAAAAAAAGCAATATGTAGGCTACACGAGAACGGAGACGTCGAGTAACCAAAACAAATGCGTTAAACAAATTCGTACACGTTATTTATCAATTTAACTCTAGAATTAAAGGATATACAACGAGAAACAACGTTTGACAACCTTTAAACAGTTTTAATAACTATCTCAAAAATTGTCGCCCTGATGCAAACAACTGATGAGTTATCTACTTAAATTTGTTGAACAAAACGACTTACGTATTTTAAGCATGCTAACTTTTAGCTCGGTAAGCAAATTAAAAAAAAAAGCAATATGTAGGCTACACGAGAACGGAGACGTCGAGTAACCAAAAGAAATGCGTTATACAAATTCGTACACGTTATTTATCAATTTAACTCTAGAATTAAAGGATATACAACGAGAAACAACGTTTGACAACCTTTAAACAGTTTTAATAACTATCTCAAAAATTGTCGCTCTGATGCAAACAACTGATGAGTTATCTACTTAAATTTGTTGAACAAAACGACTTACGTATTTTAAGCATGCTAACCTTTAGCCCGGTAAGCAAATTAAAAAAAAACGCAATATGTAGGCTACACGAGAACGGAGACGTCGAGTAACCAAAAGAAATGCTTTAAACAAATTCGTACACGTTATTTATCAATTTAACTCTAGAATTAAAGGATATACAACGAGAAACAACGTTTGACAACCTTTAAACAGTTTTAATAACTATCTCAAAAATTGTCGCTCTGATGCAAACAACTGATGAGTTATCTACTTAAATTTGTAGAACAAAACGACTTACGTATTTTAAGCATGCTAACCCTTATCCCGGTAAGCAAATTAAAAAAAAAACGCAATATGTAGGCTACACGAGAACGGAGGCGTCGAGTAACCAAAACAAATGCGTTAAACAAATTCGTACACGTTATTTATCAATTTAACTCTAGAATTAAAGGATATACAACGAGAAACAACGTTTGACAACCTTTAAACAGTTTTAATAACTATCTCAAAAATTGTCGCTCTGATGCAAACAACTGATGAGTTATCTACTTAAATTTGTTGAACAAAACGACTTACGTATTTTAAGCATGCTAACCTTTAGCCCGGTAAGCAAATTAAAAAAAAACGCAATATGTAGGCTACACGAGACCGGAGACGTCGAGTAACCAAAACAAATGCGTTAAACAAATTCGTACACGTTATTTATCAATTTAACTCTAGAATTAAAGGATATACAACGAGAAACAACGTTTGACAACCTTTAAACAGTTTTAATAACTATCTCAAAAATTGTCGCTCTGATGCAAACAACTGATGAGTTATCTACTTAAATTTGTTGAACAAAACGACTTACGTATTTTAAGCATGCTAACCTTTAGCCCGGTAAGCAAATTAAAAAAAAACGCAATATGTAGGCTACACGAGAACGGAGACGTCGAGTAACCAAAACAAATGCGTTAAACAAATTCGTACACGTTATTTATCAATTTAACTCTAGAATTAAAGGATATACAACGAGAAACAACGTTTGACAACCTTTAAACAGTTTTAATAACTATCTCAAAAATTGTCGCTCTGATGCAAACAACTGATGAGTTATCTACTTAAATTTGTTGAACAAAACGACTTACGTATTTTAAGCATGCTAACCTTTATCCGGGTAAGCAAATTAAAAAAAAAAAAGCAATATGTAGGCTACACGAGAACGGAGACGTCGAGTAACCAAAACAAATGCGTTAAACAAATTCGTACACGTTATTTATCAATTTAACTCTAGAATTAAAGGATATACAACGAGAAACAACGTTTGACAACCTTTAAACAGTTTTAATAACTATCTCAAAAATTGTCGCTCTGATGCAAACAACTGATGAGTTATCTACTTAAATTTGTTGAACAAAACGACTTACGTATTTTAAGCATGCTAACCTTTATCCGGGTAAGCAAATTAAAAAAAAAAAGCAATATGTAGGCTACACGAGAACGGAGACGTCGAGTAACCAAAACAAATGCGTTAAACAAATTCGTACACGTTATTTATCAATATAACTCTAGAATTAAAGGATATACAACGAGAAACAACGTTTGACAACCTTTAAACAGTTTTAATAACTATCTCAAAAATTGTCGCTCTGATGCAAACAACTGATGAGTTATCTACTTAAATTTGTTGAACAAAACGACTTACGTATTTTAAGCATGCTAACCTTTAGCTCGGTAAGCAAATTAAAAAAAAAAAGCAATATGTAGGCTACACGAGAACGGAGACGTCGAGTAACCAAAAGAAATGCGTTAAACAAATTCGTACACGTTATTTATCAATTTAACTCTAGAATTAAAGGATATACAACGAGAAACAACGTTTTACAACCTTTAAACAGTTTTAATAACTATCTCAAAAATTGTCGCTCTGATGCAAACAACTGATGAGTTATCTACTTAAATTTGTAGAACAAAACGACTTACGTATTTTAAGCATACTAACCTTTATCCCGGTAAGCAAATTAAAAAAAAAACGCAATATGTAGGCTACACGAGAACAGAGGCGTCGAGTAACCAAAACAAATGCGTTAAACAAATTCGTAAACGTTATTTATCAATTTAACTCTAGAATTAAAGGATATACAACGAGAAACAACGTTTGACAACCTTTAAACAGTTTTAATAACTATCTCAAAAATTGTCGCTCTGATGCAAACAACTGATGAGTTATCTACTTAAATTTGTTGAACAAAAAGACTTACGTATTTTAAGCATGCTAACCTTTAGCTCGGTAAGCAAATTAAAAAAAAAAAGCAATATGTAGGCTACACGAGAACGGAGACGTCGAGTAACCAAAAGAAATGCGTTAAACAAATTCGTACACGTTATTTATCAATTTAACTCTAGAATTAAAGGATATACAACGAGAAACAACGTTTGACAACCTTTAAACAGTTTTAATAACTATCTCAAAAATTGTCGCTCTGATGCAAACAACTGATGAGTTATCTACTTAAATTTGTAGAACAAAACGACTTACGTATTTTAAGCATGCTAACCTTTATCCCGGTAAGCAAATTAAAAAAAAAACGCAATATGTAGGCTACACGAGAACGGAGGCGTCGAGTAACCAAAACAAATGCGTTAAACAAATTCGTACACGTTATTTATCAATTTAACTCTAGAATTAAAGGATATACAACGAGAAACAACGTTTGACAACCTTTAAACAGTTTTAATAACTATCTCAAAAATTGTCGCTCTGATGCAAACAACTGATGAGTTATCTACTTAAATTTGTTGAACAAAACGACTTACGTATTTTAAGCATGCTAACCTTTAGCCCGGTAAGCAAATTAAAAAAAAAACGCAATATGTAGGCTACACGAGAACGGAGACGTCGAGTAACCAAAACAAATGCGTTAAACAAATTCGTACACGTTATTTATCAATTTAACTCTAGAATTAAAGGATATACAACGAGAAACAACGTTTGACAACCTTTAAACAGTTTTAATAACTATCTCAAAAATTGTCGCTCTGATGCAAACAACAACAAAACGACTTACGTATTTTAAGCATGCTAACCTTTAGCCCGGTAAGCAAATTAAAAAAAAAACGCAATATGTAGGCTACACGAGAACGGAGACGTCGAGTAACCAAAACAAATGCGTTAAACAAATTCGTACACGTTATTTATCAACTTAACTCTAGAATTAAAGGATATACAACGAGAAACAACGTTTGACAACCTTTAAACAGTTTTAATAACTATCTCAAAAATTGTCGCTCTGATGCAAACAACTGATGAGTTATCTACTTAAATTTGTTGAACAAAACGACTTACGTATTTTAAGCATGCTAACCTTTATCCGGGTAAGCAAATTAAAAAAAAAAAAGCAATATGTAGGCTACACGAGAACGGAGACGTCGAGTAACCAAAACAAACGCGTTAAACAAATTCGTACACGTTATTTATCAATTTAACTCTAGAATTAAAGGATATACAACGAGAAACAACGTTTGACAACCTTTAAACAGTTTTAATAACTATCTCAAAAATTGTCGCTCTGATGCAAACAACTGATGAGTTATCTACTTAAATTTGTTGAACAAAACGACTTACGTATTTTAAGCATGCTAACCTTTATCCGGGTAAACAAATTAAAAAAAAAAAGCAATATGTAGGCTACACGAGAACGGAGACGTCGAGTAACCAAAACAAATGCGTTAAACAAATTCGTACACGTTATTTATCAATATAACTCTAGAATTAAAGGATATACAACGAGAAACAACGTTTGACAACCTTTAAACAGTTTTAATAACTATCTCAAAAATTGTCGTTCTGATGCAAACAACTGATGAGTTATCTACTTAAATTTGTTGAACAAAACGACTTACGTATTTTAAGCATGCTAACCTTTAGCTCGGTAAGCAAATTAAAAAAAAAAAGCAATATGTAGGCTACACGAGAACGGAGACGTCGAGTAACCAAAAGAAATGCGTTAAACAAATTCGTACACGTTATTTATCAATTTAACTCTAGAATTAAAGGATATGCAACGAGAAACAACGTTTTACAACCTTTAAACAGTTTTAATAACTATCTCAAAAATTGTCGCTCTGATGCAAACAACTGATGAGTTATCTACTTAAATTTGTAGAACAAAACGACTTACGTATTTTAAGCATGCTTACCTTTATCCCGGTAAGCAAATTAAAAAAAAAACGCAATATGTAGGCTACACGAGAACGGAGGCGTCGAGTAACCAAAACAAATGCGTTAAACAAATTCGTAAACGTTATTTATCAATTTAACTCTAGAATTAAAGGATATACTACGAGAAACAACGTTTGACAACCTTTAAACAGTTTTAATAACTATCTCAAAAATTGTCGCTCTGATGCAAACAACTGATGAGTTATCTACTTAAATTTGTTGAACAAAAAGACTTACGTATTTTAAGCATGCTAACCTTTAGCTCGGTAAGCAAATTAAAAAAAAAAAAGCAATATGTAGGCTACACGAGAACGGAGACGTCGAGTAACCAAAACAAATGCGTTAAACAAATTCGTACACGTTATTTATCAATTTAACTCTAGAATTAAAGGATATACAACGAGAAACAACGTTTGACAACCTTTAAACAGTTTTAATAACTATCTCAAAAATTGTCGCTCTGGTGCAAACAACTGATGAATTATCTACTTAAATTTGTTGAACAAAACGACTTACGTATTTTAAGCATGCTAACCTTTAGCTCGGTAAGCAAATTAAAAAAAAAAAGCAATATGTAGGCTACACGAGAACGGAGACGTCGAGTAACCAAAACAAATGCGTTAAACAAATTCGTACACGTTATTTATCAATTTAACTCTAGAATTAAAGGATATACAACGAGAAACAACGTTTGACAACCTTTAAACAGTTTTAATAACTATCTCAAAAATTGTCGCTCTGATGCAAACAACTGATGAGTTATCTACTTAAATTTGTAGAACAAAACGACTTACGTATTTTAAGCATGCTAACCTTTATCCCGGTAAGCAAATTAAAAAAAAACGCAATATGTAGGCTACACGAGAACGGAGGCGTCGAGTAACCAAAACAAATGCGTTCAACAAATTCGTAAACGTTATTTATCAATTTAACTCTAGAATTAAAGGATATACAACGAGAAACAACGTTTGACAACCTTTAAACAGTTTTAATAACTATCTCAAAAATTGTCGCTCTGATGCAAACAACTGATGAGTTATCTACTTAAATTTGTTGAACAAAACGACTTACGTATTTTAAGCATGCTAACCTTTAGCTCGGTAAGCAAATTAAAAAAAAAAAGCAATATGTAGGCTACACGAGAACGGAGACGTCGAGTAACCAAAAGAAATGCGTTAAACAAATTCGTACACGTTATTTATCAATTTAACTCTAGAATTAAAGGATATACAACGAGAAACAACGTTTTACAACCTTTAAACAGTTTTAATAACTATCTCAAAAATTGTCGCTCTGATGCAAATAACTGTTGAGTTATCTACTTAAATTTGTAGAACAAAACGACTTACGTATTTTAAGCATGCTAACCTTTATCCCAGTAAGCAAATTAAAAAAAAAAACGCAATATGTGGGCTACACGAGAACGGAGGCGTCGAGTAACCAAAAGAAATGCGTTAAACAAATTCGTAAACGGTATTTATCAATTTAACTCTAGAATTAAAGGATATACAACGAGAAACAACGTTTGACAACCTTTAAACAGTTTTAATAACTATCTCAAAAATGGTCACTCTGATGCAAACAACTGATGAGTTATCTACTTAAATTTGTTGAACAAAACGACTTACGTATTTTAAGCATGCTAACCTTTATCCCGGTAAGCAAATTAAAAAAAAAAAGCAATATGTAGGCTACACGAGAACGGAGACGTCGAGTAACCAAAACAAATGCGTTAAACAAATTCGTACACGTTATTTATCCATTTAACTCTAGAATTAAAGGATATACAACGAGAAACAACGTTTGACAACCTTTAAACAGTTTTAATAACTATCTCAAAAATTGTCGCTCTGATGCAAACAACTGATGAGTTATCTACTTAAATTTGTTGAACAAAACGACTTACGTATTTTAAGCATGCTAACCTTTAGCTCGGTAAGCAAATTAAAAAAAAAAAAGCAATATGTAGGCTACACGAGAACGGAGACGTCGAGTAACCAAAAGAAATGAGTTAAACAAATTCGTACACGTTATTTATCAATTTAACTCTAGAATTAAAGGATATACAACGAGAAACAACGTTTTACAACCTTTAAACAGTTTTAATAACTATCTCAAAAATTGTCGCTCTGATGCAAACAACTGATGAGTTATCTACTTAAATTTGTAGAACAAAACGACTTACGTATTTTAAGCATGCTAACTTTTATCCCGGTAAGCAAATTAAAAAAAAAACGCAATATGTAGGCTACACGAGAACGGATGCGTCGAGTAACCAAAACAAAAATAGTTAAACAAATTCGTAAACGTTATTTATCAATTTAACTCTAGAATTAAAGGATATACAACGAGAAACAACGTTTGACAACCTTTAAACAGTTTTAATAACTATCTCAAAAATTGTCGCTCTGATGCAAACAACTGATGAGTTATCTACTTAAATTTGTTGAACAAAACGACTTACGTATTTTAAGCATGCTAACCTTTAGCTCGGTAAGCAAATTAAAAAAAAAAAAGCAATATGTAGGCTACACGAGAACGGAGACGTCGAGTAACCAAAACAAATGCGTTAAACAAATTCGTACACGTTATTTATCAATTTAACTCTAGAATTAAAGGATATACAACGAGAAACAACGTTTGACAACCTTTAAAAAGTTTTAATAACTATCTCAAAAATTGTCGCTCTGATGCAAACAACTGATGAGTTATCTACTTAAATTTGTTGAACAAAACGACTTACGTATTTTAAGCATGCTAACCTTTAGCCCGGTAAGCAAATTAAAAAAAAAACGCAATATGTAGGCTACACGAGAACGGAGAGGTCGAGTAACCAAAACAAATGCGTTAAACAAATTCGTACACGTTATTTATCAATTTAACTCTAGAATTAAAGGATATACAACGAGAAACAACGTTTGACAACCTTTAAACAGTTTTAATAACTATCTCAAAAATTGTCGCTCTGATGCAAACAACTGATGAGTTATCTACTTAAATTTGTTGAACAAAACGACTTACGTATTTTAAGCATGCTAACCTTTATCCGGGTAAGAAAATTAAAAAAAAAAAGCAATATGTAGGCTATACGAGAACGGAGACGTCGAGTAACCAAAACAAATGCGTTAAACAAATTCGTACACGTTATTTATCAATTTAACTCTAGAATTAAAGGATATACAACGAGAAACAACGTTTGACAACCTTTAAACAGTTTTAATAACTATCTCAAAAATTGTCGCTCTGATGCAAACAACTGATGAGTTATCTACTTAAATTTGTTGAACAAAACGACTTACATATTTTAAGCATGCTAACCTTTAGCTCGGTAAGCAAATTAAACAAAAAAAGCAATATGTAGGCTACACGAGAACGGAGACGTCGAGTAACCAAAAGAAATGCGTTAAACAAATTCGTACACGTTATTTATCAATTTAACTCTAGAATTAAAGGATATACAACGAGAAACAACGTTTTACAACCTTTAAACAGTTTTAATAACTATCTCAAAAATTGTCGCTCTGATGCAAACAACTGATGAGTTATCTACTTAAATTTGTAGAACAAAACGACTTACGTATTTTAAGCATGCTAACCTTTATCCCGGTAAGCAAATTAAAAAAAAAACGCAATATGTAGGCTACACGAGAACGGAGGCGTCGAGTAACCAAAATAAATGCGTTAAACAAATTCGTAAACGTTATTTATCAATTTAACTCTAGAATTAAAGGATATACAACGAGAAACAACGTTTGACAACCTTTAAACCGTTTTAATAACTATCTCAAAAATTGTCGCTCTGATGCAAACAACTGATGAGTTATCTACTTAAATTTGTTGAACAAAACGACTTACGTATTTTAAGCATGCTAACCTTTAGCTCGGTAAGCAAATTAAAAAAAAAAAGCAATATGTAGGCTACACGAGAACGGAGACGTCGAGTAACCAAAACAAATGCGTTAAACAAATTCGTACACGTTATTTATCAATTTAACTCTAGAATTAAAGGATATACAACGAGAAACAACGTTTGACAACCTTTAAACAGTTTTAATAACTATCTCAAAAATTGTCGCTCTGATGCAAACAACTGATGAGTTATCTACTTAAATTTGTTGAACAAAACGACTTACGTATTTTAAGCATGCTAGCCTTTAGCTCGGTAAGCAAATTAAAAAAAAAAGCAATATGTAGGCTACACGAGAACGGAGACGTCGAGTAACCAAAACAAATGCGTTGAACAAATTCGTACACGTTATTTATCAATTTAACTCTAGAATTAAAGGATATACAACGAGAAATAACGTTTGACAACCTTTAAACAGTTTTAATAACTATCTCAAAAATTGTCGCTCTGATGCAAACAACTGATGAGTTATCTACTTAAATTTGTAGAACAAAACGACTTACGTATTTTAAGCATGCTAACCTTTATCCCGGTAAGCAAATTTAAAAAAAAACGCAATATGTAGGCTACACGAGAACGGAGGCGTCGAGTAACCAAAACAAATGCGTTAAACAAATTCGTAAACGTTATTTATCAATTTAACTCTAGAATTAAAGGATATACAACGAGAAACAACCTTTGACAACCTTTAAACAGTTTTAATAACTATCTCAAAAATTGTCGCTCTGATGCAAACAACTGATGAGTTATCTACTTAAATTTGTTGAACAAAACGACTTACGTATTTTAAGCATGCTAACCTTTAGCTCGGTAAGCAAATTAAAAAAAAAAAAGCAATATGTAGGCTACACGAGAACGGAGACGTCGAGTAACCAAAAGAAATGCGTTAAACAAATTCGTACACGTTATTTATCAATTTAACTCTAGAATTAAAGGATATACAACGAGAAACAACGTTTTACAACCTTTAAACAGTTTTAATAACTATCTCAATAATTGTCGCTCTGATGCAAACAACTGATGAGTTATCTACTTAAATTTGTAGAACAAAACGACTTACGTATTTTAAGCAAATTAAAAAAAAAAAAACGCAATATGTAGGCTACACGAGAACGGAGGCGTCGAGTAACCAAAACAAATGCGTTAAACAAATTCGTAAACGTTATTTATCAATTTAACTCTAGAATTAAAGGATATACAACGAGAAACAACGTTTGACAACCTTTAAACAGTTTTAATAACTATCTCAAAAATTGTCGCTCTGATGCAAACAACTGATGAGTTATCTACTTAAATTTGTTGAACAAAACGACTTACGTATTTTAAGCATGCTAACCTTTATCCCGGTAAGCAAATTAAAAAAAAAGCAATATGTAGGCTACACGAGAACGGAGACGTCGAGTAACCAAAACAAATGCGTTAAACAAATTCGTACACGTTATTTATCAATTTAACTCTAGAATTAAAGGATATACAACGAGAAACAACGTTTGACAACCTTTAAACAGTTTTAATAACTATCTCAAAAATTGTCGCTCTGATGCAAACAACTGATGAGTTATCTACTTAAATTTGTTGAACAAAACGACTTACGTATTTTAAGCATGCTCACCTTTAGCTCGGTAAGCAAATTAAAAAAAAAAGCAATATGTAGGCTACACGAGAACGAAGACGTCGAGTAACCAAAAGAAATGCGTTAAACAAATTCGTACACGTTATTTATCAATTTAACTCTAGAATTAAAGGATATACAATGAGAAACAACGTTTTAAAACCTTTAAACAGTTTTAATAACTATCTCAAAAATTGTCGCTCTGATGCAAACAACTGATGAGTTATCTACTTAAATTTGTAGAACAAAACGACTTACGTTTTTAAGCATGCTAACCTTTATCCCGGTAAGCAAATTAAAAAAAAAACGCAATATGTAGGCTACACGAGAACGGAGGCGTCGAGTAACCAAAACAAATGCGTTAAACAAATTCGTAAACGTTATTTATCAATTTAACTCTAGAATTAAAGGATATACAACGAGAAAAAACGTTTGACAACCTTTAAACAGTTTTAGTAACTATCTCAAAAATTGTCGCTCTGATGCAAACAACTGATGAGTTATCTACTTAAATTTGTTGAACAAAACGACTTACGTATTTTAAGCATGCTAACCTTTAGCTCGGTAAGCAAATTTAAAAAAAAGCAATATGTAGGCTACACGAGAACGGAGACGTCGAGTAACCAAAAGAAATGCGTTAAACAAATTCGTACACGTTATTTATCAATTTAACTCTAGAATTAAAGGATATACAACGAGAAACAACGTTTGACAACCTTTAAACAGTTTTAATAACTATCTCAAAAATTGTCGCTCTGATGCAAACAACTGATGAGTTATCTACTTAAATTTGTTGAACAAAACGACTTACGTATTTTAAGCATGCTAACCTTTAGCTCGGTAAGAAAATTAAAAAAAAAAAGCAATATGTAGGCTACACGAGAACGGAGACGTCGAGTAACCAAAAGAAATGCGTTAAACAAATTCGTACACGTTATTTATCAATTTAACTCTAGAATTAAAGGATATACAACGAGAAACAACGTTTGACAACCTTTAAACAGTTTTAATAACTATCTCAAAAATTGTCGCTCTGATGCAAACAACTGATGAGTTATCTACTTAAATTTGTTGAACAAAACGACTTACGTATTTTAAGCATGCTAACCTTTAGCTCGGTAAGCAAATTAAAAAAAAAAAGCAATATGTAGGTTACACGAGAACGGAGACGTCGAGTAACCAAAAGAAATGCGTTAAACAAATTCGTACACGTTATTTATCAATTTAACTCTAGAATTAAAGGATATACAACGAGAAACAACGTTTGACAACCTTTAAACAGTTTTAATAACTATCTCAAAAATTGTCGCTCTGATGCAAACAACTGATGAGTTATCTACTTAAATTTGTTGAACAAAACGACTTACGTATTTTAAGCATGCTAACCTTTAGCTCGGTAAGCAAATTAAAAAAAAAAGCAATATGTAGGCTACACGAGAACGGAGACGTCGAGTAACCAAAACAAATGCGTTAAACAAATTCGTACACGTTATTTATCAATTTAACTCTAGAATTAAAGGATATACAACGAGAAATAACGTTTGACAACCTTTAAACAGTTTTAATAACTATCTCAAAAATTGTCGCTCTGATGCAAACAACTGATGAGTTATCTACTTAAATTTGTAGAACAAAACGACTTACGTATTTTAAGCATGCTAACCTTTATCCCGGTAAGCAAATTTAAAAAAAAAAGCAATATGTAGGCTACACGAGAACGGAGGCGTCGAGTAACCAAAACAAATGCGTTAAACAAATTCGTAAACGTTATTTATCAATTTAACTCTAGAATTAAAGGATATACAACGAGAAACAACGTTTGACAACCTTTAAACAGTTTTAATAACTATCTCAAAAATTGTCGCTCTGATGCAAACAACTGATGAGTTATCTACTTAAATTTGTTGAACAAAACGACTTACGTATTTTAAGCATGCTAACCTTTAGCTCGGTAAGCAAATTAAAAAAAAAAAGCAATATGTAGGCTACACGAGAACGGAGACGTCGAGTAACCAAAAGAAATGCGTTAAACAAATTCGTACACGTTATTTATCAATTTAACTCTAGAATTAAAGGATATACAACGAGAAACAACGTTTTACAACCTTTAAACAGTTTTA
The DNA here is from genome assembly GCF_040869045.1 of Eurosta solidaginis. NCBI lineage: Eukaryota > Metazoa > Arthropoda > Insecta > Diptera > Tephritidae > Eurosta > Eurosta solidaginis. The sequence goes on along the minus strand of NW_027136881.1, from coordinate 99,294 downwards.
ATAACTATCTCAAAAATTGTCGCTCTGATGCAAACAACTGATGAGTTATCTACTTAAATTTGTTGAACAAAACGACTTACGTATTTTAAGCATGCTAACCTTTAGCCCGGTAAGCAAATTAAAAATAAACGCAATATGTAGGCTACACGAGAACGGAGACGTCGAGTAACCAAAAGAAATGCGTTAAACAAATTCGTACACGTTATTTATCAATTTAACTCTAGAATTAAAGGATATACAACGAGAAACAACGTTTGACAACCTTTAAACAGTTTTAATAACTATCTCAAAAATTGTCGCTCTGATGCAAACAACTGATGAGTTATCTACTTAAATTTGTAGAACAAAACGACTTACGTATTTTAAGCATGCTAACCTTTATCCCGGTAAGCAAATTAAAAAAAAAAACGCAATATGTAGGCTACACGAGAACGGAGGCGTCGAGTAACCAAAACAAATGCGTTAAACAAATTCGTAAACGTTATTTATCAATTTAACTCTAGAATTAAAGGATATACAACGAGAAACAACGTTTGACAACCTTTAAACAGTTTTAATAACTATCTCAAAAATTGTCGCTCTGATGCAAACAACTGATGAGTTATCTACTTAAATTTGTAGAACAAAACGACTTACGTATTTTAAGCATGCTAACCTTTATCCCGGTAAGCAAATTAAAAAAAAAAACGCAATATGTAGGCTACACGAGAACGGAGACGTCGAGTAACCAAAACAAATGCGGTAAACAAATTCGTACACGTTATTTATCAATTTAACTCTAGAATTAAAGGATATACAACGAGAAACAACGTTTGACAACCTTTAAAAAGTTTTAATAACTATCTCAAAAATTGTCGCTCTGATGCAAACAACTGATGAGTTATCTACTTAAATTTGTTTAACAAAACGACATACGTATTTTAAACATGCTAACCTTTAGCTCGGTAACAAATTAAAAAAAAAAAAGCAATATGTAGGCTACACGAGAACGGAGACGTCGAGTAACCAAAAGAAATGCGTTAAACAAATTCGTACACGTTATTTATCAATTTAACTCTAGAATTAAAGGATATACAACGAGAAACAACGTTTTACAACCTTTAAACAGTTTTAATAACTATCTCAAAAATTGTCGCTCTGATGCAAACAACTGATGAGTTATCTACTTAAATTTGTAGAACAAAACGACTTTCGTATTTTAAGCATGCTAACCTTTATCCCGGTAAGCAAATTAAAAAAAAAACGCAATATGTAGGCTACACGAGAACGGAGGCGTCGAGTAACCAAAACAAATGCGTTAAACAAATTCGTAAACGTTATTTATCAATTTAACTCTAGAATTAAAGGATATACAACGAGAAACAACGTTTGACAACCTTTAAACAGTTTTAATAACTATCTCAAAAATTGTCGCTCTGATGCAAACAACTGATGAGTTATCTACTTAAATTTGTTGAACAAAACGACTTACGTATTTTAAGCATGCTAACCTTTAGCTCGGTAAGCAAATTAAAAAAAAAAGCAATATGTAGGCTACACGAGAACGGAGACGTCGAGTAACCAAAACAAATGCGTTAAACAAATTCGTACACGTTATTTATCAATTTAACTCTAGAATTAAAGGATATACAACGAGAAACAACGTTTGACAACCTTTAAACAGTTTTAATAACTATCTCAAAAATGGTCGCTCTGATGCAAACAACTGATGAGTTATCTACTTAAATTTGTTGAACAAAACGACTTACGTATTTTAAGCATGCTAACTTTTAGCTCGGTAAGCAAATTAAAAAAAAAAAGCAATATGTAGGCTACACGAGAACGGAGACGTCGAGTAACCAAAAGAAATGCGTTAAACAAATTCGTACACGTTATTTATCAATTTATCTCTAGAATTAAAGGATATACAACGAGAAACAACGTTTGACAACCTTTAAACAGTTTTAATAACTATCTCAAAAATTGTCGCTCTGATGCAAACAACTGATGAGTTATCTACTTAAATTTGTTGAACAAAACGACTTACGTATTTTAAGCATGCTAACCTTTAGCCCGGTAAGCAAATTAAAAAAAAAACGCAATATGTAGGCTACACGAGAACGGAGACGTCGAGTAACCAAAAGAAATGCGTTAAACAAATTCGTACACGTTATTTATCAATTTAACTCTAGAATTAAAGGATATACAACGAGAAACAACGTTTGACAACCTTTTTAATAACTATCTCAAAAATTGTCGCTCTGATGCAAACAACTGATGAGTTATCTACTTAAATTTGTAGAACAAAACGACTTACGTATTTTAAGCATGCTAACCTTTATCCCGGTAAGTAAATTAAAAAAAAAACGCAATATGTAGGCTACACGAGAACGGAGGCGTCGAGTAACCAAAACAAATGCGTTAAACAAATTCGTAAACGTTATTTATCAATTTAACTCTAGAATTAAAGGATATAAAACGAGAAACAACGTTTGACAACCTTTAAACAGTTTTAATAACTATCTCAAAAATTGTCGCTCTGATGCAAACAACTGATGAGTTATCTATTTAAATTTGTTGAACAAAACGACTTACGTATTTTAAGCATGCTAACCTTTAGCCCGGTAAGCAAATTAAAAAAAAACGCAATATTAGGCTACACGAGAACGGAGACGTCGAGTAACCAAAACAAATGCGTTAAACAAATTCGTACACGTTATTTATCAATATAACTCAAGAATTAAAGGATATACAACGAGAAACAACGTTTGACAACCTTTAAACAGTTTTAATAACTATCTCAAAAATTGTCGCTCTGATGCAAACAACTGATGAGTTATCTATTTAAATTTGTTGAACAAAACGACTTACGTATTTTAAGCATGCTAACCTTTAGCCCGGTAAGCAAATAAAAAAAAAAACGCAATATTAGGCTACACGAGAACGGAGACGTCGAGTAACCAAAACAAATGCGTTAAACAAATTCGTAAACGTTATTTATCAATTTAATTATAGAATTAAAGGATATAAAACGAGAAACAACGTTTGACAACCTTTAAACAGTTTTAATAACTATCTCAAAAATTGTCGCTCTGATGCAAACAACTGATGAGTTATCTATTTAAATTTGTTGAACAAAACGACTTACGTATTTTAAGCATGCTAACCTTTAGCCCGGTAAGCAAATTAAAAAAAAACGCAATATTAGGCTACACGAGAACGGAGACGTCGAGTAACCAAAACAAATGCGTTAAACAAATTCGTACACGTTATTTATCAATATAACTCAAGAATTAAAGGATATACAACGAGAAACAACGTTTGACAACCTTTAAACAGTTTTAATAACTATCTCAAAAATTGTCGCTCTGATGCAAACAACTGATGAGTTATCTACTTAAATTTGTTGAACAAAACGACTTACGTATTTTAAGCATGCTAACCTTTAGCTCGGTAAGCAAATTTAAAAAAAAGCAATATGTAGGCTACACGAGAACGGAGACGTCGAGTAACCAAAAGAAATGCGTTAAACAAATTCGTACTCGTTATTTATCAATTTAACTCTAGAATTAAAGGATATACAACGAGAAACAACGTTTGACAACCTTTAAACAGTTTTAATAACTATCTCAAAAATTGTCGCTCTGATGCAAACAACTGATGAGTTATCTACTTAAATTTGTTGAACAAAACGACTTACGTATTTTAAGCATGCTAACCTTTAGCTCGGTAAGCAAATTAAAAAAAAAAGCAATATGTAGGCTACACGAGAACGGAGACGTCGAGTAACCAAAAGAAATGCGTTAAACAAATTCGTACACGTTATTTATCAATTTAACTCTAGAATTAAAGGATATACAACGAGAAACAACGTTTGACAACCTTTAAACAGTTTTAATAACTATCTCAAAAATTGTCGCTCTGATGCAAACAACTGATGAGTTATCTACTTAAATTTGTAGAACAAAACGACTTACGTATTTTAAGCATGCTAACCTTTATCCCGGTAAGCAAATTAAAAAAAAAAACGCAATATGTAGGCTACACGAGAACGGAGGCGTCGAGTAACCAAAACAAATGCGTTAAACAAATTCGTAAACGTTATTTATCAATTTAACTCTAGAATTAAAGGATATACAACGAGAAACAACGTTTGACAACCTTTAAACAGTTTTAATAACTATCTCAAAAATTGTCGCTCTGATGCAAACAACTGATGAGTTATCTACTTAAATTTGTTGAACAAAACGACTTACGTATTTTAAGCATGCTAACCTTTAGCCCGGTAAGCAAATTAAAAAAAAAACGCAATATGTAGGCTACACGAGAACGGAGACGTCGAGTAACCAAAACAAATGCGTTAAACAAATTCGTACACGTTATTTATCAATTTAACTCTAGAATTAAAGGATATACAACGAGAAACAACGTTTGACAACCTTTAAACAGTTTTAATAACTATCTCAAAAATTGTCGCTCTGATGCAAACAACTGATGAGTTATCTACTTAAATTTGTTGAACAAAACGACTTACGTATTTTAAGCATGCTAACCTTTAGCCCGGTAAGCAAATTAAAAAAAAAACGCAATATGTAGGCTACACGAGAACGGAGACGTCGAGTAACCAAAAGAAATGCGTTAAACAAATTCGTACACGTTATTTATCAATTTAACTCTAGAATTAAAGGATATACAACGAGAAACAACGTTTTACAACCTTTAAACAGTTTTAATAACTATCTCAAAAATTGTCGCTCTGATGCAAACAACTGATGAGTTATCTATTTAAATTTGTTGAACAAAACGACTTACGTATTTTAAGCATGCTAACCTTTATCCCGGTAACAAATTAAAAAAAAAAAAAGCAATATGTAGGCTACACGAGAACGGAGACGTCGAGTAACCAAAAGAAATGCGTTAAACAAATTCGTACACGTTATTTATCAATTTAACTCTAGAATTAAAGGATATACAACGAGAAACAACGTTTTACAACCTTTAAACAGTTTTAATAACTATCTCAAAAATTGTCGCTCTGATGCAAACAACTGATGAGTTATCTACTTAAATTTGTAGAACAAAACGACTTTCGTATTTTAAGCATGCTAACCTTTATCCCGGTAAGCAAATTAAAAAAAAAACGCAATATGTAGGCTACACGAGAACGGAGGCGTCGAGTAACCAAAACAAATGCGTTAAACAAATTCGTAAACGTTATTTATCAATTTAACTCTAGAATTAAAGGATATACAACGAGAAACAACGTTTGACAACCTTTAAACAGTTTTAATAACTATCTCAAAAATTGTCGCTCTGATGCAAACAACTGATGAGTTATCTATTTAAATTTGTTGAACAAAACGACTTACGTATTTTAAGCATGCTAACCTTTATCCCGGTAACAAATTAAAAAAAAAAAAGCAATATGTAGGCTACACGAGAACGGAGACGTCGAGTAACCAAAAGAAATGCGTTAAACAAATTCGTACACGTTATTTATCAATTTAACTCTAGAATTAAAGGATATACAACGAGAAACAACGTTTTACAACCTTTAAACAGTTTTAATAACTATCTCAAAAATTGTCGCTCTGATGCAAACAACTGATGAGTTATCTACTTAAATTTGTAGAACAAAACGACTTTCGTATTTTAAGCATGCTAACCTTTATCCCGGTAAGCAAATTAAAAAAAAAAACGCAATATGTAGGCTACACGAGAACGGAGGCGTCGAGTAACCAAAACAAATGCGTTAAACAAATTCGTAAACGTTATTTATCAATTTAACTCTAGAAATAAAGGATATACAACGAGAAACAACGTTTGACAACCTTTAAACAGTTTTAATAACTATCTCAAAAATTGTCGCTCTGATGCAAACAACTGATGAGTTATCTACTTAAATTTGTTGAACAAAACGACTTACGTATTTTAAGCATGCTAACCTTTAGCTCGGTAAGCAAGTTAAAAAAAAAAGCAATATGTTGGCTACACGAGAACGGAGACGTCGAGTAACCAAAACAAATGCGTTAAACAAATTCGTACACGTTATTTATCAATTTAACTCTAGAATTAAAGGATATACAACGAGAAACAACGTTTGACAACCTTTAAACAGTTTTAATAACTATCTCAAAAATGGTCGCTCTGATGCAAACAACTGATGAGTTATCTACTTAAATTTGTTGAACAAAACGACTTACGTATTTTAAGCATGCTAACTTTTAGTTCGGTAAGCAAATTAAAAAAAAAAAGCAATATGTAGGCTACACGAGAACGGAGACGTCGAGTAACCAAAAGAAATGCGTTAAACAAATTCGTACACGTTATTTATCAATTTAACTCTAGAATTAAAGGATATACAACGAGAAACAACGTTTGACAACCTTTAAACAGTTTTAATAACTATCTCAAAAATAGTCGCTCTGATGCAAACAACTGATGAGTTATCTACTTAAATTTGTTGAACAAAACGACTTACGTATTTTAAGCATGCTAACATTTAGCCCGGTAAGCAAATTAAAAAAAAACGCAATATGTAGGCTACACGAGAACGGAGACGTCGAGTAACCAAAAGAAATGCGTTAAACAAATTCGTACACGTTATTTATCAATTTAACTCTAGAATTAAAGGATATACAACGAGAAACAACGTTTGACAACCTTTAAACAGTTTTAATAACTATCTCAAAGATTGTCGCTCTGATGCAAACAACTGATGAGTTATCTACTTAAATTTGTAGAACAAAACGACTTACGTATTTTAAGCATGCTAACCTTTATCCCGGTAAGTAAATTAAAAAAAAACGCAATATGTAGGCTACACGAGAACGGAGGCTTCGAGTAACCAAAATAAATGCGTTAAACAAATTCGTAAACGTTATTTAGAATTAAAGGATATAAAACGAGAAACAACATTTGACAACCTTTAAACAGTTTTAATAACTATCTCAAAAATTGTCGCTCTGATGCAAACAACTGATGAGTTATCTATTTAAATTTGTTGAACAAAACGACTTACGTATTTTAAGCATGCTAACCTTTAGCCCGGTAAGCAAATTAAAAAAAAAACGCAATATTAGGCTACACGAGAACGGAGACGTCGAGTAACCAAAACAAATGCGTTAAACAAATTCGTACACGTTATTTATCAATATAACTCAAGAATTAAAGATATACAACGAGAAACAACGTTTGACAACCTTTAAACAGATTTAATAACTATCTCAAAAATGTTCGCTCTGATGCAAACAACTGATGAGTTATCTATTTAAATTTGTTGAACAAAACGACTTACGTATTTTAAGCATGCTAACCTTTAGCCCGGTAAGCAAATTAAAAAAAAACGCAATATTAGGCTACACGAGAACGGAGACGTCGAGTAACCAAAACAAATGCGTTAAACAAATTCGTACACGTTATTTATCAATATAACTCAAGAATTAAAGGATATACAACGAGAAACAACGTTTGACAACCTTTAAACAGTTTTAATAACTATCTCAAAAATTGTCGCTCTGATGCAAACAACTGATGAGTTATCTACTTAAATTTGTAGAACAAAACGACTTACGTATTTTAAGCATGCTAACCTTTATCCCGGTAAGTAAATTAAAAAAAAAACGCAATATGTAGGCTACACGAGAACGGAGGCGTCGAGCAACCAAAACAAATGCGTTAAACAAATTCGTACACGTTATTTATCAATTTAACTCTAGAATTAAAGGATATACAACGAGAAACAACGTTTGACAACCTTTAAACAGTTTTAATAACTATCTCAAAAATTGTCGCTCTGATGCAAACAACTAATGAGTTATCTACTTAAATTTGTAGAACAAAACGACTTACGTATTTTAAGCATGCTAACCTTTATCCCGGTAAGTAAATTAAAAAAAAAAACGCAATATGTAGGCTACACGAGAACGGAGGCGTCGAGCAACCAAAACAAATGCGTTAAACAAATTCGTACACGTTATTTATCAATTTAACTCTAGAATTAAAGGATATACAACGAGAAACAACGTTTGACAACCTTTAAACAGTTTTAATAACTATCTCAAAAATTGTCGCTCTGATGCAAACAACTAATGAGTTATCTACTTAAATTTGTTGAACAAAACGACTTACGTATTTTAAGCATGCTAACCTTTAGCCCGGTAAGCAAATTAAAAAAAAAACGCAATATGTAGGCTACACGAGAACGGAGACGTCGAGTAACCAAAACAAATGCGTTAAACAAATTCGTACACGTTATTTATCAATTTAACTCTAGAATTAAAGGATATACAACGAGAAACAACGTTTGACAACCTTTAAACAGTTTTAATAACTATCTCAAAAATTGTCGCTCTGATGCAAACAACTGATGAGTTATCTACTTAAATTTGTTGAACAAAACGACTTACGTATTTTAAGCATGCTAACCTTTAGCTCGGTAAGCAAATTAAAAAAAAAAAGCAATATGTAGGCTACACGAGAACGGAGGCGTCGAGTAACCAAAACAAATGCGTTAAACAAATTCGTAAACGTTATTTATCAATTTAACTCTAGAATTAAAGGATATACAACGAGAAACAACGTTTGACAACCTTTAAACAGTTTTAATAACTATCTCAAAAATTGTCGCTCTGATGCAAACAACTGATGAGTTATCTACTTAAATTTGTTGAACAAAACGACTTACGTATTTTAAGCATGCTAACCTTTATCCCGGTAACAAATTAAAAAAAAAAAAGCAATATGTAGGCTACACGAGAACGGAGACGTCGAGTAACCAAAAGAAATGTGTTAAACAAATTCGTACACCTTATTTATCAATTTAACTCTAGAATTAAAGGATATACAACGAGAAACAACGTTTTACAACCTTTAAACAGTTTTAATAACTATCTCAAAAATTGTCGCTCTGATGCAAACAACTGATGAGTTATCTACTTAAATTTGTAGAACAAAACGACTTTCGTATTTTAAGCATGCTAACCTTTATCCCGGTAAGCAAATTAAAAAAAAAACGCAATATGTAGGCTACACGAGAACGGAGGCGTCGAGTAACCAAAACAAATGCGTTAAACAAATTCGTAAACGTTATTTATCAATTTAACTCTAGAATTAAAGGATATACAACGAGAAACAACGTTTGACAACCTTTAAACAGTTTTAATAACTATCTCAAAAATTGTCGCTCTGATGCAAACAACTGATGAGTTATCTACTTAAATTTGTTGAACAAAACGACTTACGTATTTTAAGCATGCTAACCTTTAGCTCGGTAAGCAAATTAAAAAAAAAGCAATATGTAGGCTACACGAGAACGGAGACGTCGAGTAACCAAAACAAATGCGTTAAACAAATTCGTACACGTTATTTATCAACTTAACTCTAGAGTTAAAGGATATACAACGAGAAACAACGTTTGACAACCTTTAAACAGTTTTAATAACTATCTCAAAAATGGTCGCTCTGATGCAAACAACTGATGAGTTATCTACTTAAATTTGTTGAACAAAACGACTTACGTATTTTAAGCATGCTAACTTTTAGCTCGGTAAGCAAATTAAAAAAAAAAGCAATATGTAGGCTACACGAGAATGGAGACGTCGAGTAACCAAAAGAAATGCGTTAAACAAATTCGTACACGTTATTTATCAATTTAACTCTAGAATTAAAGGATATACAACGAGAAACAACGTTTGACAACCTTTAAACAGTTTTAATAACTATCTCAAAAATTGTCGCTCTGATGCAAACAACTGATGAGTTATCTACTTAAATTTGTTGAACAAAACGACTTACGTATTTTGAGCATGCTAACCTTTAGCCCGGTAAGCAAATTAAAAAAAAACGCAATATGTAGGCTACACGAGAACGGAGACGTCGAGTAACCAAAAGAAATGCGTTAAACAAATTCGTACACGTTATTTATCAATTTAACTCTAGAATTAAAGGATATACAACGAGAAACAACGTTTGACAACCTTTAAACAGTTTTAATAACTATCTCAAAAATTGTCGCTCTGATGCAAACAACTGATGAGTTATCTACTTAAATTTGTAGAACAAAACGACTTACGTATTTTAAGCATGCTAACCTTTATCCCGGTAAGTAAATTAAAAAAAAAACGCAATATGTAGGCTACACGAGAACGGAGGCGTCGAGTAACCAAAACAAATTCGTAAACGTTATTTATCAATTTAACTCTAGAATTAAAGGATATAAAACGAGAAACAACGTTTGACAACCTTTAAACAGTTTTAATAACTATCTCAAAAATTGTCGCTCTGATGCAAACAACTGATGAGTTATCTAATTAAATTTGTTGAACAAAACGACTTACGTATTTTAAGCATGCTAACCTTTAGCCCGGTAAGCAAATTAAAAAAAAAAACGCAATATTAGGCTACACGAGAACGGAGACGTTGAGTAACCAAAACAAATGCGTTAAACAAATTCGTACACGTTATTTATCAATATAACTCAAGAATTAAAGGATATACAACGAGAAACAACGTTTGACAACCTTTAAACAGTTTTAATAACTATCTCAAAAATTGTCGCTCTGATGCAAACAACTGATGAGTTATCTATTTAAATTTGTTGAACAAAACGACTTACGTATTTTAAGCATGCTAACCTTTAGCTCGGTAAGCAAATTAAAAAAAAAGCAATATGTAGGCTACACGAGAACGGAGACGTCGAGTAACCAAAAGAAATGCGTTAAACAAATTCGTACACGTTATTTATCAATTTAACTCTAGAATTAAAGGATATACAACGAGAAAGAACGTTCGACAACCTTTAAACAGTTTTAATAACTATCTCAAAAATTGTCGCTCTGATGCAAACAACTGATGAATTATCTATTTAAATTTGTTGAACAAAACGACTTACGTATTTTAAGCATGCTAACCTTTAGCTTGGTAAGCAAATTAAAAACAAGTAAGGAAGGTTAAGTTCGGGTGTAACCGAACATTACATACTCAGTTGAGAGCTATGGTGACAACATAAGGGAAAATAACCATGTAGGAAAATGAACCGAGGGAAACCCTGGAATGTGTTTGTATGACATGTGTATCAAATGAAAGGCATTAAAGAGTATTTTATGAGGGAGTGGGCCATAGTTCTATAGGTGGACGCCATTTAGGGATATAGCCATAAAGGTGGATCAGGGTTGACTCTAGAATGCGTTTGTACGATATGGGTATCAAATGAAGGGTATTAATGAGTATTTTAAAAGGGCGTGGACCTAAGTACTATAGATGGAAGCCTTTTCGAGATATCGCCGTAAAGATGGACCAGGGGTGACTCTAGAATGCGTTTGTACGATATGGGTATCAAATGAAAGGTGTTAATGAGCATTTTAAAAGGGAGTAATCCTTAGTTCCATAGGTGGACGCCGTTTCGAGATATCGCCATAAAGGTGGACCAGGGGTGACCCTAGAATTTGTTTGCACAATATGGGCATCAAACGAAAGGTGTTAATGAGTATTTTAAAAGGGAGTGGGCCTTAGTTCTATAGGTGGACGCCGTTTCGAGATATCGCCATAAAGGTGGGCCAGGGGTGACTCTAGAATTCCTTTGTGCAATATGGGTATCAAACGAAAGGATTTAATGAGTATTTTAAGAGGGAGTGGGCCTTAGTTCTATAGGTGGACGCATTTTCGAGGTATCGCAATAAAGGTGGACCAGGGGTGACTCTAGACTTTGTTTGTACGACATGGGTATCAAATGAAAGGTGTTAATGAGTATTTTTAAAAGGGAGTGGGCCTTCGTTTTATAGGTGTTCGCCTTTTCGAGATATCGCCATAAAGGTGGACCAGGGGTGACTTTAGAATTTGTTTGTATGATATGGGTATCAAATGAAAGGTGTTAATGATTATTTTAAAAGGGCGTGGGGCTTAATTCTATAGGTGGACCCCTTTTCGAGATATCGCCATAAAGGTGGACCAGGGGTGACTCTAGAATTCGTTTGTGCAATATGGGTATCAAACGAAAGGAGTTAATGAGTATTTTAAAAGGGAGTAATCCTTAGTTCCATAGGTGGACGCCGTTTCGAGATATCGCCATAAAGGTGGACCAGGGGTGACCCTAGAATTCGTTTGTGCAATATGGGTATCAAACGAAAGGAGTTAATGAGTATTTTAAGAGGGAGTGGGCCTTCCTGGACCAGGGGTGACTCTAGACTTTGTTTGTACGATATGGGTATCAAATGAAAGGTGTTAATGAGTATTTTTAAAAGGGAGTGGGCCTTCGTTCTATAGGTGTTCGCCTTTTCGAAATATCGCCATAAAGGTGGACCAGGGGTGACTCTAGAATGAGTTTGTACGATATGGGTATCAAATTAAAGGTATTAATGAGAGTTTTAAAAGGGAGTGGTGGTAGTTGTATATGTGAAGGCGTTTTCCAGATATCGACCAAAATGTGGACCAGGGTGACCCAGAACATCATCTGTTGGATACCGCTTATTTATTTATATATGTAATACCTGCCAAGATTTTAAGGGTTTTTTATTTCGCCCTGCAGAACTTTTTCATTTTCTTCTACTTAATATGATAGGTGTCACAATCATTTTATAAAGTTTTTTTTAAAGTTATATTTCGCGTCAATAAAACAATCCAATTACCTTACCATATTTCATCCCTTTTTTCGTATTTGGTATAGAATTATGGCATTTTTTTCATTTTTCGTAATTTTCGATATGGAAAAAGTGGGCGTGGTCATAGTCGGATTTCGTTCATTTTTCATACCAAGATAAAGTGAGTTCAAGTAAGCACGTGAACTAAGTTCATTAAAGATATACCGATTTTTGTTCAAGTTATCGTGTTAACGGCCATGCGGAAGGACAGACGGACGACTGTGTATAAAAACTGGGCGTGGCATTAACCGATTTCGCCCATTTTCACAAAAAACAGTTATCGCCATAAAATCTATGCCCCTACCAAATTTCAAAAGGATTGGTTAATTTTTGTTCGACTTATGGCGTTAAAAGTATCCTAGACAAATTAAATGAAAAAGGGCGGAGCCACGCCCATTTTTAAATTTTCTTTTATTTTTGTATTTTGTTGCACCATATCATTACTGGAGTTGAATCTTGACATAATTTACTTATATACTGTAAAGATATTAAATTTTTTGTTAAAATTTTACTTTTAAAAAATTTTTTTTTTAAAAGTGGGCGTGGTCCTTCTCTGATTTTGCTAATTTTTATTAAGCGTACATATAGTAATAAGAGTAACGTTCCTGCCAAATTTCATCATGATATCTTCAACGACTGCCAAATTACAGCTTGCAAAAGTTTTAAATTACATTCTTTTAAAAGTGGGCGGTGCCACGCCCATTGTCCAAAATTTTACTAACTTTCTATTTTACGTCATAAGCTCAACTCATCTACCAAGTTTCGTCGCTTTATCGGTCTTTTGTAATGAATTATCGCACTTTTTCTGTTTTTCGAAATTTTCGATATCGAAAAAGTGGGCGTGGTTATAGTCCGATATCGTTCATTTTAAATAGCGATCTGAGATGAGTGCTCAGGAACCTACATACCAAATTTCATCAAGATACCTCAAAATTTACTCAAGTTATCGTGTTAACGGACGGACGGACGGACGGACGGACGGACATGGCTCAATCAAATTTTTTTTCGATCCTGATTATTTTGATATATGGAAGTCTATATCTATCTCGATTCCTTTATATATGTACAACCAACCGTTATCCAATCAAACTTAATATACTCTGTGAGCTCTGCTCAACTGAGTATAAAAAAAGCAATACCTAGGCTACACGAGAACGGAGACGTCGAGTAACCAAAAGAAATGCGTTAAACAAATTCGTACACGTTATTTATCAATTTAACTCTAGAATTAAAGGATATACAACGAGAAACAACGTTTGACAACCTTTAAACAGTTTTAATAACTATCTCAAAAATTGTCGCTCTGATGCAAACAACTGATGAGTTATCTACTTAAATTTGTTGAACAAAACGACTTACGTATTTCAAGCATGCTAACCTTTAGCTCGGTAAGCAAATTAAAAAAAAAAAGCAATATGTAGGCTACACGAGAACGGAGACGTCGAGTAACCAAAACAAATGCGTTAAACAAATTCGTACAGGTTATTTATCAATTTAACTCTAGAATTAAAGGATATACAACGAGAAACAACGTTTGACAACCTTTAAACAGTTTTAATAACTATCTCAAAAATTGTCGCTCTGATGCAAACAACTGCTGAGTTATCTACTCAAATTTGTTGAACAAAACGACTTACGTATTTTAAGCATGCTAACCTTTAGCCCGGTAAGCAAATTAAAAAAAAACGCAATATGTAGGCTACACGAGAACGGAGACATCGAGTAACCAAAACAAATGCGTTAAACAAATTCGTACACGTTATTTATCAATTTAACTCTAGAATTAAAGGATATACAACGAGAAACACCGTTTGACAACCTTTAAACAGTTTTAATAACTATCTCAAAAATTGTCGCTCTGATGCAAACAACTGATGAGTTATCTACTTAAATTTGTTGAACAAAACGACTTACGTATTTTAAGCATGCTAACCTTTAGCCCGGTAAGCAAATTAAAAAAAAAACGCAATATGTAGGCTACACGAGAACCGAGACGTCGAGTAACCAAAACAAATGCGCTAAACAAATTCGTACACGTTATTTATCAATTTAACTCTAGAATTAAAGGATATACAACGAGAAACAACGTTTTACAACCTTTAAACAGTTTTAATAACTATCTCAAAAATTGTCGCTCTGATGCAAACAACTGATGAGTTATCTACTTATATTTGTTGAACAAAACGACTTACGTATTTTAAGCATGCTAACCTTTAGCCCGGTAAGCAAATTAAAAAAAAACGCAATATGTAGGCTACACGAGAACGGAGACGTCGAGTAACCAAAACAAATGCGTTAAACAAATTCGTAAACGTTATTTATCAATTTAACTCTAGAATTAAAGGATATACAACGAGAAACAACGTTTGACAACCTTTAAACAGTTTTAATAACTATCTCAAAAATTGTCGCTCTGATGCAAACAACTGATGAGTTATCTACTTAAATTTGTTGAACAAAACGACTTACGTATTTTAAGCATGCTAACCTTTATCCCGGTAAGCAAATTAAAAAAAAAACGCAATATGTAGGCTACACGAGAACGGAGGCGCCGAATAACCAAAACAAATGCGTTAAACAAATTCGTAAACGTTATTTATCAATTTAACTCTAGAATTAAAGGATATACAACGAGAAACAACGTTTGACAACCTTTAAACAGTTTTAATAACTATCTCAAAAATTGTCGCTCTGATGCAAACAACTGATGAGTTATCTACTTAAATTTGTTGAACAAAACGACTTACGTATTTTAAGCATGCTAACCTTTAGCCTGGTAAGCAAATTAAAAAAAAACGCAATATGTAGGCTACACGAGAACGGAGGTGTCGAGTAACCAAAACAAATACGTTAAACAAATTCGTAAACGTTATTTATCAATTTAATTCTAGAATTAAAGGATATACAACGAGAAACAGCGTTTGACAACCTTTAAACAGTTTTAATAACTATCTCAAAAATTGTCGCTCTGATGCAAACAACTGATGAGTTATCTACTTAAATTTGTTGAACAAAACGACTTACGTATTTTAAGCATGCTAACCTTTAGCCCGGTAAGCAAATTAAAAAAAAAAGCAATATGTAGGCTACACGAGAACGGAGACGTCGAGTAACCAAAAGAAATGCGTTAAACAAATTCGTACACGTTATTTATCAATTTAACTGTAGAATTAAAGGATATACAACGAGAAACAACGTTTGACAACCTTTAAACAGTTTTAATAACTATCTCAAAAATTGTCGCTCTGATGCAAACAACTGATGAGTTATCTACTTAAATTTGTTGAACAAAACGACTTACGTATTTTAAGCATGCTAACCTTTAGCTCGGTAAGCAAATTAAAAAAAAAAAGCAATATGTAGGCTACACGAGAACGGAGACGTCGAGTAACCAAAAGAAATGCGTTAAACAAATTCGTACACGTTATTTATCAATTTAACTCTAGAATTAAAGGACATATCAACGAGAAACAACGTTTTACAACCTTTAAACAGTTTTAAAAACTATCTCAAAAATTGTCGCTCTGATGCAAACAACTGATGAGTTATCTACTTAAATTTGTAGAACAAAACGACTTACGTATTTTAAGCATGCTAACCTTTATCCCGGTAAGCAAATTAAAAAAAAAACCCAATATGTAGGCTACACGAGAACGGAGGCGTCGAGTAACCAAAACAAATGCGTTAAACAAATTCGTAAACGTTATTTATCAATTTAACTCTAGAATTAAAGGATATACAACGAGAAACAACGTTTGACAACCTTTAAACAGTTTTAATAACTATCTCAAAAATTGTCGCTCTGATGCAAACAACTGATGAGTTATCTACTCAAATTTGTTGAACGAAACGACTTACGTATTTTAAGCATGCTAACTAACCTTTAGCCCGGTAAGCAAATTAAAAAAAAAACGCAATATGTAGGCTACACGAGAACGGAGGCATCGAGTAACCAAAACAAATGCGTTAAACAAATTCGTAAACGTTATTTATCAATTTAACTCTAGAATTAAAGGATATACAACGAGAAACAACGTTTGACAACCTTTAAACAGTTTTAATAACTATCTCAAAAATTGTTGCTCTGATGCAAACAACTGCTGAGTTATCTACTCAAATTTGTTGAACAAAACGACTTACGTATTTTAAACATGCTAACCTTTAGCCCAGTAAGCAAATTAAAAAAAAAAACGCAATATGTAGGCTACACGAGAACGGAGACGTCGAGTAACCAAAACAAATGCGTTAAACAAATTCGTACAGGTTATTTATCAATTTAACTCTAGAATTAAAGGATATACAACGAGAAACAACGTTTTACAACCTTTAAACAGTTTTAATAACTATCTCAAAAATTGTTGCTCTGATGCAAACAACTGCTGAGTTATCTACTCAAATTTGTTGAACAAAACGACTTACGTATTTTAAGCATGCTAACCTTTAGCCCGGTAAGCAAATTAAAAAAAAAAACGCAATATGTAGGCTACACGAGAACGGAGACGTCGAGTAACCAAAACAAATGCGTTAAACAAATTCCTACACGTTATTTATCAATTTAACTCTAGAATTAAAGGATATACAACGAGAAACATCGTTTGACAACCTTTAAATAGTTTTAATAACTATCTCAAAAATTGTCGCTCTGATGCAAACAACTGATGAGTTATCTACTTAAATTTGTTGAACAAAACGACTTACGTATTTTAAGCATGCTAACCTTTAGCCCGGTAAGCAAATTAAAAAAAAAACTCAATATGTAGGCTACACGAGAACGGAGGCGTCGAGTAACCAAAACAAATGCGTTAAACAAATTCGTAAACGTTATTTATCAATTTAACTCTAGAATTAAAGGATATACAACGAGAAACAACGTTTGACAACCTTTAAACAGTTTTAATAACTATCTCAAAAATTGTCGCTCTGATGCAAACAACTGATGAGTTATCTACTTAAATTTGTTGAACAAAACGACTTACGTATTTTAAGCATGCTAACCTTTAGCCCGGTAAGCAAATTAAAAAAAAAACGCAATATGTAGGCTACACGAGAACGGAGACGTCGAGTAACCAAAAGAAATGCGTTAAACAAATTCGTACACGTTATTTATCAATTTAACTCTAGAATTAAAGGATATACAACGAGAAACAACGTTTTACAACCTTTAAACAGTTTTAATAACTATCTCAAAAATTGTCGCTCTGATGCAAACAACTGATGAGTTATCTACTTAAATTTGTTGAACAAAACGACTTACGTATTTTAAGCATGCTAACCTTTAGCTCGGTAAGCAAATTAAAAAAAAAAAGCAATATGTAGGCTACACGAGAATGGAGACATCGAGTAACCAAAAGAAATGCGTTAAACAAATTCGTACACGTTATTTATCAATTTAACTCTAGAATTAAAGGATATACAACGAGAAACATCGTTTGACAACCTTTAAACAGTTTTAATAACTATCTCAAAAATTGTCGCTCTGATGCAAACAACTGATGAGTTATCTACTCAAATTTGTTGAACGAAACGACTTACGTATTTTAAGCATGCTAACCTTTAGCCCGGTAAGCAAATTAAAAAAAAAACGCAATATGTAGGCTACACGAGAACGGAGGCGTCGAGTAACCAAAACAAATGCGTTAAACAAATTCGTAAACGTTATTTATCAATTTAACTCTAGAATTAAATGATATACAACGAGAAACAACGTTTGACAACCTTTAAACAGTTTTAATAACTATCTCAAAAATTGTCGCTCTGATGCAAACAACTGATGAGTTATCTACTTAAATTTGTTGAACAAAACGACTTACGTATTTTAAGCATGCTAACCTTTAGCTCGGTAAGCAAATTAAAAAAAACAAAAGCAATATGTAGGCTACACGAGAACGGAGACGTCGAGTAACCAAAAGAAATGCGTTAAACAAATTCGTACACGTTATTTATCAATTTAACTCTAGAATTAAAGGATATACAACGAGAAACAACGTTTGACAACCTTTAAACAGTTTTAATAACTATCTCAAAAGTTGTCGCTCTGATGCAAACAACTGATGAGTTATCTACTTAAATTTGTTGAACAAAACGACTTACGTATTTTAAGCATGCTAACCTTTAGCCCGGTAAGCAAATTTAAAAAAAAAAAAGCAATATGTAGGCTACACGAGAACGGAGACGTCGAGTAACCAAAACAAATGCGTTAAACAAATTCGTACACGTTATTTATCAATTTAACTCTAGAATTAAAGGATATACAACGAAAAACAACGTTTGACAACCTTTAAACAGTTTTAATAACTATCTCAAAAATTGTCGCTCTGATGCAAACAACTGATGAGTTATCTACTTAAATTTGTTGAACAAAACGACTTACGTATTTTAAGCATGCTAACCTTTAGCTCGGTAAGCAAATTAAAAAAAAAAGCAATATGTAGGCTACACGAGAACGGAGACGTCGAGTAACCAAAAGAAATGCGTTAAACAAATTCGTACACGTTATTTATCAATTTAACTCTAGAATTAAAGGATATACAACGAGAAACAACGTTTGACAACCTTTAAACAGTTTTAATAACTATCTCAAAAAGTGTCGCTCTGATGCAAACAACTGATAAGTTATCTACTTAAATTTGTTGAACAAAACGACTTACGTATTTTAAGCATGCTAACCTTTAGCCCGGTAAGCAAATTAAAAAAAAAAAGCAATATGTAGGCTACACGAGAACGGAGACGTCGAGTAACCAAAAGAAATGCGTTAAACAAATTCGTACACGTTATTTATCAATTTAACTCTAGAATTAAAGGATATACAACGAAAAACAACGTTTGACAACCTTTAAACAGTTTTAATAACTATCTCAAAAATTTTCGCTCTGATGCAAACAACTGATGAGTTATCTACTTAAATTTGTTGAACAAAACGACTTACGTATTTTAAGCATGCTAACCTTTAGCTCGGTAAGCAAATTAAAAAAAAAAAGCAATATGTAGGCTACACGAGAACGGAGACGTCGAGTAACCAAAAGAAATGCGTTAAACAAATTCGTACACGTTATTTATCAATTTAGCTCTAGAATTAAAGGATATACAACGAGAAACAACGTTTTACAACCTTTAAACAGTTTTAATAACTATCTCAAAAAGTGTCGCTCTGATGCAAACAACTGATGAGTTATCTACTTAAATTTGTAGAACAAAATGACTTACGTATTTTAAGCATGCTAACCTTTATCCCGGTAAGCAAATTAAAAAAAAAACGCAATATGTAGGCTACACGAGAACGGAGGCGTCGAGTAACCAACACAAATGCGTTAAACAAATTCGTAAACGTTATTTATCAATTTAACTCTAGAATTAAAGGATATACAACGAGAAACAACGTTTGACAACCTTTAAACAGTTTTAATAACTATCTCAAAAATTGTCGCTCTGATGCAAACAACTGCTGAGTTATCTACTCAAATTTGTTGAACAAAACGACTTACGTATTTTAAGCATGCTAACCTTTAGCCCGGTAAGCAAATAAAAAAAAAACGCAATATGTCGGCTACACGAGAACGGAGACGTCGAGTAACCAAAACAAATGCGTTAAACAAATTCGTACACGTTATTTATCAATTTAACTCTAGAATTAAAGGACATACAACGAGAAACATCATTTGACAACCTTTAAATAGTTTTAATAACTATCTCAAAACTTGTCGCTCTGATGCAAACAACTGATGAGTTATCTACTTAAATTTGTTGAACAAAACGACTTACGTATTTTAAGCATGCTAACCTTTAGCCCGGTAAGCAAATTAAAAAAAAAAGCAATATGTAGGCTACACGAGAACGGAGACGTCGAGTAACCAAAAGAAATGTGTTAAACAAATTCGTACACGTTATTTATCAATTTAACTCTAGAATTAAAGGATATACAACGAGAAACAACGTTTGACAACCTTTAAACAGTTTTAATAACTATCTCAAATATTGTCGCTCTGATGCAAACAACTGATGAGTTATCTATTTAAATTTGTTGAACAAAACGACTTACGTATTTTAAGCATGCTAACCTTTAGCTCGGTAAGCAAATTAAAAAAAAAGCAATATGTAGGCTACACGAGAACGGAGACGTCGAGTAACCAAAAGAAATGCGTTAAACAAATTCGTACACGTTATTTATCAATTTAACTCTAGAATTAAAGGATATACAACGAGAAACAACGTTTTACAACCTTTAAACAGTTTTAATAACTATCTCAAAAATTGTCGCTCTGATGCAAACAACTGCTGAGTTATCTACTCAAATTTGTTGAACAAAACGACTTACGTATTTTAAGCATGCTAACCTTTAGCCCGGTAAGCAAATTAAAAAAAAAACGCAATATGTAGGCTACACGAGAACGGAGACGTCGAGTAACCAAAACAAATGCGTTAAACAAATTCGTACACGTTATTTATCAATTTAACTCTAGAATTAAAGGATATACAACGAGAAACAACGTTTTACAACCTTTAAACAGTTTTAATAACTATCTCAAAAATTGTCGCTCTGATGCAAACAACTGATGAGTTATCTACTTAAATTTGTTGAACAAAACGACTTACGTATTTTAAGCATGCTAACCTTTAGCCCGGTAAGCAAATTAAAAAAAAAAAGCAATATGTAGGCTACACGAGAACGGAGACGTCGAGTAACCAAAAGAAATGCGTTAAACAAATTCGTAAACGTTATTTATCAATTTAACTCTAGAATTAAAGGATATACAACGAGAAACAACGTTTTATAACCTTTAAACAGTTTTAATAACTATCTCAAAAATTGTCGCTCTGATGCAAACAACTGATGAGTTATCTACTTAAATTTGTTGAACAAAACGACTTACGTATTTTAAGCATGCTAACCTTTAGCTCGGTAAGCAAATTTAAAAAAAAAACGCAATATGTAGGCTACACGAGAACGGAGGCGTCGAGTAACCAAAACAAATGCGTTAAACAAATTCGTAAACGTTATTTATCAATTTAACTCTAGAATTAAAGGATATACAACGGGAAACAACGTTTGACAACCTTTAAACAGTTTTAATAACTATCTCAAAAATTGTCGCTCTGATGCAAACAACTGATGAGTTATCTACTTAAATTTGTTGAACAAAACGACTTACGTATTTTAAGCATGCTAACCTTTAGCCCGGTAAGCAAATTAAAAAAAAAAACGCAATATGTAGGCTACACGAGAACGGAGACGTCGAGTAACCAAAACAAATGCGTTAAACAAATTCGTACACGTTTTTTATCAATTTAACTCTAGAATTAAAGGATATACAACGAGAATCAACGTTTGACAACCTTTAAACCGTTTTAATAACTATCTCAAAAATTGTCGCTCTGATGCAAACAACTGATGAGTTATCTACTTAAATTTGTTGAACAAAACGACTTACGTATTTTAAGCATGCTAACCTTTATCCCGGTAAGCAAATTAAAAAAAAAAACGCAATATGTAGGCTACACGAGAAAGGAGACGTCGAGTAACCAAAAGAAATGCGTTAAACAAATTCGTACACGTTATTTATCAATTTAACTCTAGAATTAAAGGATATACAACGAGAAACAACGTTTTACAACCTTTAAACAGTTTTAATAACTATCTCAAAAATTGTCGCTCTGATGCAAACAACTGATGAGTTATCTACTCAAATTTGTTGAACGAAACGACTTACGTATTTTAAGCATGCTAACCTTTAGCCCTGTAAGCAAATTAAAAAAAAAACGCAATATGTAGGCTACACGAGAACGGAGACGTCGAGTAACCAAAACAAATGCGTTAGACAAATTCGTACACGTTATTTATCAATATAACTCTAGAATTAAAGGATATACAACGAGAAACAACGTTTGACAACCTTTAAACAGTTTTAATAACTATCTCAAAAATTGTCGCTCTGATGCAAACAACTGCTGAGTTATCTACTCAAATTTGTTGAACAAAACGACTTACGTATTTTAAGCATGCTAACCTTTAGCTCGGTAAGCAAATTAAAAAAAAAAAAAGCAATATGTAGGCTACACGAGAACGGAGACGTCGAGTAACCAAAAGAAATGCGTTAAACAAATTCGTACACGTTATTTATCAATTTAACTCTAGAATTAAAGGATATACAACGAGAAACAACGTTTTACAACCTTTAAACAGTTTTAATAACTATCTCAAAAATTGTCGCTCTGATGCAAACAACTGCTGAGTTATCTACTCAAATTTGTTGAACAAAACGACTTACGTATTTTAAGCATGCTAACCTTTAGCCCGGTAAGCAAATTAAAAAAAAACGCAATATGTAGGCTACACGAGAACGGAGACGTCGAGTAACCAAAACAAATGCGTTAGACAAATTCGTACACGTTATTTATCAATATAACTCTAGAATTAAAGGATATACAACGAGAAACAACGTTTGACAACCTTTAAACAGTTTTAATAACTATCTCAAAAATTGTCGCTCTGATGCAAACAACTGCTGAGTTATCTACTCAAATTTGTTGAACAAAACGACTTACGTATTTTAAGCATGCTAATATTTAGCCCTGTAAGCAAATTAAAAAAAAAACGCAATATGTAGGCTACACGAGAACGGAGACGTCGAGTAACCAAAACAAATGCGTTAAACAAATTCGTACACGTTATTTATCAATTTAACTCTAGAATTAAAGGATATACAACGAGAAACAACGTTTTACAACCTTTAAACAGTTTTAATAACTATCTCAAAAATTGTCGCTCTGATGCAAACAACTGATGAGTTATCTACTTAAATTTGTTGAACAAAACGACTTACGTATTTTAAGCATGCTAACCTTTAGCCCGGTAAGCAAATTAAAAAAAAAAAGCAATATGTAGGCTACACGAGAACGGAGACGTCGAGTAACCAAAAGAAATGCGTTAAACAAATTCGTAAACGTTATTTATCAATTTAACTCTAGAATTAAAGGATATACAACGAGAAACAACGTTTTACAACCTTTAAACAGTTTTAATAACTATCTCAAAAATTGTCGCTCTGATGCAAACAACTGATGAGTTATCTACTTAAATTTGTTGAACAAAACGACTTACGTATTTTAAGCATGCTAACCTTTAGCTCGGTAAGCAAATTAAAAAAAAAAACGCAATATGTAGGCTACACGAGAACGGAGGCGTCGAGTAACCAAAACAAATGCGTTAAACAAATTCGTAAACGTTATTTATCAATTTAACTCTAGAATTAAAGGATATACAACGGGAAACAACGTTTGACAACCTTTAAACAGTTTTAATAACTATCTCAAAAATTGTCGCTCTGATGCAAACAACTGATGAGTTATCTACTTAAATTTGTTGAACAAAACGACTTACGTATTTTAAGCATGCTAACCTTTAGCCCGGTAAGCAAATTAAAAAAAAAAACGCAATATGTAGGCTACACGAGAACGGAGACGTCGAGTAACCAAAACAAATGCGTTAAACAAATTCGTACACGTTTTTTATCAATTTAACTCTAGAATTAAAGGATATACAACGAGAATCAACGTTTGACAACCTTTAAACCGTTTTAATAACTATCTCAAAAATTGTCGCTCTGATGCAAACAACTGATGAGTTATCTACTTAAATTTGTTGAACAAAACGACTTACGTATTTTAAGCATGCTAACCTTTATCCCGGTAAGCAAATTAAAAAAAAAACGCAATATGTAGGCTACACGAGAAAGGAGACGTCGAGTAACCAAAAGAAATGCGTTAAACAAATTCGTACACGTTATTTATCAATTTAACTCTAGAATTAAAGGATATACAACGAGAAACAACGTTTTACAACCTTTAAACAGTTTTAATAACTATCTCAAAAATTGTCGCTCTGATGCAAACAACTGATGAGTTATCTACTCAAATTTGTTGAACGAAACGACTTACGTATTTTAAGCATGCTAACCTTTAGCCCTGTAAGCAAATTAAAAAAAAAACGCAATATGTAGGCTACACGAGAACGGAGACGTCGAGTAACCAAAACAAATGCGTTAGACAAATTCGTACACGTTATTTATCAATATAACTCTAGAATTATAGGATATACAACGAGAAACAACGTTTGACAACCTTTAAACAGTTTTAATAACTATCTCAAAAATTGTCGCTCTGATGCAAACAACTGCTGAGTTATCTACTCAAATTTGTTGAACAAAACGACTTACGTATTTTAAGCATGCTAACCTTTAGCTCGGTAAGCAAATTAAAAAAAAAAAAAGCAATATGTAGGCTACACGAGAACGGAGACGTCGAGTAACCAAAAGAAATGCGTTAAACAAATTCGTACACGTTATTTATCAATTTAACTCTAGAATTAAAGGATATACAACGAGAAACAACGTTTTACAACCTTTAAACAGTTTTAATAACAATCTCAAAAATTGTCGCTCTGATGCAAACAACTGCTGAGTTATCTACTCAAATTTGTTGAACAAAACGACTTACGTATTTTAAGCATGCTAACCTTTAGCCCGGTAAGCAAATTAAAAAAAAACGCAATATGTAGGCTACACGAGAACGGAGACGTCGAGTAACCAAAACAAATGCGTTAGACAAATTCGTACACGTTATTTATCAATATAACTCTAGAATTAAAGGATATACAACGAGAAACAACGTTTGACAACCTTTAAACAGTTTTAATAACTATCTCAAAAATTGTCGCTCTGATGCAAACAACTGATGAGTTATCTACTCAAATTTGTTGAACGAAACGACTTACGTATTTTAAGCATGCTAATATTTAGCCCTGTAAGCAAATTAAAAAAAAACGCAATATGTAGGCTACACGAGAACGGAGACGTCGAGTAACCAAAACAAATGCGTTAGACAAATTCGTACACGTTATTTATCAATATAACTCTAGAATTAAAGGATATACAACGAGAAACAACGTTTGACAACCTTTAAACAGTTTTAATAACTATCTCAAAAATTGTCGCTCTGATGCAAACAACTGCTGAGTTATCTACTCAAATTTGTTGAACAAAACGACTTACGTATTTTAAACATGCTAACCTTTAGCCCGGTAAGCAAATTAAAAAAAAACGCAATATGTAGGCTACACGAGAACGGAGACGTCGAGTAACCAAAACAAATGCGTTAAACAAATTCGTACACGTTATTTATCAATTTAACTCTAGAATTAAAGGATATACAACGAGAAACAACGTTTTACAACCTTTAAACAGTTTTAATAACTATCTCAAAAATTGTCGCTCTGATGCAAACAACTGATGAGTTATCTACTTAAATTTGTTGAACAAAACGACTTACGTATTTTAAGCATGCTAACCTTTAGCCCGGTAAGCAAATTAAAAAAAAAAGCAATATGTAGGCTACACGAGAACAGAGACGTCGAGTAACCAAAACAAATGCGTTAAACAAATTCGTACACGTTATTTATCAATATAACTCTAGAATTAAAGGATATACAACGAGAAACAACGTTTGACAACCTTTAAACAGTTTTAATAACTATCTCAAAAATTGTCGCTCTGATGCAAACAACTGATGAGTTATCTACTTAAATTTGTTGAACAAAACGACTTACGTATTTTAAGCATGCTAACCTTTAGCTCGGTAAGCAAATTAAAAAAAAAAAGCAATATGTAGGCTACACGAGAACGGAGACGTCGAGTAACCAAAACAAATGCGTTAAACAAATTCGTACAGGTTATTTATCAATTTAACTCTAGAATTAAAGGATATACAACGAGAAACAACGTTTTACAACCTTTAAACAGTTTTAATAACTATCTCAAAAATTGTCGCTCTGATGCAAACAACTGCTGAGTTATCTACTCAAATTTGTTGAACAAAACGACTTGCGAATTTTAAGCATGCTAACCTTTAGCCCGGTAAGCAAATTAAAAAAAAAAAGCAATATGTAGGCTACACGAGAACGGAGACGTCGAGTAACCAAAAGAAATGCGTTAAACAAATTCGTACACGTTATTTATCAATTTAACTCTAGAATTAAAGGATATACAACGAGAAACATCATTTGACAACCTTTAAATAGTTTTAATAACTATCTCAAAAATTGTCGCTCTGATGCAAACAACTGATGAGTTATCTACTTAAATTTGTTGAACGAAACGACTTACGTATTTTAAGCATGCTAACCTTTATCCCGGTAAGCAAATTAAAAAAAAAACGCAATATGTAAGCTACACGAGAAAGGAGACGTCGAGTAACCAAAAGAAATGCGTTAAACAAATTCGTACACGTTATTTATCAATTTAACTCTAGAATTAAAGGATATACAACGAGAAACAACGTTTTACAACCTTTAAACAGTTTTAATAACTATCTCAAAAATTGTCGCTCTGATGCAAACAACTGATGAGTTATCTACTTAAATTTGTTGAACAAAACGACTTACGTATTTTAAGCATGCTAACCTTTAGCCCGGTAAGCAAATTAAAAAAAAAAGCAATATGTAGGCTACACGAGAACGGAGACGTCGAGTAACCAAAAGAAATGCGTTAAACAAATTCGTAAACGTTATTTATCAATTTAACTCTAGAATTAAAGGATATACAACGAGAAACAACGTTTTACAACCTTTAAACAGTTTTAATAACTATCTCAAAAATTGTCGCTCTGATGCAAACAACTGCTGAGTTATCTACTTAAATTTGTTGAACAAAACGACTTACGTATTTTAAGCATGCTAACCTTTATCCCGGTAAGAAAATTAAAAAAAAAACGCAATATGTAGGCTACACGAGAACGGAGACGTCGAGTAACCAAAAGAAATGCGTTAAACAAATTCGTACACGTTATTTATCAATATAACTCTAGAATTAAAGGATATACAACGAGAAACAACGTTTGACAACCTTTAAACAGTTTTAATAACTATCTCAAAAATTGTCGCTCTGATGCAAACAACTGCTGAGTTATCTACTCAAATTTGTTGAACAAAACGACTTACGAATTTTAAGCATGCTAACCTTTAGCCCGGTAAGGAAATTAAAAAAAAAAGCAATATGTAGGCTACACGAGAACGGAGACGTCGAGTAACCAAAAGAAATGCGTTAAGCAAATTCGTACACGTTATTTATCAATTTAACTCTAGAATTAAAGGATATACAACGAGAAACATCATTTGACAACCTTTAAATAGTTTTAATAACTATCTCAAAAATTGTCGCTCTGATGCAAACAACTGATGAGTTATCTACTTAAATTTGTTGAACGAAACGACTTACGTATTTTAAGCATGCTAACCTTTATCCCGGTAAGCAAATTAAAAAAAAAAACGCAATATGTAGGCTACACGAGAAAGGAGACGTCGAGTAACCAAAAGAAATGCGTTAAACAAATTCGTACACGTTATTTATCAATTTAACTCTAGAATTAAAGGATATACAACGAGAAACAACGTTTTACAACCTTTAAACAGTTTTAATAACTATCTCAAAAATTGTCGCTCTGATGCAAACAACTGATGAGTTATCTACTTAAATTTGTTGAACAAAACGACTTACGTATTTTAAGCATGCTAACCTTTAGCCCGGTAAGCAAATTAAAAAAAAAAAGCAATATGTAGGCTACACGAGAACGGAGACGTCGAGTAACCAAAAGAAATGCGTTAAACAAATTCGTACAGGTTATTTATCAATTTAACTCTAGAATTAAAGGATATACAACGAGAAACAACGTTTTACAACCTTTAAACAGTTTTAATAACTATCTCAAAAATTGTCGCTCTGATGCAAACAACTGCTGAGTTATCTACTTAAATTTGTTGAACAAAACGACTTACGTATTTTAAGCATGCTAACCTTTAGCCCGGTAAGCAAATTAAAAAAAAACGCAATATTAGGCTACACGAGAACGGAGACGTCGAGTAACCAAAACAAATGCGTTAAACAAATTCGTACACGTTATTTATCAATATAACTCAAGAATTAAAGGATATACAACGAGAAACAACGTTTGACAACCTTTAAACAGTTTTAATAACTATCTCAAAAATTGTCGCTCTGATGCAAACAACTGATGAGTTATCTACTTAAATTTGTTGAACAAAACGACTTACGTATTTTAAGCATGCTAACCTTTAGCTCGGTAAGCAAATTTAAAAAAAAGCAATATGTAGGCTACACGAGAACGGAGACGTCGAGTAACCAAAAGAAATGCGTTAAACAAATTCGTACTCGTTATTTATCAATTTAACTCTAGAATTAAAGGATATACAACGAGAAACAACGTTTGACAACCTTTAAACAGTTTTAATAACTATCTCAAAAATTGTCGCTCTGATGCAAACAACTGATGAGTTATCTACTTAAATTTGTTGAACAAAACGACTTACGTATTTTAAGCATGCTAACCTTTAGCTCGGTAAGCAAATTAAAAAAAAAGCAATATGTAGGCTACACGAGAACGGAGACGTCGAGTAACCAAAAGAAATGCGTTAAACAAATTCGTACACGTTATTTATCAATTTAACTCTAGAATTAAAGGATATACAACGAGAAACAACGTTTGACAACCTTTAAACAGTTTTAATAACTATCTCAAAAATTGTCGCTCTGATGCAAACAACTGATGAGTTATCTACTTAAATTTGTAGAACAAAACGACTTACGTATTTTAAGCATGCTAACCTTTATCCCGGTAAGCAAATTAAAAAAAAAACGCAATATGTAGGCTACACGAGAACGGAGGCGTCGAGTAAACAAAACAAATGCGTTAAACAAATTCGTAAACGTTATTTATCAATTTAACTCTAGAATTAAAGGATATACAACGAGAAACAACGTTTGACAACCTTTAAACAGTTTTAATAACTATCTCAAAAATTGTCGCTCTGATGCAAACAACTGATGAGTTATCTACTTAAATTTGTTGAACAAAACGACTTACGTATTTTAAGCATGCTAACCTTTAGCCCGGTAAGCAAATTAAAAAAAAAACGCAATATGTAGGCTACACGAGAACGGAGACGTCGAGTAACCAAAACAAATGCGTTAAACAAATTCGTACACGTTATTTATCAATTTAACTCTAGAATTAAAGGATATACAACGAGAAACAACGTTTTACAACCTTTAAACAGTTTTAATAACTATCTCAAAAATTGTCGCTCTGATGCAAACAACTGATGAGTTATCTACTTAAATTTGTTGAACAAAACGACTTACGTATTTTAAGCATGCTAACCTTTAGCTCGGTAAGCAAATTAAAAAAAAAAAGCAATATGTAGGCTACACGAGAACGGAGACGTCGAGTAACCAAAAGAAATGCGTTAAACAAATTCGTACACGTTATTTATCAATTTAACTCTAGAATTAAAGGATATACAACGAGAAACATCGTTTGACAACCTTTAAACAGTTTTAATAACTATCTCAAAAATTGTCGCTCTGATGCAAACAACTGATGAGTTATCTACTCAAATTTGTTGAACGAAACGACTTACGTATTTTAAGCATGCTAACCTTTAGCCCGGTAAGCAAATTAAAAAAAAAACGCAATATGTAGGCTACACGAGAACGGAGGCGTCGAGTAACCAAAACAAATGCGTTAAACAAATTCGTAAACGTTATTTATCAATTTAACTCTAGAATTAAAGGATATACAACGAGAAACAACGTTTGACAACCTTTAAACAGTTTTAATAACTATCTCAAAAATTGTCGCTCTGATGCAAACAACTGATGAGTTATCTACTTAAATTTGTTGAACAAAACGACTTACGTATTTTAAGCATGCTAACCTTTAGCTCGGTAAGCAAATTAAAAAAAACAAAAGCAATATGTAGGCTACACGAGAATGGAGACGTCGAGTAACCAAAAGAAATGCGTTAAACAAATTCGTACACGTTATTTATCAATTTAACTCTAGAATTAAAGGATATACAACGAGAAACAACGTTTGACAACCTTTAAACAGTTTTAATAACTATCTCAAAAGTTGTCGCTCTGATGCAAACAACTGATGAGTTATCTACTTAAATTTGTTGAACAAAACGACTTACGTATTTTAAGCATGCTAACCTTTAGCCCGGTAAGCAAATTAAAAAAAAAAAAGCAATATGTAGGCTACACGAGAACGGAGACGTCGAGTAACCAACACAAATGCGTTAAACAAATTCGTACACGTTATTTATCAATTTAACTCTAGAATTAAAGGATATACAACGAGAAACAACGTTTGACAACCTTTAAACAGTTTTAATAACTATCTCAAAAAGTGTCGCTCTGATGCAAACAACTGATGAGTTATCTACTTAAATTTGTTGAACAAAACGACTTACGTATTTTAAGCATGCTAACCTTTAGCTCGGTAAGCAAATTAAAAAAAAAAGCAATATGTAGGCTACACGAGAACGGAGACGTCGAGTAACCAAAAGAAATGCGTTAAACAAATTCGTACACGTTATTTATCAATTTAACTCTGGAATTAAAGGATATACAACGAGAAACAACGTTTGACAACCTTTAAACAGTTTTAATAACTATCTCAAAAAGTGTCGCTCTGATGCAAACAACTGATGAGTTATCTACTTAAATTTGTTGAACAAAACGACTTACGTATTTTAAGCATGCTAACCTTTAGCCCGGTGAGCAAATTAAAAAAAAAAAAGCAATATGTAGGCTACACGAGAACGGAGACGTCGAGTAACCAAAAGAAATGCGTTAAACAAATTCGTACACGTTATTTATCAATTTAACTCTAGAATTAAAGGATATACAACGAAAAACAACGTTTGACAACCTTTAAACAGTTTTAATAACTATCTCAAAAATTTTCGCTCTGATGCAAACAACTGATGAGTTATCTACTTAAATTTGTTGAACAAAACGACTTACGTATTTTAAGCATGCTAACCTTTAGCTCGGTAAGCAAATTAAAAAAAAAGAAGCAATATGTAGGCTACACGAGAACGGAGACGTCGAGTAACCAAAAGAAATGCGTTAAACAAATTCGTACACGTTATTTATCAATTTAACTCTAGAATTAAAGGATATACAACGAGAAACAACGTTTTACAACCTTTAAACAGTTTTAATAACTATCTCAAAAAGTGTCGCTCTGATGCAAACAACTGATGAGTTATCTACTTAAATTTGTAGAACAAAATGACTTACGTATTTTAAGCATGCTAACCTTTATCCCGGTAAGCAAATTAAAAAAAAAACGCAATATGTAGGCTACACGAGAACGGAGGCGTCGAGTAACCAACACAAATGCGTTAAACAAATTCGTAAACGTTATTTATCAATTTAACTCTAGAATTAAAGGATATACAACGAGAAACAACGTTTGACAACCTGTAAACAGTTTTAATAACTATCTCAAAAATTGTCGCTCTGATGCAAACAACTGCTGAGTTATCTACTCAAATTTGTTGAACAAAACGACTCACGTATTTTAAGCATGCTAACCTTTAGCCCGGTAAGCAAATAAAAAAAAAAACGCAATATGTAGGCTACACGAGAACGGAGACGTCGAGTAACCAAAACAAATGCGTTAAACAAATTCGTACACGTTATTTATCAATTTAACTCTAGAATTAAAGGATATACAACGAGAAACATCATTTGACAACCTTTAAATAGTTTTAATAACTATCTCAAAAATTGTCGCTCTGATGCAAACAACTGATGAGTTATCTACTTAAATTTGTTGAACAAAACGACTTACGTATTTTAAGCATGCTAACCTTTAGCCCGGTAAGCAAATTAAAAAAAAAAAGCAATATGTAGGCTACACGAGAACGGAGACGTCGAGTAACCAAAAGAAATACGTTAAACAAATTCGTACACGTTATTTATCAATTTAACTCTAGAATTAAAGGATATACAACGAGAAACAACGTTTGACAACCTTTAAACAGTTTTAATAACTATCTCAAAAATTGTCGCTCTGATGCAAACAACTGATGAGTTATCTATTTAAATTTGTTGAACAAAACGACTTACGTATTTTAAGCATGCTAACCTTTAGCTCGGTAAGCAAATTAAAAAAAAAAGCAATATGTAGGCTACACGAGAACGGAGACGTCGAGTAACCAAAAGAAATGCGTTAAACAAATTCGTACACGTTATTTATCAATTTAACTCTAGAATTAAAGGATATACAACGAGAAACAACGTTTTACAACCTTTAAACAGTTTTAATAACTATCTCAAAAATTGTCGCTCTGATGCAAACAACTGCTGAGTTATCTACTCAAATTTGTTGAACAAAACGACTTACGTATTTTAAGCATGCTAACCTTTAGCCCGGTAAGCAAATTAAAAAAAAAACGCAATATGTAGGCTACACGAGAACGGAGACGTCGAGTAACCAAAACAAATGCGTTAAACAAATTCGTACACGTTATTTATCAATTTAACTCTAGAATTAAAGGATATACAACGAGAAACAACGTTTTACAACCTTTAAACAGTTTTAATAACTATCTCAAAAATTGTCGCTCTGATGCAAACAACTGATGAGTTATCTACTTAAATTTGTTGAACAAAACGACTTACGTATTTTAAGCATGCTAACCTTTAGCCCGGTAAGCAAATTAAAAAAAAAAAGCAATATGTAGGCTACACGAGAACGGAGACGTCGAGTAACCAAAAGAAATGCGTTAAACAAATTCGTAAACGTTATTTATCAATTTAACTCTAGAATTAAAGGATATACAACGAGAAACAACGTTTTACAACCTTTAAACAGTTTTAATAACTATCTCAAAAATTGTCGCTCTGATGCAAACAACTGATGAGTTATCTACTTAAATTTGTTGAACAAAACGACTTACGTATTTTAAGCATGCTAACCTTTAGCTCGGTAAGCAAATTAAAAAAAAAACGCAATATGTAGGCTACACGAGAACGGAGGCGTCGAGTAACCAAAACAAATGCGTTAAACAAATTCGTAAACGTTATTTATCAATTTAACTCTAGAATTAAAGGATATACAACGGGAAACAACGTTTGACAACCTTTAAACAGTTTTAATAACTATCTCAAAAATTGTCGCTCTGATGCAAACAACTGATGAGTTATCTACTTAAATTTGTTGAACAAAACGACTTACGTATTTTAAGCATGCTAACCTTTATCCCGGTAAGCAAATTAAAAAAAAAACGCAATATGTAGGCTACACGAGAAAGGAGACGTCGAGTAACCAAAAGAAATGCGTTAAACAAATTCGTACACGTTATTTATCAATTTAACTCTAGAATTAAAGGATATACAACGAGAAACAACGTTTTACAACCTTTAAACAGTTTTAATAACTATCTCAAAAATTGTCGCTCTGATGCAAACAACTGATGAGTTATCTACTCAAATTTGTTGAACGAAACGACTTACGTATTTTAAGCATGCTAACCTTTAGCCCTGTAAGCAAATTAAAAAAAAAACGCAATATGTAGGCTACACGAGAACGGAGACGTCGAGTAACCAAAACAAATGCGTTAGACAAATTCGTACACGTTATTTAGCAATATAACTCTAGAATTAAAGGATATACAACGAGAAACAACGTTTGACAACCTTTAAACAGTTTTAATAACTATCTCAAAAATTGTCGCTCTGATGCAAACAACTGCTGAGTTATCTACTCAAATTTGTTGAACAAAACGACTTACGTATTTTAAGCATGCTAACCTTTAGCTCGGTAAGCAAATTAAAAAAAAAAAGCAATATGTAGGCTACACGAGAACGGAGACGTCGAGTAACCAAAAGAAATGCGTTAAACAAATTCGTACACGTTATTTATCAATTTAACTCTAGAATTAAAGGATATACAACGAGAAACAACGTTTTACAACCTTTAAACAGTTTTAATAACTATCTCAAAAATTGTCGCTCTGATGCAAACAACTGCTGAGTTATCTACTCAAATTTGTTGAACAAAACGACTTACGTATTTTAAGCATGCTAACCTTTAGCCCGGTAAGCAAATTAAAAAAAACGCAATATGTAGGCTACACGAGAACGGAGACGTCGAGTAACCAAAACAAATGCGTTAAACAAATTCGTACACGTTATTTATCAATTTAACTCTAGAATTAAAGGATATACAACGAGAAACAACGTTTTACAACCTTTAAACAGTTTTAATAACTATCTCAAAAATTGTCGCTCTGATGCAAACAACTGATGAGTTATCTACTTAAATTTGTTGAACAAAACGACTTACGTATTTTAAGCATGCTAACCTTTAGCTCGGTAAGCAAATTAAAAAAAAACGCAATATGTAGGCTACACGAGAACGGAGACGTCGAGTAACCAAAACAAATGCGTTAAACAAATTCGTACACGTTATTTATCAATTTAACTCTAGAATTAAAGGATATACAACGAGAAACAACGTTTTACAACCTTTAAACAGTTTTAATAACTATCTCAAAAATTGTCGCTCTGATGCAAACAACTGATGAGTTATCTACTTAAATTTGTTGAACAAAACGACTTACGTATTTTAAGCATACTAACCTTTAGCCCGGTAAGCAAATTAAAAAAAAAAGCAATATGTAGGCTACACGAGAACGGAGACGTCGAGTAACCAAAACAAATGCGTTAAACAAATTCGTACACGTTATTTATCAATATAACTCTAGAATTAAAGGATATACAACGAGAAACAACGTTTGACAACCTTTAAACAGTTTTAATAACTATCTCAAAAATTGTCGCTCTGATGCAAACAACTGATGAGTTATCTACTTAAATTTGTTGAACAAAACGACTTACGTATTTTAAGCATGCTAACCTTTAGCTCGGTAAGCAAATTAAAAAAAAAAAGCAATATGTAGGCTACACGAGAACGGAGACGTCGAGTAACCAAAACAAATGCGTTAAACAAATTCGTACAGGTTATTTATCAATTTAACTCTAGAATTAAAGGATATACAACGAGAAACAACGTTTTACAACCTTTAAACAGTTTTAATAACTATCTCAAAAATTGTCGCTCTGATGCAAACAACTGCTGAGTTATCTACTCAAATTTGTTGAACAAAACGACTTACGAATTTTAAGCATGCTAACCTTTAGCCCGGTAAGCAAATTAAAAAAAAAAAGCAATATGTAGGCTACACGAGAACGGAGACGTCGAGTAACCAAAAGAAATGCGTTAAACAAATTCGTACACGTTATTTATCAATTTAACTCTAGAATTAAAGGATATACAACGAGAAACAACGTTTTACAACCTTTAAACAGTTTTAATAACTATCTCAAAAATTGTCGCTCTGATGCAAACAACTGATGAGTTATCTACTTAAATTTGTTGAACAAAACGACTTACGTATTTTAAGCATGCTAACCTTTAGCCCGGTAAGCAAATTAAAAAAAAAAAGCAATATGTAGGCGACACGAGAACGGAGACGTCGAGTAACCAAAAGAAATGCGCTAAACAAATTCGTAAACGTTATTTATCAATTTAACTCTAGAATTAAAGGATATACAACGAGAAACAACGTTTTACAACCTTTAAACAGTTTTAATAACTATCTCAAAAATTGGCGCTCTGATGCAAACAACTGCTGAGTTATCTACTTAAATTTGTTGAACAAAACGACTTACGTATTTTAAGCATGCTAACCTTTATCCCGGTAAGAAAATTAAAAAAAAAAAACGCAATATGTAGGCTACACGAGAACGGAGACGTCGAGTAACCAAAAGAAATGCGTTAAACAAATTCGTACACGTTATTTATCAATATAACTCTAGAATTAAAGGATACACAACGAGAAACAACGTTTGACAACCTTTAAACAGTTTTAATAACTATCTCAAAAATTGTCGCTCTGATGCAAACAACTGCTGAGTTATCTACTCAAATTTGTTGAACAAAACGACTCACGAATTTTAAGCATGCTAACCTTTAGCCCGGTAAGCAAATTAAAAAAAAAAAGCAATATGTAGGCTACACGAGAACGGAGACGTCGAGTAACCAAAAGAAATGCGTTAAACAAATTCGTACACGTTATTTATCAATTTAACTCTAGAATTAAAGGATATACAACGAGAAACATCATTTGACAACCTTTAAATAGTTTTAATAACTATCTCAAAAATTGTCGCTCTGATGCAAACAACTGATGAGTTATCTACTTAAATTTGTTGAACGAAACGACTTACGTATTTTAAGCATGCTAACCTTTATCCCGGTAAGCAAATTAAAAAAAAAAACGCAATATGTAGGCTACACGAGAAAGGAGACGTCGAGTAACCAAAAGAAATGCGTTAAACAAATTCGTACACGTTATTTATCAATTTAACTCTAGAACTAAAGGATATACAACGAGAAACAACGTTTTACAACCTTTAAACAGTTTTAATAACTATCTCAAAAATTGTCGCTCTGATGCAAACAACTGATGAGTTATCTACTTAAATTTGTTGAACAAAACGACTTACGTATTTTAAGCATGCCAACCTTTAGCCCGGTAAGCAAATTAAAAAAAAAAAGCAATATGTAGGCTACACGAGAACGGAGACGTCGAATAACCAAAAGAAATGCGTTAAACAAATTCGTACTGGTTATTTATCAATTTAACTCTAGAATTAAAGGATATACAACGAGAAACAACGTTTTACAACCTTTAAACAGTTTTAATAAATATCTCAAAAATTGTCGCTCTGATGCAAACAACTGCTGAGTTATCTACTTAAATTTGTTGAACAAAACGACTTACGTATTTTAAGCATGCTAACCTTTATCCCGGTAAGAAAATTAAAAAAAAAAACGCAATATGTAGGCTACACGAGAACGGAGACGTCGAGTAACCAAAAGAAATGCGTTAAACAAATTCGTACACGTTATTTATCAATTTAACTCTAGAATTAAAGGATATACAACGAGAAACAACGTTTTACAACCTTTAAACAGTTTTAATAACTATCTCAAAAATTGTCGCTCTGATGCA
This sequence comes from Eurosta solidaginis, assembly GCF_040869045.1. Taxonomy (NCBI): domain Eukaryota; kingdom Metazoa; phylum Arthropoda; class Insecta; order Diptera; family Tephritidae; genus Eurosta; species Eurosta solidaginis. The sequence continues at coordinate 61,737 of NW_027136881.1, read as the reverse complement.
AACAACTGCTGAGTTATCTACTCAAATTTGTTGAACAAAACGACTTACGTATTTTAAGCATGCTAACCTTTAGCCCGGTAAGCAAATTAAAAAAAAAACGCAATATGTAGGCTACACGAGAACGGAGACGTCGAGTAACCAAAACAAATGCGTTAAACAAATTCGTACACGTTATTTATCAATTTAACTCTAGAATTAAAGGATATACAACGGGAAACAACGTTTGACAACCTTTAAACAGTTTTAATAACTATCTCAAAAATTGTCGCTCTGATTCAAACAACTGATGAGTTATCTACTTAAATTTGTTGAACAAAACGACTTACGTATTTTAAGCATGCTAACCTTTAGCCCGGTAAGCAAATTAAAAAAAAAAAGCAATATGTAGGCTACACGAGAACGGAGACGTCGAGTAACCAAAAGAAATGCGTTAAACAAATTCGTAAACGTTATTTATCAATTTAACTCTAGAATTAAAGGATATACAACGAGAAACAACGTTTTACAACCTTTAAACAGTTTTAATAACTATCTCAAAAATTGTCGCTCTGATGCAAACAACTGATGAGTTATCTACTTAAATTTGTTGAACAAAACGACTTACGTATTTTAAGCATGCTAACCTTTAGCTCGGTAAGCAAATTAAAAAAAAAACGCAATATGTAGGCTACACGAGAACGGAGGCGTCGAGTAACCAAAACAAATGCGTTAAACAATTTCGTAAACGTTATTTATCAATTTAACTCTAGAATTAAAGGATATACAACGGGAAACAACGTTTGACAACCTTTAAACAGTTTTAATAACTATCTCAAAAATTGTCGCTCTGATGCAAACAACTGATGAGTTATCTACTTAAATTTGTTGAACAAAACGACTTACGTATTTTAAGCATGCTAACCTTTAGCCCGGTAAGCAAATTAAAAAAAAAACGCAATATGTAGGCTACACGAGAACGGAGACGTCGAGTAACCAAAACAAATGCGTTAAACAAATTCGTACACGTTTTTTATCAATTTAACTCTAGAATTAAAGGATATACAACGAGAATCAACGTTTGACAACCTTTAAACCGTTTTAATAACTATCTCAAAAATTGTCGCTCTGATGCAAACAACTGATGAGTTATCTACTTAAATTTGTTGAACAAAACGACTTACGTATTTTAAGCATGCTAACCTTTATCCCGGTAAGCAAATTAAAAAAAAAAACGCAATATGTAGGCTACACGAGAAAGGAGACGTCGAGTAACCAAAAGAAATGCGTTAAACAAATTCGTACACGTTATTTATCAATTTAACTCTAGAATTAAAGGATATACAACGAGAAACAACGTTTTACAACCTTTAAACAGTTTTAATAACTATCTCAAAAATTGTCGCTCTGATGCAAACAACTGATGAGTTATCTACTCAAATTTGTTGAACGAAACGACTTACGTATTTTAAGCATGCTAACCTTTAGCCCTGTAAGCAAATTAAAAAAAAAACGCAATATGTAGGCTACACGAGAACGGAGACGTCGAGTAACCAAAACAAATGCGTTAGACAAATTCGTACACGTTATTTATCAATATAACTCTAGAATTAAAGGATATACAACGAGAAACAACGTTTGACAACCTTTAAACAGTTTTAATAACTATCTCAAAAATTGTCGCTCTGATGCAAACAACTGCTGAGTTATCTACTCAAATTTGTTGAACAAAACGACTTACGTATTTTAAGCATGCTAACCTTTAGCTCGGTAAGCAAATTTAAAAAAAAAAGCAATATGTAGGCTACACGAGAACGGAGACGTCGAGTAACCAAAAGAAATGCGTTAAACAAATTCGTACAAGTTATTTATCAATTTAACTCTAGAATTAAAGGATATACAACGAGAAACAACGTTTTACAACCTTTAAACAGTTTTAATAACTATCTCAAAAATTGTCGCTCTGATGCAAACAACTGCTGAGTTATCTACTCAAATTTGTTGAACAAAACGACTTACGTATTTTAAGCATGCTAACCTTTAGCCCGGTAAGCAAATTAAAAAAAAACGCAATATGTAGGCTACACGAGAACGGAGACGTCGAGTAACCAAAACAAATGCGTTAAACAAATTCGTACACGTTATTTATCAATTTAACTCTAGAATTAAAGGATATACAACGAGAAACAACGTTTTACAACCTTTAAACAGTTTTAATAACTATCTCAAAAATTGTCGCTCTGATGCAAACAACTGATGAGTTATCTACTTAAATTTGTTGAACAAAACGACTTACGTATTTTAAGCATGCTAACCTTTATCCCGGTAAGCAAATTAAAAAAAAAAAAGCAATATGTAGGCTACACGAGAACGGAGACGTCGAGTAACCAAAAGAAATGCGTTAAACAAATTCGTAAACGTTATTTATCAATTTAACTCTAGAATTAAAGGATATACAACGAGAAACAACGTTTTACAACCTTTAAACAGTTTTAATAACTATCTCAAAAATTGTCACTCTGATGCAAACAACTGATGAGTTATCTACTTAAATTTGTTGAACAAAACGACTTACGTATTTTAAGCATGCTAAACTTTAGCTCGGTAAGCAAATTTAAAAAAAAAACGCAATATGTAGGCTACACGAGAACGGCGGCGTCGAGTAACCAAAACAAATGCGTTAAACAAATTCGTAAACGTTATTTATCAATTTAACTCTAGAATTAAAGGATATACAACGAGAAACAACGTTTGACAACCTTTAAACAGTTTTAATAACTATCTCAAAAATTGTCGATCTGATGCAAACAACTGATGAGTTATCTACTTAAATTTGTTGAACAAAACGACTTACGTATTTTAAGCATGCTAACCTTTAGCCCGGTTAGCAAATTAAAAAAAAAACGCAATATGTAGGCTACACGAGAACGGAGACGTCGAATAACCAAAATAAATGCGTTAAACAAATTCGTACACGTTATTTATCAATTTAACTCTAGAATTAAAGGATATACAACGAGAAACAACGTTTGACAACCTTTAAACAGTTTTAATAACTATCTCAAAAATTGTCGCTCTGATGCAAACAACTGATGAGTTATCTACTTAAATTTGTTGAACAAAACGACTTACGTATTTTAAGCATGCTAACCTTTATCCCGGTAAGAAAATTAAAAAAAAAAAACGCAATATGTAGGCTACACGAGAACGGAGACTTCGAGTAACCAAAAGAAATGCGTTAAACAAATTCGTACACGTTATTTATCAATTTAACTCTAGAATTAAAGGATATACAACGAGAAACAATGTTTTACAACCTTTAAACAGTTTTAATAACTATCTCAAAAATTGTCGCTCTGATGCAAACAACTGATGAGTTATCTACTCAAATTTGTTGAACGAACCGACTTACGTATTTTAAGCATGCTAATATTTAGCCCTGTAAGCAAATTAAAAAAAAAACGCAATATGTAGGCTACACGAGAACGGAGACGTCGAGTAACCAAAACAAATGCGTTAGACAAATTCGTACACGTTATTTATCAATATAACTCTAGAATTAAAGGATATACAACGAGAAACAACGTTTGACAACCTTTAAACAGTTTTAATAACTATCTCAAAAATTGTCGCTCTGATGCAAACAACTGCTGAGTTATCTACTCAAATTTGTTGAACAAAACGACTTACGTATTTTAAGCATGCTAACCTTTAGCCCGGTAAGCAAATTAAAAAAAAACGCAATATGTAGGCTACACGAGAACGGAGACGTCGAGTAACCAAAACAAATGCGTTAAACAAATTCGTACACGTTATTTATCAATTTAACTCTAGAATTAAAGGATATACAACGAGAAACAACGTTTTACAACCTTTAAACAGTTTTAATAACTATCTCAAAAATTGTCGCTCTGATGCAAACAACTGATGAGTTATCTACTTAAATTTGTTGAACAAAACGACTTACGTATTTTAAGCATGCTAACCTTTAGCCCGGTAAGCAAATTAAAAAAAAAAAGCAATATGTAGGCTACACGAGAACGGAAACGTCGAGTAACCAAAACAAATGCGTTAAACAAATTCGTACACGTTATTTATCAATATAACTCTAGAATTAAAGGATATACAACGAGAAACAACGTTTGACAACCTTTAAACAGTTTTAATAACTATCTCAAAAATTGTCGCTCTGATGCAAACAACTGATGAGTTATCTACTTAAATTTGTTGAACAAAACGACTTACGTATTTTAAGCATGCTAACCTTTAGCTCGGTAAGCAAATTAAAAAAAAAAAGCAATATGTAGGCTACACGAGAACGTAGACGTCGAGTAACCAAAACAAATGCGTTAAACAAATTCGTACAGGTTATTTATCAATTTAACTCTAGAATTAAAGGATATACAACGAGAAACAACGTTTTACAACCTTTAAACAGTTTTAATAACTATCTCAAAAATTGTCGCTCTGATACAAACAACTGCTGAGTTATCTACTCAAATTTGTTGAACAAAACGACTTACGAATTTTAAGCATGCTAACCTTTAGCCCGGTAAGCAAATTAAAAAAAAAAACGCAATATGTAGGCTACACGAGAACGGAGACGTCGAGTAACCAAAACAAATGCGTTAAACAAATTCGTACACGTTATTTATCAATTTAACTCTAGAATTAAAGGATATACAACGAGAAACATCGTTTGACAACCTTTAAATAGTTTTAATAACTATCTCAAAAATTGTCGCTCTGATGCAAACAACTGATGAGTTATCTACTTAAATTTGTTGAACAAAACGACTTACGTATTTTAAGCATGCTAACCTTTAGCCCGGTAAGCAAATTAAAAAAAAAACGCAATATGTAGGCTACACGAGAACGGAGACGTCGAGTAACCAAAACAAATGCGTTAAACAAATTCGTACACGTTATTTATCAATTTAACTCTAGAATTAAAGGATATACAACGGGAAACAACGTTTGACAACCTTTAAACAGTTTTAATAACTATCTCAAAAATTGTCGCTCTGATGCAAACAACTGATGAGTTATCTACTTAAATTTGTTGAACAAAACGACTTACGTATTTTAAGCATGCTAACCTTTAGCTCGGTAAGCAAATTAAAAAAAAAACGCAATATGTAGGCTACACGAGAACGGAGGCGTCGAGTAACCAAAACAAATGCGTTAAACAATTTCGTAAACGTTATTTATCAATTTAACTCTAGAATTAAAGGATATACAACGGGAAACAACGTTTGACAACCTTTAAACAGTTTTAATAACTATCTCAAAAATTGTCGCTCTGATGCAAACAACTGATGAGTTATCTACTTAAATTTGTTGAACAAAACGACTTACGTATTTTAAGCATGCTAACCTTTAGCCCGGTAAGCAAATTAAAAAAAAAAACGCAATATGTAGGCTACACGAGAACGGAGACGTCGAGTAACCAAAACAAATGCGTTAAACAAATTCGTACACGTTTTTTATCAATTTAACTCTAGAATTAAAGGATATACAACGAGAATCAACGTTTGACAACCTTTAAACCGTTTTAATAACTATCTCAAAAATTGTCGCTCTGATGCAAACAACTGATGAGTTATCTACTTAAATTTGTTGAACAAAACGACTTACGTATTTTAAGCATGCTAACCTTTATCCCGGTAAGCAAATTAAAAAAAAAAACGCAATATGTAGGCTACACGAGAAAGGAGACGTCGAGTAACCAAAAGAAATGCGTTAAACAAATTCGTACACGTTATTTATCAATTTAACTCTAGAATTAAAGGATATACAACGAGAAACAACGTTTTACAACCTTTAAACAGTTTTAATAACTATCTCAAAAATTGTCGCTCTGATGCAAACAACTGATGAGTTATCTACTCAAATTTGTTGAACGAAACGACTTACGTATTTTAAGCATGCTAACCTTTAGCCCTGTAAGCAAATTAAAAAAAAAACGCAATATGTAGGCTACACGAGAACGGAGACGTCGAGTAACCAAAACAAATGCGTTAGACAAATTCGTACACGTTATTTATCAATATAACTCTAGAATTAAAGGATATACAACGAGAAACAACGTTTGACAACCTTTAAACAGTTTTAATAACTATCTCAAAAATTGTCGCTCTGATGCAAACAACTGCTGAGTTATCTACTCAAATTTGTTGAACAAAACGACTTACGTATTTTAAGCATGCTAACCTTTAGCTCGGTAAGCAAATTTAAAAAAAAAAGCAATATGTAGGCTACACGAGAACGGAGACGTCGAGTAACCAAAAGAAATGCGTTAAACAAATTCGTACAAGTTATTTATCAATTTAACTCTAGAATTAAAGGATATACAACGAGAAACAACGTTTTACAACCTTTAAACAGTTTTAATAACTATCTCAAAAATTGTCGCTCTGATGCAAACAACTGCTGAGTTATCTACTCAAATTTGTTGAACAAAACGACTTACGTATTTTAAGCATGCTAACCTTTAGCCCGGTAAGCAAATTAAAAAAAAAACGCAATATGTAGGCTACACGAGAACGGAGACGTCGAGTAACCAAAACAAATGCGTTAAACAAATTCGTACACGTTATTTATCAATTTAACTCTAGAATTAAAGGATATACAACGAGAAACAACGTTTTACAACCTTTAAACAGTTTTAATAACTATCTCAAAAATTGTCGCTCTGATGCAAACAACTGATGAGTTATCTACTTAAATTTGTTGAACAAAACGACTTACGTATTTTAAGCATGCTAACCTTTATCCCGGTAAGCAAATTAAAAAAAAAAAAGCAATATGTAGGCTACACGAGAACGGAGACGTCGAGTAACCAAAAGAAATGCGTTAAACAAATTCGTAAACGTTATTTATCAATTTAACTCTAGAATTAAAGGATATACAACGAGAAACAACGTTTTACAACCTTTAAACAGTTTTAATAACTATCTCAAAAATTGTCACTCTGATGCAAACAACTGATGAGTTATCTACTTAAATTTGTTGAACAAAACGACTTACGTATTTTAAGCATGCTAAACTTTAGCTCGGTAAGCAAATTTAAAAAAAAAACGCAATATGTAGGCTACACGAGAACGGCGGCGTCGAGTAACCAAAACAAATGCGTTAAACAAATTCGTAAACGTTATTTATCAATTTAACTCTAGAATTAAAGGATATACAACGAGAAACAACGTTTGACAACCTTTAAACAGTTTTAATAACTATCTCAAAAATTGTCGATCTGATGCAAACAACTGATGAGTTATCTACTTAAATTTGTTGAACAAAACGACTTACGTATTTTAAGCATGCTAACCTTTAGCCCGGTTAGCAAATTAAAAAAAAAACGCAATATGTAGGCTACACGAGAACGGAGACGTCGAGTAACCAAAATAAATGCGTTAAACAAATTCGTACACGTTATTTATCAATTTAACTCTAGAATTAAAGGATATACAACGAGAAACAACGTTTGACAACCTTTAAACAGTTTTAATAACTATCTCAAAAATTGTCGCTCTGATGCAAACAACTGATGAGTTATCTACTTAAATTTGTTGAACAAAACGACTTACGTATTTTAAGCATGCTAACCTTTATCCCGGTAAGAAAATTAAAAAAAAAAAACGCAATATGTAGGCTACACGAGAACGGAGACTTCGAGTAACCAAAAGAAATGCGCTAAACAAATTCGTACACGTTATTTATCAATTTAACTCTAGAATTAAAGGATATACAACGAGAAACAATGTTTTACAACCTTTAAACAGTTTTAATAACTATCTCAAAAATTGTCGCTCTGATGCAAACAACTGATGAGTTATCTACTCAAATTTGTTGAACGAAACGACTTACGTATTTTAAGCATGCTAATATTTAGCCCTGTAAGCAAATTAAAAAAAAAACGCAATATGTAGGCTACACGAGAACGGAGACGTCGAGTAACCAAAACAAATGCGTTAGACAAATTCGTACACGTTATTTATCAATATAACTCTAGAATTAAAGGATATACAACGAGAAACAACGTTTGACAACCTTTAAACAGTTTTAATAACTATCTCAAAAATTGTCGCTCTGATGCAAACAACTGCTGAGTTATCTACTCAAATTTGTTGAACAAAACGACTTACGTATTTTAAGCATGCTAACCTTTAGCCCGGTAAGCAAATTAAAAAAAAACGCAATATGTAGGCTACACGAGAACGGAGACGTCGAGTAACCAAAACAAATGCGTTAAACAAATTCGTACACGTTATTTATCAATTTAACACTAGAATTAAAGGATATACAACGAGAAACAACGTTTTACAACCTTTAAACAGTTTTAATAACTATCTCAAAAATTGTCGCTCTGATGCAAACAACTGATGAGTTATCTACTTAAATTTGTTGAACAAAACGACTTACGTATTTTAAGCATGCTAACCTTTAGCCCGGTAAGCAAATTAAAAAAAAAAAGCAATATGTAGGCTACACGAGAACGGAAACGTCGAGTAACCAAAACAAATGCGTTAAACAAATTCGTACACGTTATTTATCAATATAACTCTAGAATTAAAGGATATACAACGAGAAACAACGTTTGACAACCTTTAAACAGTTTTAATAACTATCTCAAAAATTGTCGCTCTGATGCAAACAACTGATGAGTTATCTACTTAAATTTGTTGAACAAAACGACTTACGTATTTTAAGCATGCTAACCTTTAGCTCGGTAAGCAAATTAAAAAAAAAAAGCAATATGTAGGCTACACGAGAACGTAGACGTCGAGTAACCAAAACAAATGCGTTAAACAAATTCGTACAGGTTATTTATCAATTTAACTCTAGAATTAAAGGATATACAACGAGAAACAACGTTTTACAACCTTTAAACAGTTTTAATAACTATCTCAAAAATTGTCGCTCTGATGCAAACAACTGCTGAGTTATCTACTCAAATTTGTTGAACAAAACGACTTACGAATTTTAAGCATGCTAACCTTTAGCCCGGTAAGCAAATTAAAAAAAAAAACGCAATATGTAGGCTACACGAGAACGGAGACGTCGAGTAACCAAAACAAATGCGTTAAACAAATTCGTACACGTTATTTATCAATTTAACTCTAGAATTAAAGGATATACAACGAGAAACATCGTTTGACAACCTTTAAATAGTTTTAATAACTATCTCAAAAATTGTCGCTCTGATGCAAACAACTGATGAGTTATCTACTTAAATTTGTTGAACAAAACGACTTACGTATTTTAAGCATGCTAACCTTTAGCCCGGTAAGCAAATTAAAAAAAAAAGCAATATGTAGGCTACACGAGAACGGAGACGTCGAGTAACCAAAAGAAATGCGTTAAACAAATTCGTACACGTTATTTATCAATTTAACTCTAGAATTAAAGGATATACAACGAGAAACAACGTTTGACAACCTTTAAACAGTTTTAATAACTATCTCAAAAATTGTCGCTCTGATGCAAACAACTGATGAGTTATCTACTTAAATTTGTTGAACAAAACGACTTACGTATTTTAAGCATGCTAACCTTTATCCCGGTAAGCAAATTTAAAAAAAACGCAATATGTAGGCTACACGAGAACGGAGGCGTCAAGTAACCAAAACAAATGCGTTAAACAAATTCGTAAACGTTATTTATCAATTTAACCCTAGAATTAAAGGATATACAACGAGAAACAACGTTTGACAACCTTTAAACAGTTTTAATAACTATCTCAAAAATTGTCGCTCTGATGCAAACAACTGATGAGTTATCTACTTAAATTTGTTGAACAAAACGACTTACGTATTTTAAGCATGCTAACCTTTACCCCGGTAAGCAAATTAAAAAAAAAAACGCAATATGTAGGCTACACGAGAACGGAGACGTCGAGTAACCAAAACAAATGCGTTAAACAAATTCGTAAACGTTATTTATCAATTTAACTCTAGAATTAAAGGATATACAACGAGAAACAACGTGTTACAACCTTTAAACAGTTTTAATAACTATCTCAAAAATTGTCGCTCTGATGCAAACAACTGATGAGTTATCTACTTAAATTTGTAGAACAAAACGACTTACGTATTTTAAGCATGCTAACCTTTATCCCGGTAAGCAAATTAAAAAAAAAAAACGCAATATGTAGGCTACACGAGAACGGAGGCGTCGAGTAACCAAAACAAATGCGTTAAACAAATTCGTACAGGATATTTATCAATTTAACTCTAGAATTAAAGGATATACAACGAGAAACAACGTTTTACAACCTTTAAACAGTTTTAATAACTATCTCAAAAATTGTCGCTCTGATGCAAACAACTGATGAGTTATCTACTCAAATTTGTTGAACGAAACGACTTACGTATTTTAAGCATGCTAATATTTAGCCCTGTAAGCAAATTAAAAAAAAAACGCAATATGTAGGCTACACGAGAACGGAGACGTCGAGTAACCAAAACAAATGCGTTAGACAAATTCGTACACGTTATTTATCAATATAACTCTAGAATTAAAGGATATACAACGAGAAACAACGTTTGACAACCTTTAAACAGTTTTAATAACTATCTCAAAAATTGTCGCTCTGATGCAAACAACTGCTGAGTTATCTACTCAAATTTGTTGAACAAAACGACTTACGTATTTTAAGCATGCTAACCTTTAGCCCGGTAAGCAAATTAAAAAAAAACGCAATATGTAGGCTACACGAGAACGGAGACGTCGAGTAACCAAAACAAATGCGTTAAACAAATTCGTACACGTTATTTATCAATTTAACTCTAGAATTAAAGGATATACAACGAGAAACAACGTTTTACAACCTTTAAACAGTTTTAATAACTATCTCAAAAATTGTCGCTCTGATGCAAACAACTGATGAGTTATCTACTTAAATTTGTTGAACAAAACGACTTACGTATTTTAAGCATGCTAACCTTTAGCCCGGTAAGCAAATTAAAAAAAAAAAGCAATATGTAGGCTACACGAGAACGGAAACGTCGAGTAACCAAAACAAATGCGTTAAACAAATTCGTACACGTTATTTATCAATATAACTCTAGAATTAAAGGATATACAACGAGAAACAACGTTTGACAACCTTTAAACAGTTTTAATAACTATCTCAAAAATTGTCGCTCTGATGCAAACAACTGATGAGTTATCTACTTAAATTTGTTGAACAAAACGACTTACGTATTTTAAGCATGCTAACCTTTAGCTCGGTAAGCAAATTAAAAAAAAAAAGCAATATGTAGGCTACACGAGAACGTAGACGTCGAGTAACCAAAACAAATGCGTTAAACAAATTCGTACAGGTTATTTATCAATTTAACTCTAGAATTAAAGGATATACAACGAGAAACAACGTTTTACAACCTTTAAACAGTTTTAATAACTATCTCAAAAATTGTCGCTCTGATGCAAACAACTGCTGAGTTATCTACTCAAATTTGTTGAACAAAACGACTTACGAATTTTAAGCATGCTAACCTTTAGCCCGGTAAGCAAATAAAAAAAAAAAACGCAATATGTAGGCTACACGAGAACGGAGACGTCGAGTAACCAAAACAAATGCGTTAAACAAATTCGTACACGTTATTTATCAATTTAACTCTAGAATTAAAGGATATACAACGAGAAACATCGTTTGACAACCTTTAAATAGTTTTAATAACTATCTCAAAAATTGTCGCTCTGATGCAAACAACTGATGAGTTATCTACTTAAATTTGTTGAACAAAACGACTTACGTATTTTAAGCATGCTAACCTTTAGCCCGGTAAGCAAATTAAAAAAAAAAAGCAATATGTAGGCTACACGAGAACGGAGACGTCGAGTAACCAAAAGAAATGCGTTAAACAAATTCGTACACGTTATTTATCAATTTAACTCTAGAATTAAAGGATATACAACGAGAAACAACGTTTGACAACCTTTAAACAGTTTTAATAACTATCTCAAAAATTGTCGCTCTGATGCAAACAACTGATGAGTTATCTACTTAAATTTGTTGAACAAAACGACTTACGTATTTTAAGCATGCTAACCTTTATCCCGGTAAGCAAATTTAAAAAAAACGCAATATGTAGGCTACACGAGAACGGAGGCGTCAAGTAACCAAAACAAATGCGTTAAACAAATTCGTAAACGTTATTTATCAATTTAACCCTAGAATTAAAGGATATACAACGAGAAACAACGTTTGACAACCTTTAAACAGTTTTAATAACTATCTCAAAAATTGTCGCTCTGATGCAAACAACTGATGAGTTATCTACTTAAATTTGTTGAACAAAACGACTTACGTATTTTAAGCATGCTAACCTTTACCCCGGTAAGCAAATTAAAAAAAAAAAACGCAATATGTAGGCTACACGAGAACGGAGACGTCGAGTAACCAAAACAAATGCGTTAAACAAATTCGTAAACGTTATTTATCAATTTAACTCTAGAATTAAAGGATATACAACGAGAAACAACGTGTTACAACCTTTAAACAGTTTTAATAACTATCTCAAAAATTGTCGCTCTGATGCAAACAACTGATGAGTTATCTACTTAAATTTGTAGAACAAAACGACTTACGTATTTTAAGCATGCTAACCTTTATCCCGGTAAGCAAATTAAAAAAAAAAACGCAATATGTAGGCTACACGAGAACGGAGGCGTCGAGTAACCAAAACAAATGCGTTAAACAAATTCGTACAGGATATTTATCAATTTAACTCTAGAATTAAAGGATATACAACGAGAAACAACGTTTTACAACCTTTAAACAGTTTTAATAACTATCTCAAAATTGTCGCTCTGATGCAAACAACTGCTGAGTTATCTACTCAAATTTGTTGAACAAAACGACTTACGTATTTTAAGCATGCTAACCTTTAGCCCGGTAAGCAAATTAAAAAAAAAACGCAATATGTAGGCTACACGAGAACGGAGGCGTCGAGTAACCAAAACAAATGCGTTAAACAAATTCGTAAACGTTATTTATCAATTTAACTCTAGAATTAAAGGATATACAACGAGAAACAACGTTTTACAACCTTTAAACAGTTTTAATAACTATCTCAAAAATTGTCGCTCTGATGCAAACAACTGATGAGTTATCTACTTAAATTTGTTGAACAAAACGACTTACGTATTTTAAGCATGCTAACCTTTAGCCCGGTAAGCAAAAGTAAAAAAAAAAGCAATATGTAGGCTACACGAGAACGGAGACGTCGAGTAACCAAAACAAATGCGTTAAACAAATTCGTACACGTTATTTATCAATATAACTCTAGAATTAAAGGATATACAACGAGAAACAACGTTTGACAACCTTTAAACAGTTTTAATAACTATCTCAAAAATTGTCGCTCTGATGCAAACAACTGATGAGTTATCTACTTAAATTTGTTGAACAAAACGACTTACGTATTTTAAGCATGCTAAACTTTAGCTCGGTAAGCAAATTAAAAAAAAAACAATATGTAGGCGACACGAGAACGGAGACGTCGAGTAACCAAAACAAATGCGTTAAACAAATTCGTACAGGTTATTTATCAATTTAACTCTAGAATTAAAGGATATACAACGAGAAACAACGTTTTACAACCTTTAAACAGTTTTAATAACTATCTCAAAAATTGTCGCTCTGATGCAAACAACTGCTGAGTTATCTACTCAAATTTGTTGAACAAAACGACTTACGTATTTTAAGCATGCTAACCTTTAGCCCGGTAAGCAAATTAAAAAAAAAACGCAATATGTAGGCTACACGAGAACGGAGACGTCGAGTAACCAAAACAAATGCGTTAAACAAATTCGTACACGTTATTTATCAATTTACCTCTAGAATTAAAGGATATACAACGAGAAACATCGTTTGACAACCTTTAAATAGTTTTAATAACTATCTCAAAAATTGTCGCTCTGATGCAAACAACTGATGAGTTATCTACTTAAATTTGTTGAACAAAACGACTTACGAATTTTAAGCATGCTAACTTTTAGCCCGGTAAGCAAATTAAAAAAAAGAAGCAATATGTAGGCTACACGAGAACGGAGACGTCGAGTAACCAAAAGAAATGCGTTAAACAAATTCGTACACGTTATTTATCAATTTAACTCTAGAATTAAAGGATATACAACGAGAAACAACGTTTTACAACCTTTAAACAGTTTTAATAACTATGTCAAAAATTGTCGCTCTGATGCAAACAACTGATGAGTTATCTACTTAAATTTGTTGAACAAAACTTTAGCCCGGTAAGCAAATTAAAAAAACGCAATATGTAGGCTACACGAGAACGGAGACGTCGAGTAACCAAAAGAAATGCGTTAAACAAATTCGTACACGTTATTTATCAATATAACTCTAGAATTAAAGGATATACAACGAGAAACAACGTTTGACAACCTTTAAACAGTTTTAATAACTATCTCAAAAATTGTCGCTCTGATGCAAACAACTGATGAGTTATCTACTCAAATTTGTTGAACGAAACGACTTACGTATTTTAAGCATGCTAACCTTTAGCCCGGTAAGCAAATAAAAAAAAAAACGCAATATGTAGGCTACACGAGAACGGAGGCGTCGAGTAACCAAAACAAATGCGTTAAACAAATTCGTAAACGTTATTTATCAATTTAAATCTAGAATTAAAGGATATACAACGAGAAACATCGTTTGACAACCTTTAAACAGTTTTAATAACTATCTCAAAAATTGTCGCTCTGATGCAAACAACTGATGAGTTATCTACTTAAATTTGTTGAACAAAACGACTTACGTATTTTAAGCATGCTAACCTTTAGCTCGGTAAGCAAATTAAAAAAAAAAAAAGCAATATGTAGGCTACAGGAGAACGGAGACGTCGAGTAACCAAAAGAAATGCGTTAAACAAATTCGTACACGTTATTTATCAATTTAACTCTAGAATTAAAGGATATACAACGAGAAACAACGTTTTACAACCTTTAAACAGTTTTAATAACTATCTCAAAAATTGTCGCTCTGATGCAAACAACTGATGAGTTATCCACTCAAATTTGTTGAACGAAACGACTTACGTATTTTAAGCATGCTAACCTTTAGCCCGGTAAGCAAATTAAAAAAAAAACGCAATATGTAGGCTACACGAGAACGGAGGCGTCGAGTAACCAAAACAAATGCGTTAAACAAATTCGTAAACGTTATTTATCAATTTAAATCTAGAATTAAAGGATATACAACGAGAAACATCGTTTGACAACCTTTAAACAGTTTTAATAACTATCTCAAAAATTGTCGCTCTGATGCAAACAACTGATGAGTTATCTACTCAAATTTGTTGAACGAAACGACTTACGTATTTTAAGCATGCTAACCTTTAGCCCGGTAAGCAAATTAAAAAAAAAACGCAATATGTAGGCTACACGAGAACGGAGGCGTCGAGTAACCAAAACAAATGCGTTAAACAAATTCGTAAACGTTATTTATCAATTTAACTCTAGAATTAAAGGATATACAACGAGAAACATCGTTTGACAACCTTTAAACAGTTTTAATAACTATCTCAAAAATTGTCGCTCTGATGCAAACAACTGATGAGTTATCTACTTAAATTTGTTGAACAAAACGACTTACGTATTTTAAGCATGCTAACCTTTAGCTCGGTAAGCAAATTAAAAAAAAAAAAGCAATATGTAGGCTACACGAGAACGGAGACATCGAGTAACCAACAGAAATGCGTTAAACAAATTCGTACACGTTATTTATCAATTTAACTCTAGAATTAAAGGATATACAACGAGAAACAACGTTTTACAACCTTTAAACAGTTTTAATAACTATCTCAAAAATTGTCGCTCTGATGCAAACAACTGATGAGTTATCTACTCAAATTTGTTGAACGAAACGACTTACGTATTTTAAGCATGCTAACCTTTAGCCCGGTAAGCAAATTAAAAAAAAAACGCAATATGTAGGCTACACGAGAACGGAGACGTCGAGTAACCAAAACAAATGCGTTAAACAAATTCGTACACGTTATTTATCAATTTAACTCTAGAATTAAAGGATATACAACGAGAAACATCGTTTGACAACCTTTAAACAGTTTTAATAACTATCTCAAAAATTGTCGCTCTGATGCAAACAACTGATGAGTTATCTACTTAAATTTGTTGAACAAAACGACTTACGTATTTTAAGCATGCTAACCTTTAGCCCGGTAAGCAAATTAAAAAAAAAAAGCAATATGTAGGCTACACGAGAACGGAGACGTCGAGTAACCAAAACAAATGCGTTAAACAAATTCGTACACGTTATTTATCAATTGAACTCTAGAATTAAAGGATATACAACGAGAAACAACGTTTTACAACCTTTAAACAGTTTTAATAACTATCTCAAAAATTGTCACTGTGATGCAAACAACTGATGAGTTATCTACTTAAATTTGTTGAACAAAACGACTTACGTATTTTAAGCATGCTAACCTTTAGCCCGGTAAGCAAATTAAAAAAAAAAAAGCAATATGTAGGCTACACGAGAACGGAGACGTCGAGTAACCAAAACAAATGCGTTAAACAAATTCGTACACGTTATTTATCAATATAACTCTAGAATTAAAGGATATACAACGAGAAACAACGTTTGACAACCTTTAAACAGTTTTAATAACTATCTCAAAAATTGTCGCTCTGATGCAAACAGCTGATGAGTTATCTACTTAACTTTGTTGAACAAAACGACTTACGTATTTTAAGCATGCTAACTTTTAGCTCGGTAAGCAAATTAAAAAAAAGAAGCAATATGTAGACTACACGAGAACGGAGACGTCGAGTAACCAAAAGAAATGCGTTAAACAAATTCGTACACGTTATTTATCAATTTAACTCTAGAATTAAAGGATATACAACGAGAAACAACGTTTTACAACCTTTAAACAGTTTTAATAACTATCTCAAAAATTGTCGCTCTGATGCAAACAACTGATGAGTTATCTACTTAAATTTGTTGAACAAAACTTTAGCCCGGTAAGCAAATTAAAAAAAACGCAATATGTAGGCTACACGAGAACGGAGACGTCGAGTAACCAAAACAAATGCGTTAAACAAATTCGTACACGTTATTTATCAATATAACTCTAGAATTAAAGGATATACAACGAGAAACATCGTTTGACAACCTTTAAACAGTTTTAATAACTATCTCAAAAATTGTCGCTCTGATGCAAACAACTGATGAGTTATCTACTTAAATTTGTTGAACAAAACGACTTACGTATTTTAAGCATGCTAACCTTTAGCCCGGTAAGCAAATTAAAAAAAAAAAGCAATATGTAGGCTACACGAGAACGGAGACGTCGAGTAACCAAAACAAATGCGTTAAACAAATTCGTACACGTTATTTATCAATTGAACTCTAGAATTAAAGGATATACAACGAGAAACAACGTTTAACCAAAACAAATGCGTTAAACAAATTCGTACACGTTATTTATCAATTTAACTCTAGAATTAAAGGATATACAACGAGAAACATCGTTTGACAACCTTTAAACAGTTTTAATAACTATCTCAAAAATTGTCGCTCTGATGCAAACAACTGATGAGTTATCTACTTAAATTTGTTGAACAAAAGGACTTACGTATTTTAAGCATGCTAACCTTTAGCCCGGTAAGCAAATTAAAAAAAAAAAGCAATATGTAGGCTACACGAGAACGGAGACGTCGAGTAACCAAAACAAATGCGTTAAACAAATTCGTACACGTTATTTATCAATTTAACTCTAGAATTAAAGGATATACAACGAGAAACATCGTTTGACAACCTTTAAACAGTTTTAATAACTATCTCAAAAATTGTCGCTCTGATGCAAACAACTGATGAGTTATCTACTTAAATTTGTTGAACAAAACGACTTACGTATTTTAAGCATGCTAACCTTTAGCCCGGTAAGCAAATTAAAAAAAAAAAGCAATATGTAGGCTACACGAGAACGGAGACGTCGAGTAACCAAAACAAATGCGTTAAACAAATTCGTACACGTTATTTATCAATTGAACTCTAGAATTAAAGGATATACAACGAGAAACAACGTTTTACAACCTTTAAACAGTTTTAATAACTATCTCAAAAATTGTCGCTCTGATGCAAACAACTGATGAGTTATCTACTTAAATTTGTTGAACAAAACGACTTACGTATTTTAAGCATGCTAACCTTTAGCTCGGTAAGCAAATTAAAAAAAAAAGCAATATGTAGGCGACACGAGAACGGAGACGTCGAGTAACCAAAACAAATGCGTTAAACAAATTCGTACAGGTTATTTATCAATTTAACTCTAGAATTAAAGGATATACAACGAGAAACAACGTTTTACAACCTTTAAACAGTTTTAATAACTATCTCAAAAATTGTCGCTCTGATGCAAACAACTGCTGAGTTATCTACTCAAATTTGTTGAACAAAACAACTTACGTATTTTAAGCATGCTAACCTTTAGCCCGGTAAGCAAATTAAAAAAAAAAACGCAATATGTAGGCTACACGAGAACGGAGACGTCGAGTAACCAAAACAAATGCGTTAAACAAATTCGTACACGTTATTTATCAATATAACTCTAGAATTAAAGGATATACAACGAGAAACAACGTTTGACAACCTTTAAACAGTTTTAATAACTATCTCAAAAATTGTCGCTCTGATGCAAACAACTGATGAGTTATCTACTCAAATTTGTTGAACAAAACGACTTACGTATTTTAAGCATGCTAACCTTTAGCCCGGTAAGCAAATTAAAAAAAAAAACGCAATATGTAGGCTACACGAGAACGGAGACGTCGAGTAACCAAAACAAATGCGTTAAACAAATTCGTACACGTTATTTATCAATTTAACTCTAGAATTAAAGGATATACAACGAGAAACATCGTTTGACAACCTTTAAATAGTTTTAATAACTATCTCAAAAATTGTCGCTCTGATGCAAACAGCTGATGAGTTATCTACTTAACTTTGTTGAACAAAACGACTTACGTATTTTAAGCATGCTAACTTTTAGCTCGGTAAGCAAATTAAAAAAAAGAAGCAATATGTAGACTACACGAGAACGGAGACGTCGAGTAACCAAAAGAAATGCGTTAAACAAATTCGTACACGTTATTTATCAATTTAACTCTAGAATTAAAGGATATACAACGAGAAACAACGTTTTACAACCTTTAAACAGTTTTAATAACTATCTCAAAAATTGTCGCTCTGATGCAAACAACTGATGAGTTATCTACTTAAATTTGTTGAACAAAACTTTAGCCCGGTAAGCAAATTAAAAAAAACGCAATATGTAGGCTACACGAGAACGGAGACGTCGAGTAACCAAAACAAATGCGTTAAACAAATTCGTACACGTTATTTATCAATATAACTCTAGAATTAAAGGATATACAACGAGAAACAACGTTTGACAACCTTTAAACAGTTTTAATAACTATCTCAAAAATTGTCGCTCTGATGCAAACAACTGATGAGTTATCTACTCAAATTTGTTGAACGAAACGACTTACGTATTTTAAGCATGCTAACCTTTAGCCCGGTAAGCAAATTAAAAAAAAAACGCAATATGTAGGCTACACGAGAACGGAGGCGTCGAGTAACCAAAACAAATGCGTTAAACAAATTCGTAAACGTTATTTATCAATTTAACTCTAGAATTAAAGGATATACAACGAGAAACATCGTTTGACAACCTTTAAACAGTTTTAATAACTATCTCAAAAATTGTCGCTCTGATGCAAACAACTGATGAGTTATCTACTTAAATTTGTTGAACAAAACGACTTACGTATTTTAAGCATGCTAACCTTTAGCTCGGTAAGCAAATTAAAAAAAAAAAGCAATATGTAGGCTACACGAGAACGGAGACATCGAGTAACCAAAAGAAATGCGTTAAACAAATTCGTACACGTTATTTATCAATTTAACTCTAGAATTAAAGGATATACAACGAGAAACAACGTTTTACAACCTTTAAACAGTTTTAATAACTATCTCAAAAATTGTCGCTCTGATGCAAACAACTGATGAGTTATCTACTCAAATTTGTTGAACGAAACGACTTACGTATTTTAAGCATGCTAACCTTTAGCCCGGTAAGCAAATTAAAAAAAAACGCAATATGTAGGCTACACGAGAACGGAGACGTCGAGTAACCAAAACAAATGCGTTAAACAAATTCGTACACGTTATTTATCAATTTAACTCTAGAATTAAAGGATATACAACGAGAAACATCGTTTGACAACCTTTAAACAGTTTTAATAACTATCTCAAAAATTGTCGCTCTGATGCAAACAACTGATGAGTTATCTACTTAAATTTGTTGAACAAAACGACTTACGTATTTTAAGCATGCTAACCTTTAGCCCGGTAAGCAAATTAAAAAAAAAAAAGCAATATGTAGGCTACACGAGAACGGAGACGTCGAGTAACCAAAACAAATGCGTTAAACAAATTCGTACACGTTATTTATCAATTGAACTCTAGAATTAAAGGATATACAACGAGAAACAACGTTTTACAACCTTTAAACAGTTTTAATAACTATCTCAAAAATTGTCACTGTGATGCAAACAACTGATGAGTTATCTACATAAATTTGTTGAACAAAACGACTTACGTATTTTAAGCATGCTAACCTTTAGCCCGGTAAGCAAATTAAAAAAAAAAGCAATATGTAGGCTACACGAGAACGGAGACGTCGAGTAACCAAAACAAATGCGTTAAACAAATTCGTACACGTTATTTATCAATATAACTCTAGAATTAAAGGATATACAACGAGAAACAACGTTTGACAACCTTTAAACAGTTTTAATAACTATCTCAAAAATTGTCGCTCTGATGCAAACAACTGATGAGTTATCTACTTAAATTTGTTGAACAAAACGACTTACGTATTTTAAGCATGCTAACCTTTAGCCCGGTAAGCAAATTAAAAAAAAAGCAATATGTAGGCGACACGAGAACGGAGACGTCGAGTAACCAAAACAAATGCGTTAAACAAATTCGTACAGGTTATTTATCAATTTAACTCTAGAATTAAAGGATATACAACGAGAAACAACGTTTTACAACCTTTAAACAGTTTTAATAACTATCTCAAAAATTGTCACTGTGATGCAAACAACTGATGAGTTATCTACATAAATTTGTTGAACAAAACGACTTACGTATTTTAAGCATGCTAACCTTTAGCCCGGTAAGCAAATTAAAAAAAAAAGCAATATGTAGGCTACACGAGAACGGAGACGTCGAGTAACCAAAACAAATGCGTTAAACAAATTCGTACACGTTATTTATCAATATAACTCTAGAATTAAAGGATATACAACGAGAAACAACGTTTGACAACCTTTAAACAGTTTTAATAACTATCTCAAAAATTGTCGCTCTGATGCAAACAACTGATGAGTTATCTACATAAATTTGTTGAACAAAACGACTTACGTATTTTAAGCATGCTAACCTTTAGCCCGGTAAGCAAATTAAAAAAAAAAGCAATATGTAGGCGACACGAGAACGGAGACGTCGAGTAACCAAAACAAATGCGTTAAACAAATTCGTACAGGTTATTTATCAATTTAACTCTAGAATTAAAGGATATACAACGAGAAACAACGTTTTACAAACTTTAAACAGTTTTAATAACTATCTCAAAAATTGTCGCTCTGATGCAAACAACTGCTGAGTTATCTACTCAAATTTGTTGAACAAAACAACTTACGTATTTTAAGCATGCTAACCTTTAGCCCGGTAAGCAAATTAAAAAAAAAAACGCAATATGTAGGCTACACGAGAACGGAGACGTCGAGTAACCAAAACAAATGCGTTAAACAAATTCGTACACGTTATTTATCAATTTAACTCTAGAATTAAAGGAGGATGAGTTATCTACTTAAATTTGTTGAACAAAACGACTTACGTATTTTAAGCATGCTAACCTTTAGCTCGGTAAGCAAATTAAAAAAAAAACGCAATATGTAGGCTACACGAGAACGGAGGCGTCGAGTAACCAAAACAAATGCGTTAAACAAATTCGTAAACGTTATTTATCAATTTATCTCTAGAATTAAAGGATATACAACGAGAAACAACGTTTGACAACCTTTAAACAGTTTTAATAACTATCTCAAAAATTGTCGCTCTGATGCAAACAACTGATGAGTTATCTACTTAAATTTGTTGAACAAAACGACTTACGTATTTTAAGCATGCTAACCTTTATCCCGGTAAGCAAATTAAAAAAAAAACGCAATATGTAGGCTACACGAGAACGGAGACGTCGAGTAACCAAAAGAAATGCGTTAAACAAATTCGTACACGTTATTTATCAATTTAACTCTAGAATTAAAGGATATATAGCGAGAAACAATGTTTTACAACCTTTAAACAGTTTTAATAACTATCTCAAAAATTGTCGCTCTGATGCAAACAACTGATGAGTTATCTACTCAAATTTGTTGAACGAAACGACTTACGTATTTTAAGCATGCTAACCTTTAGCCCTGTAAGCAAATTAAAAAAAAAAAACGCAATATGTAGGCTACACGAGAACGGAGACGTCGAGTAACCAAAACAAATGCGTTAGACAAATTCGTACACGTTATTTATCAATATAACTCTAGAATTAAAGGATATACAACGAGAAACAACGTTTGACAACCTTTAAACAGTTTTAATAACTATCTCAAAAATTGTCGCTCTGATGCAAACAACTGATGAGTTATCTACTTAAATTTGTTGAACAAAACGACTTACGTATTTTAAGCATGCTAACCTTTAGCTCGGTAAGCAAATTAAAAAAAAGAAGCAATATGTAGGCTACACGAGAACGGAGACGTCGAGTAACCAAAAGAAATGCGTTAAACAAATTCGTACACGTTATTTATCAATTTAACTCTAGAATTAAAGGATATACAACGAGAAACAACGTTTTACAACCTTTAAACAGTTTTAATAACTATCTCAAAAATTGTCGCTCTGATGCAAACAACTGATGAGTTATCTACTTAAATTTGTTGAACAAAACGACTTACGTATTTTAAGCATGCTAACCTTTAGCCCGGTAAGCAAATTAAAAAAAAACCCAATATGTAGGCTACACGAGAACGGAGACGTCGAGTAACCAAAACAAATGCGTTAAACAAATTCGTAAACGTTATTTATCAATTTAACTCTAGAATTAAAGGATATACAACGAGAAACAACGTTTTACAACCTTTAAACAGTTTTAATAACTATCTCAAAAATTGTCGCTCTGATGCAAACAACTGATGAGTTATCTACTTAAATTTGTTGAACAAAACGACTTACGTATTTTAAGCATGCTAACCTTTAGCCCGGTAAGCAAATTAAAAAAAAAACGCAATATGTAGGCTACACGAGAACGGAGACGTCGAGTAACCAAAAGAAATGCGTTAAACAAATTCGTACACGTTATTTATCAATTTAACTATAGAATTAAAGGATATACAACGAGAAACAACGTTTTACAACCTTTAAACAGTTTTAATAACTATCTCAAAAATTGTCATTTGTTGAACAAAACGACTTACGTATTTTAAGCATGCTAACCTTTAGCTCGGTAAGCAAATTAAAAAAAAAAAAGCAATATGTAGGCTACACGAGAACGGAGACGTCGAGTAACCAAAAGAAATGCGTTAAACAAATTCGTACACGTTATTTATCAATTTAACTCTATAATTAAAGGATATACAACGAGAAACAACGTTTTACAACCTTTAAACAGTTTTAATAACTATCTCAAAAATTGTCGCTCTGATGCAAACAACTGATGAGTTATCTACTCAAATTTGTTGAACGAAACGACTTACGTATTTTAAGCATGCTAACCTTTAGCCCGGTAAGCAAATTAAAAAAAACGCAATATGTAGGCTGCACGAGAACGGAGACGTCGAGTAACCAAAACAAATGCGTTAAACAAATTCGTACACGTTATTTATCAATATAACTCTAGAATTAAAGGATATACAACGAGAAACAACGTTTGACAACCTTTAAACAGTTTTAATAACTATCTCAAAAATTGTCGCTCTGATGCAAACAACTGATGAGTTATCTACTCAAATTTGTTGAACGAAACGACTTACGTATTTTAAGCATGCTAACCTTTAGCCCGGTAAGCAAATTAAAAAAAAACGCAATATGTAGGCTACACGAGAACGGAGGCGTCGAGTAACCAAAACAAATGCGTTAAACAAATTCGTAAACGTTATTTATCAATTTAACTCTAGAATTAAAGGATAAACAACGAGAAACATCGTTTGACAACCTTTAAACAGTTTTAATAACTATCTCAAAAATTGTCGCTCTGATGCAAACAACTGATGAGTTATCTACTTAAATTTGTTGAACAAAACGACTTACGTATTTTAAGCATGCTAACCTTTAGCTCGGTAAGCAAATTAAAAAAAAAAAGCAATATGTAGGCTACACGAGAACGGAGACGTCGAGTAACCAAAAGAAATGCGTTAAACAAATTCGTACACGTTATTTATCAATTTAACTCTAGAATTAAAGGATATACAACGAGAAACAACGTTTTACAACCTTTAAACAGTTTTAATAACTATCTCAAAAATTGTCGCTCTGATGCAAACAACTGATGAGTTATCTACTCAAATTTGTTGAACGAAACGACTTACGTATTTTAAGCATGCTAACCTTTAGCCCGGTAAGCAAATTAAAAAAAAAACGCAATATGTAGGCTACACGAGAACGGAGACGTCGAGTAACCAAAACAAATGCGTTAAACAAATTCGTACACGTTATTTATCAATATAACTCTAGAATTAAAGGATATACAACGAGAAACAACGTTTGACAACCTTTAAACAGTTTTAATAACTATCTCAAAAATTGTCGCTCTGATGCAAACAACTGATGAGTTATCTACTCAAATTTGTTGAACGAAACGACTTACGTATTTTAAGCATGCTAACCTTTAGCCCGGTAAGCAAATTAAAAAAAAACGCAATATGTAGGCTACACGAGAACGGATACGTCGAGTAACCAAAACAAATGCGTTAAACAAATTCGTACACGTTATTTATCAATTTAACTCTAGAATTAAAGGATATACAACGAGAAACATCGTTTGACAACCTTTAAACAGTTTTAATAACTATCTCAAAAATTGTCGCTCTGATGCAAACAACTGATGAGTTATCTACTTAAATTTGTTGACCAAAACGACTTACGTATTTTAAGCATGCTAACCTTTAGCCCGGTAAGCAAATTAAAAAAAAAAAAAGCAATATGTAGGCTACACGAGAACGGAGACGTCGAGTAACCAAAAGAAATGCGTTAAACAAATTCGTAAACGTTATTTATCAATTTAACTCTAGAATTAAAGGATATACAACGAGAAACAACGTTTTACAACCTTTAAACAGTTTTAATAACTATCTCAAAAATTGTCGCTCTGATGCAAACAACTGATGAGTTATCTACTTAAATTTGTTGAACAAAACGACTTACGTATTTTAAGCATGCTAACCTTTAGCTCGGTAAGCAAATTAAAAAAAAAAGCAATATGTAGGCTACACGAGAACGGAGACGTCGAGTAACCAAAAGAAATGCGTTAAACAAATTCGTAAACGTTATTTATCAATTTAACTCTAGAATTAAAGGATATACAACGAGAAACAACGTTTGACAACCTTTAAACAGTTTTAATAACTATCTCAAAAATTGTCGCTCTGATGCAAACAACTGATGAGTTATCTACTCAAATTTGTTGAACGAAACGACTTACGTATTTTAAGCATGCTAACCTTTAGCCCGGTAAGCAAATTAAAAAAAAAACGCAATATGTAGGCTACACGAGAACGGAGGCGTCGAGTAACCAAAACAAATGCGTTAAACAAATTCGTAAACGTTATTTATCAATTTAACTCTAGAATTAAAGGATATACAACGAGAAACATCGTTTGACAACCTTTAAACAGTTTTAATAACTATCTCAAAAATTGTCGCTCTGATGCAAACAACTGATGAGTTATCTACTTAAATTTGTTGAACAAAACGACTTACGTATTTTAAGCATGCTAACCTTTAGCTCGGTAAGCAAATTAAAAAAAAAAAGCAATATGTAGGCTACACGAGAACGGAGACATCGAGTAACCAAAAGAAATGCGTTAAACAAATTCGTACACGTTATTTATCAATTTAACTCTAGAATTAAAGGATATACAACGAGAAACAACGTTTTACAACCTTTAAACAGTTTTAATAACTATCTCAAAAATTGTCGCTCTGATGCAAACAACTGATGAGTTATCTACTCAAATTTGTTGAACGAAACGACTTACGTATTTTAAGCATGCTAACCTTTAGCCCGGTAAGCAAATTAAAAAAAAACGCAATATGTAGGCTACACGAGAACGGAGACGTCGAGTAACCAAAACAAATGCGTTAAACAAATTCGTACACGTTATTTATCAATTTAACTCTAGAATTAAAGGATATACAACGAGAAACATCGTTTGACAACCTTTAAACAGTTTTAATAACTATCTCAAAAATTGTCGCTCTGATGCAAACAACTGATGAGTTATCTACTTAAATTTGTTGAACAAAACGACTTACGTATTTTAAGCATGCTAACCTTTAGCCCGGTAAGCAAATTAAAAAAAAAAAGCAATATGTAGGCTACACGAGAACGGAGACGTCGAGTAACCAAAACAAATGCGTTAAACAAATTCGTACACGTTATTTATCAATTGAACTCTAGAATTAAAGGATATACAACGAGAAACAACGTTTTACAACCTTTAAACAGTTTTAATAACTATCTCAAAAATTGTCACTGTGATGCAAACAACTGATGAGTTATCTACATAAATTTGTTGAACAAAACGACTTACGTATTTTAAGCATGCTAACCTTTAGCCCGGTAAGCAAATTAAAAAAAAAAGCAATATGTAGGCTACACGAGAACGGAGACGTCGAGTAACCAAAACAAATGCGTTAAACAAATTCGTACACGTTATTTATCAATATAACTCTAGAATTAAAGGATATACAACGAGAAACAACGTTTGACAACCTTTAAACAGTTTTAATAACTATCTCAAAAATTGTCGCTCTGATGCAAACAACTGATGAGTTATCTACTTAAATTTGTTGAACAAAACGACTTACGTATTTTAAGCATGCTAACCTTTAGCCCGGTAAGCAAATTAAAAAAAAAAGCAATATGTAGGCGACACGAGAACGGAGACGTCGAGTAACCAAAACAAATGCGTTAAACAAATTCGTACAGGTTATTTATCAATTTAACTCTAGAATTAAAGGATATACAACGAGAAACAACGTTTTACAACCTTTAAACAGTTTTAATAACTATCTCAAAAATTGTCACTGTGATGCAAACAACTGATGAGTTATCTACATAAATTTGTTGAACAAAACGACTTACGTATTTTAAGCATGCTAACCTTTAGCCCGGTAAGCAAATTAAAAAAAAAAGCAATATGTAGGCTACACGAGAACGGAGACGTCGAGTAACCAAAACAAATGCGTTAAACAAATTCGTACACGTTATTTATCAATATAACTCTAGAATTAAAGGATATACAACGAGAAACAACGTTTGACAACCTTTAAACAGTTTTAATAACTATCTCAAAAATTGTCGCTCTGATGCAAACAACTGATGAGTTATCTACATAAATTTGTTGAACAAAACGACTTACGTATTTTAAGCATGCTAACCTTTAGCCCGGTAAGCAAATTAAAAAAAAAAGCAATATGTAGGCGACACGAGAACGGAGACGTCGAGTAACCAAAACAAATGCGTTAAACAAATTCGTACAGGTTATTTATCAATTTAACTCTAGAATTAAAGGATATACAACGAGAAACAACGTTTTACAACCTTTAAACAGTTTTAATAACTATCTCAAAAATTGTCGCTCTGATGCAAACAACTGCTGAGTTATCTACTCAAATTTGTTGAACAAAACAACTTACGTATTTTAAGCATGCTAACCTTTAGCCCGGTAAGCAAATTAAAAAAAAAAACGCAATATGTAGGCTACACGAGAACGGAGACGTCGAGTAACCAAAACAAATGCGTTAAACAAATTCGTACACGTTATTTATCAATTTAACTCTAGAATTAAAGGAGGATGAGTTATCTACTTAAATTTGTTGAACAAAACGACTTACGTATTTTAAGCATGCTAACCTTTAGCTCGGTAAGCAAATTAAAAAAAAAAACGCAATATGTAGGCTACACGAGAACGGAGGCGTCGAGTAACCAAAACAAATGCGTTAAACAAATTCGTAAACGTTATTTATCAATTTATCTCTAGAATTAAAGGATATACAACGAGAAACAACGTTTGACAACCTTTAAACAGTTTTAATAACTATCTCAAAAATTGTCGCTCTGATGCAAACAACTGATGAGTTATCTACTTAAATTTGTTGAACAAAACGACTTACGTATTTTAAGCATGCTAACCTTTATCCCGGTAAGCAAATTAAAAAAAAAACGCAATATGTAGGCTACACGAGAACGGAGACGTCGAGTAACCAAAAGAAATGCGTTAAACAAATTCGTACACGTTATTTATCAATTTAACTCTAGAATTAAAGGATATATAGCGAGAAACAATGTTTTACAACCTTTAAACAGTTTTAATAACTATCTCAAAAATTGTCGCTCTGATGCAAACAACTGATGAGTTATCTACTCAAATTTGTTGAACGAAACGACTTACGTATTTTAAGCATGCTAACCTTTAGCCCTGTAAGCAAATTAAAAAAAAAAAACGCAATATGTAGGCTACACGAGAACGGAGACGTCGAGTAACCAAAACAAATGCGTTAGACAAATTCGTACACGTTATTTATCAATATAACTCTAGAATTAAAGGATATACAACGAGAAACAACGTTTGACAACCTTTAAACAGTTTTAATAACTATCTCAAAAATTGTCGCTCTGATGCAAACAACTGCTGGGTTATCTACTCAAATTTGTTCAACAAAACGACTTACGTATTTTAAGCATGCTAACCTTTAGCCCGGTAAGCAAATTAAAAAAAAACGCAATATGTAGGCTACACGAGAACGGAGACGTCGAGTAACCAAAACAAATGCGTTAAACAAATTCGTACACGTTATTTATCAATTTAACTCTAGAATTAAAGGATATACAACGAGAAACAACGTTTTACAACCTTTAAACAGTTTTAATAACTATCTCAAAAATTGTCGCTGTGATGCAAACAACTGATGAGTTATCTACTTAAATTTGTTGAACAAAACGACTTACGTATTTTAAGCATGCTAACCTTTAGCTCGGTAAGCAAATTAAAAAAAAAAGCAATATGTAGGCTACACGAGAACGGAGACGTCGAGTAACCAAAAGAAATGCGTTAAACAAATTCGTAAACGTTATTTATCAATTTAACTCTAGAATTAAAGGATATACAACGAGAAACAACGTTTGACAACCTTTAAACAGTTTTAATAACTATCTCAAAAATTGTCGCTCTGATGCAAACAACTGATGAGTTATCTACTTAAATTTGTTGAACAAAACGACTTACGTATTTTAAGCATGCTAACCTTTAGCTCGGTAAGCAAATTAAAAAAAAGAAGCAATATGTAGGCTACACGAGAACGGAGACGTCGAGTAACCAAAAGAAATGCGTTAAACAAATTCGTACACGTTATTTATCAATTTAACTCTAGAATTAAAGGATATACAACGAGAAACAACGTTTTACAACCTTTAAACAGTTTTAATAACTATCTCAAAAATTGTCGCTCTGATGCAAACAACTGATGAGTTATCTACTTAAATTTGTTAAACAAAACGACTTACGTATTTTAAGCATGCTAACCTTTAGCCCGGTAAGCAAATTAAAAAAAAACCCAATATGTAGGCTACACGAGAACGGAGACGTCGAGTAACCAAAACAAATGCGTTAAACAAATTCGTAAACGTTATTTATCAATTTAACTCTAGAATTAAAGGATATACAACGAGAAACAACGTTTTACAACCTTTAAACAGTTTTAATAACTATCTCAAAAATTGTCGCTCTGATGCAAACAACTGATGAGTTATCTACTTAAATTTGTTGAACAAAACGACTTACGTATTTTAAGCATGCTAACCTTTAGCCCGGTAAGCAAATTAAAAAAAAAACGCAATATGTAGGCTACACGAGAACGGAGACGTCGAGTAACCAAAAGAAATGCGTTAAACAAATTCGTACACGTTATTTATCAATTTAACTATAGAATTAAAGGATATACAACGAGAAACAACGTTTTACAACCTTTAAACAGTTTAATAACTATCTCAAAAATTGTCGCTCTGATGCAAACAACTGATGAGTTATCTACTTAAATTTTTTGAACAAAACTTTAGCCCAGTAAGCAAATTAAAAAAAAAACGCAATATGTAGGCTACACGAGAACGGAGGCGTCGAGTAACCAAAACAAATGCGTTAAACAAATTCGTAAACGTTATTTATCAATTTAACTCTAGAATTAAAGGATATACAACGAGAAACAACGTTTGACAACCTTTAAACAGTTTTAATAACTATCTCAAAAATTGTCATTTGTTGAACAAAACGACTTACGTATTTTAAGCATGCTAACCTTTAGCTCGGTAAGCAAATTAAAAAAAAAAAAGCAATATGTAGGCTACACGAGAACGGAGACGTCGAGTAACCAAAAGAAATGCGTTAAACAAATTCGTACACGTTATTTATCAATTTAACTCTATAATTAAAGGATATACAACGAGAAACAACGTTTTACAACCTTTAAACAGTTTTAATAACTATCTCAAAAATTGTCGCTCTGATGCAAACAACTGATGAGTTATCTACTCAAATTTGTTGAACGAAACGACTTACGTATTTTAAGCATGCTAACCTTTAGCCCGGTAAGCAAATTAAAAAAAACGCAATATGTAGGCTGCACGAGAACGGAGACGTCGAGTAACCAAAACAAATGCGTTAAACAAATTCGTACACGTTATTTATCAATATAACTCTAGAATTAAAGGATATACAACGAGAAACAACGTTTGACAACCTTTAAACAGTTTTAATAACTATCTCAAAAATTGTCGCTCTGATGCAAACAACTGATGAGTTATCTACTCAAATTTGTTGAACGAAACGACTTACGTATTTTAAGCATGCTAACCTTTAGCCCGGTAAGCAAATTAAAAAAAAACGCAATATGTAGGCTACACGAGAACGGAGGCGTCGAGTAACCAAAACAAATGCGTTAAACAAATTCGTAAACGTTATTTATCAATTTAACTCTAGAATTAAAGGATAAACAACGAGAAACATCGTTTGACAACCTTTAAACAGTTTTAATAACTATCTCAAAAATTGTCGCTCTGATGCAAACAACTGATGAGTTATCTACTTAAATTTGTTGAACAAAACGACTTACGTATTTTAAGCATGCTAACCTTTAGCTCGGTAAGCAAATTAAAAAAAAAAAGCAATATGTAGGCTACACGAGAACGGAGACGTCGAGTAACCAAAAGAAATGCGTTAAACAAATTCGTACACGTTATTTATCAATTTAACTCTAGAATTAAAGGATATACAACGAGAAACAACGTTTTACAACCTTTAAACAGTTTTAATAACTATCTCAAAAATTGTCGCTCTGATGCAAACAACTGATGAGTTATCTACTCAAATTTGTTGAACGAAACGACTTACGTATTTTAAGCATGCTAACCTTTAGCCCGGTAAGCAAATTAAAAAAAAACGCAATATGTAGGCCACACGAGAACGGAGACGTCGAGTAACCAAAACAAATGCGTTAAACAAATTCGTACACGTTATTTATCAATATAACTCTAGAATTAAAGGATATACAACGAGAAACAACGTTTGACAACCTTTAAACAGTTTTAATAACTATCTCAAAAATTGTCGCTCTGATGCAAACAACTGATGAGTTATCTACTCAAATTTGTTGAACGAAACGACTTACGTATTTTAAGCATGCTAACCTTTAGCCCGGTAAGCAAATTAAAAAAAAACGCAATATGTAGGCTACACGAGAACGGATACGTCGAGTAACCAAAACAAATGCGTTAAACAAATTCGTACACGTTATTTATCAATTTAACTCTAGAATTAAAGGATATACAACGAGAAACATCGTTTGACAACCTTTAAACAGTTTTAATAACTATCTCAAAAATTGTCGCTCTGATGCAAACAACTGATGAGTTATCTACTTAAATTTGTTGACCAAAACGACTTACGTATTTTAAGCATGCTAACCTTTAGCCCGGTAAGCAAATTAAAAAAAAAAAAAGCAATATGTAGGCTACACGAGAACGGAGACGTCGAGTAACCAAAAGAAATGCGTTAAACAAATTCGTAAACGTTATTTATCAATTTAACTCTAGAATTAAAGGATATACAACGAGAAACAACGTTTTACAACCTTTAAACAGTTTTAATAACTATCTCAAAAATTGTCGCTCTGATGCAAACAACTGATGAGTTATCTACTTAAATTTGTTGAACAAAACGACTTACGTATTTTAAGCATGCTAACCTTTAGCTCGGTAAGCAAATTAAAAAAAAAAACGCAATATGTGGCTACACGAGAACGGAGGCGTCGAGTAACCAAAACAAATGCGTTAAACAAATTCGTAAACGTTATTTATCAATTTAACTCTAGAATTAAAGGATATACAACGAGAAACAACGTTTGACAACCTTTAAACAGTTTTAATAACTATCTCAAAAATTGTCGCTCTGATGCAAACAACTGATGAGTTATCTACTTAAATTTGTTGAACAAAACGACTTACGTATTTTAAGCATGCTAACCTTTATCCCGGTAAGCAAATTAAAAAAAAAACGCAATATGTAGGCTACACGAGAACGGAGACGTCGAGTAACCAAAGGAAATGCGTTAAACAAATTCGTACACGTTATTTATCAATTTAACTCTAGAATTAAAGGATATACAACGAGAAACAATGTTTTACAACCTTTAAACAGTTTTAATAACTATCTCAAAAATTGTCGCTCTGATGCAAACAACTGATGAGTTATCTACTCAAATTTGTTGAACGAAACGACTTACGTATTTTAAACATGCTAACCTTTAGCCCTGTAAGCAAATTAAAAAAAAAAACGCGATATGTAGGCTACACGAGAACGGAGACGTCGAGTAACCAAAACAAATGCGTTAGACAAATTCGTACACGTTATTTATCAATATAACTCTAGAATTAAAGGATATACAACGAGAAACAACGTTTGACAACCTTTAAACAGTTTTAATAACTATCTCAAAAATTGTCGCTCTGATGCAAACAACTGCTGAGTTATCTACTCAAATTTGTTGAACAAAACGACTTACGTATTTTAAGCATGCTAACCTTTAGCCCGGTAAGCAAATTAAAAAAAAAACGCAATATGTAGGCTACACGAGAACGGAGACGTCGAGTAACCAAAACAAATGCGTTAAACAAATTCGTACACGTTATTTATCAATTTAACTCTAGAATTAAAGGATATACAACGAGAAACAACGTTTTACAACCTTTAAACAGTTTTAATAACTATCTCAAAAATTGTCGCTCTGATGCAAACAACTGATGAGTTATCTACTTAAATTTGTTGAACAAAACGACTTACGTATTTTAAGCATGCTAACCTTTAGCCCGGTAAGCAAATTAAAAAAAAAAAAGCAATATGTAGGCTACACGAGAACGGAGACGTCGAGTAACCAAAACAAATGCGTTAAACAAATTCGTACACGTTATTTATCAATATAACTCTAGAATTAAAGGATATACAACGAGAAACAACGTTTGACAACCTTTAAACAGTTTTAATAACTATCACAAAAATTGTCGCTCTGATGCAAACAACTGATGAGTTATCTACTTAAATTTGTTGAACAAAACGACTTACGTATTTTAAGCATGCTAACCTTTAGCTCGGTAAGCAAATTAAAAAAAAAAAGCAATATGTAGGCTACACGAGAACGGAGACGTCGAGTAACCAAAACAAATGCGTTAAACAAATTCGTACAGGTTATTTATCAATTTAACTCTAGAATTAAAGGGTATACAACGAGAAACAACGTTTTACAACCTTTAAACAGTTTTAATAACTATCTCAAAAATTGTCGCTCTGATGCAAACAACTGCTGAGTTATCTACTCAAATTTGTTGAACAAAACGACTTACGTATTTTAAGCATGCTAACCTTTAGCCCGGTAAGCAAATTAAAAAAAAAACGCAATATGTAGGCTACACGAGAACGGAGACGTCGAGTAACCAAAACAAATGCGTTAAACAAATTCGTACACGTTATTTATCAATTTAACTCTAGAATTAAAGGATATACAACGAGAAACATCGTTTGACAACCTTTAAATAGTTTTAATAACTATCTCAAAAATTGTCGCTCTGATGCAAACAACTGATGAGTTATCTACTTAAGTTTGTTGAACAAAACGACTTACGTATTTTAAGCATGCTAACCTTTAGCCCGGTAAGCAAATTAAAAAAAAAAAGCAATATGTAGGCTACACGAGAACGGAGACGTCGAGTAACCAAAAGAAATGCGTTAAACAAATTCGTACACGTTATTTATCAATTTAACTCTAGAATTAAAGGATATACAACGAGAAACAACGTTTGACAACCTTTAAACAGTTTTAATAACTATCTCAAAAATTTTCGCTCTGATGCAAACAACTGATGAGTTATCTACTTAAATTTGTTGAACAAAACGACTTACGTATTTTAAGCATGCTAACCTTTATCCCGGTAAGCAAATTAAAAAAAAACGCAATATGTAGGCTACACGAGAACGGAGGCGTCGAGTAACCAAAACAAATGCGTTAAACAAATTCGTAAACGTTATTTATCAATTTAACTCTAGAATTAAAGGATATACAACGAGAAACAACGTTTGACAACCTTTAAACAGTTTTAATAACTATCTCAAAAATTGTCGCTCTGATGCAAACAACTGATGAGTTATCTACTTAAATTTGTTGAACAAAACGACTTACGTATTTTAAGCATGCTAACCTTTAGCCCGGTAAGCAAATTTAAAAAAAAAACGCAATATGTAGGCTACACGAGAACGGAGACGTCGAGTAACCAAAACAAATGCGTTAAACAAATTCGTAAACGTTATTTATCAATTTAACTCTAGAATTAAAGGATATACAACGAGAAACAACGTTTTACAACCTTTAAACAGTTTTAATAACTATCTCAAAAATTGTCGCTCTGATGCAAACAACTGATGAGTTATCTACTTAAATTTGTAGAACAAAACGACTTACGTATTTTAAGCATGCTAACCTTTATCCCGGTAAGCAAATTAAAAAAAAAACGCAATATGTAGGCTACACGAGAACGGAGGCGTCGAGTAACCAAAACAAATGCGTTAAACAAATTCGTACAGGATATTTATCAATTTAACTCTAGAATTAAAGGATATACAACGAGAAACAACGTTTTACAACCTTTAAACAGTTTTAATAACTATCTCAAAAATTGTCGCTCTGATGCAAACAACTGCTGAGTTATCTACTCAAATTTGTTGAACAAAACGACTTACGTATTTTAAGCATGCTAACCCTTAGCCCGGTAAGCAAATTAAAAAAAAAACGCAATATGTAGGCTACACGAGAACGGAGACGTCGACTAACCAAAACAAATGCGTTAAACAAATTCTTAAACGTTATTTATCAATTTGACTCTAGAATTAAAGGATATACAACGAGAAACAACGTTTTACAATCTTTAAACAGTTTTAATAACTATCTCAAAAATTGTCGCTCTGATGCAAACAACTGATGAGTTATCCACTTAAATTTGTTGAACAAAACGACTTACGTATTTTAAGCATGCTAACCTTTAGCTCGGTAAGCAAATTAAAAAAAAAAGCAATATGTAGGCTACACGAGAACGGAGACGTCGAGTAACCAAAAGAAATGCGTTAAACAAATTCGTAAACGTTATTTATCAATTTAACTCTAGAATAAAAGGATATACAACGAGAAACAACGTTTGACAACCTTTAAACAGTTTTAATAACTATCTCAAAAATTGTCGCTCTGATGCAAACAACTGATGAGTTATCTACTTAAATTTCTTGAACAAAACGACTTACGTATTTTAAGCATGCTAACCTTTAGCCCGGTAAGCAAATTAAAAAAAAAAGCAATATGTAGGCTACACGAAAACGGAGACGTCGAGTAACTAAAACAAATGCGTTAAACAAATTCGTACACGTTATTTATCAATTTAACTCTAGAATTAAAGGATATACAACGAGAAACATTGTTTTACAACCTTTAAACAGTTTTAATAACTATCTCAAAAATTGTCGCTCTGATGCAAACAACTGATGAGTTATCTACTTAAATTTGTAGAACAAAATGACTTACGTATTTTAAGCATGCTAACCTTTATCCCGGTAAGCAAATTAAAAAAAAAACGCAATATGTAGGCTACACGAGAACGGAGGCGTCGAGTAACCAAAACAAATGCGTTAAACAAATTCGTACAGGATATTTATCAATTTAACTCTAGAATTAAAGGATATACAACGAGAAACAACGTTTTACAACCTTTAAACAGTTTTAATAACTATCTCAAAAATTGTCGCTCTGATGCAAACAACTGCTGAGTTATCTACTCAAATTTGTTGAACAAAACGACTTACGTATTTTAAGCATGCTAACCTTTAGCCCGGTAAGCAAATTAAAAAAAAAACGCAATATGTAGGCTACACGAGAACGGAGACGTCGACTAACCAAAACAAATGCGGTAAACAAATTCTTAAACGTTATTTATCAATTTAACTCTAGAATTAAAGGATATACAACGAGAAACAACGTTTTACAACCTTTAAACAGTTTTAATAACTATCTCAAAAATTGTCGCTCTGATGCAAACAACTGATGAGTTATCTACTTAAATTTGTTGAACAAAACGACTTACGTATTTTAAGCATGCTAACCTTTAGCTCGGTAAGCAAATTAAAAAAAAAAGCAATATGTAGGCTACACGAGAACGGAGACGTCGAGTAACCAAAAGAAATGCGTTAAACAAATTCGTAAACGTTATTTATCAATTTAACTCTAGAATTAAAGGATGTACAACGAGAAACAACGTTTGACAACCTTTAAACAGTTTTAATAACTATCTCAAAAATTGTCGCTCTGATGCAAACAACTGATGAGTTATCTACTTAAATTTGTTGAACAAAACGACTTACGTATTTTAAGCATGCTAACCTTTAGCCCGGTAAGCAAATTAAAAAAAAAAGCAATATGTAGGCTACACGAAAACGGAGACGTCGAGTAACCAAAACAAATGCGTTAAACAAATTCGTACACGTTATTTATCAATTTAACTCTAGAATTAAAGGATATACAACGAGAAACAACGTTTTACAACCTTTAAACAGTTTTAATAACTATCTCAAAAATTGTCGCTCTGATGCAAACAACTGATGAGTTATCTACTTAAATTTGTAGAACAAAATGACTTACGTATTTTAAGCATGCTAACCTTTATCCCGGTAAGCAAATTAAAAAAAAACGCAATATGTAGGCTACACGAGAACGGAGGCGTCGAGAAACCAACACAAATGCGTTAAACAAATTCGTAAACGTTATTTATCAATTTAACTCTAGAATTAAAGGATATACAACGAGAAACATCGTTTGACAACCTTTAAATAGTTTTAATAACTATCTCAAAAATTGTCGCTCTGATGCAAACAACTGATGAGTTATCTACTTAAATTTGTTGAACAAAACGACTTACGTATTTTAAGCATGCTAACCTTTAGCCCGGTAAGCAAATTAAAAAAAAAAGCAATATGTAGGCTACACGAGAACGGAGACGTCGAGTAACCAAAAGAAATGCGTTAAACAAATTCGTACACGTTATTTATCAATTTAACTCTAGAATTAAAGGATATACAACGAGAAACAACGTTTGATAACCTTTAAACAGTTTTAATAACTATCTCAAAAATTGTCGCTCTGATGCAAACAACTGATGAGTTATCTATTTAAATTTGTTGAACAAAACGACTTACGTATTTTAAGCATGCTAACCTTTAGCTCGGTAAGCAAATTTAAAAAAAAGCAATATGTAGGCTACACGAGAACGGAGACGTCGAGTAACCAAAAGAAATGCGTTAAACAAATTCGTACACGTTATTTATCAATTTAACTCTAGAATTAAAGGATATACAACGAGAAACAACGTTTTACAACCTTTAAACAGTTTTAATAACTATCTCAAAAATTGTCGCTCTGATGCAAACAACTGCTGAGTTATCTACTCAAATTTGTTGAACAAAACGACTTACGTATTTTAAGCATGCTAACCTTTAGCCCGGTAAGCAAATTAAAAAAAAAAACGCAATATGTAGGCTACACGAGAACGGAGACGTCGAGTAACCAAAACAAATGCGTTAAACAAATTCGTACACGTTATTTATCAATTTAGCTCTAGAATTAAAGGACATACAACGAGAAACAACGTTTTACAACCTTTAAACAGTTTTAATAACTATCTCAAAAATTGTCGCTCTGATGCAAACAACTGATGAGTTATCTACTTAAATTTGTTGAACAAAACGACTTACGTATTTTAAGCATGCTAACCTTTAGCCCGGTAAGCAAATTAAAAAAAAAAAGCAATATGTAGGCTACACGAGAACGGAGACGTCGAGTAACCAAAAGAAATGCGTTAAACAAATTCGTAAACGTTATTTATCAATTTAACTCTAGAATTAAAGGATATACAGCGAGAAACAACGTTTTACAACCTTTAAACAGTTTTAATAACTATCTCAAAAATTGTCGCTCTGATGCAAACAACTGATGAGTTATCTACTTAAATTTGTTGAACAAAACGACTTACATATTTTAAGCATGCTAACCTTTAGCTCGGTAAGCAAATTAAAAGAAAAACGCAATATGTAGGCTACACGAGAACGGAGGCGTCGAGTAACCAAAACAAATGCGTTAAACAAATTCGTAAACGTTATTTATCAATTTAACTCTAGAATTAAAGGATATACAACGAGAAACAACGTTTGACAACCTTTAAACAGTTTTAATAACTATCTCAAAAATTGTCGCTCTGATGCAAACAACTGATGAGTTATCTACTTAAATTTGTTGAACAAAACGACTTAAGTATTTTAAGCATGCTAACCTTTAGCCCGGTAAGCAAATTAAAAAAAAAAACGCAATATGTAGGCTACACGAGAACGGAGACGTCGAGTAACCAAAACAAATGCGTTAAACAAATTCGTACACGTTATTTATCAATTTAACTCTAGAATTAAAGGATATACAACGAGAAACAACGTTTGACAACCTTTAAACAGTTTTAATAACTATCTCAAAAATTGTCGCTCTGATGCAAACAACTGATGAGTTATCTACTTAAATTTGTTGAACAAAACGACTTACGTATTTTAAGCATGCTAACCTTTATCCCGGTAAGCAAATTAAAAAAAAAACGCAATATGTAGGCTACACGAGAACGGAGACGTCGAGTAACCAAAAGAAATGCGTTAAACAAATTCGTACACGTTATTTATCAATTTAACTCTAGAATTAAAGGATATACAACGAGAAACAACGTTTTACAACCTTTAAACAGTTTTAATAACTATCTCAAAAATTGTCGCTCTGATGCAAACAACTGATGAGTTATCTACTCAAATTTGTTGAACGAAACGACTTACGTATTTTAAGCATGCTAACCTTTAGCCCTGTAAGAAAATTAAAAAAAAAACGCAATATGTAGGCTACACGAGAACGGAGACGTCGAGTAACCAAAACAAATGCGTTAGACAAATTCGTACACGTTATTTATCAATATAACTCTAGAATTAAAGGATATACAACGAGAAACAACGTTTGACAACCTTTAAACAGTTTTAATACCTATCTCAAAAATTGTCGCTCTGATGCAAACAACTGCTGAGTTATCTACTCAAATTTGTTGAACAAAACGACTTACGTATTTTAAGCATGCTAACCTTTAGCCCGGTAAGCAAATTAAAAAAAAACGCAATATGTAGGCTACACGAGAACGGAGACGTCGAGTAACCAAAACAAATGCGTTAAACAAATTCGTACACGTTATTTATCAATTTAACTCTAGAATTAAAGGATATACAACGAGAAACAACGTTTTACAACCTTTAAACAGTTTTAATAACTATCTCAAAAATTGTCGCTCTGATGCAAACAACTGCTGAGTTATCTACTCAAATTTGTTGAACAAAACGACTTACGTATTTTAAGCATGCTAACCTTTAGCCCGGTAAGCAAATTAAAAAAAAAAAAGCAATATGTAGGCTACACGAGAACGGAGACGTCGAGTAACCAAAACCAAATGCGTTAAACAAATTCGTACACGTTATTTATCAATATAACTCTAGAACTAAAGGATATACAACGAGAAACAACGTTTGAAAACCTTTAAACAGTTTTAATAACTATCTCAAAAATTGTCGCTCTGATGCAAACAACTGATGAGTTATCTACTTAAATTTGTTGAACAAAACGACTTACGTATTTTAAGCATGCTAACCTTTAGCTCGGTAAGCAAATTAAAAAAAAAAGCAATATGTAGGCTACACGAGAACGGAGACGTCGAGTAACCAAAACAAATGCGTTAAACAAATTCGTACAGGTTATTTATCAATTTAACTCTAGAATTAAAGGATATACAACGAGAAACAACGTTTTACAACCTTTAAACAGTTTTAATAACTATCTCAAAAATTGTCGCTCTGATGCAAACAACTGCTGAGTTATCTACTCAAATTTGTTGAACAAAACGACTTACGTATTTTAAGCATGCTAACCTTTAGCCCGGTAAGCAAATTAAAAAAAAAAAACGCAATATGTAGGCTACACGAGAACGGAGACGTCGAGTAACCAAAACAAATGCGTTAAACAAATTCGTACACGTTATTTATCAATTTAACTCTAGAATTAAAGGATATACAACGAGAAACATCGTTTGACAACCTTTAAATAGTTTTAATAACTATCTCAAAAATTGTCGCTCTGATGCAAACAACTGATGAGTTATCTACTTAAATTTGTTGAACAAAACGACTTACGTATTTTAAGCATGCTAACCTTTAGCCCGGTAAGCAAATTAAAAAAAAAAAGCAATATGTTGGCTACACGAGAACGGAGACGTCGAGTAACCAAAAGAAATGCGTTAAACAAATTCGTACACGTTATTTATCAATTTAACTCTAGAATTAAAGGATATACAACGAGAAACAACGTTTGACAACCTTTAAACAGTTTTAATAACTATCTCAAAAATTGTCGCTCTGATGCAAACAACTGATGAGTTATCTACTTAAATTTGTTGAACAAAACGACTTACGTATTTTAAGCATGCTAACCTTTATCCCGGTAAGCAAATTAAAAAAAAAAAGCAATATGTAAGCTACACGAGAACGGAGACGTCGAGTAACCAAAAGAAATGCGTTAAACAAATTCGTACACGTTATTTATCAATTTAACTCTAGAATTAAAGGATATACAACGAGAAACAACGTTTTACAACCTTTAAACAGTTTTAATAACTATCTCAAAAATTGCCGCTCTGATGCAAACAACTGATGAGTTATCTACTTAAATTTGTAGAACAAAACGACTTACGTATTTTAAGCATGCTAACCTTTATCCCGGTAAGCAAATTAAAAAAAAAACGCAATATGTAGGCTACACGAGAACGGAGGCGTCGAGTAACCAACACAAATGCGTTAAACAAATTCGTAAACGTTATTTATCAATTTAACTCTAGAATTAAAGGATATACAACGAGAAACAACGTTTGACAACCTTTAAACAGTTTTAATAACTATCTCAAAAATTGTCGCTCTGATGCAAACAACTGCTGAGTTATCTACTCAAATTTGTTGAACAAAACGACTTACGTATTTTAAGCATGCTAACCTTTAGCCCGGTAAGCAAATTAAAAAAAAAAACGCAATATGTAGGCTACACGAGAACGGAGACGTCGAGTAACCAAAACAAATGCGTTAAACAAATTCGTACACGTTATTTATCAATTTAACTCTAGAATTAAAGGATATACAACGAGAAACATCGTTTGACAACCTTTAAATAGTTTTAATAACTATCTCAAAAATTGTCGCTCTGATGCAAACAACTGATGAGTTATCTACTTAAATTTGTTGAACAAAACGACTTACGTATTTTAAGCATGCTAACCTTTAGCCCGGTAAGCAAATTAAAAAAAAAAAGCAATATGTTGGCTACACGAGAACGGAGACGTCGAGTAACCAAAAGAAATGCGTTAAACAAATTCGTACACGTTATTTATCAATTTAACTCTAGAATTAAAGGATATACAACGAGAAACATCGTTTGACAACCTTTAAATAGTTTTAATAACTATCTCAAAAATTGTCGCTCTGATGCAAACAACTGATGAGTTATCTACTTAAATTTGTTGAACAAAACGACTTACGTATTTTAAGCATGCTAACCTTTAGCCCGGTAAGCAAATTAAAAAAAAAACGCAATATGTAGGCTACACGAGAACGGAGACGTCGAGTAACCAAAACAAATGCGTTAGACAAATTCGTACACGTTATTTATCAATATAACTCTAGAATTAAAGGATATACAACGAGAAACAACGTTTGACAACCTTTAAACAGTTTTAATAACTATCTCAAAAATTGTCGCTCTGATGCAAACAACTGCTGAGTTATCTACTCAAATTTGTTGAACAAAACGACTTACGTATTTTAAGCATGCTAACCTTTAGCCCGGTAAGCAAATTAAAAAAAAACGCAATATGTAGGCTACACGAGAACGGAGACGTCGAGTAACCAAAACAAATGCGTTAAACAAATTCGTACACGTTATTTATCAATTTAACTCTAGAATTGAAGGATATACAACGAGAAACAACGTTTTACAACCTTTAAACAGTTTTAATAACTATCTCAAAAATTGTCGCTCTGATGCAAACAACTGCTGAGTTATCTACTCAAATTTGTTGAACAAAACGACTTACGTATTTTAAGCATGCTAACCTTTAGCCCGGTAAGCAAATTAAAAAAAAAAAAGCAATATGTAGGCTAAACGAGAACGGAGACGTCGAGTAACCAAAACCAAATGCGTTAAACAAATTCGTACACGTTATTTATCAATATAACTCTAGAATTAAAGGATATACAACGAGAAACAACGTTTGAAAACCTTTAAACAGTTTTAATAACTATCTCAAAAATTGTCGCTCTGATGCAAACAACTGATGAGTTATCTACTTAAATTTGTTGAACAAAACGACTTACGTATTTTAAGCATGCTAACCTTTAGCTCGGTAAGCAAATTAAAAAAAAAAGCAATATGTAGGCTACACGAGAACGGAGACGTCGAGTAACCAAAACAAATGCGTTAAACAAATTCGTACAGGTTATTTATCAATTTAACTCTAGAATTAAAGGATATACAACGAGAAACAACGTTTTACAACCTTTAAACAGTTTTAATAACTATCTCAAAAATTGTCGCTCTGATGCAAACAACTGCTGAGTTATCTACTCAAATTTGTTGAACAAAACGACTTACGTATTTTAAGCATGCTAACCTTTAGCCCGGTAAGCAAATTAAAAAAAAAAAACGCAATATGTAGGCTACACGAGAACGGAGACGTCGAGTAACCAAAACAAATGCGTTAAACAAATTCGTACACGTTATTTATCAATTTAACTCTAGAATTAAAGGATATACAACGAGAAACAACGTTTGACAACCTTTAAACAGTTTTAATAACTATCTCAAAAATTGTCGCTCTGATGCAAACAACTGCTGAGTTATCTACTCAAATTTGTTGAACAAAACGACTTACGTATTTTAAGCATGCTAACCTTTAGCCCGGTAAGCAAAT
This sequence comes from Eurosta solidaginis, assembly GCF_040869045.1. Classification (NCBI taxonomy): domain Eukaryota; kingdom Metazoa; phylum Arthropoda; class Insecta; order Diptera; family Tephritidae; genus Eurosta; species Eurosta solidaginis. Next base: position 17,704 of record NW_027136881.1, on the reverse strand, counting down.
TAAAAAAAAACGCAATATGTAGGCTACACGAGAACGGAGACGTCGGGTAACCAAAACAAATGCGTTAAACAAATTCGTACACGTTATTTATCAATTTAACTCTAGAATTAAAGGATATACAACGAGAAACAACGTTTTACAACCTTTAAACAGTTTTAATAACTATCTCAAAAATTGTCGCTCTGATGCAAACAACTGCTGAGTTATCTACTCAAATTTGTTGAACAAAACGACTTACGTATTTTAAGCATGCTAACCCTTAGCCCGGTAAGCAAATTAAAAAAAAAAAAGCAATATGTAGGCTACACGAGAACGGAGACGTCGAGTAACCAAAACCAAATGCGTTAAACAAATTCGTACACGTTATTTATCAATATAACTCTAGAATTAAAGGATATACAACGAGAAACAACGTTTGAAAACCTTTAAACAGTTTTAATAACTATCTCAAAAATTGTCGCTCTGATGCAAACAACTGATGAGTTATCTACTTAAATTTGTTGAACAAAACGACTTACGTATTTTAAGCATGCTAACCTTTAGCTCGGTAAGCAAATTAAAAAAAAAAGCAATATGTAGGCTACACGAGAACGGAGACGTCGAGTAACCAAAACAAATGCGTTAAACAAATTCGTACAGGTTATTTATCAATTTAACTCTAGAATTAAAGGATATACAACGAGAAACAACGTTTTACAACCTTTAAACAGTTTTAATAACTATCTCAAAAATTGTCGCTCTGATGCAAACAACTGCTGAGTTATCTACTCAAATTTGTTGAACAAAACGACTTACGTATTTTAAGCATGCTAACCTTTAGCCCGGTAAGCAAATTTAAAAAAAAAAACGCAATATGTAGGCTACACGAGAACGGAGACGTCGAGTAACCAAAACAAATGCGTTAAACAAATTCGTACACGTTATTTATCAATTTAACTCTAGAATTAAAGGATATACAACGAGAAATATCGTTTGACAACCTTTAAATAGTTTTAATAACTATCTCAAAAATTGTCGCTCTGATGCAAACAACTGATGAGTTATCTACTTAAATTTGTTGAACAAAACGACTTACGTATTTTAAGCATGCTAACCTTTAGCCCGGTAAGCAAATTAAAAAAAAAAAGCAATATGTTGGCTACACGAGAACGGAGACGTCGAGTAACCAAAAGAAATGCGTTAAACAAATTCGTACACGTTATTTATCAATTTAACTCTAGAATTAAAGGATATACAACGAGAAACAACGTTTGACAACCTTTAAACAGTTTTAATAACTATCTCAAAAATTGTCGCTCTGATGCAAACAACTGATGAGTTATCTACTTAAATTTGTTGAACAAAACGACTTACGTATTTTAAGCATGCTAACCTTTATCCCGGTAAGCAAATTAAAAAAAAAAAGCAATATGTAAGCTACACGAGAACGGAGACGTCGAGTAACCAAAAGAAATGCGTTAAACAAATTCGTACACGTTATTTATCAATTTAACTCTAGAATTAAAGGATATACAACGAGAAACAACGTTTTACAACCTTTAAACAGTTTTAATAACTATCTCAAAAATTGCCGCTCTGATGCAAACAACTGATGAGTTATCTACTTAAATTTGTAGAACAAAACGACTTACGTATTTTAAGCATGCTAACCTTTATCCCGGTAAGCAAATTAAAAAAAAAACGCAATATGTAGGCTACACGAGAACGGAGGCGTCGAGTAACCAACACAAATGCGTTAAACAAATTCGTAAACGTTATTTATCAATTTAACTCTAGAATTAAAGGATATACAACGAGAAACAACGTTTGACAACCTTTAAACAGTTTTAATAACTATCACAAAAATTGTCGCTCTGATGCAAACAACTGCTGAGTTATCTACTCAAATTTGTTGAGCAAAACGACTTACGTATTTTAAGCATGCTAACCTTTAGCCCGGTAAGCAAATTAAAAAAAAAAACGCAATATGTAGGCTACACGAGAACGGAGACGTCGAGTAACCAAAACAAATGCGTTAAACAAATTCGTACACGTTATTTATCAATTTAACTCTAGAATTAAAGGATATACAACGAGAAACATCGTTTGACAACCTTTAAATAGTTTTAATAACTATCTCAAAAATTGTCGCTCTGATGCAAACAACTGATGAGTTATCTACTTAAATTTGTTGAACAAAACGACTTACGTATTTTAAGCATGCTAACCTTTAGCCCGGTAAGCAAATTAAAAAAAAAAAGCAATATGTAGGCTACACGAGAACGGAGACGTCGAGTAACCAAAAGAAATGCGTTAAACAAATTCGTACACGTTATTTATCAATTTAACTCTAGAATTAAAGGATATACAACGAGAAACAACGTTTGACAACCTTTAAACAGTTTTAATAACTATCTCAAAAATTGTGGCTCTGATGCAAACAACTGATGAGTTATCTATTTAAATTTGTTGAACAAAACGACTTACGTATTTTAAGCATGCTAACCTTTAGCTCGGTAAGCAAATTAAAAAAAAAAGCAATATGTAGGCTACACGAGAACGGAGACGTCGAGTGACCAAAAGAAATGCGTTAAACAAATTTGTACACGTTATTTATCAATATAACTCTAGAATTAAAGGATATACAACGAGAAACAACGTTTGAAAACCTTTAAACAGTTTTAATAACTATCTCAAAAATTGTCGCTCTGATGCAAACAACTGATGAGTTATCTACTTAAATTTGTTGAACAAAACGACTTACGTATTTTAAGCATGCTAACCTTTAGCTCGGTAAGCAAATTAAAAAAAAAAGCAATATGTAGGCTACACGAGAACGGAGACGTCGAGTAACCAAAACAAATGCGTTAAACAAATTCGTACAGGTTATTTATCAATTTAACTCTAGAATTAAAGGATATACAACGAGAAACAACGTTTGAAAACCTTTAAACAGTTTTAATAACTATCTCAAAAATTGTCGCTCTGATGCAAACAACTGATGAGTTATCTACTTAAATTTGTTGAACAAAACGACTTACGTATTTTAAGCATGCTAACCTTTAGCTCGGTAAGCAAATTAAAAAAAAAAGCAATATGTAGGCTACACGAGAACGGAGACGTCGAGTAACCAAAACAAATGCGTTAAACAAATTCGTACAGGTTATTTATCAATTTAACTCTAGAATTAAAGGATATACAACGAGAAACAACGTTTTACAACCTTTAAACAGTTTTAATAACTATCTCAAAAATTGTCGCTCTGATGCAAACAACTGCTGAGTTATCTACTCAAATTTGTTGAACAAAACGACTTACGTATTTTAAGCATGCTAACCTTTAGCCCGGTAAGCAAATTAAAAAAAAAAAGCAATATGTAGGCTACACGAGAACGGAGACGTCGAGTAACCAAAAGAAATGCGTTAAACAAATTCGTACACGTTATTTATCAATTTAACTCTAGAATTAAAGGATATACAACGAGAAACAACGTTTGACAACCTTTAAACAGTTTTAATAACTATCTCAAAAATTGTCGCTCTGATGCAAACAACTGATGAGTTATCTATTTAAATTTGTTGAACAAAACGACTTACGTATTTTAAGCATGCTAACCTTTAGCTCGGTAAGCAAATTAAAAAAAAAAGCAATATGTAGGCTACACGAGAACGGAGACGTCGAGTGACCAAAAGAAATGCGTTAAACAAATTCGTACACGTTATTTATCAATATAACTCTAGAATTAAAGGATATACAACGAGAAACAACGTTTGAAAACCTTTAAACAGTTTTAATAACTATCTCAAAAATTGTCGCTCTGATGCAAACAACTGATGAGTTATCTACTTAAATTTGTTGAACAAAACGACTTACGTATTTTAAGCATGCTAACCTTTAGCTCGGTAAGCAAATTAAAAAAAAAAAGCAATATGTAGGCTACACGAGAACGGAGACGTCGAGTAACCAAAACAAATGCGTTAAACAAATTCGTACAGGTTATTTATCAATTTAACTCTAGAATTAAAGGATATACAACGAGAAACAACGTTTTACAACCTTTAAACAGTTTTAATAACTATCTCAAAAATTGTCGCTCTGATGCAAACAACTGCTGAGTTATCTACTCAAATTTGTTGAACAAAACGACTTACGTATTTTAAGCATGCTAACCTTTAGCCCGGTAAGCAAATTAAAAAAAAAAACGCAATATGTAGGCTACACGAGAACGGAGACGTCGAGTAACCAAAACAAATGCGTTAAACAAATTCGTACACGTTATTTATCAATTTAACTCTAGAATTAAAGGATATACAACGAGAAATATCGTTTGACAACCTTTAAATAGTTTTAATAACTATCTCAAAAATTGTCGCTCTGATGCAAACAACTGATGAGTTATCTACTTAAATTTGTTGAACAAAACGACTTACGTATTTTAAGCATGCTAACCTTTATCCCGGTAAGCAAATTAAAAAAAAAACGCAATATGTAAGCTACACGAGAACGGAGACGTCGAGTAACCAAAAGAAATGCGTTAAACAAATTCGTACACGTTATTTATCAATTTAACTCTAGAATTAAAGGATATACAACGAGAAACAACGTTTTACAACCTTTAAACAGTTTTAATAACTATCTCAAAAATTGCCGCTCTGATGCAAACAACTGATGAGTTATCTACTTAAATTTGTAGAACAAAACGACTTACGTATTTTAAGCATGCTAACCTTTATCCCGGTAAGCAAATTAAAAAAAAAAACGCAATATGTAGGCTACACGAGAACGGAGGCGTCGAGTAACCAACACAAATGCGTTAAACAAATTCGTAAACGTTATTTATCAATTTAACTCTAGAATTAAAGGATATACAACGAGAAACAACGTTTGACAACCTTTAAACAGTTTTAATAACTATCTCAAAATTGTCGCTCTGATGCAAACAACTGCTGAGTTATCTACTCAAATTTGTTGAGCAAAACGACTTACGTATTTTAAGCATGCTAACCTTTAGCCCGGTAAGCAAATTAAAAAAAAAAACGCAATATGTAGGCTACACGAGAACGGAGACGTCGAGTAACCAAAACAAATGCGTTAAACAAATTCGTACACGTTATTTATCAATTTAACTCTAGAATTAAAGGATATACAACGAGAAACATCGTTTGACAACCTTTAAATAGTTTTAATAACTATCTCAAAAATTGTCGCTCTGATGCAAACAACTGATGAGTTATCTACTTAAATTTGTTGAACAAAACGACTTACGTATTTTAAGCATGCTAACCTTTAGCCCGGTAAGCAAATTAAAAAAAAAAAGCAATATGTAGGCTACACGAGAACGGAGACGTCGAGTAACCAAAAGAAATGCGTTAAACAAATTCGTACACGTTATTTATCAATTTAACTCTAGAATTAAAGGATATACAACGAGAAACAACGTTTGACAACCTTTAAACAGTTTTAATAACTATCTCAAAAATTGTCGCTCTGATGCAAACAACTGATGAGTTATCTATTTAAATTTGTTGAACAAAACGACTTACGTATTTTAAGCATGCTAACCTTTAGCTCGGTAAGCAAATTAAAAAAAAAAGCAATATGTAGGCTACACGAGAACGGAGACGTCGAGTGACCAAAAGAAATGCGTTAAACAAATTCGTACACGTTATTTATCAATTTAACTCTAGAATTAAAGGATATACAACGAGAAACAACGTTTTACAACCTTTAAATAGTTTTAATAACTATCTCAAAAATTGTCGCTCTGATGCAAACAACTGCTGAGTTATCTACTCAAATTTGTTGAACAAAACGACTTACGTATTTTAAGCATGCTAACTTTTAGCCCGGTAAGCAAATTAAAAAAAAACGCAATATGTAGGCTACACGAGAACGGAGACGTCGAGTAACCAAAACAAATGCGTTAGACAAATTCGTACACGTTATTTATCAATTTAACTCTAGAATTAAAGGATATACAACGAGAAACAACGTTTTACAACCTTTAAACAGTTTTAATAACTATCTCAAAAATTGTCGCTCTGATGCAAAGAACTGCTGAGTTATCTACTCAAATTTGTTGAACAAAACGACTTACGTATTTTAAGCATGCTAACCTTTAGCCCGGTAAGCAAATTAAAAAAAAAACGCAATATGTAGGCTACACGAGAACGGAGACGTCGAGTAACCAAAACAAATGCGTTAAACAAATTCGTACACGTTATTTATCAATTTAACTCTAGAATTAAAGGATATACAACGAGAAACAACGTTTTACAACCTTTAAACAGTTTTAATAACTATCTCAAAAATTGTCGCTCTGATGCAAACAACTGATGAGTTATCTACTTAAATTTGTTGAACAAAACGACTTACGTATTTTAAGCATGCTAACCTTTAGCCCGGTAAGCAAATTAAAAAAAAAAAGCAATATGTAGGCTACACGAGAACGGAGACGTCGAGTAACCAAAAGAAATGCGTTAAACAAATTCGTACACGTTATTTATCAATTTAACTCTAGAATTAAAGGATATACAACGAGAAACAACGTTTGACAACCTTTAAACAGTTTTAATAACTATCTCAAAAATTGTCGCTCTGATGCAAACAACTGATGAGTTATCTATTTAAATTTGTTGAACAAAACGACTTACGTATTTTAAGCATGCTAACCTTTAGCTCGGTAAGCAAATTAAAAAAAAAAGCAATATGTAGGCTACACGAGAACGGAGACGTCGAGTGACCAAAAGAAATGTGTTAAACAAATTCGTACACGTTATTTATCAATATAACTCTAGAATTAAAGGATATACAACGAGAAACAACGTTTGAAAACCTTTAAACAGTTTTAATAACTATCTCAAAAATTGTCGCTCTGATGCAAACAACTGATGAGTTATCTACTTAAATTTGTTGAACAAAACGACTTACGTATTTTAAGCATGCTAACCTTTAGCTCGGTAAGCAAATTAAAAAAAAAAGCAATATGTAGGCTACACGAGAACGGAGACGTCGAGTAACCAAAACAAATGCGTTAAACAAATTCGTACAGGTTATTTATCAATTTAACTCTAGAATTAAAGGATATACAACGAGAAACAACGTTTTACAACCTTTAAACAGTTTTAATAACTATCTCAAAAATTGTCGCTCTGATGCAAACAACTGCTGAGTTATCTACTCAAATTTGTTGAACAAAACGACTTACGTATTTTAAGCATGCTAACCTTTAGCCCGGTAAGCAAATTAAAAAAAAAAAACGCAATATGTAGGCTACACGAGAACGGAGACGTCGAGTAACCAAAACAAATGCGTTAAACAAATTCGTACACGTTATTTATCAATTTAACTCTAGAATTAAAGGATATACAACGAGAAATATCGTTTGACAACCTTTAAATAGTTTTAATAACTATCTCAAAAATTGTCGCTCTGATGCAAACAACTGATGAGTTATCTACTTAAATTTGTTGAACAAAACGACTTACGTATTTTAAGCATGCTAACCTTTAGCCCGGTAAGCAAATTAAAAAAAAAAAGCAATATGTTGGCTACACGAGAACGGAGACGTCGAGTAACCAAAAGAAATGCGTTAAACAAATTCGTACACGTTATTTATCAATTTAACTCTAGAATTAAAGGATATACAACGAGAAACAACGTTTGACAACCTTTAAACAGTTTTAATAACTATCTCAAAAATTGTCGCTCTGATGCAAACAACTGATGAGTTATCTACTTAAATTTGTTGAACAAAACGACTTACGTATTTTAAGCATGCTAACCTTTATCCCGGTAAGCAAATTAAAAAAAAAAGCAATATGTAAGCTACACGAGAACGGAGACGTCGAGTAACCAAAAGAAATGCGTTAAACAAATTCGTACACGTTATTTATCAATTTAACTCTAGAATTAAAGGATATACAACGAGAAACAACGTTTTACAACCTTTAAACAGTTTTAATAACTATCTCAAAAATTGCCGCTCTGATGCAAACAACTGATGAGTTATCTACTTAAATTTGTAGAACAAAACGACTTACGTATTTTAAGCATGCTAACCTTTATCCCGGTAAGCAAATTAAAAAAAAAACGCAATATGTAGGCTACACGAGAACGGAGGCGTCGAGTAACCAACACAAATGCGTTAAACAAATTCGTAAACGTTATTTATCAATTTAACTCTAGAATTAAAGGATATACAACGAGAAACAACGTTTGACAACCTTTAAACAGTTTTAATAACTATCTCAAAAATTGTCGCTCTGATGCAAACAACTGCTGAGTTATCTACTCAAATTTGTTGAGCAAAACGACTTACGTATTTTAAGCATGCTAACCTTTAGCCCGGTAAGCAAATTAAAAAAAAAAACGCAATATGTAGGCTACACGAGAACGGAGACGTCGAGTAACCAAAACAAATGCGTTAAACAAATTCGTACACGTTATTTATCAATTTAACTCTAGAATTAAAGGATATACAACGAGAAACATCGTTTGACAACCTTTAAATAGTTTTAATAACTATCTCAAAAATTGTCGCTCTGATGCAAACAACTGATGAGTTATCTACTTAAATTTGTTGAACAAAACGACTTACGTATTTTAAGCATGCTAACCTTTAGCCCGGTAAGCAAATTAAAAAAAAAAAGCAATATGTAGGCTACACGAGAACGGAGACGTCGAGTAACCAAAAGAAATGCGTTAAACAAATTCGTACACGTTATTTATCAATTTAACTCTAGAATTAAAGGATATACAACGAGAAACAACGTTTGACAACCTTTAAACAGTTTTAATAACTATCTCAAAAATTGTCGCTCTGATGCAAACAACTGATGAGTTATCTATTTAAATTTGTTGAACAAAACGACTTACGTATTTTAAGCATGCTAACCTTTAGCTCGGTAAGCAAATTAAAAAAAAAAGCAATATGTAGGCTACACGAGAACGGAGACGTCGAGTGACCAAAAGAAATGCGTTAAACAAATTCGTACACGTTATTTATCAATTTAACTCTAGAATTAAAGGATATACAACGAGAAACAACGTTTTACAACCTTTAAATAGTTTTAATAACTATCTCAAAAATTGTCGCTCTGATGCAAACAACTGCTGAGTTATCTACTCAAATTTGTTGAACAAAACGACTTACGTATTTTAAGCATGCTAACATTTAGCCCGGTAAGCAAATTAAAAAAAAACGCAATATGTAGGCTACACGAGAACGGAGACGTCGAGTAACCAAAACAAATGCGTTAAACAAATTCGTACACGTTATTTATCAATTTAACTCTAGAATTAAAGGATATACAACGAGAAACAACGTTTTACAACCTTTAAACAGTTTTAATAACTATCTCAAAAATTGTCGCTCTGATGCAAACAACTGATGAGTTATCTACTTAAATTTGTTGAACAAAACGACTTACGTATTTTAAGCATGCTAACCTTTAGCCCGGTAAGCAAATTAAAAAAAAAAACAATATGTAGGCTACACGAGAACGGAGACGTCGAGTAACCAAAAGAAATGCGTTAAACAAATTCGTAAACGTTATTTATCAATTTAACTCTAGAATTAAAGGATATACAACGAGAAACAACGTTTTACAACCTTTAAACAGTTTTAATAACTATCTCAAAAATTGTCGCTCTGATGCAAACAACTGATGAGTTATCTACTTAAATTTGTTGAACAAAACGACTTACGTATTTTAAGCATGCTAACCTTTAGCTCGGTAAGCAAATTAAAAAAAAAAAAACGCAATATGTAGGCTACACGAGAACGGAGGCGTCGAGTAACCAATATAAATGCGTTAAACAAATTCGTAAACGTTATTTATCAATTTAACTCTAGAATTAAAGGATATACAACGAGAAACAACGTTTGACAACCTTTAAACAGTTTTAATAACTATCTCAAAAATTGTCCCTCTGATGCAAACAACTGATGAGTTATCTACTTAAATTTGTTGAACAAAACGACTTACGTATTTTAAGCATGCTAACCTTTAGCCCGGTTAGCAAATTAAAAAAAAAACGCAATATGTAGGCTACACGAGAACGGAGACGTCGAGTAACCAAAACAAATGCGTTAAACAAATTCGTACACGTTATTTATCAATTTAACTCTAGAATTAAAGGATATACAACGAGAAACAACGTTTGACAACCTTTAAACAGTTTTAATAACTATCTCAAAAATTGTCGCTATGATGCAAACAACTGATGAGTTATCTACTGAAATTTGTTGAACAAAACGACTTACGTATTTTAAGCATGCTAACCTTTATCCCGGTAAGCAAATTAAAAAAAAACGCAATATGTAGGCTACACGAGAACGGAGACGTCGAGTAACCAAAAGAAATGCGTTAAACAAATTCGTACACGTTATTTATCAATTTAACTCTTGAATTAAAGGATATACAACGAGAAACAATGTTTTACAACCTTTAAACAGTTTTAATAACTATCTCAAAAATTGTCGCTCTGATGCAAACAACTGATGAGTTATCTACTCAAATTTGTTGAACGAAACGACTTACGTATTTTAAGCATGCTAACCTTTAGCCCTGTAAGCAAATTAAAAAAAAAACGCAATATGTAGGCTACACGAGAACGGAGACGTCGAGTAACCAAAACAAATGCGTTAGACAAATTCGTACACGTTATTTATCAATTTAACTCTAGAATTAAAGGATATACAACGAGAAACAACGTTTTACAACCTTTAAACAGTTTTAATAACTATCTCAAAAATTGTCGCTCTGATGCAAACAACTGCTGAGTTATCTACTCAAATTTGTTGAACAAAACGACTTACGTATTTTAAGCATGCTAACCTTTAGCCCGGTAAGCAAATTAAAAAAAAAACGCAATATGTAGGCTACACGAGAACGGAGACGTCGAGTAACCAAAACAAATGCGTTAAACAAATTCGTACACGTTATTTATCAATTTAACTCTAGAATTAAAGGATATACAACGAGAAACATCGTTTGACAACCTTTAAATAGTTTTAATAACTATCTCAAAAATTGTCGCTCTGATGCAAACAACTGATGAGTTATCTACTTAAATTTGTTGAACAAAACGACTTACGTATTTTAAGCATGCTAACCTTTAGCCCGGTAAGCAAATTAAAAAAAAAAAGCAATATGTAGGCTACACGAGAACGGAGACGTCAAGTAACCAAAAGAAATGCGTTAAACAAATTCGTACACGTTATTTATCAATTTAACTCTAGAATTAAAGGATATACAACGAGAAACAACGTTTGACAACCTTTAAACAGTTTTAATAACTATCTCAAAAATTGGCGCTCTGATGCAAACAACTGATGAGTTATCTACTTAAATTTGTTGAACAAAACGACTTACGTATTTTAAGCATGCTAACCTTTATCCCGGTAAGCAAATTAAAAAAAAACGCAATATGTAGGCTACACGAGAACGGAGGCGTCGAGTAACCAAAACAAATGCGTTAAACAAATTCGTAAACGTTATTTATCAATTTAACTCTAGAATTAAAGGATATACAACGAGAAACAACGTTTGACAACCTTTAAACAGTTTTAATAACTATCTCAAAAATTTTCGCTCTGATGCAAACAACTGATGAGTTAGCTACTTAAATTTGTTGAACAAAACGACTTACGTATTTTAAGCATGCTAACCTTTAGCCCGGTAAGCAAATTAAAAAAAAAACGCAATATGTAGGCTACACGAGAACGGAGACGTCGAGTAACCAAAACAAATGCGTTAAACAAATTCGTAAACGTTATTTATAAATTTAACTCTAGAATTAAAGGATATACAACGAGAAACAACGTTTTACAACCTTTAAACAGTTTTAATAACTATCTCAAAAATTGTCGCTCTGATGCAAACAACTGATGAGTTATCTACTTAAATTTGTAGAACAAAACGACTTACGTATTTTAAGCATGCTAACCTTTATCCCGGTAAGCAAATTAAAAAAAAAAACGCAATATGTAGGCTACACGAGAACGGAGGCGTCGAGTAACCAAAACAAATGCGTTAAACAAATTCGTACAGGATATTTATCAATTTAACTCTAGCATTAAAGGATATACAACGAGAAACAACGTTTTACAACCTTTAAACAGTTTTAATAACTATCTCAAAAATTGTCGCTCTGATGCAAACAACTGCTGAGTTATCTACTCAAATTTGTTGAACAAAACGACTTACGTATTTTAAGCATGCTAACCTTTAGCCCGGTAAGCAAATTAAAAAAAAAACGCAATATGTAGGCTACACGAGAACGGAGGCGTCGAGTAACCAAAACAAATGCGTTAAACAAATTCGTACAGGATATTTATCAATTTAACTCTAGCATTAAAGGATATACAACGAGAAACAACGTTTTACAACCTTTAAACAGTTTTAATAACTATCTCAAAAATTGTCGCTCTGATGCAAACAACTGATGAGTTATCTACTTAAATTTGTAGAACAAAACGACTTACGTATTTTAAGCATGCTAACCTTTATCCCGGTAAGCAAATTAAAAAAAAAACGCAATATGTAGGCTACACGAGAACGGAGGCGTCGAGTAACCAAAACAAATGCGTTAAACAAATTCGTACAGGATATTTATCAATTTAACTCTAGAATTAAAGGATATACAACGAGAAACAACGTTTTACAACCTTTAAACAGTTTTAATAACTATCTCAAAAATTGTCGCTCTGATGCAAACAACTGCTGAGTTATCTACTCAAATTTGTTAAACAAAACGACTTACGTATTTTAAGCATGCTAACCTTTAGCCCGGTAAGCAAATTAAAAAAAAAACGCAATATGTAGGCTACACGAGAACGGAGACGTCCACTAACCAAAACAAATGCGTTAAACAAATTCTTAAACGTTATTTATCAATTTGACTCTAGAATTAAAGGATATACAACGAGAAACAACGTTTTACAATCTTTAAACAGTTTTAATAACTATCTCAAAAATTGTCGCTCTGATGCAAACAACTGATGAGTTATCTACTTAAATTTGTTGAACAAAACGACTTACGTATTTTAAGCATGCTAACCTTTAGCTCGGTAAGCAAATTAAAAAAAAAAGCAATATGTAGGCTACACGAGAACGGAGACGTCGAGTAACCAAAAGAAATGCGTTAAACAAATTCGTAAACGTTATTTATCAATTTAACTCTAGAATAAAAGGATATACAACGAGAAACAACGTTTGACAACCTTTAAACAGTTTTAATAACTATCTCAAAAATTGTCGCTCTGATGCAAACAACTGATGAGTTATCTACTTAAATTTGTTGAACAAAACGACTTACGTATTTTAAGCATGCTAACCTTTAGCCCGGTAAGCAAATTAAAAAAAAAAGCAATATGTAGGCTACACGAAAACGGAGACGTCGAGTAACTAAAACAAATGCGTTAAACAAATTCGTACACGTTATTTATCAATTTAACTCTAGAATTAAAGGATATACAACGAGAAACAACGTTTTACAACCTTTAAACAGTTTTAATAACTATCTCAAAAATTGTCGCTCTGATGCAAACAACTGATGAGTTATCTACTTAAATTTGTAGAACAAAATGACTTACGTATTTTAAGCATGCTAACCTTTATCCCGGTAAGCAAATTAAAAAAAAAACGCAATATGTAGGCTACACGAGAACGGAGGCGTCGAGTAACCAACACAAATGCGTTAAACAAATTCGTAAACGTTATTTATCAATTTAACTCTAGAATTAAAGGATATACAACGAGAAACAACGTTTGACAACCTTTAAACAGTTTTAATAACTATCTAAAAATTGTCGCTCTGATGCAAACAACTGCTGAGTTATCTACTCAAATTTGTTGAACAAAACGACTTACGTATTTTAAGCATGCTAACCTTTATCCCGGTAAGCAAATTAAAAAAAAAACGCAATATGTAGGCTACACGAGAACGGAGGCGTCGAGTAACCAAAACAAATGCGTTAAACAAATTCGTACAGGATATTTATCAATTTAACTCTAGAATTAAAGGATATACAACGAGAAACAACGTTTGAAAACCTTTAAACAGTTTTAATAACTATCTCAAAAATTGTCGCTCTGATGCAAACAACTGATGAGTTATCTACTTAAATTTGTTGAACAAAACGACTTACGTATTTTAAGCATGCTAACCTTTAGCTCGGTAAGCAAATTAAAAAAAAAAGCAATATGTAGGCTACACGAGAACGGAGACGTCGAGTAACCAAAACAAATGCGTTAAACAAATTCGTACAGGTTATTTATCAATTTAACTCTAGAATTAAAGGATATACAACGAGAAACAACGTTTTACAACCTTTAAACAGTTTTAATAACTATCTCAAAAATTGTCGCTCTGATGCAAACAACTGATGAGTTATCTATTTAAATTTGTTGAACAAAACGACTTACGTATTTTAAGCATGCTAACCTTTAGCTCGGTAAGCAAATTAAAAAAAAAAGCAATATGTAGGCTACACGAGAACGGAGACGTCGAGTGACCAAAAGAAATGCGTTAAACAAATTCGTACACGTTATTTATCAATATAACTCTAGAATTAAAGGATATACAACGAGAAACAACGTTTGAAAACCTTTAAACAGTTTTAATAACTATCTCAAAAATTGTCGCTCTGATGCAAACAACTGATGAGTTATCTACTTAAATTTGTTGAACAAAACGACTTACGTATTTTAAGCATGCTAACCTTTAGCTCGGTAAGCAAATTAAAAAAAAAAGCAATATGTAGGCTACACGAGAACGGAGACGTCGAGTAACCAAAACAAATGCGTTAAACAAATTCGTACAGGTTATTTATCAATTTAACTCTAGAATTAAAGGATATACAACGAGAAACAACGTTTTACAACCTTTAAACAGTTTTAATAACTATCTCAAAAATTGTCGCTCTGATGCAAACAACTGCTGAGTTATCTACTCAAATTTGTTGAACAAAACGACTTACGTATTTTAAGCATGCTAACCTTTAGCCCGGTAAGCAAATTAAAAAAAAAAAACGCAATATGTAGGCTACACGAGAACGGAGACGTCGAGTAACCAAAACAAATGCGTTAAACAAATTCGTACACGTTATTTATCAATTTAACTCTAGAATTAAAGGATATACAACGAGAAATATCGTTTGACAACCTTTAAATAGTTTTAATAACTATCTCAAAAATTGTCGCTCTGATGCAAACAACTGATGAGTTATCTACTTAAATTTGTTGAACAAAACGACTTACGTATTTTAAGCATGCTAACCTTTAGCCCGGTAAGCAAATTAAAAAAAAAAAGCAATATGTTGGCTACACGAGAACGGAGACGTCGAGTAACCAAAAGAAATGCGTTAAACAAATTCGTACACGTTATTTATCAATTTAACTCTAGAATTAAAGGATATACAACGAGAAACAACGTTTGACAACCTTTAAACAGTTTTAATAACTATCTCAAAAATTGTCGCTCTGATGCAAACAACTGATGAGTTATCTACTTAAATTTGTTGAACAAAACGACTTACGTATTTTAAGCATGCTAACCTTTATCCCGGTAAGCAAATTAAAAAAAAAAGCAATATGTAAGCTACACGAGAACGGAGACGTCGAGTAACCAAAAGAAATGCGTTAAACAAATTCGTACACGTTATTTATCAATTTAACTCTAGAATTAAAGGATATACAACGAGAAACAACGTTTTACAACCTTTAAACAGTTTTAATAACTATCTCAAAAATTGCCGCTCTGATGCAAACAACTGATGAGTTATCTACTTAAATTTGTAGAACAAAACGACTTACGTATTTTAAGCATGCTAACCTTTATCCCGGTAAGCAAATTAAAAAAAAAACGCAATATGTAGGCTACACGAGAACGGAGGCGTCGAGTAACCAACACAAATGCGTTAAACAAATTCGTAAACGTTATTTATCAATTTAACTCTAGAATTAAAGGATATACAACGAGAAACAACGTTTGACAACCTTTAAACAGTTTTAATAACTATCTCAAAAATTGTCGCTCTGATGCAAACAACTGCTGAGTTATCTACTCAAATTTGTTGAGCAAAACGACTTACGTATTTTAAGCATGCTAACCTTTAGCCCGGTAAGCAAATTAAAAAAAAAAACGCAATATGTAGGCTACACGAGAACGGAGACGTCGAGTAACCAAAACAAATGCGTTAAACAAATTCGTACACGTTATTTATCAATTTAACTCTAGAATTAAAGGATATACAACGAGAAACATCGTTTGACAACCTTTAAATAGTTTTAATAACTATCTCAAAAATTGTCGCTCTGATGCAAACAACTGATGAGTTATCTACTTAAATTTGTTGAACAAAACGACTTACGTATTTTAAGCATGCTAACCTTTAGCCCGGTAAGCAAATTAAAAAAAAAAGCAATATGTAGGCTACACGAGAACGGAGACGTCGAGTAACCAAAAGAAATGCGTTAAACAAATTCGTACACGTTATTTATCAATTTAACTCTAGAATTAAAGGATATACAACGAGAAACAACGTTTGACAACCTTTAAACAGTTTTAATAACTATCTCAAAAATTGTCGCTCTGATGCAAACAACTGATGAGTTATCTATTTAAATTTGTTGAACAAAACGACTTACGTATTTTAAGCATGCTAACCTTTAGCTCGGTAAGCAAATTAAAAAAAAAAGCAATATGTAGGCTACACGAGAACGGAGACGTCGAGTGACCAAAAGAAATGCGTTAAACAAATTCGTACACGTTATTTATCAATTTAACTCTAGAATTAAAGGATATACAACGAGAAACAACGTTTTACAACCTTTAAATAGTTTTAATAACTATCTCAAAAATTGTCGCTCTGATGCAAACAACTGCTGAGTTATCTACTCAAATTTGTTGAACAAAACGACTTACGTATTTTAAGCATGCTAACCTTTAGCCCGGTAAGCAAATTAAAAAAAAACGCAATATGTAGGCTACACGAGAACGGAGACGTCGAGTAACCAAAACAAATGCGTTAAACAAATTCGTACACGTTATTTATCAATTTAACTCTAGAATTAAAGGATATACAACGAGAAACAACGTTTTACAACCTTTAAACAGTTTTAATAACTATCTCAAAAATTGTCGCTCTGATGCAAACAACTGATGAGTTATCTACTTAAATTTGTTGAACAAAACGACTTACGTATTTTAAGCATGCTAACCTTTAGCCCGGTAAGCAAATTAAAAAAAAAAACAATATGTAGGCTACACGAGAACGGAGACGTCGAGTAACCAAAAGAAATGCGTTAAACAAATTCGTAAACGTTATTTATCAATTTAACTCTAGAATTAAAGGATATACAACGAGAAACAACGTTTTACAACCTTTAAACAGTTTTAATAACTATCTCAAAAATTGTCGCTCTGATGCAAACAACTGATGAGTTATCTACTTAAATTTGTTGAACAAAACGACTTACGTATTTTAAGCATGCTAACCTTTAGCTCGGTAAGCAAATTAAAAAAAAAAAAACGCAATATGTAGGCTACACGAGAACGGAGGCGTCGAGTAACCAATATAAATGCGTTAAACAAATTCGTAAACGTTATTTATCAATTTAACTCTAGAATTAAAGGATATACAACGAGAAACAACGTTTGACAACCTTTAAACAGTTTTAATAACTATCTCAAAAATTGTCCCTCTGATGCAAACAAC